>NC_133146.1:29417306-30617306 GCF_048418815.1 Hemitrygon akajei | reverse complement strand
TAAAAAGGTATGCTACCATGCTGTATCTCTAAGTGAAAAACAAATTAATTAAATTCATCACCAGCTTTGAGGAAAAAGATAATAAAGAACAGATTTGACTGATAAACATATTCTCAAATGCCTTTGATCTACTTGATTATAGAGGTTATGAGCTTGGAAGGCAGAGGTAGACCATAAGGCCATAAGATATAGGAGCATAATTAGGACATTTGGCCATGATGAATATGCTCTGCCATTTCATCATGGTCGATCCAATTATCCTTTCAGCCCCAATCTTCTACCTTCTCCCCGTATCCCTTCATGCCCTGACCACCTGATCAATCAAGAATCTATCAACCTCTGCCTTAAATATGCATAAAGACTTGCCCTCCATAGCTGCCTGTGGCAATAAATTCCACAAATTCACCACTCTCTGGCGAAAGAAATTCTTCCTCATCTCTGTTCTAAAAGGACACCCTTCTATTCTAAGGCTGTGTCCTCTGGTCTTCCTCACCATAGGCAACATCCTCTCCACATCCACTCTATCAAGGTCTTTCACCATTCAATATGTTTCAATGAAGTCACCCCTCATTTTCCCGATCTCCAGTGAGTACAGGCCCAGAGCCATCAAATGCTCTTCGCATGACAAGCCATTCAATCCCGGAGTCATTTTTGTGAACCTTCTTTGAGCACTTTTGGATAGGTACATGGAGCTTAGAACAATAGAGGGCAATGGGTAAGCCTAGCAATTTCTAAGGTAGGGACATGTTCGGCACAACTTTGTGGGCTGAAGGGGCTGTATTGTGCTGTAGGTTTTCTATGCTTCTATCATTTCTAAGATAAGGGACCTAAAAGTACTCACAATACTCCACGTGAGGCCTCACCAGTGCTTTAAAATCTCAGCACTATATCCTTGCTTTTATGTTCTAGTCCTCTTGAAATGAATGCTAACATTGCATTTGCCATTCTCACAACCAACTCCAACTGCAAATTAACCTTTAGCAAATCCTGCACCAGGACTCCCAAGTCCCTTTTCATCTTTTTTTTTGTATTTTCTCTCAATTTAGAAAATAGTCAGCCATTTTATTTCATCTATCAAAGTGCATGCCTATGCATTTCCCAACATTGTATTTCATCTCTCATTTCTTTGCCCATTCTCCTAATATCTAAGTTCTTCTATAGCCTTTCTACTTCCTCAAAACTACCTACCCTCTCCACCTATCTTTATATCATCTGCTAAATTTGCAACAAAGCCATCAACTCCATCACCCAAGTCACTGACATATAATGTAAAAAGGATTGGTCCCAACACAGACCCCTGTGGAACAGCACTAGTTACCAGCAGCCAGCCAGAAAAGGCTCCCTTTATTCCCACTCTTTGCCCCCTGCCAATCAGCCACTGCTTTATCCATGCTGTAATCTTTCCTGTAATACTATGGGCTTGTAGCTAGTTAAGCAGCTTCATGTGTGGCACCTTGGCAACGGATTCCAAAAATCCAAGTACACAATATCAAGCAATTCTCTTTTGTCTATCCTGCTTGTTATTTCTTCAACAGATTTCTCAGGCAAGGTTTTCCTTTGAGGAAACTATGCTGACTAAGGTCTATTTTATCATGTGCCTCTAAGTACCCTGAGATCACACCCTTAATAATTGACTTCAATATCTTCTCAACCATTAAGGCCAGCCTGTAGTTTCCGTTTTTCTTCCTCTCTCCTTTCTTGAAGAGTGGAATGACATTAGCAATTTTAAAGTCTTGCAGAGCCATTCCAGAATCTAGTGATTCTTTAAAGATTCTTACTAATGGCTCCATTGTTGTTTCGGCCGCCTCTTTTAGAACGCTGGGGTGTATACTGTCTGGTCCAAATGACTAATGCAGCTTCAGACCTTTCAGTTTCCAAAGAACCTTCTCTCTAGTTATGGTAATTTCACACACTTCATGCCCCCTGACACCAAAACTTACACCATACTGCTAATGTCTTCCACAATGAAGACTGAGGCAAAATACTTATTCAGTTCATCTGCTATTTTGTTGTTCCCCATTACTACCTCTCCAGCATTGCTTTCCAGCAGTTCGATATCCTCTCACCTCTCTTTCACGTTTTTACACTTTTACTCTTTTACACTTTATGTACCTGAAGAAACTTTTGGTATCCTCTTTAATATTGTTGAAGTACCCTGGATGAGTAATTGTAGTGCACTTTATTGATAAGTATACCATGCGTTAGTGGTGACAACATAAGGGTGGGTTGAGGGGTAGTAGTAATAAGCAAGCTCTTCGATTTGGATGTTGGATCTTGGGAGTTTTGACATTGTACTCATTCAGACAAGTATGGAGCATTACATCACACACTTTATTTGTACTTTGAAGAAGTGAAAAGGCTTTACCAACAGAATACCAAGACACTGAATTGCTCTTCTAGGCACATTATTTATGTAGATGGTCCAACTGACTTTGTGGTCAAAAATAATCCCAGAATATGCATGGTGGATGCCTCAGTAATGACATTGCAACTAAATATCAGAGGTAGATGGTCAGGCTCTCTTCTGTTAGAGATGGTTTAATGGCTCAATCTTGTTGGACAGAAGTTATATAGAACATAGAAGAGTACGCCACAGGATGGGCTCTTCAGCCCATAATGTTGTGCTGAACCAAATAAATTAGTAATCAGTTGCTGACTAAAATCACTTATGCCTACATAATGTCTACATCTTTCCATTTTCCTCACTTACATACTTACCTGACATTTCTCAAAAGTCCCTCGACCACCACTTCAGGCAATGCATTTCAGACACCCACCACTCTCCGTGAAAAATCTTGCCCCTCACATCTCCTTTGAAATTGCCCCCCTCATCTTAAAATGCATGCTCCCTGATATTAGACAGTTCAACCCTGGGAAAAAGATACTGCCTGTCTACTTTATCTATGCCTCTCATAATCTTATAAACCTTCATCAGATCTGCCCATCCTTGCCATTTATCAGCCTATGGCAGAATATTGTCTGGGGTTTGCTGCATTCTGGTGCTGGTTACTTCATTTCATTCCCAGTTATTACAGGCTGTACTTTACATCAAATAACTTTAATTATTTGTGTATTACATTACTGTTACTTTTCTGTTTCATTCTGTTGTCAAATAGTATACCTTTGTTCTATGAAGGTTTCATAGTGTTTTTTAAATTAAGGATCTGATAGCCAGTGGTCAAATAAATAGTGAGAGATAACACATTAATGACTAGCTTCTCATTACCTAATTGGAGTACACTATGACTAAACATGATATATAAGGAATATACTCTAAAGTTATAAGACTAAGCTGTTACAGACATAATAATAGGTCACAGTTTCTTTAATCAGTTAATAGACTACGTATTTGGGGGGGGGGGGGGAAGGAGTCATTTCACCTTAGGTTCTCCCCAGTTGATACTGAAATAAAACCATACAGAATTCTTATACATGAAATATTCCATAATTTTGTATTAAGATATTAATGTTGATGTGAAAGACACAAGTTAAAGCTTCCTTTTCCTTTTGGCATTTTAATGCTATCAATACACTGGAACATGGTTAATTTGTTCTATCTAAAGGATTGAATTTAAATTCACTGTCTAATTCATCTCTAAGCATAAACAAAATAAATTCTGATCACAGGAATCTTGCCTCCACCTTTTTCTATAGCTAACAATTGCTACCTTTACAAACTAGCTCCATCAAAAATAGCTTGCCTAGTAAAACTGGTGTGTTGTTCTTAGTGAATGCATGTGATAACTTAAAATATGTTAGATCACTTAATAATGAATGAATAAACTGGATTCGTCTTACTAGCAGTCTGGATTTTCCTTCAAAAAACACAAAGATTAAAAATTTCTGACAATTAAGATTTGTAATCTCAGTGGTTTTATTAACTAGCTAACATCTCCAAATATTTAATCAACATTACAAGCAAAATACCTATTAATAAGATTTGTATGCATATGGTAAGCAAGACATTATTCGAAATTCTAATGAAACCACTGACCCTGAATTTTAACAATGGCCTTTTGATACCTTTGTCAAGTAACAAGGAAGATGCTAATTTGCTTCAGCCTTCAGTAGCCCTTAAAGTGATATTAAACACAATGCTGTTCCATACATTATTGGAAATCTTACCAAATACAATTAAACAATCTCGTCACCAAATTCAGCACTGAGAAAACTTCCAGGTCATAAAATAAAAATTACAACTGAAGTTAACGAACACAGTAATGGTAGAAAAAATAACTCTGATCAATTCCTTAGCATTTGGCAAAGTTAATGCAGATCATACAAGAAAATTAATGTACACTTCAACCATCCACTGATACTGTTAAAGCTATTTCCTCCAATTCTTGCGTGCAAATTCCTTTTACTTAAAAGGTATTAGAGTCAACAATACAGTTAGATTTTAACACATTAAAAAAAAATTATCTCAAAACCAACAAAACAATCTCAAGACGCTACAAAATACAGAAGGCTGTAATTCACTTACAAAACCTGTTGCTATACATATATAGGTTCCACAGCTACTCCAAGCCAATAATTCAAGACTTAACTAAATAAGTAGTATCTGATCTTTGCAACTGAATCCAAAGATCCTCCACATGAAAATAAAATTAACAGTTCAGCTATGAATGCCAGGTTGCTTATAAAGTTCTTCTTTATCTTAAATTACAGTTATTTGACAGGCTTGGCTGCTTGCAGGTACTAGAGGATCATGTTCCTGAAACGTGAGTACTAGAATGGATGACTTTACCTCCCTTGTCTCTATGACAAGCAATTGCCTAAAACAGGTGAACATCAGGGACAGCTCCTAAAGATAGCCTCACTCAAGCAGCAGGCACTCTCTGCTGCAGAAATTTGATAACAAACAACGTAATAGTTGTCAGGGTGATTCTTTCCTTTGTGTAACAGCCCAATAAAAGAATAGCATATAACAATAATCTTATTAAAGTGACCTCTGTCTTTGACCTCCTGTTTTTGCAAGGAAAACAATGGTGCAGTATTCTTCAAAATAAATCACAATTAGGATAACAAACTCTTTGAGAAAATAAAGTCTTGAGCTGTATTTCTTTGTTGCTCTGGCAATGATCATGTAAAAACTGCTTCACTACTTATAGCAATTGTAATAAGAATTCTATGCTGATTCACTTCTAAGTACAATCACATAGACAGTAAATTTATTCAACTAATTTAAAAAGCAGCAAAACATGACATGGTGCTCATGGTGTTGTAAAGTAAAAGGGACATTGCTGTGAACAGCAATGAACTATGATGCCCTTCAACAGAATACTGCTGATAATAATTGCTGCAATGATTTGCTATCAGCCGAATAAAAGGTTTGAAGTAGATAAAGCAAATACATTCCTCTGAACTGGACTACAAACACAAGTACATGCAGCTTTATATGTTACAAATGGAATACTCAGTCAATCGCTGCTTGCATCTCAGAAAAGTTATTTTCATCATTTTTTTCAAGATACTGTAAATACCTTCTAGTTTTAGTACATCCCTACTAACATAACCAAAATTAGTAGTATGGCAAAATAGTACTAATTGGGCACTTTACCGCTGACACAAGATATTTTCTTTAATCAGCCAATTTAATACTAATATAATATTTGGTGTTAACAATTACTTATCCAAATCTAGCTACATATGTTAACAGGATTATAATTTCCATAATGTTAATATTTACATGATTAATACTTACAATTCAGTAATCTCAAACTTCAGCATATCCCTTGTCTGTATACAGCAATTCCAGCAGATAAGAAATTAGTATTTGGTTTCATCATATCCAGTGCCGTCCTTGATTCTACAGTCCCAAAAATAGCCTAAAAAACCTCTGTCCTGTGTAGATTCACATTCAGATCTTTCCAATGTTTGAACAACCAGCTAGGTTACCTGAGCACAATTCTTCCTGCACTCTGCAGCTCAATTCTACAATCTAGATTCTCTGAGTCTATGACAATTAGGTTCACAGACCTCACAGCAAGTACTGAAGCAGGCTATAAGGGCTTAAGCAGACTCTGGCAAGTGTTCATATAAATTAACTCGAGGTGCCAGACCACACAAAATACTTCTCTATTCTGTAAGAGATTATTTGACTGTCCGGAGCTTGCTCATTCCCTGAATATTTTATGGTTATTTGCATTGCCCACTTCTTTTCTGCTACGTATATACTCGGATAATCCAGTTACTGGAATTGTTGATGATCTTAGCTGACACAACAGCAGTAATCTAATTAGAGTATCTGAACACACAAGGTGAATCCAGGTAAACCATCACCAGTATTAGACTAAAAGATCTGGTTTAGAAACACCGCGGTAATATGATATTTTTTTCAATGTAGTCGAAGATTTAATTAGCAAATTAAATTAATGCCAATGGGAGATTCTGTATTATTTTACCATGTAGCATATTTGAGATGCATTTAAACAAGAAGAACGGAAGCAATGCATTTTGATCTTACTATGTTTGCATACATCCATAGGTGATTAATGGCTGACAGGAAAGGGTTTTGAGAAACTGATTATAGTTGCAACTGGGGGTGGTACACAGCATGGATAACAAAATGTCCATCTGTTCAATGCGACAGATTAAATTATATCCCATTGAGCTTCTGCACTGACAAAGCCAAATGTAGTAACTCACATTAGGAAAAACACTACATGTCAGAGACAGTTTTTTTTTAAAGAAAATTGTGTCAACATAAATATCTAGTGTTGAGATGCAGATTGTTGTACTAGTTTGTAACACACGTTTTCCATTTCCATGTGGTCTTAGAGAGAACTAAACATTGTCAATACACATTAAAACTGTGAAATATTAGTCAGCCAAGAGTCTATCTGTAAACTCATAAGCTAGTTCCATATTTCTAACTCTCACAGAATTCACAGACCCTTGTTTTAACCTGAAAACTACTGCCATGGGAGAGAGTGGAACCACATGGGAAAAACCCAGAAATCAACTAATCAGGTCAGAATCTCAAATCAATTGTACTAGTTAATTAACTTGCCTCCTCTGTAACTCAAAGGTGAGTGGTGACACAGCAGAGCAGGAAACTTCAGCTGCATTTAAAGTGATAGTCTGCTAACAATCTAGAGGTGCTTGGCACCTCACAAAAAGCAAAAAACAGCAAGTTTACATAGCATATGTCTTGAAATCCTGTTTGTTGGGTGCAACTGGGAGCAAGCTGAGCATACATTTCCCTAGAAATGGAAGGAAAAATACTCCTGCTCCCACCAAAAAGCTGGAGATGACAGAAATAGAAGCACTGTGTCCACATAATAAACCATATATATGAAGCAGTTTATTGATTTAGCTTGAGTAAGTACATTGCCTATTTCAGCAACATTGCTTGTTTTAAAACATATCCCATCCCATCTCAAACATCTGCTAAGTGTTCTCCATCATATTATTCCTCAATCCCCAATCAATTTTCAGCACTATCCAGTGTTCACCCTTCAAGACCTATTAATATCATCAGAGATACACGGCTCAATATGCCACCTTTATCTCATTGTCATCAGCAGCAAATGTGCTGCATCCATCAGGGAAATTGTCACTCATATCTGTCCATAAGCAAAGCAATTCACCATCTCAATGTCGTCCTCACAAAAAGCATTGCATCCAGATGGTGATTACCTTAACCACACTCACTCACCAGTCTGAGATTTCCTTCATTTTGTTCTGAAAAAATGTGCAGACAAGCAAAGGGACATACATGTTACATCACCACAAGGATGCAGCGGTAGATACTATGGAGATGTCAAACTTGTATATGCTGCACATCTCAGCCTGTGGCAGAAAGATCGAAGTGACAGAGTTACAGACTTCCCTGATACATACACTGATTTCAGTTCGTTAACATTTGAGCCATAAGAGGTCTATCCATGGTGTCAAGATAGTCCCTTTCTTTTGCCTTACCACTTGCAGTAACTGTCACAAGATATTCTTAAAGGAAATATTTCTAAAGATTTGGCTTTCAAAAGAACACATAAAAGGTAAGTTTGCACTAGTACACATTCTTGCATTTTGCTGGTTCCAAAGACCAATTAGGATTTTACAATTAACAGAGGTGGTAGAGGTGGTGGTTAAGGATGATCATTAAAGTATTCAATCCTCTTCAAACTCTATTTATCCAAAGATAATTATCAGGGACTAGGAAGAACATTAGAAGGGCATCAGTAGAGTAAGCAGGTATTATCCGGTGCCACATACACCATGCCAATATACAGGGTCATAACTTGACTGGCAATGATATTTTTTTGTACTTGAGGCAGTCACTTGGATTGAGTATGACTTATTTCCACTCCAGTTTTGAGAGCTCTGGGCCAGGTTGAGGCTGATAGGGTGGGCAGGTGGGTACTTTGAGAGGAGGTATACACCTTACCCTGATTATGCAGGGCATCCAGATATTCGAAATGCATTGACTAAAGTTTCATAATACAATTTCATTGCTCCTTCTGCACTTAGAGTACTCATGCATCAGAATTCTCAAAAGTTAGTGGCACTGTATTAATAAAGGGTCTCAGCCAGAAACATTCATAATCGTGTGATAGATAATCACTTCTATCTCATTTTACTAAGCTTGCTTTCTAAATAGCTGCAACCATTTGAAAGGTCACAAACAGTTCTATGTATACAACTATATTGCTTTGCTTAATTTCTGGTCATAAATGGAAGTAAGTCTTCAGTTTTCAAAATGCAAATAGAAAGCAGTTTGAGTTACAAAAACACACTTTATAGAATAGCTTTGCAAACTGGTCCTGTATTTTGAAGATGCTGTTTCCACACCAGCTTTAATATTGCTCAAGAGACAGCAAGAGAAAGGGTTGTTTAATTTGTTGGTTTAAACAGACAAGCTGTCTCTTTAAGTTACTTAGTTCAAGGAAGCTTGCAGAACAGATGATGGATAGTATAATTCAGCATATCAATAAATGATGTGCTTATAGTTGAGAGATTTATGTACTCAGAAGTTAGCTAAACTGCAGTTACGGTAGCTAACTAAGATCCATGACTCCAAAAATGTTCTTATACCATTTTTGTTAAACAGATAACTGAGGAAATATCACATGCTTATGAAGTTACTGAAGTGAGAGAAAAGGGATATAAATGTAGAGAGCAGTTCAAGGTTATTAAAAATGGGGTAAATAACATCAAGAAGCTATTAAAGAAACATGGGGTGAACAAGAATCTTATCTTTTGGCTTCGGTTTTGTAACAGATAATTTGTTTGTCTGCACTTTTTGTATGTCTTTCTTTGTTTATAGAAATTGTACCTGTGAATGTACCTTAGCCCGTTATGTTTGAAAAACGCTTTACACTTTAGAAATGATTCACATTTTCAAAATAGTTTGTAATTGAGAAATGTTTAAGATAGAAATCCTCTGTGAGTGTAAATGCATTGTAAGAGTGTTGTGTAGATTTAAATGGGCATCACGGTAAATAAATGAACTGTTTTTTAAACTACTTTGTTAAATGGGAGTATCTTCTCCTTGGTAGGGAGAGGAAACCACTGCTTGAATACTGGGATTGGCAGATAAATTTGCTATAGAGAATAAACAGGGAAGTGAACTAGTCTTTGATGATTGGGTAGTTACAGTATGATCTCCCTTTAGTGAGGGTGCTCATGGCTATTTATATCCTATAGTACTGAAAGGTTTTGTTTAAGTTTAAAACTTTGCAGTTAGCAAATTGAGTGCGATCACAGATGTTGTCTGACCACTGAGTTCCTCCAGCAATATCCGTGTGTTGATCCACATTTCCAGTATCTGCTGTCTCTCTTGTATTACCATTTATATTTCTCTAAGCAGGCTTTGAGAACATCCTTGAAAATTTTTGTGTGGTCCACTTAGGAGGCAGAGGCCATGTCTGATTTGGGACTCTGATGTTGAGGATATGCAAAACCTACCCTACATAGGCGTAGGAGTGTAATCAGATCCTTAGAACTTGGGCATTAGCCTGGAATATGACATTGGTTCATTCGTCCTTCCTGTGAATTTGGAGGATGTTTTACAGTCAATCCTGATGGTATTTTCCCAGTGTCTTTAGATGAAAAGGTCTCAGTAGCAGTTGAGGTTAGGGATCACTGATGCCTGAGAGAGATGAGTTTTGTGCCAGGTCTGAGGTCTTGATTGTTAATTGACCGAAGGTGGGGCTTAGGAAAAGTTGATTCATCTATGGCTGACTCTCTCCATTTCCTTCAGGTGCTCTGGTTTCCTCCCGTGTTCTGGGAATGTGCAGGTTTTGACCCATCTACAACCACTCATTGCCTTCTGTGGGCAAGCCAGTTCTGGATGCACAAAGCAATGTCCCCTTGGATCCCGTGTCTCCTTACTTACTCAAAAAGCCTTGCTTGGGGTACCTTGCTACATCTACTGCTCTACCTTCTTCAATGTGTTTAGTCACATACTCGCTGGAGTTTGGAAGAATAAGTGGAGATCTCATTGAAACCTACCAAATTTCGAAAGGTCTAGATGGAATGGATGTGAAGTAGATGTGGAAGAGTCTTAGGACCACAGGGCACAGCCTCAGAATACAAAGATCCCTTTAGAATTTAGATGAGGAGGTATTTCTTCAGCCAGAGGAGAGTGAAACTGTGGAATTTATTGCCACAGACAGCTGTGGAGGCCAAGTTTTTGGGTATGTTTAAAGCAAAGCTTAACAGGCCCTCGATTAATAAGGAGTCAAAGATTTCAGGAATAAGTCAGGAGAAAATGGTTGAAACGGATTATTTTCTTCTCCTATGTCTTATAGTCTTATTAGCTATTTCTACTGCTCATTGAGGAAGAAGTTTCCACATATTCACGAATCTCTGATAGAAAATGTCATCTGAAATGAACAAAAGAGACCAGTTCTAGATTCTTCCAGAATGGAGTGAATCCTCTTCTTCATCCACACTGTCCTCAGAGTCTTATGGTTCAGTCAAATCAGCACTCACTATACCTATCTGCAACATGCAAACTGACCTTTCTTAACCCTTGCTTATTAACAGAATATATCCTTTGTGCTTATTGGGAAACCTTCTCTGTTTATGAGCTATTATCCCCTTGTGAGTCAAATGAACACTTTTCTAGAAATGATCAATAGTGACAGAGACTGAATGTTGACAACGTGCTTTAAGGAGTGATCATGAAGACCAACGGTCCCTTGTGGACAGATCTGTAGCCAAAACTCTTGATCTGCATCTGACTCCTTGCAGACAATGTCTCCCCATTCACTGCACAGTGCTGAAAAACAATCCTTCAATCCTACAAGACATTTTTCTTTCCTTAGATACACAGCATCACTAACACACAGTCATATGATTTCACTGAAATACCGGGCTTTCCCAAAACATGGTGGGAGACTAGCTGCACTGCTGGAGAACAAAGGGGAATTAGTGTATGCACCATGAGTGAATCTGCAGATGCTGGAAATAAATAAAAAACACAAAATGCTGGCAGAACTCAGCAGGCCAGACAGCATCTATGGGAGGAGGTAGTGACGACATTTCGGGCCAAGACCCTTCATCAGGAGTGAAGTAACATGGGATGGTCGAGGGGGGTTAAGAAGTGGGGGGAGGGATGAAGTAGAGAGCTGGGAAGTGATAGGCTGGAGGGAAATGGGCTAGGGGGAAGGTGGAGAATTATGGGAAATAAAAGAGAAAGAAAGGTAGGGCTGGGGGGAGACTATAGTGAGGGGGGAAAAAGAGAGAGAAAGAGAACCAGACTAAAATAATAGATAGGGATGGGGTAAGGGGGGGCAGGGGTATCAACGGAGGTCTGTGAGTTGAATGTTCATGCCGGCAGGTAGGAGGCTACCTAGGTGGGAGATAAGGTATTGCTCCATCGACCTGCGTGTGGCCTCATCTTGACGGTAGAGGAGGCCATGGACAGACATATCGGAGTGGGAGTGGTCTGTGGAATTGAAGTGTGTGGCCACAGGGAGATCCCGCCACTGCTGGAGGACTGAGTGCCGGTGTTCGGCAAAATGGTCTCCCAGTCTGCGGCGGGTCTCCCCAATGTATAAATGGCCACATCGGGAGCTCCGGATACAGTATATCACCCCAGTTGACTCGCAGGTGAAGTGGTGCCTCACCTGAAAGGACTGCTACCTAGACTATTCCTCCTCCCACCCTGTCTCCTGCAAAAATACTATCCCTTTCTCTCAATTCCTCCGCCTCCGCCGCATCTGCTCTCAGGATAAGGCCTTTCACTCTAGGACAAAGAAGATGTCTTCCTTTTTTAAAGAAAGGGGCTTCCCTTCATCCACTATCAACTCTGCCCTCCATCGTATCTCCCGTATTTCACGCACCTCTGCCCTCACCCCATCCCCCTGCCAGCCCACCAGGGATAGAGTCCCCCTGGTCCTCACCTATCACCCTACCGGCCTACAGATCCAACGTATAATCCTCCGCAACTTCCGCCACCTCCTATGGGATCCCACACCAGACACATCTTCCCCTCCCCCCCACTCTCGGCTTTCTGCAGGGATCGCTCCCTATGCGACTCCCTTGTCCATTCATCCCCCCCATCCATCCCCACGGACCTCCCTCCGGGCACTCATCCCTGCAAACGGAAGAAGTGCTACACCTGCCCCCACACTTCTTCCCTCACCACCATCCTAGGCCCCAGACAGTCCTTTCAGGTGAGGCACCACTTCACCTGCGAGTCAACTGGGGTGATATACTGTATCCGGTGCTCCCAATGTGGCCATTTATACATTGGGGAGACCCGCCGCAGACTGGGAGACCGTTTCGCAGAACACTGGCGCTCAGTCCTCCAGCAGTGGCGGGATCTCCCTGTGGCCACGCACTTCAATTCCACAGACCACTCCCACTCTGATATGTCTGTCCATGGCCTCCTCTACCGTCAAGATGAGGTCACATGCAGGTCGATGGAACAATACCTTATCTCCCGCCTAGGTAGCCTCCTACCTGTCAGCATGAACATTCAACTCACAGACCTCCGTTAATACCCCTGACCCCCTACCCCATCCCTATCTATAATTTTAGTCTGGTTCTCTTTCTCTCTCATTTTCCCCCCTCACTATAATCTCCCCCCAGCCCTACCTTTCTTTCTCTTTTATTTCCCATATTCTCCACCTTCCCCCTAGCCTATTTCCCTCCAGCCTATCACTTCCCAGCTCTCTACTTCATCCCTCCCCCCACTTCTTATCCCCCTCTGACCATCCCATGTTACTTCACTCCTGATGAAGGGTTTCGGCCCGAAATGTCATCACTACCTCCTCCCATAGATGATGTCTGACCTGCTGAGTTCTGCCAGCATTTTGTGTTTTTTATTAGTGTATGCATATTGATTTCTGTGTTTAACTAAACATGATAAAGTTTGTTGTGAAAAGGAGCAGCTGGAATAACTAAAACCATGCTCTGCAGAACAAATGGAGATGCTGAAACTAGCATAAACGGAAACCAACATGATGATGAAATAATTAAGTTTGCCCACCTTGGCAGGTGAAGTTCAATAACAATCTGCCGATCTCCTCCCAAGTAATGAAAGCAAAACTACAACTGAATTCCACCAACACAAGCAGGAAGAAGGGTCCTTCTGCATAGATCTTTGCTGGGTATAGGGAAACAAAAAACGATAGAGTCTCTACAGTCTAAAATAAAAAATATTTTATTTTTATGTGAGTTTTGCAAGTCTGAGGCCACGACAGAGGTTAGAGGCTCAAAGGCGGTCTATACTGGGATTGGAGGCCTGTCCGTGTATGGTTGATTGGGGGGAGGGAGGTTGGTAAATTTTGCTTTGTTGTTGTTGCTTCTTGTTGCTCAGCTGAACATGTGGGCAACCTGTGATGGCGTCGGAATCTCTGTTGATACTTGCAAGCTGTCCACGTCTGTGGAAAGAGATCTGTGCTGCACATGATCTAACATTCTATTGAAAAGGATCTAAAGTATTCCAGGCATATATGACAAATAAAGTTTTGTCGGGCTTCCAACCAGGTACAAGTATTGATTATAACCGATGGTCTGATGACAAACTCTGCCATCTTTATCAGGGATGATGCCTGTGCATGTCTAGACGAGTGGTATTTATACCCCATTATCAGCCCTCCTGACTAGTAAGTCATCGCCCAGTCAGGTTTCCACTCTGCCACCATTTTTACAATCAAATTCCTTTTCTTACTTAAAGACCTTCATCTTTGTTAACATTCTTTTCTTCTAGCTTTATTTCAAAGGCTTCTTTTACCAGGCAGTCCCAAAAGCCATTGGCGCAGCACAGTAGTTTTGTGCCATCGATGTCAATCCTATGGCCATTGTGAACACAATGTTCTGCTACTGCTGATTTATCCAGGTAACCCAAATGGACACACCTCCTGTGCTCCTTGAATTGGGTTTCCACCATGCATCCCGTCTGGTCAATATATGCTGTTCCACATTCACAGGGAATCCTGTAAACGCCAGTTGTCCTGAGTGCCAGGTCATCTTTGACCTGCATAAGCTGTGATTTGAGCTTCTATACGGGCTTGTGGATGGTATTAATCCAGTATTTCTATAAGATCCTAGCGATCCTTCCAGAAACTGTGGAAACATAGGTAAAACGGCGGTAGCAATGGGTTCCTCCTCACTGTTAAGTTTCCTGGCCCTTTTAAGGGCCAAAGTGAGTTTGTTCATCTTGTAGCCGTTCCGTAGGAACATCATGCATAATTGGCCTATTTCTTTGGGAGATTCTCCAGGTGTGAAACAAATGGCATCTATTGGAAAACCCACCCATACGGACTTATACCTCAACAATAACAGCTACTATCACATCTCCCAATGTAGAGTTATTCTTTCTACTTTGATTAACTGTGCGAAAACTATTTCAAACCTAGGAGTCTCCCCGAGGAAATAAGATGACCATGCACGATGTTCCTACAAAATGACTACAAGGGGAAGGAAATCAATCAGGGCCCTTAAAAGGACCGATGGAAAAACAAAGAGGTGGAACCCGTCACCACCACCTGTCTTTACGATATTTCCACAATTTCTGGAAGGATCGCCAGGATCCTGAAGAAATACTGGATTAATACCATACACAAACCTATAAAGAAGCTCAAATCACAGCTTCTGCAGGTCAACGATGACCTGGGACTCAGGACAGCTGGTGTTTACAGGATTCCCTGTGAATGCAGAGCAGCATATATCAGCCATATGGGACCTACAGTGGAAATCCACATCAAGGAGTGCAGGAGGTGTATCTGTTTGGGTTACTCAGAGAAATGAGCATTAGCAGAACATTACATTCGCAATGGCTATGGGATTGAGTTTGATGGCACAAAACTACTGTGCTGCACCAATGGCTTTTGGGACCGCCTGCTAAAGGAAGCCATTGAAATAAAACTAAAAGAATTTTAACAAAGATGAATGTCTCGCTCTAAGAAACAAGGTGGGAGAGCGGAAACCTGATTGGATGAGGACTAACCAATCAAGAGAGATGGACTATGGGATATAAATACCACCAGACTAGATGTATATCCAAAAATCATCTCTGATAAAAATGGCAGAGTTTGTCATCAAACCATCAGTTACAATTGATACCTATACCTGGCTGGAAGCCCAAGAAGAATTTACTTGCTAACATTCTATTCATGACTAAAGAGACAAACAGAAATTGTGATTTGTTCATAACTGTTTCCTGCTTAATGTCTGCTCGATGCAGATCAGCCATGACATGGCTAGGTTCATGCCGTATAACTAATGCATTAAAGCCATGAGTAATCTGACAAAAAAATCACCTGCTTACCAATACAGCTGAAGTCCTCATTAAATCTAACATGCACATGGCTTTAAGGGACGCACTAAAACACCAGAACTTTAACTCCACTGATTTATGTAGTCACACTGATGCACGTAGTCATACATGTCAACCTCAATCTGGTTAATACAAGCTACCCAGAAAGATATTCAGATTTACACACACAAAATGCTGGAGGAACTCAGCAGGCCAGGGAGAATCTAAGAAAAGAGTACAGTCAACATTTTCAGTTGAAATCCTTCGGCAAAACGGGAGAAAAAAGCTGAGGAGAAGGTTTAAAAGGTGGGGGAAGGTAAGTGAGAAACACAAGCTGATAGGTGAACCCTAAAAGGGGCGGGGATGAAAAAAAGAGCTGAGATGTAAATTAGTGAAAGAGACAGAAGGCCATGGAAGAATGAAAAGGGGGAGAAACACCAAAGGGAGGCGGTGGGTGGGCAAAGAGATAAGGTGAGAGAGGGAAAAGGTGAGAGAGGGAAAAGGTGATAGGAAATGGAGGAGAGGGTGAGTGGCAGCCATTACCAGAAGTTCGAGAAATTGATGTTCATGCCATCAGGTTGGAGGCTACCCAAACTGAATATAAGGTGTTGTTCCTCCAACCTGAGTGTGGCCTCATCACAATAGTGGAGGAGGCCATGGATAGACATATTGGAATGGGAATGGGAAGTGGAATTAAAATGGGCGGCCACTGGGAGATCCTGCTTTTTCTGGTGGACAGAGTGTAGATGCTCGGCGAAGCCATCTCCCAATTTGCGTCGGGTCTCACCAATATGCAGGAGGCCACACCGGGAGCATCAGACACAGTCACTATTGCAATGAGAGCTGAATTCATTCCAGAAGTAATCTAAAGACCAACTTTGGGATGCTTCAGGAAAGATTAGCCCATCTAATTTGTCTAATAGTACTTTCATCAGCTCTCTAGAGAGGGTGAAGGGGTCTCAATTTCTTGTCACTTACTATGATCAGCACAGTTTAGTGATATTGCACACATGACTCTACCACAATAGGAGCAGAATGAGGAGGATGAAGTCAGGAAGCCCTATCCAAATGTGATATCAAGGGCTGGCAACATCTCTTCTGAAGGAGAGCTGAGCAGCATCAGTGAGGATTGGAGAACGAGGCATGTCAAGGCTGTATAAAACAAGACACAAGCGTGACAGAAAACAATCCTAACGCAAAAAAAAAGGTCGTTGATTCCTTGCAAGTTCTCAATGAATGCAATCTAGTCAGTTCCATCCTAGCTCTCCCCTTGTCCCTCAAATTTCTTCTGTCTGGTTTATCCATCCTTTAACATGCTACTTGATTCTATTTTCACTAAGTCTTCATGCAGTAAATTCTCATGGGAAGACATTTACTGTGTGAAAAGATTTCCCCATGAGATGCTGTAAGGCTTCTGTTAAACATCCTGTGATCTAGGCCATCAGATGATGCCTGCATGTGCTATAATGTAACCAGACAGCTTTTCATCATTAAAAAAGCAGGTTCCCAGACTCCACAGTAAACAGTATGTGGGGAGAATAATCCACATCCATGCTTCTTGACATTTTGCAGAGGCTTCCAGCCTTTTCTGCCAATACCACAAATAAATTAGGTGTGTGAATTTCTCAATAGATGGTCATTAGGTTGTCTGCCCATTTATTATACATTCAATTGTTTTTACAGATATAAAACACTCTTTGCAAATCAACTAGTGATTACACAGAGAATATGAATATTACCTCACTATTTTTCACACTCTGCAATATTTATTTGTTTTTTATATATATCTCATTATAATTTAGGGCATTTTTAAATGTAAGGCTCTCTACTGCCACTGCAAAGCAAAAAAATTCTCAACAAATTGTCAGTGATAATAAACTCGATTCCAAATTTGGCACCAGTCCGTACGGTTTTTCATAACTTCTTGGAGGAAGCATGTTTTTGGTCTGGACTTTCTAGAATGTCTCCAAGATGACTATTTAGTGTGGTTGAGCCCACAATGGGGGCCAACTATTCTGGATTCGGTGTTGTACAACGAAACAGAATTGATCACAGAGCTCAAGGTAAAAGAACACTTAGGAGCAGGTGATCACGATATTATCAAATTCACCCTGAAATTTGAGAAGGAGAAGATAAAATCACATGTATCAGTATTACAGTGGAGTAAAGAGAATTACAGAGGCATGAGAGGAGTTGGCCTGAATTGACTGGAAAAGAACACTGGCAGGGATGATGGCAGAGCAGTAATAACTGGAATTTCTGGAAGCAAATTGGAAGGCACAGAATAAATACATTCCAAAGTATTCTAAAGGAAAGATAACGTACTGATGGCTAACAAAAGAAGTCAAAGCCAACATAAAAAAAGGAAAAAAAAGAAAAAGAAAGAAAATTAGTGGGAAATTGGGGAAACGAGAAACCATTAAAAAACAACAGAAGGCAACTAAAAAGTTGGCAAGATGGTAAAGATGGAATATGAAAGTAAGCTATCCAATAATATTAAAGAGAATACCAAACGTTTCTTCAGATACATAAAGTGTAAAAGAAAGATGACAGTGGATATTTGACCACTGGAAAATGATGCTGAAGAGCTAACAAAGGGGGACAAGCAAGTGGCAGGCGCACTAAATAAGTATTTTGTATCAGTATTCACCATGGAAGACAGCAGCGGTATGGTGCAGGTTGCAGAGTGTCAGGGGTCAGAAAGTCTGAAGTTGCCATTACTAGGCAGAAGGTTCATGGGAAACTGAAAGGTCTGAAGGTAGGTGAGTCTCCTGGACCAGATGGTGTATATCCCAGTGTTCTAAAAGAGGTGGCTGAAGATATTGAGGAGGTATTAATAATGATCTTTCAGGAATCACTCTAGATTCTGGAATGGCTCCAGAAGACTGGAAAATTGTAAATGTCAGTTCACACTTCAAGAAGGGAAAGAGAAGGGACAAAACCGAAACTCAAACTTAATAAATATCAGAAAGAATTTATAAAAATTGCGCTGGCTGTAGCCAAAAAGGCTATTGCAATTACTTGGAAATCAGATACATATTTAAGTATAGATTGTTGGAAAAAAGAAATCTATGACTGTATTCCATTAGAAAAAATTACTTATAACTTAAGAGATAAATATGAAACATTTTTGAAAATCTGGGGCCCTTATTTACAAAAGACAGGATTAAATATATAGGTGCTCTGAAGAGAAAATTAATGGTTACTTGGGGAAAGAAATAAATACATATACTAAAGTTATTAAGAACTCCATGGAGCATGTGGAGACCTTCCAACAACCAGGCACTCTTTCTTTCTTTCTTTTCTTTCTTTCTTAATTTTTTTCATATAGGGAAGTTAGGGGGGAGGGATTAAGGGGAGGGGGGAAGGGTCACATACTTTTTTTTTCTACACTTGTAATCATTTAAAAATTCAATTAAATAAAATTTAAAAAAAAAAAGAAGGGAAAGAGGCAGGAGAAAGAAAATTATAGGCCAGTTAGTCTGACATCAGTGGTTGAGTTGGAATGGATGGTAAGATATTGGTGTTGACTGTTAAGGATATAGTTTCGAGGTTCTTGGAGGCACATGATAAGATAGGCCATAGTCAGCAAGTTTTCCTCAAGGTAAAATCTTGCCTGAAAAATCTGTTGAAATTCTTTGATCAAATACCAAGTAGAATAGGCAAAGGAAAATCAATTGGATTTTCAGGAGGCCTTTGACAAGGTGCCACACATGAGGCAGCTTAACAAGCTATGAGCCCATGGCATTACAGGAAATATTATAGCATAGATAAAGTAGTGGCTGACTGTCAGGAGCAAAGAGTAAGAATAAAGAGAGCCTTTTCTGGTTTGCTACCTGTGGCTAGTGGTGTTCCAGAGGGTTCTATGTTGGGACCAATTCTTTTCACATTATATGTTAATGATTTGGATGATGGAATTGTAGGCTTTGTTGCAAAGTTTGCAGATGATATGGAGATAGGTGGAGGGGCAGGTAGGTTCAAGGAAATAGAGAAGGACTTAGACAGATTTGTATAATGGACAAAGAAGTGGCTGATGGAATACAGTATCTGGAAGTGTATGGTCATGTAAAAGAAATGAAGGGGATTAACTATTTTCTAAGTGGAGAGAAAATACAAAAATCTGAGGTGCAACAAGACTTGGCAGTCCTTGTGCAGGATTTTCTAAGGGTTAATTTGGAGGTTGAGTCAGTGGTGAGGAAAGCAAATGTGATGTTAGCATTCATTTTAAGAGGACTGGAATATACAGGTAAGGATTTAACATTGAGACTTTATAAAGAACTGGTGAGGTCTCACTTGGAGTATTGTGAGCAGTTTTAGGCCCCTTATCTTAGAAAGCATGTGCTGAAACTGGAGGGGTTCAAAGGAGGCTCACAAAAGTTATTCCAGTATTCAACGGCTTGTCATATGAAGAGTGTTTGATGGCTCTGGGTCTGTATTCACCAGAATTCAGAAGAATGGAGCTAAGTCAAGATGGTGCTAAATGGTGACTCCTTTGCTCACATCTTTGGAAGCAGCTCTATTTCTATCTTTGATATCTCTTTTTTTCTTTTTCAAGGTTCTTTTGAAGACCCTGACCTGGAGTTGCACTCTGACTTCAGTTCTTCGCGGGAATGGGACCCACTCTCAGGCCCTCACGACCGACCGCTTTTTGATGTCCCAAGGACGCAGTCTGGAAAACGAGCGTGCCTTCAGGTTTCCAGAATTTCGTAGCTCTGGAGATGTGCTGATTCTAGGCTGGTGACCCTGACTGAAGTGTCGTGGGCGAATACGGAGCATTGGGAGCAGCAGGTTTGTTGCCGGGGGTTATGTGTCCAGAGCGCTGTGCCTTTTTGGTGTACACTCTTTGGGCGCAGAGCTCAGAAAAAACAATGCACCAGACTTTTAATATTATAAATCAGCGAGTTGTTTGATATGTCTCCCCTGTCGCGAAATGGGGACATCTCTTTCTCCCTTATTAGGGAGACAGAGAGCCTGGGGTATGTCAAATTACCAGGTGAACAAGTAGTTTTTGGGGTACTGCAAGTCTGTGTTTTTATGGATGCTTGCTGAATGCTGGAGTGCTCAATGGAGGGTGCTGATGCTTTTTTGCTGGGGGTGTGGGGGGGTTTGTTGCCTTGCTGCTGCTTGTGCCTGGGAGGGGGGCTTTGGGGTTCTAACACTTCAACTGTCACTCATTCTTCAGGGCACTCCTCTGTTTTCATGGATGTTTGCAAAGAAAAAGAATTTCAGGATGTATACTGTATACATTTCTCTGTCATTAAATGTACCTATTGAATGATGGGCAATCTAAATGAAAGCTATCGAATGGTGAAAGGATTTCATAGACAGGATATAGACAGGATGTTTCCTATGGTGGGACAATCTAAGTGCAGAGCATACAGCTTCAGAATGGAGGGGCATGTATTTCGAATGGAGAAGAGGAGGAATTTCTTTAGCCAGAGGGTGGTGAATCTGTGGAATTCTGTACCACAGGCAGCTGTGGAAGCCAAGTCTTTATGTATATTTAAACCAGAGGCTGATGGATTCTTGATTGTTCAGAGCATGAAGGGATACATGGGGAAAGGAGAAATTGAGGCTGATAGGAAAAAATGGATCAGCTATAAAGAAATGGCAGAAGAAACAATGGGCCAAATGGCTTAATTCAAATGGCTCCTATATCTTATGGTCTTATGGCTTCCAGGACTCACTATTACCCAGCTCCCCGCCCTCCCACTCAGCTTGCCCCAGGTATATTCTGGAGTCAGTTTCTATGTGTTTACACCATCACTGTTCTCCACTCTTGTTTACACCAGCCAGAGCAGAAATTTCAAGATTCCAGTCACCTTTGAAGCAAACAACCAGGGATGAAAGGTGGACTCCGAGGGGTCATGCTCAGATGAGTAACTTATTCTCCGTCTGCTTTGCTCTTATATAACATAGTTAAAATCGCTGTTGTGTTACAGTTCCCCATTAAACTTATACTTTCATAAGAAGAATACCTTAAGCTATGTTGTACATCTGGCGCACATCAAGAAAGCGCGCTTATCCAGCTGCTCAACTTTCTCTACACCCACAGCTGTTTGGCCAGGAAAGCTCAAATGCAATCCATAAATTTGCCAACGATGCGACTATTGTTGGCAGAATTTCAGATGGTGATTAGGGGAAGTATACGGAAGCGAGACGGATCAGCTGGCTGAGTGGTGTTGCAACAACAACCTTGCACGCAGCGTCACTAAGATCAAGGAATTGATCATGGACTTCAGAAAGGGTAAGTGGAGGGAGCACACACCAGTCCTCATCACAGGGTTAGCAGTGGAAAGGGTGAGCAGCTTCAAGCTCTGTGAGTTAATATCCCTGAAGATCTATTCTGGGTGCAACACATTGATGCAATTACAAAGAAGGGAAACAGTGGCTATATTTCATTAGAAGTGTGACACTAAAGACTCTCACAAATTTCTAAAGATGTACAGTGGAGAACATTCTAACTCGTAGCATCATCGTCTGATATGGAAGGGCCACTGCACAGGATTGGAAACAGATGCATCACGGGCACTAACCTCCCCAGCATCCAGGACACCTTGAAACAACAATGCAACTAAGGAATTATATGCAGAATTAAAAGGGCTAAAACTTCATTGACTTATTTGCAGCTTGGCTAATAATTTTGCAAAGGTAACTAATGAACCAAGGAGTGCTTGTGCATGAGAAAGCAGCTTGTGTAACCATTAATCAAGGATACCTAGCAACAATCAGAATATGTACGTGATAACAAGCAGCCCCAGACATTCTTTGGGGCTCACAATTGCAGATTTTCCCAGGTTCTATGAGCATGGTCTCTGTAGCACCAACTGAGATGCAAGTTTGCTAATAAACAGTATGTAATTTTGACTGTGTTTGACAATTATTCCCTGGGTCTGAACTTAAAATCCTCTGGTAGAGGGACAGACCAATACAACAAAAAGGTGGCACCCAATATTAAGGACCCTCATCACCCAGGACATGTCCTCTTCTCATTGCTACTATCGAAGAGAGAAACAGGCACCTGAAACACTCAACGCATTAAGAACAGCTTCTTTCCCTCTGCAATCAGATTTCTGAATGGAGGATGAATCCATGTTAATGACCTCAATACTTTTTTTGCTCTCATATTGCACTATTCAGTTAATTTAATCTTTTTAAAAAAATATAAAGTGGATTCTGATTAATAGAATCAGTACATTTTGGCCCAATTAAGCTGGTGCCCCAATTAGCCAGTTTAATGGAAATAGTTAAAAATGTATAAAAATGACAAACTGAATAACAAAGTATGTATTTAAATGAAATACAGAACAAATAGAACATTATCAATAGTACCACAGTACTATAAAACTGTATTAGTTCTTAATAGTTATCAACACTGGAATTTATCCAGAGTACACAATGAAAAAAAACAGTGTAGCCACCTAGTGCAGACAATGGACTACCTTCATATAATGTTAACGACAATTGCATCCTCCAAATCTTCATTTTCATTATGGCGTTCAAGATGATCAATATCTTCAAATTCTTCATAGTTTTTTATTTGTTAAAACATTGAAATTGTTTCATTGTCATTCCCAGCCATTTCTCACATCTCCAAGCCTGAATACTTGAAACTGCAGTGAACAAAACTGTTCCAAATTATCTTATTGCTTATTTCTCAGCAACTATCATTGACAAAAAAAATCACTACTTTTTGAACACAAACACGTGCAACTGATGCTATTTAAAAACTGCTCAATATAAGCACGGTGTACACTCTTAACAGCCTTACAAGCGCACACGACTGACATTGCTTAGAGCCTGTTTGGAAACATTCCCCTGTCCCAATTAAGCAGCCTTGTGTCCCAAATAAACAAAGGTAATCTCAGCAATTTTCTCAGTTGAATTGAATTGACTTTATTACCTATGTTCTTCATTTTCATGAGGAGTAAAAATTTTTACATTATGTCTCTGTCTAAATATGCAACGTGCAATTTATAGCAAGTTATAATAAATAGTATGTACAACAGGACAGTTAATATTAGACATAAATACAGATGCATCAGCATGAATTAAGCAGTCTGATGGCCTGGTGGGAGAAGCTGTCCTGGAGCCTGTTGGTCCTGGCTTTTCTGCTGCGGTACTGTTCCCTGGATGGTTGTAGCTGGAACAGTTTGTGGTTGGGGTGATTTGGGTCCCCAATGATTCTTTCAGCCCCTTTTACATACCTGCCTTTGTAAATGTCCTGAATAGTGGGAAATTCACATCTACGGATGCACTGGGCTGTCCACACCACTCTCTGCAGAGTTCTGTGATTGAGGAAAGTACAGATCCCAAACCAGCCAGTCAGGATGCTCTCAATTGTGCCCCTATAGAAAGTTCTTAGGATCTGGGGACCCATACCAAACTTCTTCAACTGTCTGAGGTGAAGTTGTGTCTTTTCACCACACAGCCAGTATGTACAGACCACGTGAGATCCTCAGTGGTGTGTATGCCGAGGTACTTAAAGCTGTTCACCCTCTCAACCCCAGATCCATTGATGTTGATAGAGGTTAGCCTGTCTCCATTCCTCCTGTAGTCCACAACCAGGTTCTTTGTTTGGTGACATTGGGGGAGAGGTTGCTTTCTTGACATCACTATGTCAGGGTGATGACTTCTTCTCTGTAGGCTGACTCATTATTATTTGAGTTGAGGCCAATCAATGTAGTATCATCAGCAAATTTAATTAGCAGATTGGAGCTGTGGGCGGTGACACAGTCATGGATATAGAGAGAGTAAAGGAAGAGGCTTAATACACAGCCCTGAGGGGCACCTGTGTTGAGGGAGCCTATTCTTACCACCCGTCAGCAATCTGACTGGAAGACCACGATCCAGCTACACAAAGCAGGGTGACGGCCAAGATCTCTGAGCCTGTAAGTAATCACGGTGCTGAATGCTGAACTGTAGTCCAAGAACAACATTCTCACTTACCCATCCTTCTTTTCCAGATGTGTAAGGATGGTGTGTAGAGCTATGGCTATTGCATCATCTGTCAATCAGTTGTGTTGGTAGGTGAATTGTAGGGGGTCCAATGTGGGCGGTAGCAAGCTGCAGATGTAGTCCTTGACCAGCCTCTCAAAGCATTTGCTCATTATTGAGGTGAGTGCGACAGGACGCCAGTCATTCAGACACGAGTTATTGTCCTTTAAGAAATGCCCCAATGAACTGATAGCCCAACTAACTGGAATCCACTATATTTCATATTGTAATTTATTGTTTTTTATTATGTATTAAAATGTACTGCTGTCATAAAACAATAAATTTTATGACATATGCCAGTGATAGTAAAATTGATTGTAATTCTGATGTGTGAAGTTGTTATAAATACAGAAGTTAAGAAATTATTCTATGAGTCTTCTAGTAAGCTTTCCCTAGCACTAGTCATATTCTTTACCTGCTAATCTGGCCTGTGTCTTTGAAGGTTACTGCTATATAAATAAACAAATACAAATTTAAGTGTTACCTAAAAACTGCTGAGAGCCATCAAGTTAATGATAACTGCTTGTATATATCAAACTCAGGCCAAAGACTATCTCTCTTTGTTTCTTTCAATGAAGAGGTTGGTTGGCATCTATAATTAAGTATGGTCTGTGATGAGTAACAAATGTATATTAGATACAAGTCTATCTTTTAATACACACAAGTACATTTCTATTGACATTATACACAATTGAAATGTGAATGAATTCTAATGGTGATCAGTAATACTGAATGGTTATCTTCTTTTGTCAGTTGAACCTCCGTATGGTGTTGAAAAATGCAAAATAAAAAGATGCTCAAGGAGACACCCACACATGTATCATACCTACAAGCAACTTCTGTCTGCCTTTGGAGTTCAATGCACAATGGTATGTAAGTCTGATTTGTATATTAATTAATTATTTTCTGCATCCAACTTATAAATTATATATATCTTAAACATCATCAGATCATTTGGATTTCATCAAAGTAATGCAGCAGTCATTTGAAGGGTGAAAAGAATTTGGAGAAATTGTAGTTGAATCATATAGAAGAGATATTTGAATTCAGTTGTTACTCTTTCAACAAATCATTTAGCTATTTTCAAAAATACCTTGATGAACTCAAGAGCTGGAAAACGCTATCAACTGATGGCCAGGCAGATGTTTTAACTTACTGCTTTTATCATTCATGTGGCAATCAGCACCACGATGTGAAAGAAATTTAAAAAAGGGATACTCAGTTCTCAGGAAAAGAAATACCTCTCCTGATTTCTTCTGATGGATCAATGATGGTGAAAATTAGGATGGGAGTTGCTGAGAGAAAGGAGGAGGAGGAACAAATCAAGATCACATGATCAAAATCTGCTAATCAGTGGTGAAGTTAAGAATGTCAACAGAATTTGCAAGCTGCAGTAGCAATCATTTGATAAGAGAAGCACTGAAAGAAAAGATCAATTGAGTGAAAGGGCAGATGTGAATACATAAATATATTAAGTGTTAGATTTAAAAGAGAATAAAAATGTTGACTATACTCTACCAAATCTATTATCACAGTGCTTGTGGAGATAAGGTATTTCCATGAATTGTGTTAAAATTTGGCGAGTGATTAATCTATAAGTTAAGATTAATTTATATTAGGTTGTAGAATGTTTTAAATTATTTCCAGGTTCACTTTTCTTAATTGTGGCCATGTGTACACTTCATGAGTACATTCTTCTGATTCTGTGGTAGCTCAGGAGGAAGTTTAGGAAAAGATCAGGACCAATAATTAATTGCTGACTTATATATTTAAGCATAAAAAACAGCGATATTGCGAGATGTGCCTAGAAGCAAAGTATTCAATCATCATATCCAGCATAGCTGGCTGCCAGGGATGGAAATACATCCCCAATATTTAGCATTCTTTCTGATGTATGGTAGTCTAAATTTTTCACCAGTGAAAGAAGCCTTTTTGACAAAAGGCAAAAAAGCCTGTTTGACAATTATTTTGTTTACATTGGCATTTTTATCATAGAAGAAAAGCCTAAGTATCACGGGTCTATTTTTCTAATAACATGTGAGGTTATTTGGCCCATCAACTCAATGGCAATTCTTGGAGCTTTCTGATCAGTTCTATTACTTAATTTATTCTCCCTTAATTATTTTCACATGCCCACCCACTCCTAGTTCTCCTCTCAATTAACCTACCGACACATCTTTAGGAGATCTAGGCCTCATATGGAGCCAGTGATCATTAATGGAGAATGTGTGGAGCAGGTTAAGACCTACAAGTATCTGGGAGTACAGTTGGACGAGAAGCTAGACTGGACTGCCAACACAGATGCCTTGTGCAGGAAGGCACAGAGTCGACTGTACTTCCTTAGAAGGTTGGCGTCATTCAATGTCTGCAGTGAGATGCTGATGATGTTCTATAGGTCAGTTGTTGAGAGCGCCCTCTTCTTTGTGGTGGCGTGTTGGGGAGGAAGCATTAAGAAGAAGGACGCCTCACGTCTTAATAAGATGATAAGGAAGGCGGGCTCTGTCGTGGGCAAAGTACTGGAGAGTTTAACATCGGTAGCTGAGCGAAGGGCGCTGAGTAGGCTACGGTCAATTATGGAAAACCCTGAACATCCTCTACATAGCACCATCCAGAGACAGAGAAGCAGTTTCAGCGACAGGTTACTGTCGATGCAATGCTCCTCAGACAGGATGAAGAGGTCAATACTCCCCAATGCCATTAGGCTTTACAATTCAACTGCCAGGACTTAAGAACTTTTTTTTTTTTTTAAAGCTATTATTAATGCTTTTTGAGTTAGTGATTTAGATGCATATCATATTATTACTGAGTTAAGTATTGTATGTAAGGAGTTTTTGCTACAACAAGTGTATGGGACATTGGAAAAAATGTTGAATTTCCCCATGGGGATGAATAAAGTATCTATCTATCTATCTATCTACAGAAGGAAGTTGGAGCTGGTGGTTGATAAATAGATCAAATCACTGCAATTTCCAGTGCCATAGATCAGAGACAAATACACCATGGAGACAAGCCCTTTGGACTAGCAAATCTATACAACTGTGGTGTCCATTTAGCTAGCCCCAATTTCCTGTGTTCGTCACATATCCCTCCAAGCCTTGTCCCTCCAGGTACCTATCCAAGCGCTTCTTCAATGATACTACTGTACCTGCCTCAACTACTTCCTCTGGTAGCTTATTCAATATACTCACCACCCTCTGCATGGAAAAGTTGCCCTTCAGGTCCCTTTTAAATCTTTTCTCTTATATGGAAAACATATGGCCCCTAGTTTTGAAGTCCCCTACCATGAGCACATAAGAAGAAATGGTTCAGGTTAAAATATGTGGAGTAGATAAGTCAGGACTCAGAAGACTTTGAAGAAGATAAGTTGACATTCAGATTGAGTGGCTCTGGGTGATAAATGAGAACAGGATAAGTATATGAATAGGAATGAGAAGTTGCAACTGTTCAAGAAAAAGTTAATACATTATACAATACAATCCATCATCATCACAAGACCAGAAGGTAGAAGAGCAGAATTAGGCCATTCATCTCATCAGATTTTCTCCACCATTCAATCATGGCTGATTTTCTTTGTCTATTCTCAACACCATTCTCTCAACTTCTCTCTTTAACCTTTACTTCCCTTATCAATCACGAACCTTTCAATCTCTGCCTTATTGCTCAGAATCTCTACCTTATCACCCAGAATTCATTGCTCAGAAGGTTGTAGAAGTCAGATTTACCACCCTCTGACTGACAAAATTCCTTCTCTTCTTGGTTCTAAAAGTATATCCTTTTACTCAGAGACTATGCCCTTGGATCCTAGATTCTCCTCCTACGGGAAACATGCTCCTGATGCCCTCTCTTTCCAGGCCTTTCAATGATTACAGTCCCAGGATCATCAAATGCACCTCCTACATTAACCTTTTGTCAAAAGGTAAAACAGCTTGGTCCTGCAACTATTCTCTATAATTTCTGTTGGCCATAGCTTTGGTTTGCACTCCAAAATGCCAACGTCGCTAAGAAGTCAGCATCACATTGATGGATGTCACAATCTGTTTACCTGCATGCTTTAAGCAAACACTCACTGGACTCAAGTTCAGGACGTCACCAATATACTGTCTGCCACAATTCGGCATGTACACTATGGGTGCCATTTTAGTGGTCCAGGCTACAACTTTTAACTGCCTGCTTAAAGAATGTTAACTGGAAAGAAAATGACATTGAAATGCGACACGCATGGAAAAACTGTCATTTAATAAGAGATTTGATTTATTAAGACATCAAAAATGAACCGCACAGAAGGAGAATGTTCAGAATAATTCTATTTCACTTGAGGAAGACTATATAAATACACATAGAAGGAAGTTCCTGTGTTTTGGATCAGAAATTAGCTGAACAAATATGAACAAACAGGATGATTGTAGATTTTTGGAGGATTATATTCAGGGGTGTTACACTCTGTGAGGTGTGGGAGGGTAGGAAATGGTGTTTATTCAGAGTGCAACTGGTGAGAATGTGTTAAAATTATTAGGCAAGGAGTTTGTGAATTAAGACTAATGTATAACAGAAACCTGCAAAGAGAATCCAACCACATCAGTGAGTAAAGCCAATATCTGCTGTGAAATGAAACAGCTCTTAGCTTCCTAAGTGCTTTGAGCAAGTTGGAATTATCAATTATTTGAGCTTTTACAGTACTTAAAAGGTGCAAGAAGCTTGAAGGCATCTCAGTGGGAACTAATGGAATCAGCTGAAGTACAGCCAGCCTTGGGCAGGATAGTGGTGTGAGCGAAAATGTTCTCACCAAGTGCTTTGGGCTGAGCAGTGTTGTATTTACAACTGGAGGAATAAAATCTGAATGTCAATTCCATGAATTGATATACCTAATAAAATGGAAAACAGATGCAATCCTTATGAGTTTCAACACGCCCTGCATTCTAAGTTGTTGAGGCGATGATCCAGAATACAGAACCTTGTCAACCAAATGGTAATCTGATACAATAGTAGGAAAAATAAATAACAAAATATATCTTGTTTTCATATGGATTACTTGCAGTGCAAACTTCGGCAACTGTATTTTAAGTTAAATGGAAAGGTGTATTAATTTCTTCTTCTAAAATGTTACTTTCAACTATTATTATTGCATTAACAATTTGATACAGAAGTCCATCAAAACAATGCTGATTTATGATATACATAAACATTTTAGCAACAGCTTCTTCTCCTCCGTCATCAGATTTCTTGACGAACCATGAACACTACCTTACTATTTTGCTCTCTTTTTTGTACTACTTAATTTATATATTTTTTGTACTGTAACTTAAAATATTTTTATGTCTTGCATTGTACTGTTGCCACAAAACAACACATTTCACAACATATGTCGGTGATATGTCTGATTTTGATTCTGATTGCTTAATCCAATCCTGTCTTCCTAAACTTCTGTTAATATAATACTTCCACATACTTATAAAACAAAATAAAATCTGCAACCAGTAAACCTCACCTCTAGGCACAAACAGGTAATGAATCTATTGAGCAAACACGAGGAAATCTGCAGATGCTGGAAATTCAAACAACAACACACACAAAATGCTGGTGGAACACAGCAGGCCAGGCAGCATCTATAGGGAGAAGCGCTGTCGACATTTCGGGCCGAGACCCTTCGTCAGGACGGTCTCTTGCTTCTATTGAATCTATTGCTTAGTTTTAAAACTCTGCTACTGGATTTTTTTTTTGAGTTTCTATTCCACCAGGCAGGCCACTGGTTGTGATTGTGGTTTAATAGACATACGTTTTTGTGTGATTTTTGTTTCAAATCAGTTAACAACCATTTGGTGACATGAGACTTTAGAAAACTGAGTGCATCTAAAATAGCCATGAACTCCTCCAAGTTGGAGAACCAGCATCACACTACTTCGTGGGCTTCTGCTTTCAATGTTAGATAAGGATCAACTGTTTAAACAAGTTCAAAGCCTAGATCCATTCTTTCAAACCATAGAGCAAATTTCTTAATTTGGTTTAGTGGTTTTCCAGCATTGTAAAATACCTTATTTTAAGCAGAGTGTTAATCATTTGGTTTAGTGCCCAACCCTATGCATAATATAGATTGCACAGGGTTCCAGTGAATGCAACCAATAAGTTTTGATCTGCACCTGTCTAAAAATGTAACACACAAGCTAACCCTACAGTGATAACTATTGTATACTTAATGAGCACAGGATAAAGCTCCACTAACATGCAACCAACTAAAACACAGAAGGGTATCTTCCCCACCGGACAGTTCCTGCACGAGCCTACCTTCTGTGAAGTATTTGTTCACTAGGAATGCTGAAAATGCTCTTAATGGTTGAAAGGTATGTTGTGAACATAATTGGACTGTAAGGGCATCTGCCAGAAGAGTTGAAGCCAACAGAGGAAGTCATGAATATTAATTTGCTTGGCAAGCACTTGGCAGAAATGGACATTTCAGTTTTGACAAATCTTATTATTATGTAGAGCAAATGTTAACAAGAGCTGCACCGTTTGTACAAGATTGGCTAATTAATAATTTACATCAATAGGAACATTTTTAATTCTAAGAGAAATTTTTGTATGCTATCCTCCTGGAAACCTTTGTACCAAGAGTTGCAGAAGCCAATTTAGACAGCAATTGCTTGGAAGGGAGCCCGGTAAGATGATGTCAAATCACTTAAAGTGAATGGCTTGGCACACAAATCATGGTGTCACCCACAGTGTCAATATTCTATAATCAATTCAACAACCCTGATTGTAAAATGTTCACTTACACTCAGGGTACAGAAACAGACTTTCTTTGATAGCTTACTGCATAATTTTAGATGGCAGTTAAGAATTTATTGCAGTTATTCGTAGCTGTAGAGTCACATACCAGGTAATAATGTCAAGATTTTTTCAGCAAGAGCAAGCTGGATGCTTACTATGATGAATCACATGTTCATATTTAACTGATACGAACTTTAATTTACTTCCACATTTTATTTCTTTTTACCTGCTAAGACACATGGAAAGGAAAAAGGATTATTGATCAAATGCGAACAAATGAAATGAGCTTTGGGCATCTTGGTCGGCATGGAAGAGTTGAGCCAAAGGGTTTGTTCCAGGCTGTATTACTCTATGTCTCAGCTTACAGGTAAAGAAACGATAGAAATATTGAGTTTATATAGTTCCTTTATCAACCTCAGTTCAGTTCAAAGCATTTTGCAACTCAAGAAGTACTTTTGAAATGTAATAACTTCTGTAATTTAGGGGAAATAGCAGCAATTTGCACACAGCAAGCAGCCACAAATACCATTATGACAAGGCCAGCTAGTCTGTTTTACTGATGCTGGCTTACCGATATACTCTGCACAGGAGAACACCATGGCTCCTTTCTATGAAAAATTCACATGTAACTTTTGCATCTCATTTGAAAAAGCACTTCAGACAATGCATTCCCTTAGTCTAATACCAGAAATTCTCTCAGTCCAGTCCAGTGCCAACTTGCATCATATGCTCAACTCCAGAAAGCCACATGAATTAAAAACCTTCTGATTCATAAACAAGATACCAATAATGGATCTTCAGAATCAGGGACTATCTTTGCCACATAGAGACCTGGCCTCCTGTAATTGATAACTTCTGACCTACCTCACCAAATACTTGATTCTTTTGTGCTTTCATCTTCTATATTAGTAGGTATTGAGTGAAGCAGTATTACAAGATATGAACAAGTATTACATGAAGTCATTATTATAAAAGGGCATTTCAGTTACATGATCCTCCATTCCCCCAACATTTCCCCTGTAAGGTGACATCTTGAACTGTTTAGGCTAATTTTTTACTATTGAACTACAAGCACATAATTCATGCCTAAGAATTAATCCTCGATCTATAATACCAAGTGCACTGTGGAATGCATTGTTCTTTGCCTCTAACATCTATTTCTATTAACAATAGTAGGACATAATTGCAAAAACTCAGTAGAAAGGAAAAAGAACAATTATCTTTATTTGTCACATCTGACATCAGAAAATAGATTGAAATTTTTGCGTCAACTACAACACAGTGTGAGGATGTGCTGGGGACAACCCACAAATGATGCAATACTTTCCGTGCCAAAGCATCATGTCCACTACTCACCAACCCATACGTCTTTGGAACATGTGAGGAAACTGGAGCATCAGCAGGAAATGCACGTGGCCATGGGAGAACATAAGAGTTCCTTACAGACAGCAGAAGGAAATGGCTGGCATTCGAAAGCATTACGTTAACATCTATGCAACTGTGGCATGAGTGCAATGTTCGACAGGTAACCAGCAACATGGTTCCATTAAATAGGGTTAAAATTATAGGCGAAGTGCTTTCTTTACTTAATCAACTGGATAATTTGACCACTCAGGTCCAGGGATGGCTTCCTGAATAGGACCATCTACACACCACCACTGCTTCCATGGAAACATGTTGCCAGTGGGAAAATAGTGAAGAAAAGATCTCTGTACACGCTTTGTTATTGAAGAGATGTCATAAATTATACTAAAATAGAAAGAAACGATGCTTTGGGGCAGACAAGTGAGCAGTCAAATGCATGGCCCACATGGAGAAAAATGCACAAGTAAGATACAGTGCCTATAAGAAGTATTCACCCCTCTGGAAAGTTTTCATGTTTTATTGCTTTACAACATTGAATCACAGTGGATTTACTTTGACTTTTTTGACACTGATAAAAAAAAAGACTTCTGTGTCAAAATGATAACAGATCGCTACAAAGTGATCTAAATTAATTACAAATATAAAACACAAAATAATTGACTGTATGTGTTCATCCCCTTTAATATGACACACCAAATCAAAAATGGTGCAGCCTAGTGGCCTTAGAAGTCACATAATTAGTTAAATGGAGATCATCTATGTGTAGTCAAGGTGTTTCAATTAATTGATAATATACCTGTATCTGGAAGATCCAACTGCTGCTGAGTCAGTATCCAGGCAAAATCTACACTATGAAAACAAAAGAACACTCCAAGCAACTCTGTGAAAAGGTTATTGAAAAACACAAGTCAGGAGATGGATACAAGAAAAATTCAACATGACTGAATATCCCTTGGAGTACAGTTAAGTCATTCATCAAGAAATGGAAAGAATATGGCATAGCTGTAAATCTGCCTAGAGCAGGCAGTCCTCAAAAACTGAGTGACCATGCAAAAAGGGGACTACTGAGGGAGGCCACCAAGAGATCTATGACAACTTTGGAGGAGTTACAAGCTTTATTGGCTGAGGTGGGAGAAACTGCACATATAACTGTTGTGCAAGTGCTTCACCAGACACAGCTATATAGGAGAGTGGCAAAGATAAGGCACTATTGATAAAAACTCACACGAAGCCTGAGCTAAAGTTTATCAAGAGACATGTGGGAGACTTTGAAGTCAGCTGGAAGAAGGTTCTGTGGTCTGATGAAACTAAAATTGATCTTTTTGGCCATCAGACTAAATGCTATGTTTGGTGTAAGCCAAACACTGCACATAATCAAAAACACACCACCCCTATCTTGAAGCATGGTGATGGCTGCATCATGCTGTGGGGATGCTTCACTGCAGAAGGCCCTGGAAGGCTTGTAAGGGTAGAGGATAAAATTAATGAAGCAAAATATAGAGAATTTCTGGAGGAAAATCTAATGCAGTCTGCAAGAGAACTGCGACTTGGGAAAAGATTTGTTTTGCAGTAAGACAATGATGTCAAACATAAAGCCAAAGTTAACACAGGAATGGTTTAAAAACAACAAAGTTAATGTCCTGGAATGGTCATGTCAGAGTCCAGACCTCAATCCAACTGAAAATTTGTGGCTGGACTTGAGAAGGGCTGTTCACTCATGATCCCCATGCAATCTGACAGAGCTTGAGCAGTTTTGTAAAGAAGAATGGGGGGAAATTGTAACATCCAGATGTGCAAAGCTGATGGAGACCTATCCACACAGACTCAAGGCTGTAATTGCTGCCAAAGGTGCATCTAGTAAATAGTGACTAGAAGGGGTGATTATGCAATCAACTATTTTGTGTTTAATAATTGTAATAAATTTACAACAATTTGTAGAAATTAGTTTTCACTTTAACCCAAATCCTTTCTGTTGATCAGTATCATAAGGGCAAAATAAGTTCACTGTTATTCAATGTTATAAAACAATAAAACATGAAAACTTCTGGGGGGGGGGTAATTATGTTTTACAGGCACAATATGTCAAAATGGCCAATTCTGCATTTTAATCAATTTTTCAGTTCACACTCTAATTAAATTTGCCTTTTCTTGCTTTGGTAATTTACAATGGTTTGAATATCAGGATTTTCAATACAATGCATGCACATGTCAGACAGTTTGAAGAACTGAGTGAGCAAAATTTAAAGTAATTAGGCAAACGTTAACAATTTTATCATCATTATTTTACAAATTTACCATTATATTACAGAGCAGCTACTTCATGCTGTGAGCAAATTTGTAATGATGATAAAGACAGGCAAGATGTACAGTCTACGACACTGATAAAACTACTCAACTATAAAGTGCAAATAATACACATGCACTAAAAATAGCACACAGAATAACTTCTGCAAAATTATGTACGCTTCCTTGGTCGTTAACTCTCAATAGTCCCACTTTACCTGTCATATGCATCTTTCAGAAGTTTTCATATGCACAGCTGAATGGCTAATGCAGTAGTCTTGTAAGCTTATCAGTTTATGGTAATTTAAATGGCTTGAAGAGATATTTTGTTAACAAGGAACTGGTTTACAATTCAAAATAAGCAATTAGCAAAAAATGCCTAGTCTTCACTATTCCCTCTGACCTTCCCTCTCTGAGGCAGGACATTCTGTCCTCAGTAAGGGCCTCTCTCTGTACCCCTGCACCCACACTTCAGTGAGTTCTGCACTCACCATGACACTAAGCTCTTCTTCTACTGCCTCCGTTTCCGTGCCAACTTCTTTGGGAAGGACTCTCCAGCCTGCACCAATGACCCCTTCTCCCATCTCCAATGCTCCTCCTCTTTCTGGACACCCCAGTCCAGTCTTCTGCCTGCTTTGGATCTTTCCATTGCTTACTGCCAATAAGACATCAACCATCTCAACTTAACCACTCCTCTCTCCAATTCTAACCTCACTCCGCTTGAAAACACTGCTCTCTACTCTCTCTACACTAATCCTAACCTCAACAAAAAACCCTCAGATAAGGGAGGTGCTGTAGTAGTCTAACTGACTGACCTCTTCTTTGCTGAGGCTAGATGACAACTGTCAGACACCTCCTCTTACATACCTCTCGAACAGGATCCTATTAAGGAGCACCAGGCCATTGTCACCCACACCATCACTGACCTGATTAGCTCTGGAGACTTCCATCCACTGCCAGCAACCTTGTAGTTCCCCTATCTCAACCTCCCATTTCTACTTCGTACCCAAGATCCATAAGCTACCTGTTCAGGTTGGCCCATTGTTTCTGCTTATTTCTGTCCTACCGAACTTGTATTTGCATACCTAGACAGTGTTTTATCTCTCCTTCCCCCCCCCCCCCCCACACTACGGTTCAGTCCCTTCCTACCTACATCTGTGATACTTCACATGTCTGGATTGTTTCAATTACTTCAAGTTCCCTGGTCCCTGGTCCCGATCGTCTCATTTGCACCATGAACATCCAATTCCCATACATCTCCATCAGAAGGCCTTAAAGCTCTCTGTATTTTTTTTCCCCTAGATAACAGACCCAAACTGTTCCCCTCCACCACCACTCTCCTCTGTCTGACAGAACTGGTCCTCACTCTCAATAATTTCTTCTTCAGCTCCTCCCACTTCATCGAAACAAAAGGCATAGACATGGGCACTCACGTGGGTTCCAGCTATGCCTGACTTTTTGTTGGCTCCGTGGAACAGTCTTGTTTTCCAAACCTACGCCTGTATCACTCCCCAACTTTTCCCACGCTACATTGACAACTACACTGGGGTTTGCTTCCTGCACCTGTGCTCAGCTTGTCGATTTCATCAACCTTGCCTCCAACTTCCACCCTGCCCTCAAATTTACTGCTTTATCTTCAACACCACCCTTCCCTTTCTCGATCTTTCTGTCTCTATTTCTGGAGATAGTTTATCTACTGAAATCTTTTAAAACCCACTGATTCTCACAGCTACCTGGACTATACCTCTTCACACCCTGTCACTTGTAAAAATGCCACCCCTTCTCTCAGTTCCTCTGTCTTTGCCATTTCTGTTCTCAGGATGAGGCTTTTCATTCTAGAATGAAGGAGATGTCCTCCTCCTTCAAAGAAAGGGCTTCCCTTCCTCTATTATCAACACTGCCCTCACCCACATTTCTTCCATTTTGCGCACATCTGCTCTCACCCTATCCTCCAACCACCCCGCCCCATCCTCACCTACCACCCCAGTAGCCTCCAGCTTATAATTCTCCATAACTTTTGCCATCTCCACCGAGATGCCACTACCAACAATATCATTTCTTCCCCGCAACCGCCCCCCACTACTTTCTGTTTTCTGCTGGGGTAGTAAACTGTTTACACTCCTTACAAGACTCCCTTGTCCATTCATTCCTCCACACTGATCTCCCTCCTGGCACTTACCCTTGCAAGCAGAACAAGTGTCATGCCAGCCCCTATGCCACCTCCATCACTCCCATTCAGGGCCCCAAACAGTCCTTCCAGGTGATGCGACACTTCACCTGTGAGTCTGTTGGAGTTATCTACTGTATCAAGTGTTCCTGGTGTGGCCTCCTGTAAAATGGGGAGACCCAACATAGATTGGGAGACCACTTCACCAAGCACTTACACTCCATCCACTTGAAAGAGCAGGATGTTCCGGTGACCACCCATTTCAATTCTACTTCTCATTCACATTCTGACATGTCAATCCATGGCTTCCTCTACTGTCACGATGAGGCCATATTCAGGTTGGAGGAGAAACAACTTGTATTCTGTCTAAGTAGCCTCCAACCTGATGGCATGAACATCGATTTCTCGAACTTCCAGTAATTGTCCTCTCCTTTACCATTCCTATTTCCCTCTTGCACCTCATCTGCTGACCAGCCCATCATCTCCCTCTGGTGTTCCTCCTCCTTTCCTTTCTTCCATGGCCTTCTACCTTTCCGATCAGATTCCCCCTCCTCCAATTCTTTATATCTTTTACTTATCAGCTTCCCAGTTCTTTTCTTCACTCCTCTCCCCTCCCAGTTTCACCTATCACCTTGTACTTCTTCTTCCCCTCCCGCAATCTTCTTGCTCTAACTTCTCATCATTTTTGCCAGTCCTGATGAAGGCTCTCAGCCTGAAACATTAACTGTTTACTACGTTCCATAGATGCTGCCTGACCAGCTGTGTTCCTTCAGCCTTTTGTGCATGTTGCAATAATTGTTAGGTTCTTGTCCACACTTATGGTAGATTTCACAAACATGAGATACCAACCAAATACATCAACTATATGAAGACAGCCGAAAAAACTCATGAGACTTATTTTATCGAAAGTGGATATATGATTAGTGACCGCTTTATTAGGTAAAGGAGTGGAACCCAGTGTGATCTTCTCCTGCTGTGGCCCATCCAGTTCAAGGTTTGACATGTTCAGATATAGATGCTATTCTGCACACCACTGTTATAACACATGGTTATTTGAGCTACTGTCCTTGAACCAGTCTGGCCATTCTCCTGCGACCTCTCTCATTAACAAAGCATTGTTGTGCACAGAGCTTAGCTCACTGGTTTTTTTTTTTGCTTTTTGCACCATGCTCTATAACTGTAGAGACTGTTGTGTATGATAATCCCATGAGATCAGAAATTTCTGAGACATTCAAACTACCCTGTCTGGCACCAACAATCATTCCATGGTCAACCTCACTTAGATGACATTTCTTCTCCATTCTGATGTTCAGTCGGAACAAAACCTCAACTACTTAACCATGTCTCCACGCTTTTATACTTGGAGTTGTTGCCTCATGATTGGCTGATTACATATTTCCAGAATTAAACAGGTGTACAGGGGCACCTAATAAAGTTGCCTTTGAGGTAGATGAAGTAAGTTTCACTAAACCTTTTTGACAATTTGCATTTTACACCATCTTTAATATAGTAGTAGTAAGCCTCCGTTAGTCTCAATAGACCATGGAAAGTTTCCAGGGCGCAAGCCTGGGCAAGGTTTTTTTTATGGAAGACCAGCAGTTGCCCAAGCTGCAAGTCTCCCCTCTCCATGCCATCAATGCTGTCCAAGGGAAGGGCATTAGGACCCATACAGCTTGGCATCTTTAATACAGTAAACCTTCAAAAGATGTTTTATGCTTGCATTATCAAACTAAATTTTACCCTGAGCTATGTAAAGGAAGTGTAGTTGGAGAGGCTTTATAAGAGGCAGTGCCCAGTAATTTAAACCCCAGGGGGCTTGCATATACAATATTTCATGTCTGTGTAGGATCACACACTGGAGAAAGCATCACTGCAATGCGACCTACAAGATTTTCTTAGGATCCTTAAGACATGAACTTAAGGATTAAAGCTGACTAGAAGGGAACACTAGCAGGGATGATGGAAGAATAGCAATGGGTGGAGATTCTGGTAGCAATTCGGTAGATGCAGGAAAGATATGTCCCAAAGATGAAGAAGTATTCTAAAGGGAGGGTGAGGCAACATTGCTGACAAGAGAACCCAAAGATAGCATAACAGCTAGAGAGGGCATATAATATGGAAAAATTTAGCGGGAAATTAGAGGAATGGGAATTCTTTAAAAATCAATGGAATGTAACTAAAAAAGCCATAAAGAGAGAAAAAATGAAAGAGGTAAGAAAGCTAGCCAATAATATAAAATAGGATACAAAATGCTTTTTCAGACGAGAGTGGGTATTGAACTGTTGGAAAACAATGTTGGAGAGGTAGTAGTGGGGGACAAAGAAATGGCAGATGAACTGAATAACTACATTGTGCCAGTCTCCACTGTAGAAGATACTAGCAGAATGCCAAAAATACAAGAATGCAGGAGGCAGAAGTGAGTATCATTGTTATTACCAAAGAAAAGGTGCTTGGGAAGCTGAAAAGTCTGAAGGTAGAAAAGTCACCTGGCCCAGTAAGTCACTGTGGTGGACAACACCACATCGTTCTTAAAGAGCTAACTGAAGAGATTGTGAAGGCATTAGTAATGACCTTTCAAGAATTAACAGATTCTGGCATGGCTCCAGAGGACTGGAAAATTGGAAAAGTTGCTCCACTCTTTAAGAAGGGAGTGAGGCAGAAGTAAGGAAATTATAGGCCAATTAGCCTAAATGCAGTATTATGAGCAGTTTTGGGCTCTTTATTTAAGAAAAGATGTGCTGACCCTGGAAAGGATTCAGAGGAGGATCACAAGAATGTTTCCAGGTATGAAAGGCTTATCATATGTTTCCTATGGGCACAGCCTCAGATTAGAATGGTGATGAGGAGGAATTTCTTTAGACAGAGGGTGGTGAATCTGTGGAATTTTTTGCCAGAGACAGCTGTAGAGACTAGGACATTGGGTATATTTAAGGGAGAGGTTGATAGGAAGTCAAGGATCCAATTTCAGAGGGAAGTACAGAGGCCCAGGTTCTGCAATTCATCAGTCAGGATTGTGAGAATGATGATTTTAAATGCTGAGTCAACGAACAGGTGATATATGTGTTTGCATTATCCAGGTGATGTAAGGCCATATGAAGAGCCATTCAGATTGTGTCTGCCGTAAACCTATTGTGACGATAGGCAAATTGCAGTGGGTCCAGGTCCTAGCTGAGGAAAGAGTTTATTCTAGCTATAACCAGCTTCTCAAGCATTTTATCACCATAGATATGAGTGCTACTGGGCAACAGTAGCAAAGTAAGTAAATGTGACATATAAGATGTGATGCTTTAACATCTCACTTGTGGATCTCTGTGGTATTATTCAAAGTAAGTCATGTGTGATTCACATTTTGACCATGGTAACTGTACAACTGGTGAGCTGTCAACAATCCTGCATCATGCAGTTTGTGGCCTTGTTCTTGCCTGCAAAGCATCATGCTTTTATTTTATAGCTATCACTTGTTCAAAGTTCATTGGGAGTGAACAGTTTTTTAAACACATGGCCACTTTGAGAGCAATAATACCTTCCTCTTCTTTGTCTGTTAACATCCTAGCAACAAATAGGGCCCATCCAATGTCCAGAATCAAAATTGCCCGTGCCATACCCATCCTGAAGTAGTGCTTGGGGTTTCTCAGCAGATGAGAATTTTAAACACCCTTCCCTCAGATCGCCAAGATCAACATTTCAACATTGCCAACTACAGTATATGATTCTACCATACCAACCATTGAGGGTATAGCTCATAGGTTTTTAGATTTGATAAGGTTTTTGATTAGTAAGGGCATCAAATGTTACAGCATGAAGGCAGAGTATGGTGTTGAGAGGGAATTAAATCAGCCTTGATTGAATAGTGGAGCAGACTTGATTGAATGGCCTAATTCTCCTCCTATGTCTTCTGGTCTTCTGATGAAATTGGCCAAAATGGTACAATAATAGCAGCACTAATTCAGTCAAAAAGTCAGTTAAGCATTAAAAATTAACCTTTAAATCAATCTGTAGTGCACGCATAACCAAAGTACCTCAAGGTGCATTCACTGTGCAGTGTGTGGCTTGCTTATCATTCACAAATTCTCTGGACAATTTGAGTTCAGTGCACTGATTAATTAGTTACCTTTATGTTGTACCTGACTAATGTCACTGGCCTTTCTCACCAAGTTCTCTCTTGGAAGTAATTTCTACTCACAAGCATTAAAGGTGCTAATGAATGACCAGCAGGAAATGTGGGCTTCCTTGTTCAGGTTTCTGAAAAATCTCAGTCGGCTGATCTCTCACTGATTCCTAAAGCATTCTTTCTTTTTCAATCTTTTTATTATTATTATTAATATCATCAAAATAAAATTGATACATAGATAATGGGATTACAAACATACACATTTCAACTGAACATGAAAGAATACATAAGCAATGGTTACAGTATAAATGAGTATTCCCAAATCATGGACGATACAATTTACAAATAAACAAGGCAAACCTAGGTATATCATAATATATATATTAAAAAAAACAGAAAAAAGAAAAAGAAAAAAATATATGCAAAAAAACTAATCTAATAATCTAATAACTAATAAGGAAAAAAAACAAAAAAAGAAAAAAGAGAAAAAGAAAAAATGGGAAAAAAGGGCTGTTTATAATATCTCACAAAAATACAAAATCATCAGTGTCGTCAACTCCGATCCTCTCAACATATATAAAATTGAAACTGGAAAAACAAATAGGCTTGGAACAGGGTCATATTACATCATATGAAAATATTGAATAAATGGTCTCCATATCTTTTCAAATTTAATAGAAGTATCAAATACAAAACTTCTAATTTTTTCTAAATTTAGACATAACATAATTTGAGAAAACCAATGAAATACGGTAGGAGGATTAATTTCTTTCCAATTCAACAAAATAGATCTTCTAGCCATTAATGTACGAAATGCAATCATTCGACAAGTGGAAGAGGATAAATGGAGTGAGTCCATCATTGGTAAACCAAAAATTGCAGTAATAGGATGAGGTTGTAAATCAATGTTCAATACCGTAGAAATAATATCAAAAATGTCTTTCCAATATTTTTTCAAAAGCGGACACGACCAGAACATATGAGTTAAAGACGCTATCTCAGAATGACATCTGTCACAAATAGGATTTATATAGGAATAAAAATGAGCCAATTTATCCTTGGACATATGAGCCCTATGCACAACCTTAAACTGTATTAATGAATGTTTAGCACAATGAATGTATTAACTAATTGAAGAATTTTATCCCAATTCTCAATAGGGATAGTAAGGTTAAGTTCTCTTTCCCAATCATTTTTAATCTTATAGAAGGGCTCTGAACGTATCTTCATAATTATATTGTAAAGTTTTGATATTAGCCCTTTCTGAGAAGGATTTAGTTCAAACAAATTCTCCAAAATACCTAAAGACACAAAATTTGGAAAAGTAAGAAGTACAGTATTTAAGAAATTCCTAATCTGTAAATATCTAAAAAAATGAAATCTAGGCAAATTATATTTATTAGATAATTGTTCAAAAGACATAAAACAATTATCCAAAAATAAATCGGAAAATTGTAGTAATCCTTTAGTCTTCCAAGCTGAATAAGCTTGGTCTATAATAGAAGGATAAAAAAAAGCAATTGGATACAATAGGAATATTTAAAACAAACTGAGTCAACCCAAAAAATTTCCGAATTTGAAACCATATACGTAAAGTATGTTTAACTATCGGGTTGTCAATTCGTTTTGGCAATTTAGAAAGAGCAAAGGGAAGAGAAGTCCCTAAAATAGAACCCAATGCAAATCCTTGTACAGATTTAATTTCCAGGTTCACCCAAAGAGGGCTAAAAGATATATCCCAATCCTTTAACCAACATATCAAATATCAGATATTAACTGCCCAATAATAAAATCTAAAATTAGGCAATGCCAATCCACCTTCTTTCCTTGCCTTCTGTAAATATTTTTTACCTAATCTACGATTTTTATTCTGCCATATATATGAGGAAATTTTTGAATCAACATTAGCAAAAAAGGATTTCGGAATAAAAATTGGTACCGCTTGAAATATATATAAAAACTTGGGTAAAATAACCATCTTAATAGCATTAATCTGATCTATCAGAGATAAAGATACTGGTGACCACTTAGTAAACAAACATTTAATCTGATCGATTAAGGGTAAAAAATTAACCTTAAATAAGTCCTTATAGTTTTTTGTGATTTTAATCCCTAAGTAAATAAAAGAGTCATTAACTAATTTTAAAGGTAAATTTCCATAAATTGGAACTTGTCTATTTAAAGGAAACAATTCACTCTTATTAAGATTTAATTTATACCCGGAAAAATCACTAAATTGTGCCAACAATGATATAACTGCAGGAATGGATTTCTCAGGATCAGAAATAAATAATAATAAATCATCTGCATATAATGATAACATGTATATCTGTCCCAAGATTAATGCCAAAAATGTTCTGTGATTCTCTGATAGCAATTGCCAAGGGTTCTAAAGCAATATCAAATAATAATGGACTAAGAGGACAGCCTTGTCTAGTACCCCGAAATAAACGAAAAAAGGGAGAGCTTTGATTGTTAGTAAGCACCAAGGCAACTGGAGTATGATATATCAGTTTAATCCAGGAAATGAATGTCAAACTAAAATTAAACTTCTCAAGCACATTAAATAAGTATGGACATTCAACTCTATCAAATGCTTTCTCCACATCTAATGAAATGACACATTCTGAAGTGCTATGTGAAGGAGTATAAACAATATTCAATAATCTCCTAACATTGAAAAAAGAATAGCGATTTTTAATAAAACCAGTTTGATCTTCCGAAATAATTTGGGGTAATACCTTCTCCAGCCTGGATGCCAGTAACTTGGAAAAGATCTTGGAATCTATATTCAATAAAGATATTGGTCTATAGGATGCACAGTCAGTAGGGTCTTTATCTTTCTTCAATATTAAAGAAATAGAAGCTCTATAAAAAGATTGTGGCAGATTGCCCAATCTAATTGCTTCTTCAAAAACCCTGCATAACTAAGGAGAAAGAGTAGTGGAAAAACATTTAAAAAATTCTACTGTATACCCATCTGGACCTGGTGCTTTCCCAGAATTCATAGAGGAAATAACCCCTTTAATTTCTGCATCCATAATAGGAGTTTCTAATATTGAAAGATCATCTGATGATAATTTTGGAAAATTCAATTTCCCAAGAAAATCACACATGGTATTATGATCATGAGGGAATTCGGATTGATACAGGGAAGTATAAAAATCTTGAAATGAGTTGTTTATCTCATCATGGTTAACTGTCAGATCCCCATTCTGCTGACGGATCTTAGTAATTTGACGTTTAACCAAAGCGTTCTTCAATTGACTAGCTAACAGTTTACCCGATTTATCACTATGTATATAAAAATCAGATCTGGTTTTCATTAATTGATTTTCAATCGAAAATGTAAGTAATAAACTATGTTCTGTTTGAATTTCAACCCTTTGTTTGTAAAGCTCCTTACTAGGAGTAATCGAATATTTCTTGTCAATCTCTTTAATTTTATCAACCAATAAAAGAGTTTCCTTCTTAATGCGTTTTCTCAGACCAACAGAGTAGGAGATAATCTGTCCACGTATATATGCTTTAAAAGTGTCCCAAAGTGTTCCGCAAGAAATATCATCCGTGGAATTAGTTGAAAAGAAGAAATCGATCTGTTCCTTCATAAATTTAATAAAATCCGGATCTTGCAGTAGGGTAGAATCAAATCGCCATTGTCTAGCACTAGAAGCTGTATCCGTAAATTTAATAGAAAGTTTTAATGGAGCATGGTCAGAGATGGCTATAATATCATAATTACAACCAATTACCGATGGAATAAAACAAGAGTCAATAAAAAAATAATCAATTCTCGAGTAGGAATGATAAACATGTGAGAAAAATGAAAACTCTTTGTCCTTAGAATGCCGAAATCTCCAAATATCAAAAATTCCATTATCAGTCAAAAAAGAGTTAATACAAGTGGCCGACTTATTAGGTAAAGTCTGAGTAGATATAGATTTGTCCAACAAAGGATTTAAACAACAATTAAAGTCACCACCCATTATTAACTTATATTCATTTAGATTAGGTAGAGAAGTAAATAAGGACTTTAAAAAATCTGGACAATCCACATTTGGAGCATAAACATTAACCATAGCAACCTTTTTGTTAAAAAGTAAGCCAGTAATTAACAAAAATCTACCATTCAGATCCGAAAAGACATCGTGTTGGACAAATGCAATAGAGGAGTCAATAAAAATTGAAACTCCCTTTACTTTGGCATTCGAATTCGAATGATACTGTTGACCCCTTCAAAACCTAAAAAAGCGATAATTATCCTCTTTCCTCACATGAGTTTCTTGTACAAAAATAATATGAGCATTAAGTCTTTGGAATACTTTGAAAATCTTTTTCTGTTTAACCGGATGGTTTAAGCCATTAGTATTCCAAGAGACAAAATTAATGGTCTGAGCCATATTACTGAAATCAACCCTTTGATATATAAAGGGTTAACCAAATTATGAACTCATGCACCCGGAAGAGGAACAAAAATAAGGGGTGGACCCAGAAGTGACGACATCGCAGACATTTTAGTAGTTTAAAATCAGCCCAAATGAAGAAACTAAAACAAACTGATATAAGGAACATAAAGATTTAGAAAAAAAAAACCCACCCCCCACCCAAGAGGAAAAAAGACCACCCCAGCCAGGAAACAGATGGGAAAAAGGACAGATGAAACTAAATCTACCCCCTTATCAGCAGAAGACGACTCCGTATATAAAGGATAAAAAAAAGATCCACCCAAACTCTAAAGAAATAATAATCACTATACTAAAACCAAACTTCTTAATATAATTGATAGTAAGAAAAACAAAAAGAATATAATCACTAGTAACTTATAAATTGGGTTAAAACCCAAACAAACCAAAAAAAATTTAAACTGTGATAAGAAATGCATTATAGGAAGAAGACGAGAGAAAAAAATGTCAAAATCGAAAAAAAAGCCAAAAATATTTTAGAGAAGAAACCGCCATCTTAGTAAAAAAAATTCATCTTCAAAGGATTAATAATAATGACCAAAGATAAAGTACAGTAGTTGAAGTAAGTAAAATAAAAAGATTAGTATGTCAGAAAAAAAACTTTAATTAGAGTATAAAATATACAGTAAACCTACACCAATAGCCAGAAGCAAAATCTGGTTTTGGAAACAAAAACCATCTTGCACGATCAAAATCACTCATTTATTAGAGATGAGAATCCGTAGCAGTAGGGAAGTTCTCATTCAGAAAGCTTCTCGCTTCAGATGTAGAAAGGAAAACACGCTGAGGTGCATTCAAAGGCGAGATTCTGAGCTTCGCAGGGTATAAGAGCGCAGGTTTTAGATTTTTCTCATAACATTCGGACATCAGAGGTTTAAAAAGAAGTCTTGCCTTCATTACTTCTGGACTAAAATCTTCCACTAATCGAAAATTGTGATCTTGAAATTTGAACATTCCTACACGCCGAGCCACACGAATAAGTTGCTCTTTAACATGCACATAGTGAAATCAGACAATTACAACTAGTGGTTTAGCTGAAGCACTTGGTGAACGACGCATAATTCTGTGAGCGCGATCAAGTAACGGAGGACTGTCTGGGAATACAGAAGGGAACACATCCTTTAAAAGTTGAGCAAAGTACTTCAAGGGGTCCCCTTGTTCAATACCTTGCGGGAGACCAAGTATGCGTAAGTTCTGTCTTCTGGACCGATTCTCAAAGTCGACACTCTTGGCTTTAAGTGTTTCCACCTGTTTAATCGTCGAAAGTAATTTCTGCTCCAGTTTTTCAATTATCAAGTCTCGCTTCCGAGCGTCCTCTTGCAAAGTTGCGATTAGAACTTGCTGCTAGTTAACTACTGAATCCGTCTTATCCATTTAATCTTGAAAAGCCTTTATATCTTGTTTAAAAATTTGTCATTGTTCTTCAAATTTTTCATTTAAAACCTCCAATAATATTTCATAAGTCAATTCAGTGCGCTTAGGATCAGTCTTTTTCTTCTTCCCGTTCCTGTTAGTATCCTTCCCAGGTTCTCGCCCTTTCGATCTAAGAGCCATTTCTGTATTCATTTCTTCAAAAATTCACAATAACCTCTTAAAGATAAGTCCAGAAAAGTAGCAAGAATCTTTTGGTGTAGGTAAAAGTAAGTTAAATAAGGGTGATCATAGGTTAAGAAAAATAAAGGTTATGGAGCGAATCTGAAACAGTGCTCACCCATGAGCGTCTCCTGCTGACCTCCGATTCCTAAAGCATTTGAGAGCACTTATAGATAATACACTGATTGTTTTAAGTCCTTTGCTAATCTGGGCTTCATCAGAATCACAATCAAGTTTATTATCACTGACATAAGTCGTGAAATTTGTTGTTTTGTGGCAGCAGTACAATGGAATTCATGAAAAAACACTATAAATTACAATAAGAAATATGGTGTAAAAAGAAAGCAAAAATAGTGAGTTTTTATTTGTGGGTTGATTGTGCATTCAGATATCGGATGATGGAGGAGAAGACTTTGTTCCTAAAACATTGAGTATGTGTCTTCAGCCCCCAGAACCTCCTTTCTGATGGTAATAATGAGAAAAGGGATTGGGGGTCCTTAATGATGAATGCCACATTATTGAGGCATCGCCTTTTGAAGATGACCTCGAGATAGTGGGGAGGCTAGTGCCCAAGATGGAGCTGGCTGAAATTACAAACCTCTGTTACTATTTCTGATCAAGTACAGTGGTCCTGCCATATCAGATGGTAGGTATTCTTAGCAATTATGCTCCTGGTAGGCTACATTTCTGTTAATTGCAGCTAAGCACACAAAATTATATCAGTTAGAAGTGGGAGTAGGCCATTTGGCTCTTTGACTTTGTACTTTCATACTATTTTCATGCACTGTGCACACTTAATTCATTCCCTTAATATCTGGGAATCTATTAGCATCTGCTTTGAATGAACTCAGTGACTAAGTTCTCTAAGGTAGAGATTTCCAAATATTCACTGGTCTGCACAGTGTGGTTGGTTTATAAGACACAGGAGCAGAAATGGGCCTTTCGGCCCATTGAGTTTTTCCACTATTCCATCATGGCTGACTTATCTCTCTCAACACCATCTTCTGCCCTCTCCCAGTAATCTTCAAAGCTATGATTAATCAGCGATTAAGGTACAGCTTCTTCCCTCTGCCATACGATTCCTAAATAGACATCAAACCCGTGAATGTTACCTCATTTTTTAAAATGTATATTATTTTTGTTCTTGCACTATTTTGAATTTATTCAATACACACACTCACACATTTATTTATTTCTATATTATCATGTAATGTATTAGTTGCTGCTGCTAAGTTAACAAATTTCACGACACATGCTGGTGATAATAAACCTGATTCTGATTCAGTGACACTTACTTTGTTTGGTATCATGCTTCCCCACCAAGCTTTATGTTGTAATAAAAAGTAAGATCCACAACTAATTTAGAACAGTATGACTCAGGAGATAAGTTGTCATCTTATTAAAAATCATGATTAAGACCCATGACTACTTTCTGTAGTCATTAATCTCAATGTATTTACAATTTCTTTGAAATAAAAATCTCATCATCATGTTATAAAGAGTCTTGCACTATCGTTACTTATTTTTATTATCAACTGAAATCACTGAAAAACTTTAGTTAAAACATTCAGGCAACACTCCAAAATATTCAGACACTATTTTTTCTTGAGTAGAATATCAGAGATCAAGTAATGGTAGAGAAAAAACCTTATTTAGCATGTCACAAATATCATTTTTTAGAACTGAATTATAGAACATTCTTAAATTGTTCTTATTGGAGAACAAACTTTGAAGCAGACTTTTTAATGAGACAATGGCAGATCCTACTACGTAAATGCGCACTTTTTCGAAGCAGAGCAAATGATAATAAAGTGACAATATGCTTCTTTCAATTGCTTTCATAAAATCCATTGCTGTTTTGCAAAATTACTTTGATTGTTCATTGAAACCTCTCTCACCCAGAACCCTAACCATAGAAATTTCCCTGATCACCTTCTTCTGTGCAGGAGAATTGCTTTTTTTAAACATTAACGTAACCAGCTCATACAAGAGTTCTGAGAGCAGTCAGTAATTCAAAATTTCTGAGTCAGAAAGGCTGTTGACTGAAAAACGCTGTTGGATGAGTTTGCAAAAGCTGAACTGGTAGGTTAATTAGCTATAGATTACTACAGAACTTAGTTAACTCAAGATCAATGGTTCCCAAAGTGGGTGATATCACCCCCTGTGGCGGTGGAAGTTTCTAAGGGGGCAATACAGGTGAAGGAGGCAGTGGAGGAGGTGGGTGGTCATAGCAAGGGGGACAGTTGAGGGATTACAGGCTTAATTTAAGAAATGAATTACTTATTCTAAGCATTTGATCCTTTGTGCCTCATATTTGATTACAATGAACATGTAATCACCTCATCTCCTACTAACCCATCATTCCCTTAGACTTAACTTGAAGTATGTTTAGTTATTGAAAAGCAATGTGACAATCCTGTATTTGGCATATCATGAGAAATCTAGACTGAATAAATTGTGCTACTTCCGGAATAGACTGCACATTTTAATCATTCACAACTGTAGTACAGTGTTAGCTAGGACAAATCCCATACTCTAATCACACAGGGACTCAGATTAGGTAAATTGTGTACAGTTGGGTTAAGTGCAGAACCTACTCTTTTGAATGGTCTTGATTACATTTTATTTGCCCACAGCCCAATTGAGATATCACTGCCCTATGTTTTTGTACCTTCAGGCAGAGAGTCAGCTTGTGCCTAAACTATGATGATAACATAACTTATTGATTGCATTAGTTGAGGTTAGAGTTAAACAATAGGTGATTGACTATGCTGTTAATTCATAATGAAAATCGCAGTAGACCAAAAAAATGTATACAGCTTTCCCCCGCTATCCGAAGATAGAGTGTTCTTATGAAACAGTTCGTAAGCTGGAATATCATAAAGTGAAGAAGCAATTACCATTTATTTATATGGGAAAAATCTGAACATTTGCAAAATGGGGGCCACCTGTATATAGACAGTATAGTGTGGAGTTTCTGAAATACAGATTTATACCAGTACAAAATAACCAACAGCAGCCAAAGTGTCTGTGTGTGAAAACATTTTTTTCAAATGAGGCAATGAAACCGTCCAGGTTCCTTGAACATTTGAAGAGAATACACTCTGATACGGCAAATAAGAACTTGGCTTATCTTCGGTCATTTCCCAAAAACATTCAGAAACTGAATACACTTCAAAACATGTCTGCCAGTAGTTCACAAGAATATAGTGATGGTTTGTGTGCTTCATACATTTCATTTCTCATTGCTAAATCTGTAAAGCCTCTAACAACTAGAGAAAAACTGATTCTGCCAGCAGTAAGGGAGGTTCTGAGTATTGTTTTCAGAAGTCAACTGACCAAATAATTAAAACGATTTCACTTAGTAACAACGCTGTTCAAAGGCGAATAAATGAAATGTCTGAGAATGCGGAAGATACATTGTGTAACATATTTAAGACAACAGAATTTGCTCTGCAGTTGAATCAATCAACTTTGTCAGGCAACGAATCTTTGATTCTTGGTAATGTTCACTTTGTAAAAGATGAAAGGATGGTTCTAGAGTTGTTACTTGCAAGGGGACGAGAAACAGATACAACGGGGGAGTAAATACTTCAGATTGTTAAGCAATTTTTCAAAGAGAAGCATATTCCATTTGCCAACATTCTTGCTTGTGCAACAGACAGGACACTAATATGGGAATATTACTTTCTTGAAAAAAGCTGTAGCTAACATATTTATCATTTACTGTGTAATTCACAGGCAGCATCTTCACAAAATAAAAACTAAGTGATTAGCGGCACAAACCATTAAATACTGTTATCATAGCAGTAAATAAAATCAAGTTCCATGCTCTCAACTCCTGACTATTTCTATAGCTTCCTATAATAGCCAATCAGTGACCTTCCGACCCCAAGGGTTCCGCGAGATGTTGAAAGTAACCTCGGCTTCATATGTGCAGTGCAAAAACCACCTTTGGAGATTATGAGACCTTATGTAACTGGTCAATCGTGCTAACTGGAACAGTATAAAGGAACATGAGCTCTATCCCGACTAACATTCAAATTCCAAACTGAATCCTTGTTAACGTAATTTTCACTGCTCTGATCATCTTCATCTTCGCCTCACTGTTTCTTTGCATGCCGCTACCATCGTTCCACCTGTATCAACTCGCTGCTGTTGTCAATATCTGATAGGCATTCCCAATTCTGTTTCAATTTTTAATTTTTGTAATTTATTTTTTTATTGAAGTTCAAATCAAACATGTCCATAAGATGTATTTCAGACATTGTACATATATATAGGTAAACTATGTATACCTGTCTGGACACGCCCCTCTGCTGACTGCTCCTGTGGCTCCTCCCACAGACCCCTGTATAAAGGCAATTGGGGCACTGCTCCTCCCTCAGTCTTCGACATGGTCATGCTCCCTTTTCGTTGTTAATAAAAGCCTATTGTTCACTTCCAGTCTACTAGAGTTATTGATGGTGCATCAATGTCATATAATCATATATGTCACAAATCTCCACATAGTATCTATCTGAGGTATACACTTATAGAAAAGAGAGGAAAGAAAAAACAAGCAAAAGGAAAGAACTATGTACAAGTAGGGAGTGATCTTTTTTTTTTACAACATATTCATTGATTTGTGAGAATAAAATCAGGCCTATGAGGCTTTATGTAGTTAAACCATTTTTCCCAGTTTGAATCAAATTGTTCCAATTTATGATTAACAGATGTTGTTAACTTCTCCATTTTGTAAATTGTCCATTGTAATTTCCATCCATGCATTTAAAGTTGGGCTCTCCTGTGATAACCATTACCTAGTAAGAGTTTTTTTTACTAGCCACCAACAGTATATTCATTAAATATTTATCTCTTTTCAACCATTCTTGAGGTATATACCCAACATATATGGTCTTACTCTCTAAGGGTATTTTACATTTAAAGATGTCTTGTAGGGCATTGTGTATCTTCCTCCAATAATCTTTGATAACAGGGCAGTCCCAAAAAATATGATAATGATTTGCATTTTGATTTCCACAATTTCTCCAGCAAACAGGGAGGTTACTATCATAATGGGATTTTTGAGGGTGTAATAAAATATCTTATCAAGTTTTTCCATCCAAACTCCCTCCATTTCTGTGAACTGGGACACTTCCATTGATACCTCCATATTATTGTCCATTCTTCCTCAGATATAATTATCCCTCCTTCCTTCTCCCATTTTGTTTTAATGTATGAAGTCGAATGTGTTTTAAGATTTGACTAACCCTTATACATGCTTGAAATGATTCTACTACCGTTATCTGAATAATATGCTTTTCTAAATAGCTCTATCAAGCATGTATTTGCCTTGGTTACATTTTAAAGCCTCCTATTAACATATAGTTGCATCTGTAAATACTGATAAAAATCTTGTTTTTCTAATAAGTGCTTCTCTTTAAGCATTTCAAAACTGAACAGTTTTCCTTCTTTCATTATGTTGAAAAGAACTGTTATTCCTTTAGCTGTCCAGTCCTTAAATCTAGCATCCAGTTTATTCGGTGTACAATCTGAGTCATATGCACACCATTTAAGAATTGCAATATCTCCCTCTAGATTATATTCTTTTATAGTTGTTTTCCATATTTTATGAGTCAATTTCACCCATGGGTTATCAATAGTATTTATGTACCTTTGCAGATTGTTATCAGCCAAAATTGCTTGTATGGGGATGGGAAGTACCCACTCCTCAATGTTTTTCCATTGAGCGTCATATGATGGGTTGCACCAACATATCACAGCTCTCAACTGTGCTGCAAAATAATAATCTCTAAGAGATGGTAGACCCCATCCCCCCTTTTCCTTTGCTAATTGCAAAGTTTTGAGATTAACTCTAGGCCTTTTACCTTGCCAAATATACCTTGATAACATCTTGTTCCATTCATTGAATTGATTTTGATTAATCTTTATTGGTAGGGTCTGAAAGAGATATAACAGTCTGGGCAGTATATTCACTTTAATAGACTCAATCCTTGAACTGAGACTAAAAAAAGGAGTCAGGTTCCAACTTGCCATATCTTCCTTAATTTTTTATATAAAGGCTGATAATTACATTCTGATAATTTTGCCAAATCTTTTGGCATAATGATGCCCAAATATTTGAAAGACTCTGTTTGCCATGCCCAGTGATATCTACTTTCAATTTCTCTTGGTGAGCTATAGTTATATGAAAGTAATTGGGTTTTATCTATGTTAATCTTGTATCCTGATAATTGACCATATTGTTCAAAGGATTGCATTAATTTAGGTAAAGAGTATGTTGGTTGCCCTAGATAGATCAAAATGTCATCCGCATAACAAGCCAATTTATGCTCTGTCCCTTTAATAGTAATTCCCCTGATATCTTCCTTTTGTCTGATGTATTGAGCTAATGGTTCCAGATATAACATGAAGAGTAGTGGTGACCATGCACAACCCTGTCTCGTGCCCCTTTCTAGGGTAAGACTATTTGATAAATATCCATTGATTTTAATCCTAGCAGTAGGGTTGTCATATAGTGTCTGTATAGTTTTAATTGTGTCTTGTAAACCAAATCTATGTAAAACGCTGTAAAGAAAACTCCAATTAACCGAATCAAATGCTTTTTCAGCGTCCACACTTATCACTATTGCTTCGATTTTTTTTTTGTATATGATCCATAATGTGAAGTGTCCTTTGTATATTGTCTTGTGTTTGGCATTGTTGTATAAAACCTGTCTGATCGTTACATATCAGTATGGGTAGAAACTCCTCTAATCGTTTGGCCATGATGGAGGTAAATAATCTACGATCTACATTAAGAATGGATATCGGTCTAAATGACCCGCATTCCATTTTATCCTTGCCTTCTTTCAGTATAGCTGAGATTATCGCTTCCTTCCAACTGGGTAGCATTTGTGCCTTTTTTAGAGCCCAGTTCAGTGTGGGGAGTAAAACAGGAATTAACTCATTTTTAAATTCTTTGTACCACTTTGCCGTATACCCATCTGATCCTGGTGACTTGCTTAATTTAAACCTACTAATTGCAGCTTTTAATTCAACTTCAGTTATGTCAGCAGTCATCATTCTATTTTGTTCTTCACTTAAAGAGGGTAACTCTAGAGAATTCAGGAAGGTATCAATTTGGGTTATGCTTCCCCCTGGAACTTTGGAATATAGAGTTTTGTAAAACACTTCAAAAGCTTCTTGAATTTCACTTAGCTTATTTTTTATCATTTTTGTTCTTGGATCCCTAATTCTATGAATTGTATTTTCTGCTATCTTTTTTTTCAGTTTCCACACCAGTATTTTCATAGATTTCGATCCACTTTCATAATGTCTCTGTTTCAGAAACATTAAATTTTTCTTGATTTCTTGCATAGCCAAACTATTAATTTCATTCCTAATTTTTTTTTAATTTCCTCTAATGTATCCTGTACCAAATTTGTGTTTTTTCTCTAGTTCCTTCAGCCTATTTTGTAATTCCTCTAATGTTTTATTCCTTATTTTTTTATATATGAAATATCACTATAATTTTCCTTCTTAAGACAGCTTTCAGAGTATCCCATAAAATGGGAGGTGAAACCTCTCCATTATCATTGAATTCTAAGTAGAGATGAATCTCTTTTTTTAATTTGTTCCTTAAAGTACGGATCATTGAGTAGGCTTGAATTTAGTTTCCAAATAGTATTCTTTGGTTGTAGGTCAAAATCAACAGATAAATATATAGGTGCATGGTCACTTACATCTATTGTCCCAATTCCACAGGTGTTTATTTTGTCTTTGTCTTTTCCAAATGTTATGAAATAGTCTATTCTTGTATAGACAGAATGGGGAGCAGAATAATGAGTGTAATCCCTTCTGTCAGGGAAAAGGTCCCTCCATATATCAATTAAACCAACATCCTCAGAATGTATATTAACTTCCTTATGTAAGGATTTTGTTTCATAAGTTTTTCTATTGGAAGAGTCTAACTTTGGTTGTAATTGTAAATTTAAGGCTCCCCCAAATATCATGAAACTTTCTGTTTCAGCGACCATAATATCAGTAATTTCCTGAAAGAAACCAATATCACTTCCTGGGGGTGCGTATATATTCAATAGAGTAACTGAATTTCCGTCTATATTCCCCCTTACCAGAATATATCTTCCCACCTTATCTCCCATTTCGAATACTTTTTCAAAATTTAGCTTACTTGAGATAAGAATAGCAACTCCTCTCCTATGTCCTGATTTATATGAGGAGAAATACACCTTAGTGAAGCCCATACTCTTTAGTTTTCTATGCTCATTATCACTTAAGTGAGTTTCCTGTAAATATACTACATGGGCTTGTTCTTCTTTCATTTTGGATAAAATTCTATTACGTTTGATGGATTTAATAGCCCATTGACATTAAAAGAAATGAATTCTACTTTGACCTAAGACATCTGTATTTATCTATCAATGTATCATTGAAATTAGCAGAATAAAACTTAATCAATCTACTCCCTGAACAAATAAGAACCAAGAAATGCAAATAATAACAAAATAGGCAACAAAAGTGTGACTCCAAGGCTGAGGTCTCTAGTAGATGACCCTGGGTTGAGCTAGAGGAAATGTCTAGCTGTGGGGGATAACCCCTCCTACTTATGAGTTGAGGGCCCCCATTGCAGTATCCATAAAAGTCAGTGAACAAATCCATTACACAGAAAAGATTTCCCTGTGTACTCCTCCTATATACATACATACATACATACATACATACATACATACATACATACACATATACACACACATATATATATTCTCATTTTGGTGGGCAAAAAGGAGTAAGTGAGTGAATAAAGAAGAATAACTGAGTAATATAAAATTCACATTATAATAAGTATTTCTCGAGATAGGTATATCACCGTCTACTTTTGCTTCCATTTAACTTCTCAACATTTTTAAAGTTAGCCAAACCTTATGGCTCTTCTGGAGGGGGTGAGGGCTGTCTTTGGAAAACTCCCGGTCTCTTCCTGATATACTTCTCTCAGCCTCCTCCCGTCTCCTGCTTTCTCGACTCTCACACAATTTCCCAAGCAGAGCGGGATAATTCCTCTGCCAGGCTTTCCCTCGGTTTGATCACGCTGACAGGCAACCCTCTGGCCTTCATGTCTGTAATCGCCTCTTCCACTGTCTGATACAGTTGGATCCCATCTTGATAAAACACTCGAAGTTTAGCAGGGTACGGAGTTTGAAATCTAATCTTATTTCGCTTTAGTACTCACTTTACTTCAGAGTATTCTTTACGTTTCTTCAGGACCGTGGTGGGGTAATCTTGATTGAAATATATTAATTTATCGTCTAAAAACACCCTCTTCTTACACCAGGCCCTTCACAGAATCTCTGCCTTGGTACTGTATCGAAGGAATTTAATTACTATTGAGCGTGGCTTATCTTCTCTGCCTCGGGTAGGCTTCGGGACGATCGCGCGATACGCCCTCTCAATTTCCAGCTCCATAGTCGAGGGAAGCTCCAGCGCATCCCGCAGCTACTTTCCTACAAACTCCATCATAGACAAACCTTCTACTCCTTCAGGAACATTGTATATTCTGATATTTTTCTGCTGTGATCTTCCCTCCAGGTCAAGCAGTTTACCTTATTGTTGATTTAATATTTTTATCATCTTACTTAGCATCTGTTCCACGTTTTGCACACGATCTTCCACCTTCTGAATTCGAGTCTCTGACACCACTATTTTTTGACTGACGTTGGCAAGCTCTGACTTAATATCATGTAGCTGCTGTTTTATATCTTTTTAGAACTCCCGTATCTCTTTCAAAATTTTGATCATATTTGCCGCTTCACCTGAACGAGGCCCATCGTCAGCCTCGTTAGCACGCAGTCGGGTAGGAGAACCACTCGCTGCACCCCTCTCATCTACAGGCTCCGCAGTGTCGCTTTTTTTTATTTCTATTCCTTCTCCCCATTCTTGCCTCCTTATCAGTTTAAATACTTTCGAAAAATCTTATATTTGATGGGTTAATGGGGCAAAATATGTGTTTTTCCGGAGGAGCTATTGACTTAAGCTGCCATTTTCAACGATGACGTCACCGTAACCATGTTAATTTTTAATTTTAGTTTAGCCCTATTAATTATGAATAAATACGAATGGCGCAATCTCTATGGAAGGTGATGACACCTTGAATTCTAATCCTTTAAGAAATAGGAACTACAGAAAGCCCATCAATACAATGCTACATACCTGGAGCATGGTTTTATTCTGTTCCCATCAGATCAGCGACACCCCATGTGTCTTACCTGTAATACTGTACTGTCTCATGAAACCATCAAGACTGCAGGAACACTTCCGTAAAAGACACTCTGAAAAGGCTACTTCTGGCATTACTCAGTTCCAGAAAATGAAAGGAGCATTTAAAAAGAGTTGCACACTCAAGTTATTTGCCAAGAAAGCTAAAAATGACCTTGACAATGGTCTCATTACTTCTTATAACATTTTCAAAATAATATCCAAGTGTGGAAAATCTCATACAATTGGTGAAAGATTAATAATGCCTGCTGTATCAGAGGTACTTACCACTATTCTCAAAATGAATACCAGTATTTTAAAATCAATTCCTCTGAATAATACTCTGTAGCTCATCTTATTGCTAAAAAGAGTGAAGATACAGAGTATCAACTATGAACAGAGTTACAAAAAACAGAATTTGGGATACAACTGGATGAGTCAACTGTGTGAGACAATGAGGCGTTGGTAATGGCATATATACGACTTATCAAAAATTGAAAAGTTTATGAAGAGATTCTCTTTTGTAAAATGTTAAAAACAGATAACTGAGAATCAATCTACAATGAGTTCAAAATGTATATTGAGGATAAAAGTATTCTGATTAGGCACATGATTTCTTTTGCAGCAGTTGGAGTGCCATATATGACAGGTCACCACAGTGGTTTAGTGGCATTTATGAAAAAAGAAATTCCAAATCTGATTTCAATTCATTGTGAAATTCATCGTCAACATCTCATAGCCAAAAAAATCAGCTGGTGGCTTTTACCAAGCATATCGGCATCAACAATATTAAAGCTCATCCATTAAATAGTAGAATATTTTGCCAGCTATGCCAAGATAATGATGAAGAGTTTGAATGTTTGCTTCTTCACAGTGAAGTATGTTAGCTGTCAAAGGCTGCTGGTTAAAGCGTTTCTTTGATCTTTAAGGCACTGTTGTTGAATTTTTGCTCAGAAGTCAAAAAGATCTTGGGAAAAAAGACTGAAATTCTACGTGGAGATGTGGCATACTTAGCCGATCTGTATAACAAAAAGAACATTCTAAGTATGAAATTGCAGAGTGAGAATTTCATTTTAATCCAGGCAAAAAGTGTAGTATTCACTTTTATTGGAAATATATAACAAAACATTGGGAGAAGAATGTCCTCACAGCTTCCCTGTATAGAACTCTCTTTCACAGACAGTGATTTGTAGAGTACTAGTTATACCTGCAATCACTGAAGAAGGATTTTCAGAATTGATTCAAGGATTTGAACGATCTGGAAATTCCCGACTGGGTAGTTAACCCATTTCTTTGCAAGGTGAAAGAACAAGAAGAACAGAAATTATTGAAATTCAGAATGATGAACAAGCAAAAATGCTTTTTAAAAATGTCAGCTTTTGTGTATGTGGCTACACTGTCATATGAAGTTTTCTGGTCTTTGGTGAGGAGCCCAATTGCTCTTTATTGTGTTTCTATCCTCCTACCTTGTTGAAAGAAGCTTCAGTACAGTGGACCACTTTCTCACAAAAATCAGAAACCGCTTGGACATTGTTACACATGGGGATTTCAGGCTTTTGCTGTCACAATTTGAACTGGGTACTTCAACTCTTACAAAGAACCATCAATCTCAAGGATCACGTTGCTATTGAAGCAGCTGTACAGTGCATAGGTACTGTGTAAACTGGGTTTAAAGAAAAATAAAAATTTAAAGCAGAATCATTTTTCTCATGTTAGCATACGATAGACATATTTTTACACTATGGAAAATATATTGTGCCTAATAGGAGCATTGGCAAGTATGAAGATGCTCAAGGGGGTCATTGGCAAGTATGAAAGTGCTCTGGGGTAGTGTTGGGCTAGAAAAGATTGGGAAACACTGCTGTAACTTTATGTCCAAGTAGTTCATGTAATATATTTTCATTTTTAAAGTTGCTAAAGGACAGAACATAAATATCAGTCAGTAATTTCTATCCCCATTGCACTATGAGTCCGAGATTCTATTTATCCTTCTCACCCTTAATGACATTATCCACAGCAAAAATTCTACTGTTATTAAATAATATTCCTTTGACCGTAATACCATGAGAGATCAGCTAATGATATCAAACAATCTTTCATCTAAAGTAAATTAGAAATCATAAAATATGCTGGGGGTAGAACATGTATTAAATATTCAACATTTAAATTCTGTGTAGTCTAAAACAAATTATTAAAATTCATAACTAATTTTTCACTTTTGAATCATTCTATGAGTACTATTAATATTTTTTCAGTTAATATACCTTCAATGAGACTCACAATTGGCTTCTTAGCTAAATTTATAATAATAATAATAACTTATTTACAGATCACTTTTCATATAGATGATGTAGTTCAAAGTGCTTTACAATCAAATGACATTAAAATAAAAATAAAGATGAAAATAAAAGACAAAAAGATATTGGTTAAAAGCAAAATTTAAAAAATAGATTTTGAGCTGGTTTTGAAAGTGTCAACTGAGTCTGCATTCCTTACAGATTTAGCAGTTTGGGAGCATAGTTCAAAAGAGCTGACCTGTCAATTATCTTCCCAAGGTAGAGTGTTCCTATGAAATGATTCATAAGCCGGAATGTCATAGAGTGAAGAAGCAATTACTATTTAATTATATGGGAAAAATTTGTGTGTTCGCAGACCCAAAAAATAACCTACCAAATCATGCCAAATAACACATGAAACATAAAATAACAGTAATATATAGTAAAAGCAGGAATGATGTGAAAAATACACAGCCTATATAAAGTAGAAATACTTTTCTGCAATCATTGCAGCACTGTCTAGCGTAGCGAAAATCTCACGCAAGCGCTCTCGGCAGCAACACTCTCTCCAGTAACCTTTAAGCTAAGAAGCTGCCAAATCATACCAAATAATACATAAAAATACACAGCCTATTTAAAGTAGAAATAATGTACGTACAGTGTAGTTTCACTTACCAAAATCAGGAAGACAGCAAGCACACTGATGATGGTGTGTTAGGCTGAATCATCGGTGGTTGGGATGGTGGGAGGTAGAGGAGCTTGGGGTGTCATCTTATTGTCGTCTGTTTCAATCAGGGCAGGCAGATCACCTTCTTCTATGTCTGCCTGCCTCGATGTCAAAGGTCGAGGTTCATCGTCTGCTGTGGCAAGCTTGAAAAATGACAGTATGCTTGACTGCTTAGCCTCTGTTCTTTGTAACCACTCAAACCATCCTGAAAATATGTCCTAAACCTACGTACCCTTTCAAAATTAAAGTCATACTTCTCTGCAATCATCGCAGAGTTATCAATCGCAGCGAAAATGCCAATTGCTTCACGTTCAGTTCCTGGACGACTTCACTTTCAGGCCGTTCGCTACTGCGTTCGGTTTCGATTGTTATCATTTCCTCTTGCAATTGCATCAGCTCTTCATCTGTCAGTTCTTGGTCATGGGATGCCAAAACCTCTTCAACATCATCTTCGTCAACTTCCACAAACCCAGCCTCCTTAGCCAAACTCATTATGTCCTTACTTCATTCACCACGATCGAAATGCTTAATTATGCGTAGTTTTACACTGAGTGTAACGCCCTTATGAGCTCTTTTGGACTTTTCCGATACCTTAGAACTCATCTTGCTAACGGATGCACAAAATAAATCGACATAAAGCACAGATGCTCACCGGCACGTGTTTAAGCAATGGCTTGATGCTGAATGCAGTTCCGGGGGAGGAGCTTAGCTGCTCGGGATGCATGCTGCCTTTTTTTGTAACAGTGAAAACACCTTCTGTTAGCGAAAACAGGTAACTAACGTAGGTCTTTCGTAAGAGCAAGGTGTTGTAAAGCAAGCATTCAAAAAACGGGGGCCACCTGTATATGAGTGAACCCAATTAAGGGCACTACCAGTTCTCAAGGTAATCTAAGTGAACATTGTGGTCAATTGTGTCGAAGTTAGTACTTAAATCTATACAAATTAGAACTAAGGTTCTGTTGAGCCCAAGGTCACTGACAATTTTGGTCAGGGCCTTCTCCATGCTGAGGTTTATTCTAAATCCTGACTGAAATATTATTAGCATATTGTTTTCATTCAGAAAGTTGTTGAGTTGGTTGAAAATGACTTTCACAAGAATCTTGCCAGGGAGGATTGATTTGATATAGGCCTGTAGTTTCCTAGTACCTCACTATCAAGGTTCAGCTTCTTCAGTCCAGATTTGACACCTGTAATTTTGATGGCATTGGGGAAAATGCCAGTTTCAAGGGACATGTGAATAATTTTCCTAACAGAATTGAAAACATTATTAAAAGAGCCCTTAAAACATGTGGTGAGATAGGGTCAATACAGCAAGTAAATGGTTTAGTCTTTGGTACAATCTTACAGAGATCTGAATCAGAAATACTTGTAAATTTTGACATGGTTGTTGTCTTTTTACAAAGTTGGTAACAGAAGTTACCAGTATCTGTAGCTATAATCAACTCAACAGAAGTAATTTTGTTGAATAAAAATAGCAAATTTCTCATATTATATGGAAAATTCTTGACAGGGGACATCATAGGTTTGGATAGGGTGCAACAGTCGGTTTATAGTTGAGAATAATATTTTTGAATCTATAAAACTGACAGTAATCAGTAAAGGTATTCCACCGATCAATCCAGCCTCAACATTATAACCATATAACAATCACAGCACGGGAACAGGCCATTCCGGCCCTCCTAGTCCGTGCCGAACGCTTAATCTCACCTAGTCCCACCTACCCGCACTCAGCCCATAACCCTCCACTCCTTTCCTGTCCATATACCTATCCAATTTTACCTTAAATGACACAACTGAACTGGCCTCTACTACTTCTACAGGAAGCTCATTCCACACAGCTATCATTCTCTGAGTAAAGAAATACCCCCTCGTGTTTCCCTTAAACTTTTGCCCCCTAACTCTCAAATCATGTCCTCTCGTTTGAATCTCCCCTACTCTCAATGGAAACAGCCTATTCACGTCAACTCTATCTATCCCTCTCAAAATTTTAAATACCTCGATCAAATCCCCCCTCAACCTTCTACGCTCCAATGAATAGAGACCTAACTTGTTCAACCTTTCTCTGTAACTTAAGTGCTGAAACCCAGGTAACATCCTAGTAAATCGTCTCTGCACTCTCTCTAATTTATTGATATCTTTCCTATAATTCGGTGACCAGAACTGTACACAATATTCCAAATTTGGCCTTACCAATGCCTTGTACAATTTTAACATTACATCCCAACTTCTGTACACAATGCTCTGATTTATAAAGGCCAGCATTCCAAAAGCCTTCTTCACCACCCTATCTACATGAGACTCCACCTTCAGGAAACTATGCACTGTTATTCCTAGATCTCTCTGTTCCACTGCATTCCTCAATGCCCTACCATTTACCCTGTATGTTCTATTTGGATTATTCCTGCCAAAATGTAGAACCTCACACTTCTCAGCATTAAACTCCATCTGCCAACATTCAGCCCATTCTTCTAACCGGCATAAATCTCCCTGCAAGCTTTGAAAACCCATCTCATTATCCACAACACCTACTACCTTAGTATCATCGGCATACTTACTAATCCAATTTACCACCCCATCATCCAGATCATTTATGTATATTACAAACAACATTGGGCCCAAAACAGATCCCTGAGGCACCCCGCTAGTCACCGGCCTCCATCCCGATAAACAATTATCCACCACTACTCTCTGGCATCTCCCATCTAGCCACTGTTGAATCCATTTTATTACTCCAGCATTAATACCTAACGACTGAACCTTCTTAACTAACCTTCCATGTGGAACTTTGTCAAAGGCCTTGCTGAAGTCCATATAGACTACATCCACTGCCTTACCCTCGTCAACATTCCTCGTAACTTCTTCAAAAAATTCAATAAGGTTTGTCAAACATGACCTTCCACGCACAAATCCATGCTGGCTACTCCTAATCAGATCCTGTCTATCCAGATAATTATAAATACTATCTCTAAGAATACTTTCCATTAATTTACCCACCACTGATGTCAAACTGACAGGTCTATAATTGCCAGGCTTACTTCTAGAACCCTTTTTAAACAATGGAACCACATGAGCAATACGCCAATCCTCCGGCACAATCCCCGTTTCTAATGACATCTGAAAGATCTCCGTCAGAGCTCCTGCTATCTCTACACAAACTTCCCTCAAGGTCCTGGGGAATATCCTGTCAGGACCCGGAGATTTATCCACTTTTAAATTTCTTAAAAGCGCCAGTACTTCCACCTCTTTAATTGTCATAGATTCCATAACTTCCTTACTTGTTTCCCACACCTTACACAATTCAATATCCTTCTCCTTAGTGAATACCGAAGAGAAGAAATCGTTCAAAATCTCTCCCATCTCCCTCAGCTCCACACATAGCTGACCACCCTGATTCTCTAAGGGACCAATTTTATCCCTCACTATCCTCTTGCTTTTAATATAACTGTAGAAACCTTTTGGATTTATTTCCACCTTATTTGCCAAACCAAACTCGTATCTTCTTTTAGCTTTTCTAATCTCTTTCTTAAGATTCCTTTTACATTCTTTATATTCCTCGAGCAATTCCTTTACTCCATGCTGCCTATATCTATTGTAGACATCCCTCTTTTTCCGAACCAAGTTTATAATATCCCTTGAAAACCATGGCGCTTTCAAACCTTTAACCTTTCCTTTCAACCTAACAGGAACATAAAGATTCTGTACCCTCATAATTTCACCCTTAAATGAGCTCCATTTCTCTTACATCCTTCCCATAAAACAACTTGACCCAATCCACTCTCTCTAAATCCCTGCGCATCTCCTCAAAGTTAGCCTTTCTCCAATCAAAAATCTCAACTCTAGGTCCCAGTCCTGTCCTTCTCCATAATTCTATTGAAGCTAATGCGATTGTGATCACTGGACCCAAAGTGCTCCCCAACACATACATCTATCAGCTGACCTATTGCATTCCCTAACAGGAAATCCAACACTGCCCCATCTCTAGTCGGTACCTCTATGTATTGTTGCAAAAAACTATCCTGCACACATTTCACAAACTCTAAACCATCCAGCCCTTTTACAGAATGAGCTTCCTTGCTTATGTCTTCCTTGCTCTGTCAATGTTAGAATTTAATTGCTTTTATAAATACATATTTTTACAAAATCATAGCATTTAAAAATGTGCTTTTCTATATAAATATTGCTGTTTAATTAGGTGTCTATTGACCGAAACCTTAGTAGCTGCAGTTACAAACGCGAGTAATCTCTCCGTGTTTACTGAACATCTGTATTCACTGCAAGAGATGGCAATTTGTTCTGGAAGTAAATAATTCTCCTTTTAAAAGTATGTTTCCTAACATCTAACCAATCTTATGCTTGCATAAGCTGTATGCTTGGTGTCTTTATAACATATCTAACTTGAAAAAGTCTATCCACAGGGACTGAATTTAATCCTTCCCTGATATAAAACATTTCATTCAAAACTGCTTAATGCCTCTTTTCATGGAATAAATATCATCATCTCGTAGCGCCTTTGAAGTAGACATTAAATTAAAATACATTTCTTCACAAGGTCTCCTCTTTACCCACCGTGTAAGAGGTCAAGTACCAGAGAGAACATTTTGATGCCTATCCTTTCATTACTTAAAGTTGGGGAATTGAGAATGATGCGCTTGCTCTGAGAGTGAGCATCAACTCAATGGCCTCTGTTCATTCCATAAGATTTACCAAAATGTTACAAGGAGGGGCTATGGGTAACCTTAGGTAATTTCTGAAGTAAGTACATGTTTGGCACAGCATTGTGGGCCGAAGGGCCTGTATTGTACTGTAGATTTTCTATGTTTCTATGTTGCATTGACTAGCACATTATTCCCTGGAATGTAGGAGACTGAAGGAGTGGACTGATAGAGGTGTACAAAATCGTGAGTGACATAGTTAAGGATGACAATACATAGTTTTTTTTTCCCAGCGAAGGAATGCTAAAAACAGGAGGACATATGTTTAAGATCAGAAGTGAGAAATATAAGAATTTTTTCTTTTTATAAAACATATTCATCACATATACATCAAAACATCTAAATATACAGTGATCACATCGTTTGCGTTAACAATCAACACAGTCCGAGGATTTCCTAGGGGCAGCCTGCCACTTCCAGCACTAACATAGCGTGCACATACTCACTAACCCTAACTGTATCTCTTTGAAATATGGGGAAAAAACAGGAACACCTGAAGGAAAGCCACAATGTCGCAGGGAGAACTTACTAATTTACAGAGAGTGGCAGGAATTAAATCACAATCCTGGTGATCGCTGGTGCAACATAGCACCACAATAACTCCTACACTACTGTGCAGCCCTAAATAATATTAATCAGAGAAACATCAGGTACAGCTTTATGATACATATTTGGAATGAGCTACCAGAAATAGTGGTTGAGGCAGGCACATTAGCAACATTAAAACCCCATTCGGATAAGTACATGGATAAGAGGCTTTAAAAGACTATGGGCCAAACATGGTAGACAGGGCTGACTCACTGGACAACACAGTTGGCATTGTCAAATTAGACCAAAGGGCTTGTTTCTGTGCTGCATCATCCTATGACTCTAAGGAGATTGTAGATGAATCAGTGCAGTGACAAGGTCTGGAATCAATAAACACCAATCACAATCCAAGAACTAAATCAGAAGCTTGGAGAAGCCACATTTGAATCACATTCCCACGTTACACCACATATTATGGTAATTGATATTTTAAATTAAAATCAAGGGAAGTTTCAAGTATAGGCTATAGGGGTATTGTAATAAAAAGCCAAGTTGGGAAAGGAGAACAAAACAAGATTATCCATGAAAAAAAGCCCTCTACTGCATGAAGCAACTAGAAAGAGTAATAACTAGATTAAGCAAATGGGAGAGAAATGGTGCCACTGATATTCTGACTCACCACAATCAAACAGAATTGCTGTTCCATGATAAAATATTAAACAAAGGGACAGATATTCAGGTTACTGTACATAATAAATTTGAGGTTACTGAAATGCAATTGCTGTAGTTCCAAAGTAAAGCAATAGTCTGCCTTTGGCTTGTACTGAACTACAAAATGCACTTTCAGTGCAGTGCTGTACTATGCATACTGCACCCTTGGTACTGCATACGTTTAGAAAGATGTTCAATCAACTTCTGCTCTCTCAGCGACCCCAGGTTGATAGAGGTGAGGAGCTGTAACCTCAACCAGTTTCACAAGGGTATGGAGGGCTAATGGCCCATGTGCAGGTCAATGGGACTAGGTAGATAAACAGTTCAGCATGGACTGGATGGCCCAAAGGGACTCTTGTTTTGCAGTAGTGTTCTATGACTCCTTGAGTCTATGACTATAGATAAAGAACAAGAGAGAGAGTAGGCACTTCAACTCTTCATCTTGTTTCATTATTCAATGTGATTATTTCCGATCGATCTTCCTCAATGTCATGTCCTTACTCACACACCAACCGATGACTTTTGCAACAGGGTATTTATCTATCCCCTACTTAAATATATTTTGTGACATGGTTTCTACAGCCTGTGTTCAAAAATTCCACAGATTTATTATCCCCTAAAGCAGGAAATTTCTCCTTATTTTAGTCCTAAACTTTATCATGTAACCTAAGACACCATAGACAAGAAAATCAATCTCAAATTTCACATTCAGATACAGATTTAGATTTATTTATCACATGTACATTGAAATATTTAGTGAAATGCATTATTTGCCTTAGCAACCAACACACCCAAGAATGTGCCAGGGGGGCTATTTGTCTATTATTTGCAAGTGTCGCCACACTACCAGTGCCAACATAGCATGCCCACAATGCTCAGCAGGACAGCACAGAACAGAACATACCAAGAGACAAAGGAACAACAGAAAAGCAAGCCCTATTCCTCCTTCACACCCACACATGTTGAGAGGGATAGATAGAGTTGACGTGAATAGGCTGTTTCCATTGAGAGTAGGGGAGACTCAAACGAGAGGACATGATTTGAGAGTTAGGGGGCAAAAGTTTAAGGGAAACACGAGGGGGTATTTCTTTACTCAGAGAGTGATAGCTGTGTGGAATGAGCTTCCTGTAGAAGTAGTAGAGGCCAGTTCAGTTGTGTCATTTAAGGTAAAATTGGATAGGTATATGGACAGGAAAGGAGTGGAGGGTTATGGGCTGAGTGTGGGTAGGTGGGACTAGGTGAGATTAAGAGTTCGGCACGGACTAGGAGGGCCGAGATGGCCTGTTTCCGTGCTGTGATTGTTATATGGTTATATATGCACACAGTCCTCTAACCCTACAACAGACCGTCCTCAGTCTCCAGCCTCCAGAGCACTTGTGGATTCACAAACTAATTTTCCCAGCAGACTCCAGCCATTGGGGCCCCCACTTCATATTAACATTTGAGCTTCAATCTTTGGTGTTGATTCAGGACTTGCTGATAATGATAAATGAGGACACTGGACAAGGGCTTGAACTCCAGGCCTCGAGATCTGGACTTGCCACCAACTTTTGTCCTTGCTGGTCTGCCGACTTAACATCAGACCATATTCATGTCACTGGCCTTTGAATGCAGAGCAGACTCTGGCCTTTCTATCCTCACATCCCATCTGCCTAGCCCTGTCAGAATTGTGCATTCTTAATTAAATCCTTCCCATTCCTCTAAATTCTTGTGAGTACAAACCTCATACAATAATCACCTCATCCTAGAATCGGGTCCAGTGAACCTGTGTTGCACCTCTTCTAAGGCAAAGTCATCTTCTCTTGGGTAAGCAGACCAAAACTGCACACAATACTCAAATTTTGTCGATCAAACTCCTGCAATATTTATTACAAGACATTTGTTCCTGGACCCAAATAGTCTCAATATGACGACACATGACACATAAAATAAATGGTGTCATAAAAAAAAGGACGTAAGATAACAACAGGTTCAACTGTGGCTGTGACTCCCAAATCATGGAGCACATCAGGTCATCTTATCATGAAAATCAGCTGCAAGGGGCCCTTTATCTCTCCACTTGAAATCTCTAGCAGCTATCAATAAAGCATACAGAATGAAGCTTTCTACTTCCTCTGAATAAGAAGGTTAAAGATAATGAGTTCAATAGCTCATTATTAAATAAAGTGTCTGCATTTTGGAAGGTCTTCTGCAACTTTTACAAGTGTCATTGTGATAGAGACCTGGTGGATTATTCCTCATGATGTTCAAGCATGGGATAGCACGGGTGATATACATTAAAATGTAAAACCCCTGAACCCATTGTACGCTTCTATGTTAAACATAAGAGCATGGGGAGCACCTGAGTAATCCATCCTGGAGAGGAAGATCTAGATGATGTGCGCACATTGCTGCTGCAATCTACCTACGGATGGAGGGCAGTCTGCAAGTGGTGAATAGGCATCAGATGGTGAATCCTGAGGCCCCTTTTTGGTCCATTGCCATGCTGTTTGACAACTGACATTGTCAAGCCTTATCCATCATTTCCAAATGCCTCTGAAACATCTGAAAATATGGGATCGAGTATATCATAAAGTGGCAGTTGAATTTGAATGCCTCATCCAAAAGAGGGCAGCACTCTCTCAGTAGTGCAATAATATATTAACCTTGGGTCCAAATTTTATTTGTTGCATCTTATTACTTCTCATGTGGGGAATCAAATTAGGAGTCATTAAGTTTAACATAAAGGGTTGAAGGCAGAGATGCACCATTTTTTTTCTTTCTCTCAGAGTCGTGAGTCTTTGAAAGCCTTTTCCTCAAACGATCCAGGAAGTATAATATTTGAATGTTTTTAAGGCAGAACTAGATAGATTATTGTCAGTCAAGCAATGACAGGAACGGTTATCATAGGTAGACAGATATAAGGAAATGACATGACTATTAGATCAGTCATATTCTTATTAATTGGTGAAGCTGATTTGAGGAACTGGCTGGCCTACTAATTTGCTTGCTCTCATCATAAAATTCATTTGTCTTTATAAACAGAAACATATTTTATAGTGCTTTGGAAATGAATACTGTTATACAACCACCTCACTTGTATACATAGTAAAGTCAGGTGTTGTTTCATATGGCAGGTGTTTTCTCTTCACATTTCTGATTGTTTTTTGTCAAGCCACTCCTCTAGCTCAGGGCCACATTAATGGACCATGGCAAAGCCATCCCGGTTCTTGGTGAGAGGACATGTTTGGATCAAGTGGAAGATGTCCTGGGTAGGGGCACCACAGGGTAAAGCTGGGCCCCCGCATTGGTGTAGTGTCTGTGCAGCTTTGTCATGCCGACTTCTGAGTCTATGTGCGGCTGTCCAGTTTTTTCTGGTAGCTGTAATAAAGCCCGGGAAGAGTGAGGTGGGGTTGTCGATCAGATCTCTGTTGGTGGGGAGGGCAGCATGTTGGTGTGCCAGTATTGGCACCATTCAGTGTGTTCGTCATAGAAGTCAAGGATTTTCAAGTTGTAGAAAGGTTTTCGGGATTTGAATCGGGTAGGCTCACTAGCTTAACAAGCTACTTTGCAAACTGAACAAACCCATCCATCAACCAGTAGAAGGCAGGGATATGGGATCTGCAGCTGCTCTGAAGCTGTTTGGTACTTATAACCATATAACAATTACAGCAAGGAAACAGGCCTTCTAGTCTGTGCCGAACGCTTACTCTCACCTAGTCCCACTGACCCACACTCAGCCCATAACCCTCCATTACTTTCCTGTCCATAAATTTTGCTTTAAATGACAATACCGAACCTGCCTCTATCACTTCTACTGGAAGCTCATTCCACAAGCTAACACTCTCTGAGTAAAGAAAATCCCCCTCATGTTACCCTTAAACTTTTGCCCCCTAAATCTCAACTCATGTCCTCTTGTTTGAATCTCACCTACTCTCAATGGAAAAAGCCTATCCACGTCAACTCTATCTATCCCCCTCATAATTTTAAATACCTCTATCAAGTCCCCCCTCAACCTTCTGTGCTCCAGAAATAAAGACCTCACTTGTTCAATCTTTCCCTGTAACTTAGATGCTGAAACCCAGGTAACATTCTAGTAAATCTTCTCTGTACTCTCTCTATTTTTGATGACATCTTTCCTATAATTTGGTGACCAGAACTGTACACAATACTCCAAATTCGGCCTTACCAATGCCTTGTACAATTTTAACATGACATCCCAACTCCTATACTCAATGCTCTGATTTATAAAGGCCAACATACCAAAAGCTTTCTTCGCCACCCTATCCACATGAGATTCCACCTTCAGGGAACTATGCACCATTATTCCTAGATCACTCTGTTCTACTGCATTCTTCAATGCCCTACCATTTACCATGTATGTCCTATTTGGATTATTCCTAACAAAATGAAGCACCTCACACTTATCAGCATTAAACTCCATCTGCAATCACTCAGCCCACTCTTCCAGCTGGCCTAAATCTCTCGGCAAACTTTGAAAACCTACTTCATTATCCACAATACCACCTACCTTAGTATCATCTGCATACTTACTAATCCAATTTACCACCCCATCATCCAGATCATTAATGTATATGACAAACAACATTGGACCCAGTACAGATCCCTGAGGCACACCACTAGTCACCAGCCTCCAACCTGACAAACAATTATCCACCACTACTCTCTGGCATCTCCCATCCAGCCACTGTTGAATCCATTTTACTACTTCAATATTAATACCTAACGATTGAACCTTCCTAACTAACCTTCCGTGTGGAACCTTGTCAAAGGCCTTACTGAAGTCCATATAGACAACATGCACTGCTTTACCCTCGTCAATTTTCCTAGTAACCTCTTCAAAAAAAATTCAGTAAGATTTGTCAAACATGACCTTCCACACACAAATCCATGTTGACTGTTCCTAATCAGACCATGTCTATCCAGATAATTATATATACCATCTCTAAGAATACTTTTCATTAATTTACCTACCACTGACATCAATCTGACAGGCCTATAATTGCTAGGTTTACTCTTAGAACCCTTTTTAAACAATGGAACCACATGAGCAATACACCAATCCTCCAGCACCATCCCCGTTTCTAATGACATTTGAAATATTTCTGTCAGAGCCCCTGCTATTTCTACACTAACCTCCCTCAAGGTCCTAGGGAATATCCTGTCAGGACCCGGAGATTTATCCACTTTTATATTCCTTAAAAGCGCCAGTACTTCCTCCTCTTTAATTGTCATAGCTTCCATAACTTCCCTACTTGTTTCCCTTACCTTACACAATTCAATATCCTTTTCCTTAGTGAATACCGAAGAAAAGAAATTGTTCAAAATCTCCCCCAACTGTTTTGGCTCCACACATAGCTGTCCACTCTGATTCTCTAAGGGACCAATTTTATCCCTCATTATCCTTTTGCTATTAATATAACTGTAGAAACCCTTTGGATTTATTTTCACCTTACTTGCCAAAGCAATCTCGTATCTTCTTTTAGCTTTTCTAATTTCTTTCTTAAGATTCTTCTTACATTCTTTATATTCCTCGAGCACCTCATTTACTCCATGCTGCCTATATTTATTGTAGATATCTCTCTTTTTCCTAACCAAGTTTCCAATATCCCTTGAAAACCATGGCTCTCTCAAACTTTTAACCTTTCCTTTCAACCTAACAGGAACATAAAGATTCTGTACCCTCAAAATTTCACCTTTAAACGACCGCCATTTCTCCATTACATCCTTCCCAATAAAACAAATTGTCCCAATCCACTCCTTCTAAATCCTTTCGCATCTCCTCAACGTTAGCCTTTCTCCAATCAAAAATCTCAACCCTGGGTCCAGTCCTATCCTTCTCCATAATTATATAAGCTTCTAGAAGATGGTTTTGCATTTTCAAGATTTGAAAGTTCCTACAGGTGTTGATGTAAATTCTGAACTCATGACACCCACTAGTCCACAACATCCTTCATGTAATATTTACTTCATCTTTAATGCAAGCTATCTTGAGAAGCAGCCAGTGTATTAAGTTAGTAAGCTGCCTTTGCAAACTGCATTTCACCTTAGCTACAGAATGCACAATCATTTGTGAAGGGTGGATCACCAGTGTTCAGCTGCCAGCATCTCTGGATTTGCTTAAACTAATGTCCATCAATGATGAGCAATAAACATCGATCAATGCCTTATCCAAAAGATGTTTAAAAAAGTATAGTTCCTCTACAACCTGAAATGAAAATGAATTTATACAAATGCTCTTGACAGAAGAATGAGAGTCTGAAGATCATTCTAGCGTCTCCTAACATCTCCCGAATCTTCTAAACACTAACTGAGGCATTTCACTGAATTGCTGCATTTCATACCATGTAGTACCATTTGGCAAGGACTTATCTCGCATGTTGTTATTACTATATCTACGTCTGAACCAAGATTTCTTGGATGTCTTGGACCAACATATTGAATACTGCAAAACTGAACTGTCATCAAGAATACTGGAACAAAATGTTGACTGATAGTTTATGAACTGGTGGAAAGTGTTGTCCATAAGCTTTGAAGTTTCACCTTCCCATTAAAAAAATGCATCCTCTTTGTGGGTATATTGAATAGAGATGAGGTAAGGAAGTGAAAATTAACTACTGCAACTCACACACAAAGCTGGAGAAAATCAGCCGACCAGGCAGCGTATATGCAGAGGAATAAATAGGCATCACTTCAAGCCAAGACCCTTCATTGATACTGAAAAGGAAAAAAGAAGAAAGCAGAATAGGAAGGTGGGTATGTTTTCCCACACAAATGCATCATTATGCAAATCTTGCCAATTTCCCAAACTCAGAGCAATCTTAATTTACTGTTTGTCAAAAACTCCAGAGTGTTTGATCCTGTTGTGAGTGGAAAAATTATAAGTGAATTTTCGCTATGTCCAAAGAAGCTTATTCCTTATGCTGACATTCCTGGGAAATAACTTCTCACAAGTAATTGATTATAATAGTATTCAATAAAACTCATCGTTTATGTGCAGCTTCTTGCTTCTCTCTGCAGTTTACAATCTACAATGCAGATTATATATTGGTACTATTGATCACTTGCAGATGAATTATGATAATTAAGGTTTATTCATTGTTCCTAAACCTAGCTTTGCTTCATTGAAAAATTAATTCAATTATTTGATCAACTTAAGCATGCAGTTCAATTCAATAAACATAAATTTGAACCAACCTACAGATGACCCATCAGTTCTGGATAAATAGACTAATTTTTCTGATGTGGAATTGTTCCACTTACTGAATCTAAATTCAATCCATTTTACAAAATGCATTGTTTAACATGTGGAAAAAAAAGAGTCCAAGCAAATCTCAGTGGCACATAATCCATCTTAGGAGCTATGAATGCAAATCAATGTAGTTGCAGAATTAGGTTGCAATCCTGATACTGGCTCTGGCTAGGGTGGGAAATTTGATGATGGTACATTGCCCCTCTACAAAGCGAGTCCAGAAAAGATTAATGTTTCTGTAATGATTGTAGATGAGGGAGATGTATGTGGTGAAACTTACTGAGACTAAAGTCTTTTTTTTCCCCCTGGAGCCAGAAAGCCTTCTTTGTTTGACACAAAGAATGTCAACTAGATACTTCCTGCTTAGTTAACCAAGTACATCCAATATTCTTCCATTCCAAAAACTGATTTACCATAATGCATTTTAAGACACGCAAAAATAATGTGATGAATTCATATTCCTTCCAATCAACTACATATTGGGAAAAGCCCCAAACAGTCCTTCACCTGCGAGTCTATTGGGCCCATCTTCTGTATCCAGTACTCATACTGTGGCTTTCTCTACATTGTGAGACCCTAATGTACATCGGGAAAACCCTTCATTGAGCACCTTTGGTTCAACTGCCACAAAAGTGGGCTTTCCTGGTGACCACCTATGTTAATTCTACTTCCCATTCCCATGCTGACATGCCAGTCCATCGTCTCCTCTGGTGTCACAATCACGGCACTCTCAAGTTGGAGGAGCAAAGCCTCATATTCTGTCTAGGCAGCCTCCAAACTGATGGCATGAGCATCAATTTCTCTAACCTGGTAATTTCTCCCCTTCTCTCCCTTTTCTCTTTTTCTATTCCCCATTCTAATTCCCCTCCTACCCCTTCTTTTCTCCTCACCTGCCCATCATTTCTCTCTGGTGCCCTATATCTCCCAAATTTCTGATATTAATTTTTATTTATTTAAAGATACAGCACGGAACAGGCCCTTCCAGATCAATGAAGGGCCTGCAGCCTGTACCACCCAGCAACACACCTAATATTAGCCTCATTAGAGGACGATTTATAATTTCCAATTAACCTACTCGTTCGTTATGTGCTATGTCATTTAACATACTAAACCAGAGGTGTGTGTGCTTAGACCACTGCTCTACTCTCGATATACACATGACTGTGTGGCTAGGAATAGCTCAAATACTATCTACAAATTTATTGACAATACAATTGTTGGTAGAATCTCAGGTGGTGATGAGAGGGTGTACAAGAGTGAGATATGCCAACTAATGGAGTGGTGCTGCAGCAACAACCTAGCAATCAACGTCAGTAAGCTGAAAGAACTGATTGTGGACTTCAGGAAGGGTAAGATGAAGGAACACATACCAATCCTCATAGAGGGATCAGAAGTGGAGAGAGTGAGCAGCTTCAAGTTCCTGGGTGTTAAGATCTCTGAGGATCTAACCTGGTCACAACATATCAATGTAGTTATAAAGAAGGCAAGACAGCGGCTATAATTTATTAGGAGTTTGAAGAGATTTGGCATGACAACAAATACACTTAAAAACTTCTATAGTTGTACTGTGGAGAGCATTCTGACAGGCTGCATCACTGTCTGGTATGGAGAGGCTACTGCACAGGACCGAAAGAAGCTGCACAAGCTTGTAAATCTAGTCAGTTACATCTTGGGCACTAGCCTACAGAGTACCCAGGACATCTTAAGGGAACAGTGTGTCAGAAAGGCAGTGTCCAATATTAAGGATCTCCAGCACCCAGGGCATGCACCTTTCTCACTGTTACCAGCAGGTAGGAGGTACAGAGGCCTGAAGGCATACACTCAGCGATTCAGGAACAGCTTTTTCCCCTCCGCCATCCAAATTCTAAATGGACATTGAATCTTTGACACTATCTCACTTTTCTTTTAATATACAGTATTTCTGTTTTGTGATTCACCTGTTATTTATTTTTTTTATTTTCTCTCTGCTGGCTTACATATTGCATTGAATTGCTGCCGCTAAGTTAACAAATTTCACGTCACATGCCGGTGATAATAAACCTGATTCTCAGAGGAAAACCACGCCGTTCATTGGGAGAATGTATAAACTCCTTACAGATGACAGCAAAATTGGACTCCAAACTCAGGACTGCCCTGAACTGTAAGAGCATCGTGTTAACTGCTACGCTACTGTGTCACTCCTCTTTCTAGGCAAGGTGCTCCATTTCAGGTACCGACAGAATACTGACCTTTCACTATCAATCAGAGATAACATATTATCAACTACCAAACTAGCTTGTGTCAGTCACACCCTTTTCATACAGTAATAGAGAAAAGGCAAAATGATGAAGTACATAAAATATATTATTTAAAGTGCTGGGAATTCCAGCTTTAACATATTCTTAAAACATGAGTTCAGAGCCAATTATAAGATATGCTCTGGAAGCTAATATCTCCCTGTGAGAAGGGAGTTGATGCAGAAAGTTTGGGAATAATTTAAAAAGAACATTTGACGATGTGATAAGAATAGAAATGCACATTGGAAATGCCACTGTAAATAGCAAATCTTTATTAGTACATTATAATGAGATATGGAGAATGATTAAGTGGGCTCTTTCACTGGTATGGTAACAGCTGATAACAGCATAGAGGGTACAGCGCACTTTAATCAGCACAATGGTCTACAACGTAAAGAGCAAGCTACTCGATCACAAAGAAAAGGCATCAGCCGACACTTTGGGCTGAGCTATTTGTTTAATATTTACATTGAGTGCATAAATTTTTATTTTGTGCTGATCTAAGCAACCCTATTTTGCCAGATCTTTACCTTTTTAAGACAATTATTTAAGAATCAAAAATGGGCTTCAAAATATGCAAAAAGCAAACCAAAATGATCATATGCTATCTTCACTCAGATTAATTGAGCATTTGAAATTGCAAGGCTAAGGAATTAAATTTACAATGCATGAATAATTTTAGTTTAAATGTGGCAGCAGATTGGCCACCTGTTATATGCCTAGCTCAGTTTTCTTTTTCACTAAAATTCAAATTGCCACCTCCTGTTTTATGCTACTGCCAAAGGTTAAAATTGTGATATAATTAGCAAAACTATTTTAATCAATCATTGTACAATTTTATAGAACTCAAAATATAATCTTTATTTCTTATTATTGAGCTGTACATCTCATGAACCAGATACACCCTATCCTCATTATATGCGTCTTCAGACAATGCAGATTTAGTTATGCGAGGAACCTATTTCTATCAATGTCTCCTTATATGCGTCTAAAACTCACAGTTATGCAAGGAGCACCGCTTTCCCGCCAATACAAGTCAAGTGCGCGGATCTCACAATCTCACTCCCACCAGTCTCGCATTGGTACTGCTTTTGTGTCATATTGGTCTGAAAATGTGAATAAATTACAGAAAAAACATATTTAGGAAACCCTCTGGAATGCATCCATATTTTCTCCATTTAAATAATTATTCACATTATGCGTCAATTGCGATGAACGTATACCCCGCATATAACGAAGATAGGGTGTACTTGAACAAGCCAAATAATTCCAATAAAAGATAGCTGTGGACGGGTTTGATGGGTGAATATCACAGGGGATTTGCTGGTCTTGTCATCTTAGTTGCACTTGAGTTCAAGAATAACTCAGTGCCATTCCAGCTCTTAAGCTTCTGAAGTCACTGATGAGGCCAGTGTGAACCCTTGGGAATGTGCTACAGCTATACCAACTCATGTTTAATTGTGCAGGCAAGTGGCCTGCTTAGGAGGGCATTTCTTCTACCATTTGTCCATGTTACTGACAAAGGGACGGAAGGGTTTTCGCATCATGCCTGAAGCTTTTTCTTCATTTGAAACAATCATGGGCTCGTGAATCCCATGAGTGATTGGCAATGTTACACTCTTTAAAGATTGCTGCATCACGTCTCTTAAACTCTAGCCCTCGACTTATGAAAGCTAACACCCCGTAAGCTTTCTTAACCACCCTATCTACCTGTGAGACAACTTTCAGGGATCTGTGACATAGGAGATACAAGGAATCTGCTACAGGGTGGACTCCCAGATCTTCAGCTAATCATAGTGGTGATGATCAGCAGATCCTCTGCAGAATTCCTGGATTCCAGGCACTAGAGCTTCTGAGTATTTACAAGAACATATTTGTACAAAAAAAATGTGCTTCTATACTCCAATTTCAAATATCATAAATGTTGGCAATCTTTTATAATCATAATTCACAATTCAGCACAGAGCCCTCTCAGCGAACCCTGGTTATTCCTTTAGTGGTAGAATACTGTCACAGACATCATTGGAGAAAGCATGCAAGCACCGAGTGCACTGGTCAGAAATAACCTCGGAGTAAAACAGCATGCGCATAGTTCAATTCCTTTCAACAACTTGGGCATAAAATAACCAATATCAATCTTTAAAGTACCCGAGATGAAAGGTAAACAGTAACGGACTAATCCATCTGCCATTTGCAGAGTCGTGTTGTCAGGACTTAATTAATGATACAATCTTTCACAGCCTTTATGACCATATTTTTTCTTAGTAATTCTAATAGGTTACATTTTTTTTTATTCCTGACTGTATCTTAGAACTCATTTCATCCTGCCACTGTACCCCCATGGCTCGACCTAATGCAATTTCTCATTAACAGGAGTTATTTTCATTCAGGAACTCTACAACATTATTTAGGGTTTTTAACATTCTTTACAGTTCTTCCACCAAATGCCTGCCCATCAAACATGCACAACTACCACTGCCACAACATGTGGTTTCCTACCAGTAATTTTGGAAATCAAAAGAGTGCCACATGTTCCAAATCATCTTACTTCTTCTGTAGATACAACAATTTAGAAATATTCTGTCTGTGTGCTCCTTAGTATACAGCAGTGCCAGTGACAAGTAAAATAACACATCTACAAATTAATTACACCAAGCTCGAGTCTCACTGCTCTTCCAGTACAACCACTTTATTTTTATGTCATGTACAAAGCTCTTCAGTTCTGGCTTTTGCAAAGGCAATTTTTGCTGAAATTGTGAAACACAATCTCATGATATTGAACTCCATGAAAGAAAATGGAAGTCAATGTATTCAGTCACAGTAAACAGAGCTGTTTGATTTTGTTCAGGGCTGCTTCCAAGTTGACAGTTGTTATTTGGCTTGTCAACATTTTCAGAGTAACATCAGTTTTTTTTAGTGTTCATTTCTGTGATGTGATGGGCTGGTACATATGAGAAATTTGACCATGACCCAGAACTCTCTGCCAAAGGAAGGGCCATACTGAATTTCAACACTGGGCATCACCTCCATAAGGCATCAGTCATGGTGAGAAAGAAGGGAGAATGGAAAGCACCTTGCATCTCTAGCAAATTACTCCAGCGACAACCGGCTCGGTTTTTGGGGAATGATTATGGGTGAGGTTTCCATTTCCTCTCACTCCCCCCAAAAATGTTTTAACAGTGTTGTGGAATTTTCATGGTTATTTTTGAGACAATCTAAGTAAACAAGGGTCTATGTAATATGCTTATCCTGAACAGTAAATGATCATTACATAGACCAGTGTTGGGCTTTCTATCCATCCAGTTTGTGTTACAAGCTCCAGAAGTAGAAAAGGGCTGCGGAGAATAGCAAGCTCAGCTCAGTCCATTATGAACACTATCATCAAAAAAGTTGCATCTACCATTAAGTATCCCCACAAGAGCCATGTCTCCTTCTTTCTGCTACTGTCAGGTAGGTGGAACAGAAACAATTACCAATACCAATTGATTCAGGAACTGCCACGTTCATACAGTCATCAGGTTCTTGAAATGACCTGCACAACTCTAACCCTACTTCAGCAGCAGGACATTAAGAACCACCTCTGTGATTGTTTTCCCTTTGCCCCAATGTCTCATTTTAAACAATCTTTTTTTTCCTTCAATATCTTATATATTTTACATATATCTTAGATCCTATGAGCTGTGAAATTCAATTCTGAATGTTATTTGCTTATTTTTATTGTTTGCATGAGTGTTTTTTTCTGCATGTTGGGTGTTTGATAGGTCTTTTTTAAACAGGTTCAAGGTTAATTTATTATCAAAGTATGTATATAGTATTCAACTCTGAGATTCGTCTTCTCCAGTCAGCCATGAAACAAAGAAAACTATTGAGGCTATCCAATAAAAAAAATCAAACCCCCAAGTGCAAAAAAAACAAATGGCAGAAACAGCAAGAACATCAACCCCACAAAACAGCGACTTACGCAAATAGCAATAAAAACAATAACACCCTCCACATGCAAAAAATAAATTGGGCAAACAGCAACATAAAAAGGATAGGCAAAAACACAGACTGAAAGAAGTGAATTACTGTCCAATCCATAAATCGCAGATCCAGAACTTTGGTACTATCTTCCGAAAGCATCGAGGTAGAGTGAAAGAACATTTGAACACAGAGGCCTGCCCTCGGGAGCAGCGTGACAGACAGTCACATGCAGACACCCTCCTTCAGCAGCAGTAAGCGAGAGGCTGCAAGACGGCGCTGAACACTTGCTCATCTTCTGCAGTCGCCTCGATGTTTCGATCTTCCTCGACTATTTAATTGGTGAGATCAATGAAAATTAGAGTTGATCATGGGCTTGCTTGCCGTCTTTCAGCTTCTTGGCCTCGAGGCCGCTCACCTCCTGGAATCTTCTCGGATGAAGCAAAGCACCAGATCGCTCTATCCATCTTTAAAACTGTACATCACAGGCTTTAACAGTTCTAGAAACACATTTAAAATAAAAAAGATGACGTAAAAGAAGTGAAAGAAACAGTTTTGTGGACTATCAGAAAAATGTTGCCCAAGGTAGCGTTGTTTGCTAGCACCACGTTGACTAGAAAAGATTCTATTAGGTTTCGTTCTGTGACTGCTTGGCAGGAGGCCAATCTTAAGGTTGTATATAATATACATACTTAGATAATAAATGTACTTTAAACTTTCCTGTTGTCTGAATCCATATAACTGATGCTGCTGCAAATAAGTTTTCATTCCACCTGTACCCCACTGTACTTGCACTGTACTTGGAGACAGTAAACTTGACTCCAGTTGAAAAGTAATTTTCTTAATTTCTAGGAAAACAAGGTGTTCAACTTTTTTGTTCAATGCTTTCATAATTCAGCTTGAAAAGTGGGGGAGAATGGGAAAAATATTTATTGAAATCTCCAGGAATACATCTTAATGAAATTTGGCAACCTCAGTAGATATGCTAACTGCCAATGTGAAATACTAACATTGCATATTGAATGTACAGGTGTTAATATATGTAAATCTGAGTTATCGTGTGGTTCCAGTTGCTGTCAGAAACAAAGAAGAATACAAGATGTTAGCTGGCACTTCTGGTTACTATTAACCTTCAGCCAGACTTCCAAATCCTGCCACATTGTATGAGGTTTCATTGAACAAATTAACTACCACTTATTTATCTTAAAGCACTTTTGAAATGGAGCCATGTAAGAAAGTATTGCGGCCAATTCAAACCTCCACAAGAAGCAAATGAGAAAATTCTGAGAATGCCTAATTTTAAAAAACTCTTTATTTGCAGGAAAGTTGGTATCACCTTCAGGGCCAGCATTTATTGGCCTTAAGATCCACCCTTCCTGCACTACTACAGTCGTTAAGGTCAGAATCAGAATCAGGTTTATTATCACTGACATATGCTGTGAATTTTGTTGCTTTACAGCAACCATATAGCACAAGACAAAAATTACTGTTATAATAAAAATAAAATAAATACATATTACAAAATATGTATAGTAAAGTAAGTTTCATAGGTTCATGGACATTTCAGAAATCTGATGGCAGAGGGGAAGAAGGTGTGTCTAAAACATTGAGTATGCATCTTCTGACTCCAGCACCTTCTCCCAATGACACTGGTCCAGTGACAAAGGTCCAGTGTACTCCTGCCAGAGTCTTTTGTGACATACCAAATCTCCTCAAATTCCTAATTAAGTATAGCCTCTGGCATGCCTTCTTCGTGATTTCATCAATATGTTGGGCCTATGATAGGTCGCCTGAGAGATTGATGTCTGGTTTTGTAGGAAATCCTATTGACAATAGAGGGAGTGTAATATTGTGGTATCCCATGTACATAGGTTGTAACTGGGTTATCTGTCTGCACATGCCTGGACACACCCCTCTGCTGACTGCTCCTGTGGCTCCTCACACAGACCCCTGAATAAAGACGATTGTGTTACTGCTCCTCCCACTGTCCAGGACAGACATACAGCATGGACGTGGATCCATTTTACTGCTAATAAAAGCCTTTCAGTACTTACTCTACTTCCAGTCTTTTGAAGTAATTGATAGTGCATCAATTTTATGAACAGTAATTTTAAGACATGGAACACGTCCTGAGACCTGAAAAGTTAGACCTCGACCCGCAAACACCTGAGGCCAGAAACGCTTTCGAACTCTGGCTAACCTGCTTCAAATCATCCGTGGAGGAGATTGAAGTGACCGAGTCCGCCGCAAAGCGCAGAGTTCTCCTCTTCAGGGTCAGTCCACGGGTCTACTCGACGATTAGAGACCAGCTGACTTACGATGGCGCGATGAGCGCCCTCAGAAGACAATACCTGCGGCCGGTAAATACCGTCTATGCATGACATCACTTAGCAATGCAGCAGCAGCGAGAGTCGAGCGCTGAGTTTGTCTGGGCCCTACAGACACTCTAGCGGGCCTGCGACTGCCGGGGACTGACAGCCGAACAGCATGTAGAGCTCCTAGTAAGGGACGCCTTCGTCATGGGGACCAGGTCAGTGTATGTGCGCCAGTGGCTGCTGGAACACGCCGATCTTACTTTATATTCGGCAATTGGGCTGGCCGACACGCTGGAGGCTGCTCTGCACAACTCTGATGCTCTCCAGGCACGCGATCTCCCGACAGCCTCGTGGACACCACAGACCCCGCAACCCGCCGGCAAATCGACCACAGCTGCTGACAGTTGCGAGTCCGCAATGTGTTACTTCTGCGGACTCGAGAAGCACCCTCGGAAATGCTGCCCGGCCCGAGAAGCTACCTGCTCCAGCTGCGGAAAGTAGGGCCACTTAGCAAAGGCCTGTAAGTCCAAACCGCGAGCGGGATTGAGCAGCGCCGCATGCGAGGCATGGGCATCACAATCTTGCCTGCACGCCACCATCATGTGCGAGACATGGGGGCGGACATCCTGGTCGGCACCACCTCGCACCGCCTATGACCCACGGGTGCTTACTAGGCACCCCACCACACCGGACCAAGACAGCTATTCAACTCTGGCCTCCGTGACCCTCGACCAAAGCGCTCCACACCAGCTCGCAAGGTCAATGATGGACATCCTGGTGGAGGGGCACAGGATTAGCTGCCTGTTTGACACGGGCAGCACTGAGAGTTTTATTCACCCGGACACGGTGCAACGCTGCGGACTCGTGACACGGCCAGTTAGCCAGAGGGTCGCCATGGCTTCTGGATCGCATATAACAGACATCCGGGGGAGGGGGGGGAGGTGTGTAGCAACGCTAGTGGTGCAGGGCACAGAATATCGAGACTTTACATTACTGATCATGCCTCAACTGTGTGCCCCTGTGCTATTGGGGCTCAACTTCCAGAGCCACCTGAAAAGCATGACAATGGAGTTTGACGGGCCCCTCCCACCAAACACTGTCAGAAATACCCAGTTCAATGGGAATTCATCACATACCCCGCTTCTGACCACACACACACACACACACTGACCCGCACATCCCACCCAACACCATGTCAACAGCCGCACTATGGACACCACGCGGCCTCTCCACCCTCGAGATCCCTCCCCCACCGCTGTTCGCCAACCTGACCCCCGACTGTAAACCTGTGGCAACTAAAAGCAGGAGCTACAGTATGGGGAACAGAGCCTTCGTTAAGTCGGAGGTGCAGCGGCTGCTCAGGGAAGGGATCATTGAGGCAAGCACAAGTCCTTGGAGGGCCCAGGTGGTTGTTGTTCGGAACGGCGAGAAAAATAGGATGGTTGTGGACTATAGCCAGACCATCAATAGGTTCACGCAGCTTGACGCGTACCCCCTACCCCGCATCGCAGATATGGTCAATCAGATAGCTCAGTACAAGGTGTACTCAACCATAGACCTAAAATCCGCTTACCATCAGCTCCTCATCCGCCCGGAGGACCGCCCCTACACCGCCTTCAAGTTGGACGGCAGGCTTTATAACTTCCTACGCATCCCCTTCGATGTCACGAATGGTGTATCTGTCTTCCAGAGGGAAATGGACCGGATGGTGGACCAGTGCCAACTGAAGGCCACATTCCCATATCTGGATAACATCACCATCTGCGGTCACGACCGGCAGGATCACAACAACAACCTCCGAAAATTTTTCCAAGCGGCTAAAGCTTTCAATCTTACCTATAACAAGGACAAGTGTGTGTTCGGAACCACCCAACTTGCTATCCTTGGGTGTGTCGTGGAGAACGGAGTCATTGGCCCTGACCCCGACCGTATGCGCCCCCTGTTAGAACTCCCTCTTCCCACCACTCTCAAAGCCCTCAGACGGTGCCTGGGTTTCTTTTCCTATTACGCCCAATGGGTCCCCCATTACGCAGACAAGGCCCACCCCCTGGTCAAGTCCACCACCTTTCCCCTCTCAGCCGAGGCCCGCGTGGTCTTCAACCGCATTAAAGGGGACATTGCCAAAGCAGCAATGCATGCAGTGGACCAGGCCATTCCCTTCCAAGTAGAGAGTGACACCTCCGACTTCGCGCTGGCTGCTACCCTCAACCAGGTGGGAAGACCAGTGGTGTTCTTCTCCCATACCCGTCAAGGCCCTGAAATCCGGCACTCCTCGGTGGAGAAAGAAGCCCAGGCCATAGTGGAAGCTATTAGGCACTGGAAGCACTATCTCACCGGCAAAAAGTTTACCCTGCTGACCGACCAGCGCTCAGTCGCGTTCATGTTTAGCAACCAACAGCGGGGCAAAATCAAAAATGGTAAAATTTTGGAGAATCGAACTCTTCACCTACAACTATGACATCATGTACAGGCCTGGGAAGCTCAATGAGCCCTCCGATGCCCTATCCTGGGGAACGTGTGCCAGTGCGCAGATCGACCGGCATACGCCCTACATGCAGATATTTGCCACCCAGGGGTCACCCGGCTTTTCCACTTCGTGAAAGCCCAGAACCTGCCTTACTCCCTTGAGGAGATCAGGACAATGACCAGGGACTGCCAAGTCTGCACAGAGTGCAAACCGCACTTCTACCGACCCGAAAAGGCACAACTAATCAAGGCCACCCACCCCTTTGAGCGACTGAGTGTCGACTTTAAGGGCCCCCTTCCCTCCACCAACTGCAATGTGTACTTTCTTAACGTAATCGACGAGTACTCGTGGTTCCCCTTCGCCATCCCCTACCCCGATACCACTACTACATCAGTCATAAAAGCCCTGCGCAAGCTCTTCACTCTGTTCGGATACCCATGCTATATCCACAGTGACAGAGGGTCCTCGTTTATGAGCGACGAGCTGTGCCAATACCTGCTGGCTAGGGGTATTGCAACTAGTAGGACCACGAGCTATAATCCCTGGGGGAATGGATAGGTGGAGAGGGAGAATGCCACTGTGTGGAAGGCCACACTCTTAGCCCTCAGGTCAAAGGGATTGCTGGTCTCTCACTGGCAGGAGGTCCTCCCCGAGGCGCTCCACTCCCTGTTATGCACGTCCACCAATGCCACCCCTCATGAACGACTCTTTTCTTTTCCCAGGAAGTCAACCACCGGGACCACCTTACTGGCTTGGCTGATGTCCCCGGGGCCAGTGCTGCTCCAGAAATATGCAAGGAGCAATAAATACTCCCCGATGGTCGAGAGGGTTCACCTACTTCATTCAAACCCCCAGTATGCCTACGTGGTCCTACCTGACGGGCGGAAGGACACAGTCTCCATCCGCGACCTGGTGCCCGCAGGAGCACCAGACCCCTACCCCGAACACTCCACGGTGACTCTGAACCCCGTACCCACCGATATATATATACCCATGAGACACTGCGCACTCCAAGCCTACACAGACGCCTCACGCACTCCCATACCAGGTGCTACGCACACGCACGAGGGATTACTGATGCCTAACGTGCCGGCACCTCGTCAGGCTGGAGCCAGCATAACCACCATCGCCAGTGCAATCACCACCGGTGCTACGTAGATTGCAGCGACGGACTTGACCACCTGATAGACTTGACCTGTAAATATACTTGTTTTAAATATTGTCAGTCACTTCACTCCACGTGACTCTCCTTTTAAAAAGGAGGGGTGAATGTGGTAAACCATGTATATCTGTCTGGACATGCCTGGACACACCCCTCTGCTGACTGCTCCTGTGGCTCCTCCCACAGACCCCTGAATAAAGATGATTGTGTCACTGCTCCTCCCACCGTCCAGAACAGACATAAGGCATGGACGTGGATCCATTTTACTTTTAATAAAAGCCTTTCAGTATTTACTCTACTTCCAGTCTTTTGGAGTAATTGATAGTGCATCAAATATGAAAAGGTATCAGGCCACTTGTAGTGTTTCCATGCAACCTCCCTTCCTGTCCTTTTATGTGACAATGTTCATGGGTTTTGGAAGGTCCAATAAAGATGTCCTGGAAAATTCCTGACTGTCATTATGAATATCATGGCCACAATGTGTCTGTGCTTGAAGGAGTGAATGGTTAGTGGAGGACTCAATGACACTCAAGTGGATTGTTTCGTTTTGTATGAGCATCAAGTTTCTTAAGTATTGTGCTCCGCAAGTTCACCTGTATCAGCTCTGATATTGGGTTTCAACCCAAAATGTCAGCAATTCTCTTCCTCCCAAAAAATGCCGCTCAGCCTGCTATGTTCCTCTGGCAGACTGTTCGTTGCTCTAAAATTCCAGCATCTGAAATCTCTTGTGTCTTCAGAAGGTGGGTTATGCCATCTCCAGCCTATTCTTAGAATGTCAATAGTTTTGCAGCAGATCCATTTTAACTTTCTGGATAGTGCTGATTCGCAAGATGTGAATGAAGGGAATTTCAGTGATGATAATGGCATCTAATGTCAAATGCTGGTAGTTAGATATTCATCTTTGGTTTGGTCAATGCCTGACATTTGTATAGCAAAGAAGTTGTGAGCCACTTATTAACTATAAAGTTTCATGCAGGTGCAGAGTGCTTCATTCTCTGAAAAGCTGCAAATAGAATTAAATATTATACAATCTTTAATAGACATTCTCACATCTGGTATAACATAGAATGAAAAATATTGAAGAAGTCAAAGGTGCTTGGTCCTAAGGCACCCATACTTCTTAACATCCCTCTGAGGAGGTGGTGGGCCTGTTTGTAATCGTCTGCAGATGCCTGATCTCAAACACTAAGCAGACCTTGGTTTTGTTTATTACTTATATGGGAGACTACATAGGAATATCTGATGTGGCTGGAGAAGAGATACGACCCACAGGTCACTTATCCTAAGAAACACCTGTAATGCAAAGCATGTTGGGACATCTGAAGCGTCACAATGATTCTTGAGAATGACCTTGACTTTTGAGACAGCAGGTGATTGCGTACCCTGAAGGAATGCTTTGCCAACAATGCAATATTTCAGTCGTGTACTAAAGTCTCGGAAAAATGGTCCATTCTTAGCCCACTCGGTTCTGCAGCAGCAGAGCTAAGCCGAAAGCTAAAGCCTGATTTGCCTCTTTTGTTGCATTATCTTATGAGAAGCTTTATTGGGCAGAAGTCCATTTCAAATCTCAAATTAATAATTTAATTTGGAGGAAACGATTTAAGGAGATGTAAAAATTCTTTACATAAAACTCCTTAATAGGGTACAAAATTCGATCACCTCTGGAAAGGATGGTGATTAATAAGTATTATCAGACACCATTATTTCTAAAATCACTACTGCATCACTCAGAATTCAAGCCTGTAAAATTAATGATAGAAATATAAACATTATGACAAAGGTACTCACAGCTTTACATTGCAAGAACTGTTATTAATCCGAATCAATGATAAAATGTATCAATTATGCTTCCAATTCTTAGTGCAGTGCATTATTATGCTCTTTCAGGCTATCAGCATTACATGGAAATGTTGCAGTAAGCACACATTATACATGGAAATTGAAGTCTGATAAAAAAAGCATAATTAAGCCTATGTTTGCAGTACGTGCTGTATTGTACAAAATTAGACTATTGAATTATAATTTAGTGATATAATTTTGGCTCCTTGATGATAGAGATGCAGGCATTCGCAGGACTCAGCACAGAAAACACATTGGCATCTTTTGCCAGTGTTTTCTAACACTAGAATTCCAGGGGAGCCTCATTGTATAAATGAATTAATGTACTGTGGAAATATTTTGTCTGCATGCACAACATAATCACACTATAGGTGCACAGCCAGGATGAGTTAGTTCTTGGGTCTGTGGAATGGAAATGGGCAAAAAGCAAAAAGCTAAAGGGGATGTTTTTCTATTCCTTGCTTCCAATTGTCTTGCCAGTATTTTAATGAAGAGAAGAGCATATACCCAACATTTGCTGCAACTTTGGAAGAATAAGTAAACCACATATGAGCACTGTGTTGAGTCATTGTGCAAGCGCTCCTGAAAAAAAAATCAGGACTACAATTGAAAAAGTACTCGGGAGAAATGCGCCTGCAAATGTGGAAGTAGTCAATGAATCAATAAATAAACTCAAGTTCACATAAAATAGGCCACGGTGAGTTGGCAGAATTATGGGAAGTTCTATGAATCTGAGTGGAAAATCTGCATTGCAAATGGTTGGGAAAGGAGTCCAGATGGAACACATTGTGGGGGCTGGAAGTGAAGGATTCAGGCTTTCTCTTGTTGTCCCAAATCTTCTTCTGGATCTGAACAAAAACTATCCCAGGAACTCTAATAAAAGAATTGAACAGTCCTAATTATGAAATCAAAAATTATAATATAGAAAATGGGAAACTTCCAGTTATTAGCTTGATGCTGCTCTCTCCTGTCAATAAACTAAAACAAAATAATTAGCCTTGACAGCAACATCCTAGACATTAAGTTTCACTTATAGCCATTGTCAATACCATCAAAACATGACCACTCTCTACAGTATCAGGGCAGATACTAGGCGAAATTTAAAAAGAACAATCTGCAGTGGTATTTAAATACCTTGCAACAGTTTTTGATTAAGTTTGACAAAATGTCATTAAAAAGTCAATTAATCTGATCAGTAAAATTACATTGATATCATGGCTAATGTTGAGAAATAGTACTTAGATCCACTGTGCTGAAGTATATCTACCCGAGGAATGACGGGGATCCATTCCAGTTTGCTTACTGTCACTATAAGTCAACAGCAGATGCCATCTCAGTAGCTCTTCGCTCAGCACTGGAACATCTGCATATATCAGGATGCTCTTCATTGACAACACCTCAACATTCAACACTACCATCGAAACTAATCACTAAGCTCCAAGATCAAGACCTTGATCCTCAATTTCCTCACTGGCAGACACCAGTCAGTATAGTAAACACAAAGTACACTGCAGATGCTGTGGTCAAATCAAGACGTACAAAAAAGCTGGATGAACTCAGCAGGTCGGGCAGCATCTGTTGAAAGAAGCAGTCAGACTGCTTCTCTTAATGGATGCTTCCCGACCTGCTGAGTTCATCTAGCTTTTTTGTACGTCCCAGTCAGTATAGATTGGCTCTTCACTTCAACTCTGGAACATCTGTACAGTGAAGATGCATACTACCTCTGGATGCTCTTCATTGACAACAGCTAGGTATTCAATACTACCACCCTCTCAAAACTAATCAATAAGCTTCAAGACCTAGGCTTCAGTACCTCCTTGTGCAACTGGATCCTCTATTTCCTCACCCATGAATCCCAGTTAGTTCAGATTGGCAACAATATCTCTTCCACAATCCTCATCAGCACAGGTATACAAGGTTATATGCTTAGTCCCCTGCTCTACTTGCTTTATACCTTTGATTACGTGGCTATAGACAGCTCAAATGCCATATCTAAATTTGCTAACAACACCACTGTTGTTGGCCAAATCAAAGGTAGTGATGAACTGACATTTAAGGGAGACTGAAAATCTGGTTGAATGGGGCTACACCAACAACCTCTCATTCACTATCAAGAGGAGGAAGCTGACAATTCATGAGACAGGCCTCATTAGGGGATCAGAAGTGGAGAGGGTCAGTAAATTTAAATTCCTTGGTGTTAACATATCAGAGGATCTGGTCTAGGTCTAGCACATATGTGCCATCACAAAGAATGCGCGGCAGCACCTCTACTTTCTTAGAAGTTTGTGTAGATTTGGCAGGTCATTTAAAACTTTGAGATGCACAGTGGAGAGTATCTTGACTATTTGCATCATGGCCTGACATTGAAACACTGATATCCAGGAATGAAAAACCTACAAAAAGTGGTAGGTACAGCTCAGTGCATCACTAACAATGCCATTCTGACTACTGAGCACATTTACAAAGAGTCTTGCCACAAGAAAGCAACTCCCATCTTCAAGGGCACCCACCATCCAGGCCATATAGTTTTCTCTTATCTACTATCAGGCAGATGATATACGAGCCATAGGTCCCATACCAGCAGGTTCAGGAATAGCTATTACCCTTCAGTCATCAGACTCCCGAACGAATGTAGATAACTTCACTCACCTCAACTCTGAACTGATTTCATAACCAACAAACTCACTTTCAAAAACTTTCTACAACACCTTCCCAGTATTATTTATTTTTTCATTTACACAACGTTTTCTATTCTACATTTGTTGTTTGCCAGTGTTTACTTATGTACAGTTCTCATAAAATCTATTGTATGTCTTTATTTTCCTGTATAAACCTGAAACAAAATGAAATCTCAAGGTAGTATATGGTGACATATATGTACATTTACAATGAATTTACTTTTACATTTGACTGTGAAATATTAAAAGAGAACTTCCTAGTTTTTTGTATGGTTTCAGACTCGTTACTGTGTGACATGGAAATAAACTGGTGATGTGTATGTAACAATATTGAATGCACACACTGTACGTTTCACAGATGAAGATGTTACAGTCAGCATTCCTCATGCTGAGATAGTTAACAATTTCTCCACTTTAATTATTCAGCAGCGAAACAGTGCGATTTTCATTGTCATCAATGGATAGGAAGACAAGTGAGCCATTAGATGTTAAAAATTGAGTTTATAATCCCTGAGTATTTAGAAAAATGTAAATGCTTGGGGCTACTGATATGAAAAGAAGTTTGAGGATCAGAATAAGAATCAGGATCAGGTTTAATATCACTGGCAACTACAAAATTATATAAAGAAATATATGTAGTGCAAAATGAGTGCCAAAAATAGTGAGGTAGTGTTCATGGGCTGGTTCATTGTCTGTTCAGAAATCTGATGGCGGAAGGAAGAAGTTGTTCCTAAAACAATGACTGTGTGTCTTCGGGCTCCTTTTTCTCCTCCCTGATGATAGCAATGAGAAGAGGTCCTTAACTATGGATATCGCCTTTTTAAGAGCTCACATTCTGAAGATATTTGCAATGCTCGAGAGGCTAGTGCCCGTTATGGAGCTGGCTAAACTTGCAAACCTTTTCCAATTCTGTGCAGTGAGCCCTCAATACCAAATGGTTATGCAAGCAGTTAGAATGCTCTGCACAGTACATCTGTAGAAATTTGCTGAAGTCTTTGATGGCCAAATCTTATACCAAATTTGGAAGAGGTTTGAAGAACATAATTTGAAAGAAGGCATGATCAGACTTACTAAGATGCTCAAGACCTACATGGCACTGAGAAAGTAAGGTAATCTCATTTAATTATCAGAAAACAATCCAATTATCATTTAACAGGTGATAACGCTTATGGTATTCTTTGCGCAAGAAGAAGAACTTTGATTACCCACATTCAAAGTGCATATTTTATCTGTGATTATTAACAAGCTGAAATATCTGGAGAATTCAACTGATCTTAGTATTAAATCATCATTCAAATATGCTGCAATAAAAAAAACATTGTTAGAAGCTAGAAAACCTTAGATTCCTTGGGGAAATAAAGAAATATCAATAATAAGAATATCCTCAATGAATAGTGATAGCAGAGTAGGTGATTCTGGAGTTAACGTAATTCAGCTTTGACAGAAATAATAGCTAGGTAGCTTTTAAAGAGCACAAAGATCATATGGAATCCAGTAATATTCCAGCTGACAAAACTTAGAGTTTGACAAATGGACTCAACTGCAAGATAAATTTGGTAATTTTAGTCTTCAACTACATTTTTTTTTATGTATTGCTACTTTTATCTACAGCTAATGTATTCTTTGTTGGATGTTTTAATCCAATTAAATATTTAAAGTAGATTCTTAAGTATATTTTTCTCATATTTAATCAATTTATCACGCTTAATAATTCAAATGTAAAATTAGTCACCCACCTCCTTGGAAGTTTTCATGTTTTATTGTTATAAACACTGAATCACAGTGGATTTAATTCTGCTTTTTTTGACATTGATCAACAGAAAAAGACTATTTGGTGTTAAAGTGAAAACAGATCTCTATAAACTGATCTAAATTAATTACAAATATCAAACAGAAAATAATTGATTGCCTAAGTATTCAAACCCCCTTAAGATGATGTACCAAATCATCACTGGACAGCTTTTTCCATCAGGCCATCAGACTGATTAATTCACGCTGACACAATTGTATTTCTATGTTATACTGACTGTCCTGCTGTACATACTATTTATTACAAATTACTATAAATTGCACATTGTGCATTCATAAGGAGATATAATATAATGATTTTTATTCCTCATGTATGTGAATGAAGTAAGAAATAAAGTCAATTCAATTCAATTCAATTCAATTGGTTTTAGAAAGTCACATAATTGGAGATCTGTTTTTGGAAATCTGTGTGCAGTCAAAGAGCTTCAATTGATTGTGGTAAAAATAGACCTGTATCTGGAAGGTCCAACTGCTGGTCAGTCAGTATCCTGGCAAAAACTACACCATGGAGACAAAAGAACACGCCAAGCAAATCTGCAAAAAGGTTATTGAACAGCACAAGTCAGGAGATGGATACAAGAAAATTTCCACATTACTGAATGTCCCTTGGAGTATAGTTAAGTCAATCATCAAGAAATGGAAAGAATATGGCACAGCTGTAAATATGCCTAGAGCAGGCATTCCTGAGTGATTATGCAAGAAGAGGACTGGTGAGGGAAGTCATCAAGAGACCTATGACAACTCTGCAGGAGATACATGCTTCAGTGGCTGAGATGGGAGAGACTACACATACAATAACTGTTGCCCAGAAGCTTCACCAGTCAAAGCTTTATTGAAGAGTAGCAAAGAGAAAGTCTCTGTTGAAAAAAACTCACGTGAAATCTTGGCTAGAGTTTGCCAGAAGGCATGTGGGAGACTCTGAAGTCAGCTACAAGAAGGTACTATGGTGTGATTGAACCAAAATTGAGCTTTTTGGCCATCAGACTAGATGTTTGGCATAAGCCGAATACCACACATCATCAAGAACACCCATCCCATACTTCATGAAGCATGGTGGTGGCTTCATCATGCTTGGGGATGCTTCACTACAGCAGACCCTGGAAGGCTTGTGAAGGTAGAGGATAAAATGAATGCAGCAAAATACAGGGAAATCTGGAGGAAAACCTGATGCAGTCTGTAAGAGAACTGCAACTTAGGAGAAGATCTGTATTATCGCAAGACAATGACCCCAAGCATAAAACCAAAGCTACACAGGAATAGCTTAAAAACAACAAAGTTAATGTCCTGGAGTGGCCAAGTCAGAGTTCAGACCTCAGTCCGATTGAGAATTTGTGGTTGGACTTGAAAAGGCCTGTTCACTCATGATCTTCATGAAATGTGACAGAGCTTGAGCAGTTTTGCAAAGAAGAATGGGGAAAGATGATAATTTCTAGATGTGCAAAGCTGATAGAGATCTATTGACACAGAATCAAGGCTGTAATTGCTGTCAAAGGTGCATCTACTAAAGACTGACTTGACGGGAGTGCATACTTACGCAACCAATTATTTTGTGTTTTATATTTGTAATTAATTTAGTATAGATCTGTTTTCACTTTGACACAAAAGTCTTTTTCTTTTGATCAGTGTCAAAAAAGCCAAATTAAATCTACTGTGAGTGATTCACTGTAAAACAATAAAGCATGAAGATTTCTTGGGGTGGGTAAGTACTTTTTATTGGCACTGCATCTTGTTGGTTTTAGGTGCATTTTGTGGGATTTAAATTACTCACAGTAAATACATTCAAACCACGTCATATGAAGCATTTGGGTGCAGGAACATTTTATGGTTAACCAAATGACATACGGACATGGCTCTATCTTAACATGGTATCAATACTTCTGAAGTACCAATTATCTAACATATTTGCCACAGCCTACTCCCCATCCTTATTATGATGGCCCTCTCTACTTTCCCTTTGGTTTTGATATTTTGCTTTTAAGTGTGGAGGTTTTGTAGATATAGTGTGTCTGCTTAGAAGCATGTGTACTGTATAACATCATGTTATCACATTTAAATGACTATCTTCTGCCAGAGTCTTTAATGTTATTTTAATTTCAAAATTGAAATGTTTCATTTCAAAACATGAACAATACTATAATTACTGTCAACACAAAATAATGATGGTGGATCTTCTTCTAAAGCTGCAATACCTATGGTGATAATGTCAAGTAAATCCTCTAATTTTCTTTACTAAAATTGCTATATTTATTATAGAGTACCTACTTACCTAGGATTTTGAATAAGTGCCCGAAACTACTGCCCTACAATCACAAGACCATGAGACATAAAAGCAGAATTTAGCCATCAAGTTTACTCTGCCATTCAATCACAGCCGATTTACTACCTCTCTCAACCCCATTCTCTTACTTTTTCTCCATAACCTTGGACTCCTTTTCTAATGAACCACTGCTTTAAATATACCCAATGATTTGGCCACCACAGCAGTCTATGGCAGTGAGTTCCACAGATTCACCACCTTCTGGTGAAAGAAATCTGTCTGTTCTAAAGAAACATCTTCCTATTCAGAGGCTGTTTTCCCCTCTGGTGCTAGACTCCCCCAGTATAGGAAACATCCTCCCCACCTCCACTCTATCTCAGCCTTTCAGTATTCAATAGTTTTCAACGAGATTTCACTTCTTTCTTCAAAAATCCAGTTGAGTACAAGCCCAGAGCCTTCAAATTCTCAGCATTTCATTCCAGGTATCTTTCTTATGAACATCCTCGGGACCCTCTCCAATGCCAGCACATCCTTTCTGAGATAAGAGGCCCAAAATAGTCACAAATTTGCTCACAATTGCCCGAAATTGCTCACAAATAGTTCAAGTGTAGACGTCAATGAATCATGGCTTAAAGAAGATTATGGCTGGGAGTTTAATGTCCAATGATACACATTACTCAAAAGGACAGGCAAGAAGGCAGAGGGGGCAGTGATGCTCTGTTGGTAATAAATGAAATCAAATCATTAGAAAGATATGACATAGGTCAGAAGGTGTTGAATCATTGTGGATGGAACTAGGGAACTGCAAGGGTCAAAAGACCCTGATGAGTATTGTATACAGATCTCCAAACAGTAGTAAGGATGAGGTCCAGTAGGGAATCAGCTATTCAGGATTGGGTATTGTGCAATGAACAAGTTTTGATTAGAGAGCTTAAAGTAAAATTACCCATCAGGGCAAGTGACCATTAAATGAATGGGCTTCTTGGGTTTCCAGCTGGGTACAGGCAAGGATGACATCAGAAAAGCAACTGATAGAATTCCTGGAAGCAATTCAGAAAGGATATAAACATTCCAAAGAGGAAGAAGTATTCTGAAGGCAAGATGGCACTACCATGGCTAACAGGAGAAGTCAAAGCCAAAATAAAAGCCAAAGGGAGGACATACAATAGAGCAAAAATTAGTTGGAAGTTAGAGAATTAGGAAGCTTTTAAAAACTGACAGAGGCCAACTAAAAAAGTCATTAAGAAAGTAAAGATGGAATACAAAAGTAAGCTAGTCAATAATATTAAAGAGGATACCAAAAGTTTTTTGAGATATATAAAGTGTAAAAGAGAGGTGAGTGTGGATATCAGACTGCTGGAAAACACTGCTGAAGAGGCAGTAATGAGGGACAAGGAAGTAGCGAATGAACTGAATCAGTATGTTGCATCAGTCTTATTGTGGAAGACACTAGCGGTAAGTTCCAGCAGGGTTCTGAAAGAGGTGGCTGAAGCGATTGTGGAATCATTAATAATGATCTTTCAAGAGTCCCTAGATCCCGGAATGGTTCCAGAAGACTGAAAAATTGCAAATGTCACTCCACTGCTCAAGAAGGGAGAGAGGCAGAAGCTATAGGCCAGTTAGTCTGACCTCAGCGGTTGGGAAGAAGTTGGAGTCGACTATTAAGGATGAGGTCTCAGGGTACTTGGAGGCACATAATAAAATAGGCCACAGTCAGCATAGTTTCCTCAAGAGAAAATGTTGCTGACAAATTTGTTGGAATTCTTTGAAGAAGTAACAAGCAGGATAGACAAAGCAGAATCAGTTGATGTGCACTTGGATTTTCAGAAGACCTTTGACAAGGTGCCACACATGAGGTTGCTTAACAAGTTATAAGCACATGGTATTACAGGAAAGGTTCTAGCATGGGTGAAGCAGTGTCTGATTGGCAGGAGGCAAAGGATAGGAATAAAGGGAGCCTTTTCTGACTGGCTGCCGGTGACTAGTGCTGTTCTACAGGGGTATATGTTGAATCAGTGCCAGAAGTGTATGGTCACACTCTTTTGTAGCAGAAATCAAAGGGCTGACTAGTCACTAAATAGTTACTAAATAACTGAGGTGCACAGGGCCTTGGAAGACCTTGTATTGGATTCCCTAAAGGTTAATTTGCAGGTTGAGTCTGTGGTGAGGAAGGCAAATGTGATGTTAGCATTCACTTCAAGAGGTCTAGAATATAAAGCAAGGATGTAAAGTTGAGACTTTATAAAGCACTGCAGAGGCCTCACTCAGAATATTGTGAGCAGTTTTGGACCCCTTATCTTAAAAAGGATGTGCTGAACTGGAGAGATTTCAAAGAAGGTTCACAAAGATGATTCCAGGATTGAATGGCTTGTTCTATGAAAAGTGTCTGATAGCTCTGTGCCTGTAATTCACTAGAATTCAGAAGAATGAGGGGTGACCACATTGAAACCTATCAAATGGTGAAAGGCCTTGATAGAGTGGACGTGAAAAGGGTGTTTCCTGTGATGGGAGAGTTAAGTCCAGAGGACACAACTTCATAATAGAGGGGTGTCCTTTTAGAATGGAGATGAAGAGCAATTTTTTGGGCCAAGACCTTTTGTCAGAACTGGGGAACAAAGATGAGAAGTCAGAGTGCAGTCTGGGTGAGCATATGGTCAAAGAGTCAGAGGGAAGCAGAGATCACAGAGGGGGAACAGTGAGAGAAGGTTTCACTGAACTCTCATCAGATTCAGTTTATTGTCATTTAAAAACCACAAATGCAATGCAGTTAAAAAATGAGACAAAGTTCCTCCAGAATGATATCACAAAAACACATGACAAAACAGACTACACCAGAAAATTCACGTAACGTTTGGCAATCCCTAATCCAGAGTCCAGAGAGGCTGCTGCGTATTAATATCGCGCTACCATCTTAGCAGAAAGGAACTCCAATCCCACCAGACAAACAAGACCAAAAACTAAAGCTACAAGACCTACACAAAACCACATATTTACAACATATAATTACAATAGTGCAAACAATAGCATAATTGATTAAAAAAAACAGACCGTGGGCACAGGGAAGACTTAAACTATTTCAGGATAGGCATTCCTGGAAGAGACTTTGCAGTGTAGTCCAATCACAAACAAGACAGAATCTGCAGATGCTGGAAATACAAGTAACATACTCAAAATGCTGGAGGAACTCAGTAGGCCAGGCAGCATCTGCAGAGAAGATTGAACAGTTGACGTTTTGGAAAGAGCCCCTTCATCAGAATTAGAGAAAAAGATGAGGTCAAGAGCATAAAAGAATTGAAAGAAGTAGTTCCATGGACCATCTTGAGGATGTCACCTGTGACAGCATTGTTCACTGACACCATCTTCTTCCAGTCTGAACCTGAAGAAGGGTCTCAGCCTGAAATATCAGCTGCTTATTCATATCCATAGATGCTGCCATAGTTCCTCCAGCCTTTTGTATGTGTTCCTTTGGATTTCCAGCATCTGCAGACTTTCTCGTGTTTAGGACCTGACAATTTCAGTTATACTGTTGGGTAGACACCAATGTTTGGTGAAGTGGATGCAAAACATCTGCCACATAGAAGAAGAGCATGAAAACAAGCATGAGAACTTTCAGGCTGACATATCAGTTTCCAACTTAAGTGAACAAGCAAAATTTTAATTGATGATGCAGACTTGTTATCAAGATGAAAACAGCAGCTGTTTGTATAAGCAGTGGATTATTCATATATCAAAAGTTAAAATAAAAGGCACCAGTGTGGATTTCATCAGAGGCACATAACATTATTTAAGAATATAGTATAGATGTGATACACACAAAATGCTGAAGAAATTCTGCAGGTCAGTCAGCATCAACAGAGAGGAATAAGCAGCCTCCGTTTTAGGGTGAGACCCTTCTTCAGGGCTTCATCAAGATGAAGTGTCTCAGCTTGCAATGCTCTTTGCTTGTTTCCATAGATACTGCCTGACCTCCTGAGTTCCTCCAGCACTTTAATGTGTTATTTATGATTTCCAGCATCTGCAAAAGCTCTTCTGTTTATAATACAGACATGAGAGTTAAATAAGAGTGTGCTATATAGAAGCAAAGTTTGACTATATTGAATGAATAAAAACCTACAGGCAGTGACAACATCCCCTGTGAACTGCTGAAGACATGCTTCAAAATTAAATGTTTGGTACTTAAGCTGCTTTGGTGCAATTTGCAGTTAACAACTCCTCTGCAGTGAAGGACCTACCTCTCAATGAGGACTGAGATAAGAGGAAATTCCCTCAAACAGAGGGCAGTATATCTTTGGAATTCCACCTCTGAGGCCTGAGGAGGCATATTCGCTGACTATATTCAACATTGAGATGATTATTTTTTTCTGATTTTAGAAGAATCAGTAGATTTTTAAATAAAATCTGGGGTTGGAACAGGAAAGTGCTGCCAGGGGAGAAGATCAGCAGTAGCGTGACTGAAAGGCAGCAGAGATCTGTAAACCAACACACAGCTCAGTAATCAGAGCCAAGCTCTCCATAACATATATACATCTAAATGAGGGGAACATAATAAAGAAATTTGCATGTAAACTCATAAAGATCTAAATGAGGGGAACATGATAAACAAATTTGTACGTAAAATCATGTAGTCATTGAACACTACAACAGCAAAATAGCTTGGCCCATTTAGTCCATGCCAAACTATTAATCTGCCTCATCCCATTGCCGTGCATCTGGACCATAACTCTCCCATCCATGTACCTATCCAGATTTCTCTTCAATGCTGAAATCACCACGCCCATTGATACCTCATTTCACACTCTCATCACCCTCTGAGTGAAGAAGTCCCTCCCTCATACTTCCCTTAAACAACTCACCTTTCACTCTTAACCAATGACCTCTGGGTAAATAAGCAATTGACTGGCTGGTTAACGGTGAAAAGGAAAGTTTGTACTACAGGAACAGTTGGTCAGCTGGCCAGAGAGAGAAAAATAAACAAAGTGAACTTAATCCAAAAAAGTGAGGAAATGCATTTCAGAAGGTGGAACACAACAAAGGAATGCACGAGAGAAAATAAACTGCAGATGCTGGAAATCTGAAACAAATACAGAAAATGCTGGAAAAACTCAGCAGGTCTGAGTTATTTCCCTTCCTGAGGACTTGGAGAGGAAAAAGCAATGCCAGGACGTACAGATTTAAAGTAATTATTAACAGTAGAAGAAAGATGAGAAAACAAAGCTATATCTAAAGTGTGGCAATGATCTGGAACACACTGACTGAAACCATTGTAGAGACAAACACCTTCATCAGATTTCAAGGGTGCCTGATGTAGACTTTATGAACTGTGACCTGCAAGGCCATGGACTAAGTGCTGGTAGGTGGGATCAAGCCAACACAGACACTATGGACCAAATGACCTCCTCCTGTGTCATCAACTTTCAGTGATTCTAAATTTATATTCCTGACAATGGAAGTACTGTATATTATCACTCCTGGTGGATCAAAATCCTAGAATTATTTATTCTTCAACTTTGTAGGAATTACTTTACAAGGTGGAATGCAATGAATTCAAGAGGAAGGATTATGATTTGGTTTTCAAAGATAATTAGTGATAGGCAATGTATTCTGGTGTTGGCAACACTATTGACAAAACTTCATTAACAGGTACTAACAGGGTTATTGATAATAACTATAAAGTCAGAAGAATTTCCCTGGACTTCATAAAACTCCAGATTAGTGAGTACCACAATAGTTTTAAGAGAAAGGAACAATATCCAGAATAATTTTACCCAACATAAGTGTAGAGGTAGAAAAATGCTGCCAAAAACTGTATTAGCATTTGCACAAGCAGGAAAATCTGAGCACAATAACGACTCTTGATGTGCAGATGGAAACTGAAATGACCCTCAACCTTGTGACATTTAAGGAACTGTGCCTTATCATACCTGCTGTAAAGATAAACACATTTAAAATTTGTTCTTGACATTGTGACATTAGTTGTATGAATATTTACTTGTTTATTTCTGAGAAATATTTGCTTAAATGAGGAAATGCTGAATAAACAGATCACAAGAAAAAAAAGTTAATCTGTTTGTAAATATTAGGTATCTCCAAAGCAAAGATGTGATATTAATTCCGTTACCGACACAAGACTTTCTTCTGTTACTTCATTTTCACAACTGAACAATACTTAAATCCTACTTCATTTACTTCCAACTTTACACTATCATCTTGCCAAATCAACATTATTTTTGTCAGTGTTATATTAAATTTCTATTCATCAATCATATCAATAATTTCTCTTGATTCAATTACTGGAAGAAATGTGATCTTTTAAAAGTTTCACTTCAGCCATCTGACTTTTTACAGGCCTAAATTAAAATATTTTAAATTAATCTTCCACATTTGGGTTCAGGATGGAGATCATGATCTTGCTATGATTATGAGTAGAACAAATGATAACTCCCAGCAGTAAACTCAGGATTGGCTTCCAGTTTACTTCAGTTTTCTGAGTTAACACCATTCTTCCATGTTTATTTACAAGTACATTTTCAGCTCTCTGCCAATCCTGGAAAATGGGAGGTGCCTATTACATCAGCATTATAAAATCTCAGAACAAATTTTGTTTCACAAAGTAAATACAATATTGTCTCACTCTGACATTGTCCATTATTATTCCAAGTCAGCAGAGAACTTGGGACCACAAAACCATAAAAATTGGAAAGGAATGGGCCATTCAACACCTTATGCCTGTTCCACCATTTAAATAGTTCATGGCTGATCCAACTTTCCTCTCTCATGCCCTCTTTCCATTACCCTTGATTCTCTTATTGATTTAAACTCTATCCATTTTAGCTTTGCATATATTCAGAGATTTAGCCTTCACAGGACAAGGTATTCTGAAGACTCACAACCCTTTGAGAGAATCATCTCTTCCCCAAGGTGCCTCCTGCCCTGTAGTCTAAGACTCTGCCACCGGGGAAACATCTTCCTAGCTTTTACCCTGTCAAGTTTGTAAGTATTTTATATGTTCCCATAACATCATCTCCCTGTTCTTCCAAACAAAACCAATCCATTCAACCATTTCCCATAAGATATCCTGGATCATTTGGTGAACCTTCAAATACAATATATCTTTCCTTAAATAAGGGAACCAAAACTATTTACAGCTGTCTTCTACAATTATATTGACTTTCTCCGTTTCACTTATGAGGAGGCTCCAAAACTCTGTGTTACAGCTTTGAGCAGCCTTTCACCACTTAATTCATAGCATTCTTCTTGCTAACATGAACAACTTTACATTTTGCCAAAATAGGCATTTTTCATTTATCTTCTCTCCAGTGGACAGTGAGTATATCATTAATACAGATTCAAACAACACAACACACAAAAGAATGTCCTGACAAAGGGTCTTGACCCAAAACGTTGACTGTTCGTTTACACAGATGCTACCCGACCTGCTGAGTTCCTCCAGCGTGTTGTGCGTGTTACACAAAAGAGCTACCCACTGATAATTAATTCTCACCCCCAAAATAAAGCCCTGTGCTCAAAGTGTAAAGCTGTAAAGATCTACAGCCTGTCATGGAGATCCAGTGATACAAATTGTTTCATAAAATAGTTTGTTTACCTTTGCAAGATTGATAGTTGTGCATTAATATTTTTAACACATTTCACATTTTCTTTGCAAGTTATTACTCCACAGAAGTTGGATTTATCAATGACAGGCACATTTTTGGATTTGGTAAAAAACCATTTGGTAAAAACAACTTTGGAAGACATAGCAAAGCTATAAATACACATCTGCAGTGTACTGCAATCTAACAACTGGATTGTACACATCAGAATGTTGAGAATTTTGGATTTTGTGGGATTAGAAAGAGATAATCCTTACTATATATCACCACTTGCATCCACTCAAATAGAAACACATTTAGCCAGCCTACTAATTCAAATGTGTTGCCTCACAACCAAAAAATGGAAAAAGGTGTTCCATTTATTATTCCCCTTGGTGAAGATGCTAATAATGATCAAAATTAGAATCTATTTGGACCAAGCCAAGACCTTCAGATTGCTAGGTGATGCCAAAATATACTATGTGCTCTTTTGGTGTGGAATGTTCTCAAAAATAGAGATGCTAGAATTTCTAGATTTGGAAACTCCCATCTTTAGCTTGGCCCATCTCAAGACACTGGTCACCAGGAAAGTTCTTTTAATTGCAAAAGCGGCCCATAGAATCCTTGCAACACACACAAAATGCTGGAGGAACTCAACAGGCCAGGCAGCATCTAGGAAAAGAGTACAGTTCACATTTCAGGCCAACACCCCTCAGCAGGATCCATGATGTCAGGACTAGGGCCAAAATATTCAAGATGGCTTCATTATTCCATTTTTCTTGGTGCACTATATTCAGAATTACGATGGAACTATGGTATTGTACCAGTTAGTGCAATTGCACTATAGTACAAGCTATCACCGATTAGAGATCGATTCCTGCCACTGTCTGTAAGAAGTTCGTACATTCTCCCCATGACCACATACTCTGATCCCATCACACATTCTAAAGACATACGTTTAGAGTTGGGCAGTGAGGTGCGGGCAGGCTATGTTGGTGCCAGAAATGTGGCAACACTTGCAGGTTCCCCCCAGCATAATTCTCAGACTGTGATCACTGACACAAAACGACGCATTTCACTATACGTTTCAATGTACCTGTGACAAATAAAACTAACATTTTATAAAAAAGAAGGGTTTCACATTTTAGGTTGCTTGTCTTTGTTCCAATCGTGCTTAGCTTTCAAAGTAAATTGGAACATAGCCAATGTTGTTCCGCTGTTTAAAAATGGCTCTAAACATAAGGCCATGAGTCGGAAATCAGTTGTGGGAAAGGTCTTGTAAGATATTCTAAGGGACTGGATATAGAAGTATTTGGATAGATTAACGATAGTCAGTGTGACTTTGTGCATGGTAGATCATGTCTAATGCGGTTTTTGAGGAAGTTACCAGGAAAATGGATGAAGGCAATGCAGTGAGTGTTGTCTACGTGGATTTTAATAAGGCATTTCACAAGTTTCCACATGGGAGATTGGTCAAGAAGGCTCAGTTGCTCAACATTCAAGAGGAAATAGTAAATTGGATTAGACATTGGCCTTGTGGGAGAAGCTGAAGAGTGGTTATAGAGAGTTGTCTCTCTAATTGGAGGCCTGTAACTAGTGGTGTGCCACAAGATCTGTGAGGGGTCCTTTGTTATTTGTCATTTATATCAACGATTTGTATAATAATGTGGTTAACTGGATCAGTAAATTTGTGGATGACACCACAATTGGGACTGTAGTGGACAGCGAGGAAAGCTATCATGGCTTACAGAACGATCTGCATCAGCTGGAAAAATGACAGATACAACTTAATGCAGATAAGTGCGAGGTTTCAGTATTTGGTAGAACCAACAAGCGTGGGTCTTCCACAGTGAACAGTAGGGCACTGAGGAGTGTAGTAGAACAAAGGGATCTGGGAATATAGGTTCATAATTCGTTGAAAATGGTGTGACATATAAGTAAGGTCATAAAGAAAGTTTTTGGCATATTGGCCTTCATAAATCAATATATTGAGTGCAGAAGATGGGATGTTATGTTGAATTTGCATAAGACACTGGTGAGGCCTAATTTGGAGTATTATGAGGGGCATAGTTGGGGTAAATGCAAGCAGGTTTTTTCCACTGAGATTGGTGATACTATAACCAGAGGTAAAACACACAAAATGCTGGTGGAATGCAGCAGGCCGGTCCTGACGAAGGGTCTCGGCCCGAAACATCGACAGTGCTTCTCCCTATAGATGCTGCCTGGCCTGCTGTGTTCCACCAGCATTTTGTGTGTGTTGCTTGAATTTCCAGCATCTGCAGATTTCCTCTTGTTTGCTATAACCAGAGATCATGGGTTAAGGGTGACAGGTGAAAAGTTTAAAGGGAACATGAGGGGAAAGTTCTTCACTCAGAGGGTCGTGAGAGTGTGGAATGAGCTGCCAGTCCAAGCGGTGCATGCAAGCTCAATGTCAATGTTTAAGAGAAGCTGGGATAGGTACATGGATGGTAGGGGTATGGACGGTTATGGTCCCAGTACAGGTTGATGGGGGTAGGCTCTTTAAATGGTTTTGGCACGGACTAGATGAGCCAAAGGACCTGTTTCTGTGCTGTACTTCTCTATGACTGTATAAAGTATTGGCAATTGACCCCATTATACTAAGGTCAACTTAGTCATTCATCAAATTGTGGGGTAAAAAAAGGAATATCTGAAGAGGTAGATCTCCAAGTTTTGGCAAAGTTCATGATGGCTCCAGGATCAGGGTTCTTCGGGCTTGAAAGCAGCTCACAATCAAATATCAAGATACTTTATACACTTTCAGCACTTAACATCTTTTATGCAGTTCAATATTTATCAGCCATGGTCACTACCCTCAAAGGCACTTTAGACAAAAACTGCAGCCACCTATAATGCAACCTTCACTTACTAATGTCTAAGTAAGCTGTAGCCTTCTTGCCACACTCACCACTTAACTGTGTAAAGGGGGTTTCTTCTTTTTCTTTGTTACTGTGTATGTAATCAAAATGGCGTCTTTGCTTTGTTAAAAGTAGGAATGCTGGCGTCTTTGTTATGATAAGTGCTGGAAGCTTGTTTGGGACTGTAAACTGGTTGTTGGCGGGGATTTTGGGGAGTCGGCTCGATGGAGTGAGAGAGAGAGGACGGGATGCTGGAAGCTGGGCGACAGAACGGACCCCGAGCGGGGGTCCCCGGCCCAAGGTTTTCGGTGAGGAGAGGAGCCGGAGACAGAGGAGTGTGGAGCGTCTGGTCGACCACCGTGGGTGGTCCCAGGAGGTGGGTCAAGGAGTTCGGAGGGGATCGAATGCCAGAAGACTTCAGTAATTGAGCTCCAACGGCTGTGCACGAAGTGGTTTGGACTTTGATAAGTTTGGCGCCTTTTCTTTTTTTTTCTTCTTCATATATACTGTATCGTTAGTAATCGCTTAGTTATAGTAATCTTTATAAATTGTACTCATTTAATCGCATAAGGTGTACTGTCTGTTTTTTGGGCGAGGCGGGGACATCACACAGCATCCACACCAGCTGATTACCCAGTTTGGTGGGGCCGAAGGCTGCTCCCCCTAGACTAGAATGAGTTTGAGTGATGCCTGAGGTGACCCAGGGGTTACAACTGTATGGTTAACACTTGTGAGTGAAATAAGTTTTACAGATAATGGTGCAGGAACTTTAGTTAGAGAGTAGCCAGTCTCAGCCATGCTATTCAAATGGCACATCCAATTAAGCTTCTGATCAATATTAACCACCATTCCATTCATGGTCTAAAAGAACAATGGGCTTTTATCTTAATGAAGATCGTTGCCACCAGTCAATTTGTAGCAAGAACAAAATTTACCATCTTAAGTCTTGAAATTGTCAAAATCCTTCTGCCAGCTAACACAGGATTAGTTACGATTTGAGTTATCACTGTTGTTTTTTAAAATTTCAGACGGTGACGAAGAGGCATACAGAAGTGAGATAAATCATTTCATCAAGTGCTGTGGTAACAACAATCTTGAACTCAAAGTTTGCAAGACCAAGAATTTGATTGTGGACTTCAAGAAGGGGAAGTTGAAAGAATACATACCAGTCCCCATTGAGCTGTCAGCAGTTGAAAAAAGTGAGCATTTATAAATTCTTTGTTGTCAACATCTCAGAGGATCTGTCCTGAGTCTGAAAATACGGCTGTAATCATGAGGAAGGCATGTCAGGAACTTTACTTCCATTAGGAGTTTGACGAGATTTTGTATGTCAGTAAAGACTTGCAAACTTTGAAAGCTGGAGAGTGGAGAACGTTCTGACTGGTTGCATCATTGCCTAGTATGGAGGCAACAATGCACAAGAGGGTTGTTGACTCAACCAGCTTCATCACAGGCACAATGCTCCTTACCATCAAGGATATTTCAAGAGGCAGTGCCTCAAGAGGTAGAATCTATTATTATGAAAGAACTCTCACCATCCGGCACATGCCTTCTTCTTGTTAGTACCATCAGGAGCTGGTATAGAAGCCTGAAGATTCACATTCAATGATTCAGGGACAACTTCTTCCCCTTCATCATCAGATTTCTGAACTGTTCATGAACCCATGAGCACTACCTCATTATTCTTTTCTTTGGGACTACGTCTTTTTAATTTATAGTAATTTTATGTCTTAAACTACACTCCTACCACAAATGTAAGACAGTGATAATAAACCTGATTCTGATTCTGAGTTAAATATTGTGACATTTATCAATTTGTTTTCCATTATCATCCTTAATTTTTCAAACTCTGAACCAAGAAAACGGATCCTCAGGACAATTTAACCAATTGACCCTTTCATTTAAGAACTCAGGAAATATATGAGCAAGTAATATAGACATAAATATATCTGTTTATGCCCATATCCAGGCAGAACCTTTTCAAAAGTTGCACCAGCTTGGTGTCTGACTTACAGGCTTTGTGATAAGGTGTGTAAACCACACCAAATATTAAAGGAATGAAATCTTCAATGGTTCACAAATCACTATTATTAGAACTGTATTAATCTGAAAATTCAACAATGTAAACAATGGAATTCAATCTAATAAATAGATAAAAAGCCCCTAGAAAGCAACCTATAAGTAGTGACAAATGTTCAGTAAATTCCTAAAGATCATCTTCATGTATCAGTGTTGCACAACAGAGTGATTTTAGCAACACTCTAAATACAGCTATTCATTATAAGGAATAATGATGCGAACACAACAGACAGAACATCAACAAAAATTATTGACCCAATGATTTTAAATTTAAAGGTTATTATGATAACTAGAACAAAACATTAATGAAGAAAATGAGTTATGGATTTACATAAAACATAAAAGACAGATCAATTCTAGAAATTTGATGATTACGCACCCATTTTACAGGCATCATACAAACACAACAATATCCAGTATGGGTTAATGCATATATGCCCAAATTGTGTTGGATATACACAGCCTGTTTTCCTCATTAAAGTATCAAACAAAGAGTTCAGAACTCAACTCTAGGCCAGGACCTGGAATAAGGGGGTCTCAATCTCAAGAAGGCAGAGTCTTTCAATATTGAGATTGAGAAGAAATTGCTTTACCCATTGAGAACTGAATCTTTGGAATTCTCTGCTCATAAGAACTAGGGTACTTACACTCAGTTGCTGAGTGGAAGAGACTGATAGACTTTTAGATATTAGGTATTCAAGGAGTATAGCGTCAATACAGGAAGAATAATGCCGTAGTAAAATATCAGCTGTGATCTTACTGACTGGCAGAGCAGGAACCAAAAGCTGTTGCTACTTCTCATGTTTTCTGCATAATCCATCTACTATATCGAACCCTCCTTTGCAAATAAGCTGTTCTAAACATAGAGTACGCTAGGCCAACTATGCTTTTAAAAACCAGGGATGCAAATGTCTGCCAAGCAGATGATGACCAATGATACTGCTGGAAACTTCTGGCTAAAGAAAGAGATTTTTTTTATGTTTGAGAATCACACAAGCAACTGCAGAGTTGTAGGTTGCAGGTACTTTCTTCATGGTTCCACATGAAAGCTGACATGCACACACCTGGTGGCATCTTTCCCGATCGCCTTCTTCTCCTCTCTCCTGATTACCCCCGATACCTAATTACCTTGGCCACCACATTCTTTTCTAATTGCTCCCTTTCTTCTTTCTTGTGATGCTTTCAGCCTTCTGTGAATTGCCTGTCCCTCCTATCATTATTTCTAATCCTGAATCCTATACATCCTTTGCCTAATCAAACCCTACTGCTTCTCTTCCAAAGTTATAGAAGCTCCTTTTGTTACCAGATTTGGATATGGCCTAAGTGCAGAGTGAGAGACCCTGAAGCAGGTCGATAGCTCACAATCTTTAATCTGAACATGTTAAAAGGAAAATAAACAATAAACGCTAGGCCAAACAAGGCTGTTAACTAAAACTTTCTAAAGGAAAACAAAGCCTATACTACAGCTGAAAAGACCATCTAAACATTAACTGAATACCGCTAGTCTTCAGAGTCAGTTGACTTGAAAGTCCAATATCTCAGGGAAGGCCAAATGCAAAACAACAGCAAAGCATTGCTATGCTCTGTCCAAGTCTTGACAAGCACTTCGACGACGAGTATGCAGTTAAATACTATCACGATTAAATAATAATTAGCTGACACGTGCAAATTCACAAGCGCAATTGCCATATCTACTGTGTTGCTGAATCCGTGGTTGTGACACATTTACGGGTTAGCTGACTAGTGTATTTATGAAGTACCTGTAGCTTATCGCTCTCAGACAGGGATACAAGTAATCAGACTAGTACTTTTGTTTATTAATGTAAAACCTGATGTTTTAATCAGTGTAAGAGATCTGATGATTCTCTCCGAAAACTCTTGGCTCTCCTGATCAATAGGTTTAAAGTCTCATGATTCAATAGGGTAGATGTAGACTCTAGAAATTATTTGATGCTCATGTTTTGGTGTTCAGAGAGTGATAAGGGTCATACTAATGTTTTTTTTGTGTGAAAGATGAAGGAAGAGAATAAATTATGAGATTCACAGAATGGAACTGTTGAGTTTACCTGAAGAACACCATACTAAAGCTGATGTTGTTGAGTTCCTAATGGTTGGAAGTCACCACCTTGTTATGCGAGTGTGACATTGACTCAATGTTTAAAGGGGTTTACCATAATAAAAGAAACAGTCTTCCAACTAGAGATGAATGTTGCTAATAAAGAAAAAATGTAGAAACAATGTGAGTGCACTAGGATGATGAACCAAAGGAATAATGAAGGGAATGAAAGAATCTTCCAGGGATGTAATTAACCATGCCTGGCAGGATCTTGCCAGATGGGTCTCTAAAAGTAATGCCTGCAATTAGAAGACTGAAAGGCTAACATATGGTCATGCCCACTCTGACAGCTCATTTACTGAAGGAAAATATATGAAGTAGATGAGTATGGAGCCCAACTAGCCTCTCTATTGCACTAACAAGTAAGAATAGAGTGAATAAGTGAGATTATATTTAAAATCACTTTAGGATTACACGCCACAATGAGGATGAAATTAATTCTGTTTTGCTCACCACAGAATTAACTTCATCCTACCTATTCTACCAACAGTTTTTATTTTCTTTAAATTGAAAATAGAATGTGTGGTCTTTCAGACCAATGAATGGGAAAAGATCATTGCAAATTTTCTACCACAACTGACATAATTTATGGGGACAGCAACACATACAAAATGCTGGTGGAACGCAGCAGGCCAGGGAGCATCTATAGGGAGAAGCACTGTCGACATTTATGGGCTTTACTCTAGGAAAGAAATAGTAGAGAAACCAAAATCCCCACTGCAAATTGAAGAGACAAATCTTCCAGTGGGTGCTAAGGCACACTATCACACTTAACTTGGTTATGTCAGTTTTCAAGAGAACAGAAGGAAAAGAAGATTTTTTTCCTCTTTGAATATAAGCTTCAAGTGACCTCTTGGAGCTCAGTGCATGACTGCCTCACTGAGGGAAACTAATTTCTCTGGGGGGCTCTCAACTGAGTAGGTGGGGGGGTGCTCACAATTTTAAAATGAAAATATGAGAGTGAGAGCATGGATTTACATCAGTGAAACAAGGAATCATTTTATCGCAACAAGCTCAGCTGAAATATAGATTCTGCCCAAAAACATTTTGAATACTGAAGTAAGTGGGAGCATACGAGGCTGAAATCAATTGTTTACTTTTTACTGAGTCAAGCTATTTGGTATCAGTCACGATCAAGCCAAATGGCAAAGCCAGCTCAAGGGATTAAATGGCCAACACCTGTTCCTATGTTCAATACAGTCGGTTGAGACATAAGTCACACACTAACGATGAGCCAAGCAGGATGAATTGATATTGGAAAATCTCCACCTTTCTGAAGAGAATGAATCCCAAAGAAAGAATGTTCCCAGTGATGTACTGGAAAATGTAAATAATGTAAACATCTTAATTTCTCAATTGAACTATGTAGGTATCTCAGACCCTAAAAAATGTGGTATTTTAATAAAACCAAATCATCTTTTAGGTTCTACTCTGTATTTAGAGTTTTCATCTAAGTTCATGTAAAGTGAACAGAAAAACAGGAACTGCATGTTTTCCTTATCAGAAAAATGTTTGTATCGCTCTGCACAGTTATTCTACTGTACTGATCTCCCTGTCTCTGGTACCTGACATTTACACTTTCATATACTAGAAGCCAATCAAAACATCTGTGGCTGAAATGTTAAACTGAGCTCATATCTTCTCCAGGTGCCAATAATTCCACAGTTGTTGGTTTGAAATAAAGTCATATAGAACTATAGCACACAACCAGGCCTTTCAGCATATTCTGTCCATGCTGAACCATTTAAACTACCTAGTTCCATTAACCAACATCCAGACCATAGCCCTTAATACCCCTCTCATCTAAGTACATATCCAAACTTCTCTTAAATGTTGGCAGCTCATTCCTCACTTTAACCACCCTCTAAATGAATAAGTTTCTCCTCATGTTCCCCTTAAACATTTCACTTTTTACCCTTAACCCATGATTTCCAACCTCAGTGGAAAAAGCCTACTTGTTTTTATCCTATCTATACCACACCACTCATAATTCTGTACAACTCTATCAATTCTCACCTCAATCTACTATGTTATAGGGAATAAAGTTCTAACCTATTCAGTCTTGCCTTATCTGTACACTTTCAATTTTACTTACATCTTTCCTGTAGGTAGGTGACCAAAATTGCACACCATACTCCAAATTAGGCTTCACTGACTTATACAGCTTCAACATAACACAGCTGTACTATACTCAATACTTGATCTATGAAAGCCAATGTATCAAAAGCATTCTTAATCCCACCTACCCGGCTTCACTTATCTAACTATCACCTTCTAACTAATGCTCCTTTCTCATTCCCACATCTTTATTCTGGCGGCTTCCTCCTTTCTTTCCAGTACTGAAGAAGGGTCTTGGCTCAAAACATCAACTGTTCATTCATGTCCATACCTACTGGGTTCCTGCACTATTTAGTGTGTGTTGCTAAAGAGAAGTCACATAGTTGACAATAGAAGGAACACCTTCAACTTCAACTTTCATGTAATAGATGGTCTTATCAGGTAGCAAAAAAGTAGCAAATAGAATTTGATCCAGTGAAGCACCAGGTAAGCCATTTGGGGAGGTGTAATAAGGGAAGGGAACATATGCTGCGATGCAGTCTCTGAGAAGCATGAAAGAACAAAGGGACCATGGAGTCCATGTCCACCTATCTATCCTTCAAGGTAGGAAGACAGCTAAATACTGGTTAAAAAAGATTAGAGGGTGCTTTGTTTTATATGGGGAGACATTTAAGAGCAAGATTACAGTGAAGATTAAAGATTAGCTCGGGCGCATATTTCTAAGGACAAATTTGCCCATTTCTTTTCCAATATTAATCCTATTTATGATAGATGTAATATTGAGGTGGCTACTTTATCAAAGGTCTTGAATTTGGATCTACAACCAAACTTATTTACAGCAATTTTTGGGATCATTCCATTGGAAGCAGGAGATATTCCTGTTCCCGCTCAACAGATGATAGATTTTACAACTTTATTGGCTAGGAGAGCCATTTTGCTTAAATAGAAGGATTCTAATCCATCTACTGCTATTTATTAGCTTATCTCCATTGTGTCCTGTTTAAGTTTAGAGAAAATAAGAAGTCAGACATTTGATACATCCTTTACATTTGAGGAAACTTGGCGACCTTTTATTCAATATTTTCATTTGCTCTGACTTATGGCCCTTCCAGTTACCTTTTCGAAGTGTTGGATTTGATCAGAAAGTTTTTCCTTTTTTCTTCCTTTCACTCTCAGTTTGAGCTGCCCAGTTCTTTTTTTTTTTGTTTTTTGATTTTTCTTTGTTTTGGGTTTTTTTTGTGTACATTTTAATTAAAAAAGGTTCTTTATCTTTTTTCTTCTTTTTATGGATAAGAGGAGAATCAATTGCCTTTTTCTTTATTATATACTATTAGATTAATACTATGTATGATCTTAATGTTTATTTTACCTTTTATATGAATTGTTATTGATATAGATATTTGAGATAATTCTCCTCTTGTTTATATATATGTACTCTTTTACTTAACTAAAAAAAGATTGATAAAGAAAAAAGATTAGTATTATTTATCAGATGTACATTAAAACATATAGTGAAATGTGTTGTTTTGTATCAGCAACCAACATAGTTCAAGGACTGAGCGTGTGCAGCCTGCAAATCTCACTGCACTTCCAATATCAACATTGCATGCCCACAACTGATTAATCCAATGTCTTTGGATTGTGGAAGGAAACTGGAGCACCCCGAGGAAACCCACAAGGTCACAGGATAAAGAACAAATTATTTGCAGAGAGCAATGGGAATTGAACCCCAATCAGTGATCACTGGCACTGAAAATTGATTGTTGTAACTGGTGTGCTGCTGTGCCAATCTAATATTAATAACATAATACTGTATGTAGAATGTTGATACAAAGATGTGGTTAACAAGAAAGATGAAGTGAAGCTTTGGAGGGATACAATAAGTTAAGTATACAGGCTAGGATATGTAAGATGGAAAATAATGTGGAAAAATGTAACACTGTCCACTCTGGAAAAAAATGTAGAAAAAAAAAGCTTTTTTAAAAAATTGAATAGAATTTACTATATTTCTTATATCCTTCACATACATGAGGAGCAAAGATTTTTACTTCTCATGTTTCCTCATGCTGAGAGATTGAAAAACATTGATGCTCATTATGAACTAGTGTCCTTTTACACAAATTAGTGGAAGTTAAAGATCAGGTGCAGAAAGCAATTAGGAATACAAATAGTTTGTGAGTCTTTATCAATTACAAGAGTAAAGATGTTTAATTACAATAAAATTAGATTTCAATGAGACTGCACATGGAATACTGTGTGCATGCCTGGTATCAACACCACAGTTATACAAACGAGTTACATGCATGTGTACAACAGAGGTTTATTAGATAGATTCCTGGAATTACAATTTGGCCATTGAGAAAAGATTGAGCAGTTTAGCAGAATGAGAGGGGATGTGACAGAAACATCCAGCACATGACAGGTCAACTGCAGAACTCATATTTATCTTGGGAAGTTCCATTTTTAATCTTTTAGAGTCCTAATATACTTACTTATATATAATGCATGTTCCGACACAGCTTTAGTTCAGGAGTGATAAACAAGGTTGAGGCCCATGGTATTACAGGTAAGAAACTAGCATGGATAGAAAATTGGCTGATTGGCAGAAGGTAAAAATTGGAAATAAGGGGGACCATTTCTGGCTGGCTGCTGGTAATTAGTTGCTTTCTGCAGATGTCAGTGTTGGATGATCTGGATGACAGAATCTATGGGTTTGTGACCAAGTTTGCAGATGATGCAGAAATAGGTCAGCTAGTGTTGAGGAAACATGGAGTCCGCAGAAGGACTTGGACAGATTAGGAGAATGGCAAATAAGTGGTAGATGGACAAGAGTATACGATCATGCACATTAACAGAAGAATTAAAGGAATAAACTATTTTTCTAAATTGGTAGCAAATTCAGAAATCGGAGGTGCAAAGGGACTTGAGAATCCTGGTGCAGGATTACCGAAAGATTAAATTATAGGTTAAGTTGATAGTTAGGCAAATGCAATGTTGCTATTAATTTCAATAGGATTAGAACATAAAAGCAAGGATGTAAGGCTGTGGCTTTATAAAGCATTGGTCAGATCACATTTAGAATATTAAGAGTAGGCTTGGCCCCATAACTAAGGAAGAATGTGCTGGTATTGGAGAGGGTTCAGAGGAGGTTTATAAGAATGATCCCAGGAATGAAAGGGTTAACATATGATTCAAGATTCAAGGTTCATTTATTATCAAAAAATGTATAAATTATATAACCTTGAGATTTGCTTGCTCAAAGGTAGCCACAAAGCAAGAAACCCAAAAGAACAAATTAAAGAAAAAAAGGAACAACAATAAAAATAAATGACCAGCACTCAATTCACAACAGAAAGAAAAAAAAAAGATTCATGCAAACAAGTGAAGCAAAAAAACAGCATTCTGAGCCAAAATTGAGTACTCAGGTCCGAACCCTGGAGCAGCCGGTGTAGGCCCAAAGCCTCACTTATCAATTCATCATATTGGATGGAGCACAGCAGCTAGGGTACTCTTCATAGCCTCAGTGCCATACAGATGACCATCAGGAAGAACCAGTGAAATCGGCTCTCGTCCTGACTGACACCCTGTCTTTTCAGTCTATCTAGGCCGGTATTTGAATTGACTCAATTACATAACAGTGGTAGGCTCCAGTACCCTGAAGAAAGGAGTGAAGATTGCGGAGAGTGGGCAAAATCGGCTCTCGCCTACAATTTCAGTGATATTTAAATTGTCTAAACAGTGCATTGTACCTCACACTAGGATCAGGCACCACTGCTGTGAATGACTCCTCACACTAGGACCCAGCCACTACTTGCGAAGGGCCCCAGGCCTAGACCATACTGTCCCAATGACTCACTCCAGAGTGAGCTTTTGTCACCCAGCCCGAAGCCACTCTCAAGCTCTTCAGACCAGCTCGGCGCCCAGAGCAATCCAACCTTGCATGCGGGCCAATTGTACAGGCATCTGAATTCCATCTGTAATTATTCTGTATCACCCCATAAACTCGGCTCATCCAACAAACTCAACTCGCTATCACTTGCCCCCTCCCTGTTTGCAGTGAATATTTAACACAATTTACCACTAAAAACATATTTTTAGTGATGTTTTTAGTCAGATTTCCTATCTTTTTGATTATCAGAAGCTGTCGCACACTTTTGGTCGTGTCATCTTAAGCAGAAGTTAGGAAGTGAGGAGCATCTGATGGCTCTGGGCCTATAATTGTTGTCACCTAGAGATTAAGGGGATCTAATACCACCTATAAATTTGCTGATGATACAACCATCGTTGGCAGAGTCTCAGATGGTGACGAGAGGGTGTAGAGGAGTGAGATATGCCAACTAGTGGAATGGTGCTACAGCAACAACCTGGCACTCAACTTCAGTAAGACGAAAGAGCTGACTGTGAACTTCAGGAAGCGTAAGACGAAGGAACATATACCAATCCTCATAGAGGGATCAGAAGTGGAGAGAGTGAGCAGTTTCAAGTTCATAGGTGTCAAGATCTCTGAGGATCTAACCTGGTCCCAACATATTGATGCAGTTATAAAGAATTCAAGACTTCATTAGGAGTTTGACGAGGTTTGGTATGTCAACAAATACACTCAAAAACCTCTGTAGTTGAACCGTCGATAGCATTCTGACAGGCTGCATTACTGTCTGGTATGAGGGACCTACTGCACAGGACTGAAAGAAGCTGTAGAGGGTTTTAAATTTAGTCAGCTCCATCTTGGGTACTAGTCTACAAAGTACCCATGACATCTTCAGGGAGTGGTGTCTCAGAAAGGCAGTGTCCATTATTAAGGACCTCCAGCAGCCAGGGCATGCCCTTTTCTCACTGTTACCATCAGGTAGGAGTACAGAAGCCTGAAGGCACACACTCAGCAATTCAAGAACAGTTTCTTCCCCTCTGCCATCTGATTCCTAAATGGACATTGAACCTTTGGACACTACCTCACTTTTTTTAATATACCGTAGTTCTGTTTTTGCACTTTTTAAAAATCTATTCAATATATGTGTACTGTAATTGATTTACTTGTTTATTTATTTTTTCTTATTTTTTTCTCTCTTCTATATTATGTATTGCATTGAACTGCTGCCGCTAAGTTAACAAATTTCACGTCCCATGCCAGTGATAATAAACCTGATTCTCATTGAAACCTACTGAATATTGAAAGGTCTGGATTGAGTGGACATGGAGAAGACATTTTCAATAGTAGGACAGTCTAGATCCAGAGAGCACAGTCTTAGAACAGAAGAACATTTCTTTAGAACAGACATAAGGATGAACTTTTTTAGCCAGATGGCCTTGAATCCGTGGAATTTATTGACATAGACTGGCGTGGAGGCCAAATCTTTTAGTATATTTAAAGCAGATTTTGATAGGTTCTTGATTAGTAATAGCATCAATAGCTATGGGGAAAAGGCAGGAGAATGGTTGAATGGCAAAGCAGACTCAATGGACCAAATGGCCCAATTCTGCTCCTATATCTTTGGTATTTGAAGAATGTTACCAGAATTGGAAAATTATAACTTTGTGTAAACCTTGGGTGGGAATGGATTTTTTTTTTCAGAATCAGAGCAGCTTGATGAAAGATCCCATTGATGTGTATAAAATGAGAAGGGATAAGACTGAGTAGCTAAATGGTCTATTTCCTTCAGAAGATGGATCAAAAGCCATGGGGCACAAATTTATCTAAATTACTGGAACAATTGTATGATTATAATATGTACACACAGTGTAGTAAGGGTCTGGAGCAAACTGACTGGAAGATGCTTGTAAAGGTACACGGATAAGAAAGGTTTAAGAGACACTAAATTTGAACAAATGGAACAAGATTACATGGGCATCTTGGTCAGCATGGACTCTATGACCATGACTGAAAGAGTTTAAATAATCTTATTTATTTCTTCCTGAATGTAGACATGAAAGGCCGCGACATCCAGGCTCTGAATCATGTGCTGCAGTTGTTTTCCATAGCATCCAAGACAACTTCAAGGAGTGGTGCCTCAGAAAGGCAGTGTCCATTATTAAGGACCCCCAACTTCCAGGGCATGCCCTCTTATTGTTACCATCAAGAAGGAGGTACAGAAGCCTGAAGGCACACACTCAGCAATTCAGACACAGCCTCTTCCCCCTCCCCCCGCCATCCAATTTCTAGATGGACATTGAACCATTGAACCAACAACACTAATTCACTCTTTTATTATTTCTGTATTTGCACTACGATTCTTAATTTAACTATTTTATATATGTAAGCTACAGTATCATGTATTGCATTGTACTGCTGTTACTAAGTTAAAAAATCTCACAACATATGCTGGTGGGATTAAACCTGATATTGATTCAACCTACACAGACGCGACATGCCAAATATATTCCAACTGTGTTGTAAATTTGCAATGATTATTCTTTGATAGGCTTCTGGCAGGTTGCTGTTGGCTCTGAGTGGTGAGTATACAGTACCTGAGTCTCCACCTTAACAGTCTCTGACATCTTGTTGGCTGAGAAATGCTTAATTACAGTTTTTAAATGCCTTTGATAGACACATTTGAAAACTAAGTAGCAGCAAAACATAAACACAAGAGTTTCTGCGGAAGCTGGACATCTTGAGCAGCACACAAAATGCTGGAGGAACTCAGCAAGTCAGGCAGCGTCTATAGAGGAGAATAAACAATGTTTTCGGCTGAGACACTTCATCAGAACTGGCATTGGAACATCGGGTGAATATTGGTATCAATGTTTCTAAACTGTTCTGAAATTTTAAAGTAAATTTATTATTATTTATTTAAGAAGTAACTCCGTTTCTAAAAAAGAACACACACAAAAAATATTAGAGGAACTGAGCATGTCAGTGGCATCTACAGAACGAAATAAACAGTCTGCGTTTCAGACCAACAACCCAATTGCCAGTCCCAAAGAAGAGTCTCTGCCCAAAATGTTGACTGTTTATTCCTGTTCCTAGATGCTGCCTGACTTGCTGAGTTTCTCTGGCATTTTATGTGCGTTGTTTAAAAACTGAGATACTTTTGAAATAAATAGGAATTAAAAAAGAATTAAGAGACATTGATACAATGTGAAAGTTGCATTTGAACAGACACTTAAATAGGCAAGGATACAGTTTGAATGCAGGCAAACGAGGTTCATTAAGATGGGTAAAAAGGTGAGGATGAATGTGGTGAGCCAAGGGCATTATGTCCCTGCTGTCCTCTATACTTTTATGACATATCCTTGTTCCAACTTCTTCCATAGGATCAGAAGAATATGGCTGCTCTTCAAAACCCACTTCTGTCTGTCCATCAATCTGCACAATGATTATTATTATTATGTTTATTTTTGGTCCTTGGTATAACAATGTCATTGTCACAAATTTGTTGATAAAACAAATCTGCTATAACAAATTTTCCTAAACCATCAGAGTGACCCTTGTTTCTAGTGCTCTCTGGTTCCAGGATTGCAAATGGCACTATATAAACTTTTACTTCATAATTGGCCATCCAGTTAAGAACTGAACTGAATAGAAAAGTAAGAAAATACACTGCCAAATACAATGTTCATTTTATAATGGACAAAGCAATTTTATTCAACACCCTCCCACAACACCACTAATACAAACTCCTATGGAAAGCTAAAACTTCCTCTTATGAAGGTTATTTGTTTTTATCTCATACTCAATGCTGCAAATTCCCATAATAATATACTACATTAATTCCCTGTTTTTACTAAAAGTAAGCCTAAGAGAAATACTCCAGATTCAAAATTATACTTGACTGCACTGTTCACCAACTGAATATAATAATGTCAAAAGACTATCAATAACAATTTGCATTAACATTATATATCTAATGTCATAAAATGCCCCAGATCCTCATAGGAAAGTTATCAAACAGGGGCATTCCATGTAAGCTATTAGGGCAGAGGATGTCATTTTTTAAGGATGACTGTGAAGAATTGAAAGGTTAAAGGCATAGGTTAGGGATACTCAGGGAGGTGAAGAAGAGTCCAAGATAGAGCTGTAAATGAGAGTAGAGTAAATGGGCAAGAGGCCAGACTTTGAAGACCGCGGAGGCTGAAGTAGATTATAAAAATCAGCATTGCTGGTCAGTAAATCAAACCCTGGGATGCTTGTCATCAATTCTATTATATAACCACATTAATGATTATTACAATGAAATAGAAACAAAATATTGAAACAAAAGAATTGAAACAAGGCAATTTTACAACACTTACAGCAGTATTACTAATACAGATTATAACTTATCACACACCCTGCCATTGCTAATTTGGCTCAAGGAAATTAAAAATGATTTAGTATTAACTGTCTAAAATATTTCTGAGTTCATATGTAGAATATGACCCAAAAACATTTTAGCAACCACTCTCTCCTTCCACTTAAATTCCATCAGAAGTATGACAGGAACTGTGTTGACATATTGGAGTTTAGGATGTGTCAACAATGTATAGGGAAAGAGCTCTATATCACATATAAACTGCAAGCCTTCTTAATCTATGGTACTGTTGAGTCATCCCAACGTGCAGCTTCTATAAAATGTGCCATTTTCTTTTGCTTGCAACAATTTGGCAGTGGTCCTGAATTCCAATGAAGTACATTGAACTGCAGTGCTAAGGGAAGACACCTTTGAATGCAGCCTACAACAGTAGCATTTGCTAACACCATCATCAACAATGTCAGGAGGAGGTGTGCTCAGGAAAGTAGATACTGACACTAGATAAGAGAGCTCGTGTTAGGGAAATTAATTTGCTAAGGAATTTCAATTGTCTATATTTAAGAGGAAGTTAGATACAGCCCTTGTGGCTAAAGGGATCGGGGGTATGGAGAGAAAGCACGTACAGGGTTCTGAGTTGGATGATCAGCCATGATCATACTGAATGGCGGTGCAGGCTCAAAGGGCCGAATGGCCTACTCCTGCACCTATTTTCTTTGTTTCTATGTTTCAATTAAAATTGGTCACTAATAAATTGGGCACAGACTTCGAAGTGACCAGCGAATACCTTTATTCATGAATAAGGGAAGAGTGACTCACTAACAGTGAAATCATCAAGTCTTCCAAAGAACAATAGTCACAGCCTTTTTATACATGCACAGAGAAAGTCAATTACATCAGTCAAAGTTGAAAAAGTCAATCCTGTGCTTTTTATCAATTCCCATGAAAATGCCGGAGACAGTCTCTTTTCTGCAAAAACATACAGAAATAGGTTGTCAGAACAACTTTGAGATTAAAGGCTAATTTATACTTGCGCATACGGGCTACGCCGCAGCTAACACCGTAGCCCTGATTTTCACTTCTGCGTCGTTCTATGCCATAGCGAGCATGCGTTGGTGTGTACCAAAACGCTAGTTGGCGGTGGGGTTTCTATGCCACTGTGTTGAGTTTCTTCGTGAGAGACATGGATGAGGAAATGCATTTCAAACATTTTCGCATGTCGGCAGGTAGACTTAACGATTTGGTTCATCTATTTTGCATCGGTATATGCACAGCCTACAGACATGGCAGAGAAGAAGCAACCGGAAATGCATAGGAGGAAATGCGATGCTACCAAGCGGACCAATCACAGCTGCTGCGGTCTGCGTCACCACGACGCGTGAGTAACTTTTCTGAAGAAGTGCATGTCACCCTGCTGCGTAGAGTTCAGCGTATGTACGGCATAAGGTATGTGACACATACAGCGTAGATGCAACGCACAAGCATAAATCACAAGTATAAGACAGATTACTGCAAGCGTGCTGAGAACCCAGGCCAAACAGTGAGGCCTTGTTTATGATATAAAGAAGGCTTATTACATCTTTAGATCCAATAAGTCATTAAAGTACTCAAGTATAATTTGTTTTATATGTTAGTACCAGACAGGTAAAGGAAAACCATACACACACAGTTTAATTGTCAGAAACTTGACAGCCCACTGGGTGCTCCCTACAATTTATGACCTTCACTGTCTCCATCTTGTTTACGCTGCTGTGTTATGCACCAGGATCAGCACTAGGCACTTTGCTAATTAAAGGAAGGTGCAGGGTGTTAACAACTCCGATATTTTATCCTCTATTCAGAATTTTCTTCCACAATTAGGTCATGTAGCCTCGTGGTGTACAGCAGTAGGCTAAACAACACCATGATTCTCTGCTGATTAAGCAATACAGACACACAATTCTATAGTCTCACAAAGGTATTTACCCAACCCAGTTGGCCAAAATCCTCCACAGCTGGGGAGCTTCACAATGAAGAGATTAAGAGCTTTATAGCTATCATGCAGACTCTACATTAGTAAAAGTTTCTCTGCATATTCCTAGATACAGATAGATGTGAAGGAAGTTAAAAAGAACACATCTTGGCCAATGGACTAGTTAACAAATTACAAGACGGTCTGAAGATGGTTTATGCAACTAGGGGCTTGTAAAGTTTGTGGGAGCTCCAGGTGCAAGTCTAGTACACCCAACATCATATATGGTGTATCTGAGAAATAATTATTTCAACTGATGTCAAATTTATCAATAAATACTCAGTTTAACCAAAAGGCAATAACATCTATACTTGATCTTGCAGAAATACAGAATTACTTGGTCCCTGACTCAGTCTACTTGGCTTTATTTTATCAGGTGCAAATTTTTTCATCCCTTATACAGGCTTAACAACAACTGAGATTTGTTTTTGCTGATTTCATATACGAGGTGTCAATATTTGTATTGGATCTTTAATTCAAGGTATCCTTAACCACTGAAATGCAAACTGATTTCTTCTTGAAAAATGGTCTGCTCTGTAATGTGAGTAAAGAAAAAAGCAGTTTCTTTCTTAGTCAATCTACTTTTATCAAGAAACATATAATCTGAATGATAAAAAGAAAAAGAAAAATAATTACAATGGCCAGAAATTCACAGCTCTTCTTTAGATCATAATGATTTATGAGTTCTTTAAGAAGCACATGAGGTTATAATTTAACACCTTGTCCTAAAGAACATCATCCTTACAACGCATTATTCATTCAATGCTTGATTGAAATTTCACCCAGGATTATGAGTTTATGTCCTGGAGTGAAGCTTAGAGTAATAGTTTTTTTTTCTGTTTAAAGACAAAAGGACTATCAAATAAAATAAGCTGACATGTGTGGTTAAATAACCACAAACTCTCAATACACCATCATTATCTCTTATATCTACCGATTCAGAACAGTTTTCTCCCACTCATTGTTCAGGTTCAGTGTTGGTGCTGACTATACAACACAGGCTGGAATTACCCTTGTTGCAAATTCACAACTATATTAGAACCCAATTTTTCAGTCATCTAAGAAAATTGACTTACTATTCTGTGGTAAAGAAGGGAAATGCAATGTTGGTACTTATTTCAAGGGGAATGGAATGTAAAAGCAAGGAGATAATGCTGAGCCTTTATAAGACACTAGTCAGGCCGCACTTTGAGTATTGTCAATAGTTTTGGGCCCCATATCTCCAAAAGGATGTATTGTTATTGTAGAGTCCAGAGGATGTTCATGAGGATGATCCCAGGAAGGAAGGGGTGAACATATGAGGAGCATTTGGCAGCTTTGGGCCTGTACTCACTGGAATTTGGAAGAATGTATGGGGATCTCATTGAAACCTACTGAATGTTGGAAGGACTAGATAGGGTGGATATGGAGAGGATGTTTCCTATGCTGGGGGTATCTAGAACTAGAGGGCACAGCCTCAAAATTGAAGGACAGCCCTTTAGAACAGAGGTAAGGGGGAGGTTTTTTTTTTAGCCAGAGAGTAGTAAACCTGTGGAATGTTCTACCACAGACTGGGTGGAGGCCAAGTCCATGCATATATTTAAGGTGGAAGTTGATTGTTTCCTGATTGGTCAGGGCATCGAAGGATATGGCGAGAGGGCAGATGTATGGGGTTGAGTGGAATCTGGGATCAGTCATGATGGAATGGCAGAGCAGAATGGCCTAATGGGCTGAATGGCCTAATTCTGCTCCTATGTCTTATGATCTTATATGTACGTCGGGTCCATTTAACTGCATGGATTTCTCTGGTTAAATCATGTCTCTCAGAGGGCATATGCACTATCCAGGAAGGTCTTAATGTTCTAAAGTGTAACAAAGAAATAAAGAAAGTATGCACAGAAAATGGTCACAGAATGATCTATGATTAAACTATGCCCATTCCTTCTACAGACAGTATACCAACTTTATGGTGACAAGCTAATAACAAAATGGTTGTATGCACTAACTTATAAAGTCAACAGCAAAACCTGTGAACAGGTGGCATGGTTTGTACCTTCTTTCATTTGATCCAAGCCACAAACTCAGTAAGGCTCTCAGTTCCCTGATACTTCAAGAATTCATTCATTTCCTTTTTAATTACCCCCAGTGATCTCCGCAAGATGTTTTTGAAATGTCTTAGGGTGAGCCAGAATCTGTAGTATAATCTCTGCATGAAAAGGGGGAAACAGGAGTTGCATGAATGCCAATGAACATACAAGATATTTGCTGTAAAATATATATATTTTAATGGGACAGGCAACAAAAAGGTGATTTTGCACAATGAAATGCTGAGGACATTACAAAATTCAGCTGAAAATCAATATGAAATATAGAAAGTACGTTGCCTGTCCTTCCTCATAGACTCACTACAAACCACATCTAGTTGTATACCAACTGCTCCATCCTTAGCCCTAACAGTCTTGTTCCCTTTCCTCTTTCAAGTAAGTTTAGACCCTCCCCAACAGCTTGAGAAAACCTGCCCACAAAGATATTAGTTTCCCTCAGGGTCAGGCATAATCCCTTCTTTTTGTACGGGTCATACCATCCCTAGAAGAGATCCTAATGATCCAGAAATCAGAAACCCTGCCACATGCACCAATTCTTCAGCCATGTATTCTTCTGCCAAATCATCTCATTCTTGCATTCACTGATGCTTGGCACAAACAGCAAACCAGAGTTTAGTACTCTGGTGGTCCTACTTTTCAGCTTTCTAATTAACTCCCTACATTCCCTCTTTGGAACCTCCTGCCTTTTCCTACCTATGTTGTTGGTACCAATATGTACCACGATTTCTGTCTGTTTACCCTCCCCCTTTAGGATGCCTTGGAGCTGATCTTAGACAGCCCTGACCTGACACCTGGGAGGCAAAGTCCCATCCAGGTGTCTCTTTCACATCTGCAGAATCTATTGTCTGCTCCTCTAATTATTTCATCCCCTATCTCTGCTGCACTCCTCTTCTCCACTCCTCTTCTCCCTCCTTCTCTTGTGGGCTACAGAGACAAGATCAGTGCCAGAGACCTGCTTGCTGCTGCTTCCCCCAGTAAGTTATTCCCGCTCTGCCAAACCAGTATCCAACTTACTATTCGAATCTGGGCCTGGAGTGAGTCACTGGGGTGGCATGGTCTAGGCCCTGAGCCCTTCACAGCGGCCAGGTCCTAGTGTGAGGTACAATCTGTTATTTAGACAACTTAAGTGCCGGCCCAGATCAGAGGCAACAGCCAATTTCTCTCCCTCTCCGTGATGTTCACTCCTCTATCCAGGGATCCGGAGTCTTTTCCTGTTCCATTGTTTGATCAATTTAATCACTGGCCCAAAAAGACTGTAAAGACACGGTGTCGGGATCCGAGATGAGAGCCGAATTTCTTGCTCTCCACGATGGTCACTTCTCTCTCCATGGTGCTGATGCTATGAAGACAGCCCCAGCAGCTGTGCTCTGTGCCTGTTAATAAATTGAACTGATAATTGAGTTTTTGGGCCTAATCCGAGGTTTGGATCTGAGGTCTCAGTTTGGTTGGGAATACCGTTTGCTTCAATTGTTTGCGTCATTTGTGTTTTTTTCTGTTGCGCATTGCGTGTTGGTCTTTTTCATTTTTTTTCTTTAATTGGGTTCTTTCATGGTTCTTGCTTTGTGGCTACCTGTGAGCAAATAAATCTCAAAGCTGCATAATTTATACATTCCTCGATAATAAATGTACTTTGAATCTTTGAATTATTATTGAGTGGAAAAGGCCACAGGGCTGCTCTGCACTGGCTGCCTATTCCCTTTCCCTTGTCTGACAGTAATGCAAGTACCTGCCTCCTGCAAATTAGGGTTGACTACCAACCTGTAGCTCCTGTCTATCTCCTCATTTTTCCATTTGAGGCAAAGGTAATCCAGCTACAGCTCCAGTTCCCGAAGGATGGGTCTGGCCCCTTTCCTGCACAACACCCCTGTCAGCTGGTCATTGCCGCCATACCTGTCCTTCGTAGAGAAGTTCTTCCAGGTCAACACCTTTGACCACAGGGCCATCAGGCAGTGGTCAGCACGTAAGGTCCTACAAGCACTGCAGGAGAAGGATGTGATGGACATGGTGGGGTGGTTCCCTGAGCAGACTGTCCAGTTCATCTGGCAAAATGCCTCATCGCCAGACCTCACCAACAGACATCAAGACCTCGCCTGGCTGGTGGTGAGAGGGGCCCTCCCAGTCCGATCCCTCCTGTACGCCCGGAAAGTCGTCTCCACACCCCTCTGCCCACGGGAGGACTGCAGAGAGGAGGAGTCGGTGACCCACCTCTTTGCACACTGTGGGTTCGCGGAGAAGGTGTGGAGGAGGATGGAAGGGGCAGTGTCGAGGTTCATCCCCAGCAGCTGCATAACAGAGGACTGTCTGATCTACGGGCTGTTCCCGGGGATGCACATGGAGACCAACATCTGGTGCTGCTGGCAGATCATCAACTCGTTCAAAAACACTCTTTGGTCGGCCCGAAACTTGATGGTCTACCAGCACACGGAGATGTCCGTGAGGGAATGCTGCCGACTGGCACATTCTCGCCTGCAGGAGTACGTGCTGAGGGACGCACTCAAACTCAGTGCAGCCACTGCAAGAGCCCGGTGGGGAAGGACCACAGTCTAGGGTTCTTCTCCCTCAGGAGTTGAGGAGTAGGGGGGGGTTGGGGGTATACACCCCTGAATGTAAATATGAAAGAACAGAGTGCCACGTGGGTGGTAAAATTTTGAATTTTGAAAATGTTAAAACAGTAATGGTAATAACTGTAAAGAATTGAAAGTCATTGAATGGTTGTTGTATATAATTTTATTTTTGAATAAAGTATATTTTGTTTAATTTAAAAAAACACTGTCTCTAAGGAGCTGCAGCTCAGTGCACTTCGTGCAGATGTAACTATCAAGAAGGCTGGAGGTCTCCCTCAGTTCCTACAACTCACACAAGGAAAGATGGCCTGCAATACTTTTGGATGGCAAGGTAGTACAATGTTGACAGCACTGCTGGAAAGATCAGGGTTCAATTCCCACTGCTGTCAGTAAGGAGTTTGCACACTCTCCCTGTGACTACATGTTTCCTCCCACATTCCAAAAATGTATGGTTAGAGTTGGTAACTTGTGGCCTGAGGAGGTTATAAATTTACAGGCAGGTAGAGTGAGCAGAGGTAGAGTCGTAAGACTGTGGCAGGCGAACGATAGGTGGAAGCAGACAAAGAGAGTGAGGAAATAGGGAAAAAAAACCAGATGGAACAAGGTGCAGGAGCCGTCTACTTGAAGAAGATAAAGATGTTATGCCGTTGGCCCCCTCCTTTGTGAAAATCGCAAGAACTCTAGTTAAGGGGGGTCAACTGACCCAAGAGAGAGAGACGTGCGAAAGACCACGTTCTCCCAAGAAGCAGAATAAAAGTGACTTTGACTATTGTCTCATGGAGACCACCTGAAAAGCCCTCGGGCAAAGTGGGCTGGTTGAGAGAGAGATCGCATTACCTGCAACTTGATTGACACCTGCGATCCCGTGAAGAAGTATAAAGGCGGGTCTGAGGGGAGGACCCTCAGATGCACCAAGGAAACACACGAAGGAGAAACGCTAGAAATCCTGCGACAGCGTTTTAATAGCTATAGCCGGTGGTGGGGTTCGTGTGCGTCCTTCCCTTGCCTGGGATTGGCGACTTCACCACGGAAGACGGCCTAGCTACAGGGGAAGCCACAGATGAGAGTCCATTCCCCCAACGAGACTTCCGACTACCTCCTACAGGTTGGAAAACCTGTCGGGTAAATGCTTCATGTTCTCTGTCTTTCTAACAAAAGTGCACCAACGCGAAACTTCCGCCGGCAACTAAGTGAAACTGCCGTGATCTAAAAGACTTTTAGATATCCAGTGAACGATATAAAATCTACATTACCCCTAGACGACGATCGAGCTTGTGTTTTGAATGATTATTATTACACCGGTGTTTTAGATTGAGTTTTGATGATCTGAATGTTTTGTATTAACCATACGTTTGTGCCCTTGTTGAATAAAACGGTTGAAAATAGTAGCATCCGACTCAGCTGATCCATCTATCTTTGCTGGTAAGTTACCTGGTTACGGGGTTTACGTAACAAGTGGGGTTCTCGTCCCGGATTTGAAACCAAACGGGAGGGTCAGTGAATCGGGCTGTAAGTCCAAACTTAAATCTGGTTACGCAGGTAGCCAGACGGGAAACCAGCAAAGATGGATGTGCAGGAATTTAGGAGAAACCCGACGGTAGAGGCGCTATGGAAGGCTACAAAATCAGACTTGGTAAATTTGGCGCAGGCATTAGACCTCACAGCGGTGAAGCCAGCAATGAAAAATCAGGAAGTGCGAAGGGTCATACAACAGCATTACGTTGGGAAGAAGGTGTTTGCAGCTGAGGATTTGGAAAATATTCCCGAAAGGAGATTAGTGAGTGGGACAAATCAGGCAGAGGTGGAGAAAGCAAGGCTGGAACATGAGTTTAAAATAAAGCAGCTAGAAGTAGAAGCAGCTGAGAAGGCTGCAGAGAGAGAAGCCGAGAGAGCTGAGAGGGAAAAAGAAGCCGAGAGAGCTGAGAGGGAAAAAGAAGCCGAGAGAGCTGAGAGGGAAAAAGAAGCCGAGAGAGCTGAGAGGGAAAAAGAAGCTGAGAGAGCTGAGAGGGAAAAAGAAGCCGAGAGAGCCGCACAGGAAAGGGCTGTGGAAAGAGAGCATGTGTTCAAACTAAAGCAGCTAGAAGCAGAAGCAGAAGAGAAAGAGAAACAAAGGAACCATGAATTGGAGCTGGACAGGCGAAAGCAAGAGCGAAGAACTCAAGGGGAAGAGAGAGAGGAGGGGTTTGATATTAGTCGGGCGTTGAGGTTGGTCCCCCCGTTCGAGGAGACGGATGTTGATAGTTATTTCTTGCTCTTTGAAAAGGTGGCAGGGAATCAGCAGTGGCCCAGAGAGCAATGGGTGGCGTTGTTACAAAGTGTGTTACGAGGAAAAGCACAGCGGGTATATGCCGCGCTGCCCCCGGAAAGGGACGGAAATTATGCTCAAGTAAAGGAGGCCATTCTCCGAGGTTACGAGTTAGTACCTGAGGCGTATAGACAAAGGTTCCTAAATTTAAAAAGAGGGTGGAATCAAACGTATACCGAGCTAGCCCATGAGAAGGGTGTGCTCTTGGACCGTTGGTGCACAGCTGAAAAGGTGGCCGAGAACTATGGGCGTCTCAGGGAGTTAGTTTTGATTGAGGAATTTAAAGGTTGCGTTCCGGAAGAGATCCGAATGTATTTAAATGAGAGGACGAATCAGTCCATCTCAGAGATGGCTAGGCTCGCAGATGAATATGCCCTAACCCACAAGACAAAGTTTTCCTCGCCAAAAAGTTACCCGAGAGACCGTCGGAATGGTAGGGAAAGTCCGCCGGCTAAGGGAGAAACTCCGTCGGGAGCTAGCACAAAAAGTGAGGATAACAGACAGGAAACCTGGAGATCTCCTGGTTTAAACTGTTTTAATTGTGGAAAGGTGGGACATATTGCATCAAAATGCTTTGCTCCGAGAAAGGAGCCAGAGAGGGAGAGAGCAGCGACCCCTATCGGGCGTGCAGTGGTAATCAGGAAGTTGACAAGAGGGCCCCAGGTAGATGGAGTACTGGAGGGGCGGGAGACATTTAGTTCCGAAGGAACCGTGTCTTTGAGGGAAGGGGACCCCCCCCATCCCCGTACGAATTTGGAGAGACACGGGGACGGAACTATCGTTAATTAGCCGTAATGTGTTAAATTTCGGCCCTCGGACGGGGGAGGTTGCCCTGAGAGGAATCGGGAACCAGACCGCGGTCGTGCCTTTGCATAGGGTCTTTCTCGATTGCGAGTTGGTGTCGGGACCTGTGGAGCTAGGAGTCCTGCCGGAGTTACCGGGGGAGGGCGTGGACCTCCTGTTGGGTAATGACCTCGCGGGTGGGAAGATCGGAACCGCCCTGATAGTTGAGGCCCCGCCCATGGAGTCCCCGAGCTATCGCGCATGCGCGGTCACTCGCAGCCTGTCGAGAGCGGCGGCTGGGACAGCGCGCAGTTTGAAATTGGCCCAGACGTTTTTACCGACCCTACACCACGAGGGTTCAGAGGGTGGTAAAACGGAAGGTAGTAAAGTAAAAGGGGGTAAGGGCGAGGAGATAGCTCCCCCCTTAGTGAAGAGAAAGGTCCTAGAGGTAGGAAATAAAGATGAGAAACGGATAAAGCTGTTAAAACGTCCAGAGTTGGACGTGGTTGATCTGTCTGGTTTGGCAGAATTGTTTGGAGAAGTTGAGAGTTCTAAAGATGTTCTCGATGGTCCCGAGAGTGAAATGAGGGCAGTCTTAGAGGAGAAGGGTATCCTTGCTGTGGAGAAGTCAGCTGACATGGCCGAGGAGGTTGTTTCAGCTCGCAGGGTTGCGCCTTCCCCAACAGGGGGCTGCCTGGAGAGTTACTGGAAGGAGGGGGGGACGTTAGAAGTTGAAAAAGGTACGGGTGTTGAAAACCTGGAAGAGGCCAATGTCCCGTTTGAGTGTGTCCAAGATGGGGATACACATGGTGCTGAACCTAGTCACGGAACTCAAGGGAAAGGGGGATGTGTAGTTCCCAAATTGAATGAAGAAAATTTAAAGGCTGGACTGATATCAAAAGCAGCAACCAGGCTACAGAGACAATGGCTTGGTACCACAAAGCCTGTGAATCAATTACAGGTTGAGTTGGAAGGTAAAGGGGCCCCACACGCTATTGTTATTCCAGAGTGTGGTGTGAAAAGGCAGAATTTGAAATGCTGTCTGAACAAAGCGAGATCGCTTGCGGATCTTAAATTGGAAACTAATAGCATGACGGGTCCTGAAGAGAAAAACGACAAATTGCCTAAAATTAAGGAATTGGGTGGTCTAAGTTTGGAACACGCTGATAAAATAACTCCTATGAAAGGAACGGGCGAAAGCCTATTTCGCCAGGGTGCCCAAGATCGCCACGAGGGAATTAACCGGAAAAAAGGCGAGGGTTAATGGGGACGCGATTTTTAAAATAGCAGAAGCCGGTTTTAAGGGATTTTGACAAAGTATGTGAATAATAAAGACAACACCCATGGAAGCTTGACTGTTAAGTTTGAAAGTAGCATAAAAATTTGTCTTTTGCATGAACCTTTGTAGATGTATGTAAGCTAAGATCACACCTCCTTAGTTATGTTGCTGAAGAAAGCAAATAAATAAGGTGGTTATTGAGCTGAAGTTTGATGCTACCAGGCGTTAGTATGGCACATGAGGTTAAGGTATTAAAGAAAAGGGGCACTGTACTTGTTACCTGTTTAGATACTGACTTGAATGTATAACAGTAGTACTCTGTGAAGAGAAAAGCTTGTGTAGTATGTAGATTCAAAAAAAAAATTCCTGTGTCAACCTGTTTTTAACCGCTGGTTAAAAACCCATTATGGGGGGAGGTGTTATGCCGTTGGCCCCCTCCTTTGTGAAAATCGCAAGAACTCTAGTTAAGGGGGGTCAACTGACCCAAGAGAGAGAGACGTGCGAAAGACCACGTTCTCCCAAGAAGCAGAATAAAAGTGACTTTGACTATTGTCTCATGGAGACCACCTGAAAAGCCCTCGGGCAAAGTGGGCTGGTTGAGAGAGAGATCGCATTACCTGCAACTTGATTGACACCTGCGATCCCGTGAAGAAGTATAAAGGCAGGTCTGAGGGGAGGACCCTCAGATGCACCAAGGAAACACACGAAGGAGAAACGCTAGAAATCCTGCGACAGCGTTTTAATAGCTACAGCCGGTGGTGGGGTTCGTGTGCGTCCTTCCCTTGCCTGGGATTGGCTACTTCACCACGGAAGACGGCCTAGCTACAGGGGAAGCCACAGATGAGAGTCCATTCCCCCAACGAGACTTCCGACTACCTCCTACAGGTTGGAAAACCTGTCGGGTAAATGCTTCATGTTCTCTGTCTTTCTAACTAAAAGTGCACCAACGCAACACTTCCGCCGGCAACTAAGTGAAACTGCCGTGATCTAAAAGACTTTTAGATATCCAGTGAACGATATAAAATCTACATTACCCCTAGACGACGATCGAGCTTGTGTTTTGAATGATTATTATTACACCGGTGTTTTAGATTGAGTTTTGATGATCTGAATGTTTTGTATTAACCATACGTTTGTGCCCTTGTTGAATAAAACGGTTGAAAATAGTAGCATCCGACTCAGCTGATCCATCTATCTTTGCTGGTAAGTTACCTGGTTACGGGGTTTACGTAACAAAGAAGACACAAGCGCTATCAATGCTGGATTCTGATAAGGAAAGGAGGTGAGAATGGGAAAGATTAGGGGAGGGTGATGAATGATGGTTGGAACCAGATGGCAGGTCCTACCTGTGTGTGAAATGGATGGATGGAACCAGGATGGGGAAGAGGATGAAGGTGGGTAAAGGAAAGTTCCAAGTAAATTTATTATCAAAGAATATGGGGCGGGGTGTGGTACAGTGGACAAAAATGGTCCTCAATATCAAACACAATTGCGCTGGGTGATAAGTCACAAAATTTGAGTTCAATTGAAACCATAGTTTTTGAAGTACTGACAGAAGTTCTGAGTCTGACCATAATTTGACAACAATCAGAAATTTCACAACCGGGTAAAATTAACCTGCAAATACTTCTTGTGGAAGCTTCCATCAAACTGGTGAAAAACCTGAAATAAATTTTAAAGCTGCTTAAAGTCGACCCTAGTAATAAATAATGAAAGACATATATATTTTTAATAAACATGGTTCAGGAACCCCTATTGCAACATATTACAGAAAATGTATGCAAGACTTTTGGTTATCCCACAAAAAATACTGATAGAACTGAAGAACTGTGAAATGAGCTTCCAATAGAGAAGTCACCCTTAACCTTTCACATCTCATCAAACAATTGCAGAAAGAAATGATCTGGAACTGAATACAACTCACACTAACTGAAAACCCAGACATCAAATTAAGCTTAGCTTGGATACCTCTGATCATTGTTTTCACAGAAAACGTTTGAAGAAAGCAAAAATCTTGAGTTTATTGACTACACTGGAAGCAAAATCCATTCACAAAACTCAATAAATAATGCCCAGTGCTAAATATTCCCGGGGCAATACACTGTAAGCAGTTTGTTGGCATGCTTCGGTAATCAAAATACCCTTCTCAGCCACTGCACTGGAAGGTTTTCAATCTCAAGTGCTAAGGGCAAATGTCACTTCTCTGTTGTAAAGAGAATTATTAAAGGAACTTTTGAGATATGCTAATAAATGGAACCTGAAGGTAAACTTCGCAGAACTTAGTTGGAGATGTCCCACTAATTCTGCAGCAGGTAGTTAAATTTATAAAGACTAAGCATTCTCTTTAGGCAAGAAAAATATGATATTTTTAAAATTACAGATACATAAATGAAACATCAGGTAATAGGTACAGAAGCCTCAGGTCCATAATACCATAAAAATAGGATGAGAATTAGGCCATTCGGTTCCTCATGTCTGCTCCACAATTTCATCATGACTAATTTATTATCCCTCTCAATCCCACTCTCCTGCCTTCTGCCATAACCTTTGATACCCCTATCAACCTCCACTTTAAATACACTCAATGACTTCTCATCCACAGCGTCCGTAGCAATGAATTCTACAGATTCACCAAGCTCTAACTAAACAAATTCCTCCTAATCTCTGTTCTAAATATACATCTCTCCATTTTGAGGCTGTGCCCTCTGTTTCTAGACTCATCCTCCCCACATTCACCCTATCTAGGCAATTCAATATACAACAGATTTCAGAGATCCCCTTTTATTCTTTTAAACACCGCCAAGTATAAGCCAAACCCTTTAACTAATCCTTATACCGTATGTTAACGCTTTGAATCCCAGCATAATTCTTGTGCACCTCCTCTGAATCCACTCCAATGCCAGAACATCTTTTCTAAGATTAGTGGCCCAAAACTACTCGTCCAAGTGGGGTCTGACCAATGTGTAATAAATCCTCACCATTACATTCTTTCTCTTATAATCTAGCCCTCTCGAAATGAAGCTAACATTGTATTTGCCTTCCTTAACACCGACGCAACCTGCCAGTTAACCTTTAGGGATGCCTCGCTATTTCTTCTTTAATGATAGCTTCACACATTTCCCAAACCATACATGTTAAAAGAACTGGCCGATAGTTACCTGCCTTTTTCATACATCCTTTTTTTGAACAATGGTGTGACGAACACCATTTTCCAATCCAACGGGACCTGCCCAAAGTCCAGATAATTTTGAAAAATTATCACCAAAGCCTCAGCTATAACCTCTTCCATTTCTTTCAGTACCCTGGAATGTATTCCATCAGGACCAGGGGACTTGTCTATCTTTAGGCAAATTTTCTCAAGAATATTTCTTTAGTGATAACTATTCTATCCAGGCCTACTCCTCCGATTGCATCCATATCATCTCCCTTTGGCATGTTAGAAGCTTCCTCTACTGTGAAAACCAACACAAAATAATCAGCCATTTCCTCGTTACACAATATCAATTCCCCCTTCTTGTCCTCCAAGGGACCTACATTCACTTTGCCCACCTTTCTCCACATTATATAATTATAAAAACATAGAAAACCTACAGGACAATACAGGCCTTTTGGCTCACAAAACTGTGCTGAACACAGAAATTGCCTAGGGTTACTGATAGCCCTTTATTTTTCTAAGCTCCTATCCAGGAGTCTCTTAAAAGACCCTATTGTATCCACCTCCCACACCGTCACCAGCAGCCCATTCCACACACGCACCACTCTCTGCGTAAAAAACTTACTCCTGACATCTCTTCTGTACCTGCTTCCAAGCACCTTAAAACTGTGCTCTCTTGTGCTAGCCATTTCACCCTGGGAAAAAGCCTCTGACTATCCACACGATCAATGACTCTCATCATCTTGTACACCTCTATCAGGTCACCTCTCATCCTCCCTCGCTCCAAGGAGAAAAGGCCAAGTTCAGTCAACCTATTCTCATAAGGCATGCTCCCGAATCCAGGAAACATCCTTGTAAATCTCCTCTGCACCCTTCCTATGGTTTCCACATCCTTCCTGTAGTGAGGCGACCAGAACTGAGCACAGTACTCCAAAAGGGGTCTCATGAGGGTCCTATATAGCTGCAACATTACCTCTTAGCACTTAAACTCAATCCCATGATTGATGAAGACCAATGAACCGTTTGCTTTCTTAACCACAGAGTCAACTTGCGCAGCAGCTTTGAGTGTCCTATGGACTCGGACCCCAAGATCCTTCTGATCCTCCACACTGGCAAAAGTCTTACCCTTAATACTATATTCTACCATCACATTGGTTGAACTCTATCTGTCACTTCTCAGCCCAGTTTTGCACCCTATTGATGGCCCACTGTAACCTCTGATAGCCCTCCACACTATCCGCAACACCCCCAACCTCTGTGTCATCAGTAAATTTACTAACCCATTCCTCCACTTCCAGGTCATTTATAAAAATCACAAAGAGCAGGGGTCCTAGAACAGATCCCTGAGGCACTCCACTGGTGACCAACCTCCATGCAGCATATGACCCGTCTACAATCACTCCTCATCTTCTCTGGGCAAGCCAATTCTGGATCTACAAAGCAAGGTCCCTCGGATCCCATACTTCATTATTTTCTCAATAAACCTTGCATGGGCTACCTTATCAAATGCCTTACTGAAATACATATACACTACATCTACTGCTCTATCTTCATCGATGAGTTTAGTTACATCCTCAAAAAATTCAGTCAGGCTCATAAGGCACAACCTGCCTTTGACAAAGCCATGCTGACTATTCCTAATCATATTATGCCTCTCCAAACATTCATAAATACTGCCTCTCAGGATCTTCTCCATCAACTTATCAACCACTGAAGTAAGACTCAATGGTCTATAATTTCCTTTGGATATCCCTACTCCCTTTCTTGAATAAGGGAACAACATCCGCAACCCTCCAATCCTCTGGAACCTCTCCCATCCTCATTGATGATGCAAAGATTATCGCCAGAGGCTCAGCAATCTCCTCCCCTGCCTCCCACAATAGCCTGGGGTACATCTTCTCCGGTCCCAGTAACCTATCCAACTTGATGCTTTCCAGAAGCTCCGGCACATCCTCTTCCTTAATATCGACAAGCTCAAGCTTTTCAGTCCGCTGTAAATCATCCCTACAATCACCAATATCCTTTTCCATAGTGAATACTGAAGCAAAGTATTCGTTAAGTACCTCTGCTATCTCCTCCAGTTCCATACGCACTGTCACACTTGATTGGTTCTATTCTCTCATGTCTTATCCTCTTGCTCTTCACATACTTGTAGAATGTCTTGGGGTTTTCCTTAAACCTATCCGCCAAGGCCTTTTCATGGCCCCTTCTGGCTCTCCCAATTTCATTCTTAAACCCTTCCTGCTAGGTTATAATCTTCAAGATCTCTATCATTACAGAGTTTTTTGAAGCTTTCATAAGCTCTTCTTTTCTTCTTGACTAGATTTACAACAGCCTTTGTACACCACAGTTCCTGTACTTTACCATCCTTTCCCTGTCTCATTGGAATGTACCTATGCAGAACTCCACGCAAATATCCCCTATTTGCCACATTTCTTCCGTACATTTCCCTGAGAACATCTGTTTCCAATTTATGCTTCCAAGTTCCCACCTGACAGCCTCATATTTCCCCTTATTCCAATTAAGCACTTTCCTAACTTGTCTGTTCCTATCCCTCTCCAATGCTATGATGAAGGAGATAGAATTGCGATCACTATCTCCAAAATACTCTCCCACTGAGAGACCTGACACCTGACCAGTTTCATTTCCCAATACCAAATCAAGTACAGCCTCTTCTCTTGTAGGCTTATCTACATACTGCATCAAGAAATCTTCCAGGACACACCTAACAAACTCCACCCCATCTAAACCCCTCGCTTTAGGGAGATACCAATCGACATTTGGGAACTTAAAATCTCCCACCACAACAACCTTGCTATTATTACACCTTTCCAGAATCTGTCTCCCTATCTGCTCCTCGATGTCCCTGTTACTATTGAGGGGTGTATAAAAAACACCCAGTAGAGTGACTGACCTCTTCCTGTTCCTAACTTCCACCCACAGAGACTCTGTAGACAATCCCTCCATGACTATCTCCTTTTCTACAGCCGTCACACTATTTCTGATCAACAGTGCCACGCCCCCACCTCTTTTGACTCCCTGTCCTTTCTGAAACATCTAAAGCCTGGCACTCGAAGTGAGCATTCCTGCCCCTAAGCCATCCAAGTCTCTGTAATGGCCACAACATCATAGCTGCAAGCACTGATCCACACTCTAAGCTTATCCACTTTGTTCATAATACTCCCTGCATTAAAATAGACACATCTCAAACCATTGGTCTGCACGCATCCCTGCTCTGTCACCTGCCTATCCTCCCTCTCACACTGTCTCCAAGCTTTCTCTATTTGTGAGGCAAATGCCTCTTCCTCCACTCTCTAAAACTGTCTCCTTTTAAACTCTTCTCGCTGTTCTACCTGGCTGATGTCCGTGAGCTTGCGCAGTCATGCTCCGATTAAACTGCTGAAGTAATAACCATCTCCTTTTAAACTCTTCTCGCTGTTCTACATGGCTGACGTCCAATGCTTTACTAACCATTTTAAACTCTTCTCGCTGTTATACCTGGCTGTCATCCACACACCTTACTATTCGTTTTTATATTTTGTGCTATTTTATTTTCATAATCTATCTTCCCTTTCTTTATTGCTCATTTAGTGGTTCTTTGTTGCTTTTTAAAGTTTTCCCAGTCTTCCAGTTTCCCACTACTCTTGGTGACTTTGAATGCATGAGCTTTTAGTTTGATACCTTCCTTTATTTCCTTAGTTATCCATAGCTGGCTCTCCCCACCCTTACAGTGCTTGCTTTTAACTGGAATGTTCTTTTGTTCAGCACCATGAAAAATCTCTTTGAAAGTCTTCTGCTGTTCCTCAACTGTCACACCATATAGCCCATGTTCCTAGTCTACACTAGCCAACTCCTCCCTCATCCCATTGTAGACTCTCTTGTTGAGGCATAAAACTCTGGCTTTAGACAGAATTATTGCACCTTCCATTTGTATGAGAAACTCAGTCATACTGTGGTCACTTTTTTCAAGAGGATCCCTAACTGCAAGGTTGCTAATTTTACCTGTCTCATTGCACAGGACAAGATCCACGATAGCATGTTCCATTGTAGGTCCAGTTACACGCTGTTCAAGAAAGCTATCACATATATATTCTATGAAGTCCTCCTCAAGACCACCTTGACCAACTTGATTCACCCAATCTATGTGCCAGTTAAAGTCCCCCATGATAACTGCCGTTCCATTCTTACATGTCTCAGATATTTCTCAGTTTATTGCTTGTTCCACTATAATGCTACTATTTGGTGGCCAATAGACAACTCCCACTAATGAGTTTTTCTCTTTACTATTCCCAATCTCTATCCAGATGGATTCAACATTCTGCTCCTTAGATCTTACTTTGTTTCTATTGCCCTGATTAATTAAGAGTGCTACCCCACTTCCCTTACCTTCCTGCATATCCTCCTGCATTACCTGATATCCTTGGATGTTTAATTCCCAATCCTCTCCACCCTGCAACCATGTTTCTGTAATGGCCACTAAATCATACCTGTTTGTACTGAATTATGCTACAAGTTCACTGATCTGCGAATACTATGGGCATACAGATAAAGTGCCCTTACTCTCATTGTGCCTTTAAAATCTTGTAATCTGTCTCTTTTGCACTTGACTTTTCTGTATTCCACCCTTACTTTTCTCTTTTTTAACTTTTGCTTTTACTTTATCTATACTCTAATCTGTTGAACCCTGCTATTTAGTTTAAAACCCTACCCACAACCCTAGTTATGTGAAAAAAATTATTTTGCGTCTCCTGTAAGGCGACCAAGCACAAGTTATATATGCAGCCGTGCCCAAAATTTAAAATAGAACAAAAGAATGGTACAGGCCAAATCAACCAAACCTCTTTCTCATTCTCACACTCTCCCAAACAGCATGTACAGTCAGACTAGAGTCTGCAACATCAGCACCAGCTCAACCCGGAAGGTCAGCCACATCAACAGGACCACCTGTTTCTTCTACCTTTACTTATTCTACCAAACTGCATGACCAGACACATCCCTGAACCAGATTCCATCTGCCACTTCTTTCCTCAAGCTCCCAATCTGTTTAAGTCCTTCTGCAGACTTCCTGCTTCTTCAGCTCTTCCTGTTCCTCCACCGATCTTTGTACCATTCACAGAGCTGGCCTCAAAGCCATCAATTCTGTCATGCAAATCAATGATACACATCACCATGTCCCACACCATCAGGTTCAGGAACAGTGATTATAACCATCAGGTTCCTGAACCAGCATGGATAACTTCACTCACCACAACTCTGAAATGATTCTACAACCCACAAATTCACTTTCAAGGACTCTCTGCAACTTATGTTCTCAGAATTATTTTAATTGCACAATTTGTTTTCTTTTGTACAGTACATTGTGTATTTTTCAGTCTTTGTTTATCTAGTATTTTTTTGTAAACACTATTTTATTGAATTATTTTCCTGTAAATGCCTGTAAGACTAGTCTCAAGGTATATGGTAACATATACGTACTTTGATAATAAATTTTACTTTTATGGAAAGAGATCAATGTGATTCCTCCTTGGCATATGCTGAGACAAAATGGTGTTAATCTTGAATGTGATTGTTTTCAGAAAGTTAAAGGAGCAAAGGGGTTAAATACCTTGAGAGTAGTTCATGGTGTCCCAAGTAGGTGCATTTATCGTGAAGATGCAGGTATCGAATAGTACTTTAATATATGAAAGCAGTGGAGTGAGAGTTATTTTCAGATTTGAAGGGATCTTCAAGGACATTACAAGGGAACTGCCTGTCATGGCTCTTCAAGTCTAAATCTAAGTGATAAGGGCTTCTGCCTCTATCTTCCTTTCAAGTTATTCTAGACTCCTCCACATTCCTGAGGATGCACTTATTTTTCTTCATTGAGTCCTTAACAATTACTTACAATTTAAGTCCTAATGCCGTGACATGACCCAAATTGCCAACCATCCCTTTGCCTCCACTGGTGCAACCGGACCCATTGAGTTCTTCCAGGAGTTTGCTTTTTTTTTGCAATCTCTTGTGGCTCACCTACTTGTAATCTTGGATGTTAAGGAAAATAGGTTCTCCTTGTTTACCTAAAATTTTATGCACCTCATTTATCTTCCCTCAGCCTCTGTTGCTCTAAAGGAAGCAAATGCATCCTGTATGATCTCGGACCAGCGGGCAAGGCCTCAAATTATAAGGACATCCCTTTAGAAGAGAGATGAAGAGTAATTTCTTTATTCAGAGGGTGGTGAATCTGTGGAATATATTGCCATAGATGGCTGTTTTATTAGAGTTCTTGACTAGTAAGGGCATCAAAGTTTACAGGGATAAGTTAAGAGGACAGGATCAAGAGGGATAATAAATCAGCCAAAATGGAATGGCAGAACACACTCGATGGGCTGAGTAGCCTAACTCTGCTCCTACAGTTGTGCTTTGTAATGCTAAATAATAAAACTAATTGAAAGAAAACACAGAGTGCTGTTGTGTGCATGAAATCACCTGAAAAATATACTGGTAGGTATGAAGCAGCCTCTTTATTCAACAAAACAAGATACAGCTGGCATCATATGGAGATGCTTTTGGCCAAAAGGTCTGACTGGCCCAACATGGGGCTCAATAGCTTATGTGCTAAACATCAAAGAACAATTCCATATTTACAACGTAGTTTCTTTGAAACTACACACAAACTCCACACCTCCCGACTCGCACCCAAACTATAGACATCTAAATGACTTTTAATCAGCATTATCTGGTCTGTGATTTAAGGCTTTTAGGAACATATTGTTCAGAGCCGCATTTTAAAATAAATTCAGATTTGAAGATTGGAGGCTGAAGACATTTCCTAAATATAAAGGTGCCAAACCCAAAAATTGCTCTAACATGGAGCATGGAGATAATACATGCCTACTTTGTTTTTACTTTTAGATAGATTTATCCATATGTGATGAATATATGCTATTCACATACTTTAACATGCATTATGTAAACAAAACACAATGCTTAATCAAACAATATATTTCAAATATTACTAAAATATTAAATACAAAAATCCTCCCTGCTTAGCTATGAAGTCCAACTCAATACACAATGCATCTCAATTTATACACCACTGCTTAAATTTTCTCAACACACTTGTAATCCTTGTTCATCAATGGTGTAATCAAGAGTTAAGTGATGCTTGGTTTAAATACTTCACACTTGTTGTGTCGTGCTCTGAGTCCATAATCTTCCAATCATTTTAACTTGAGATTTTGGAATGTTCCTTGTCATCCTCACCAGTAACTATGATGTCATCTAAGTAAAAAAGAGTGCCTTGGCAAGTTTGCAGTACTTGGTCCAAATCTTTCTGCCAAGCCAAAGCGCAGGTACAGATGATACCCCAAGAATAAGCCTATTGTAATGATAAAGCCCTTTGTAAGTGTTTACGGTGAGAGACACTTCGGTCTCTTCTTTCATCTCCATCTGTTGATAGGCCTCAGCCAAGTACACTGTGCTTAAGTGTTTCTCTCCAGAAAGATTTGCAAACATACTCTCTATCCTGGATAGAGGACACAGATCTACTTTCAGTACTGCTTTGATGGTGACCTTAAAATCACTACAGATATTGACAGACCCATTCATCCTAACTACTGGGACCACTGATGTTGCCCATGAGCTCCACTCAAAACTTGGGAAGTATTACTCGGGCTCCATGCAATCCACCACACTGGCTACTTCATCACATATGGTACAAGGTTTCCTAAGGTTGTTATAGCTGGGGGTGGTAAAGGGGACAAGCTCCCACTATCTACTAAATGCTCCCAATGGCGTGTGCCTCAAATAACCTCTGCCAACCAAGTCCAGCTCCTGGCCTTCATGTGTGGCTTAGCTACTAAGCCCAGCAAAACCATTTCTACTGACAGAAGGGGCAAAGGTGATTTATTGGTACTTTAAAACGAGTCTCTTTGGGAAGATGGGGTTCATCAGCGTTGGCTGACAGCACACCTAAGAGAAGGAGAACTCTGATCTTAAACCTCCACTGCCTTGCAGCTATACCCACTCATGGGGAAGGCTTTGGGATTAAACACTGAGGGGAAAATCCAGAGCTTGAGTCCCTAAGCAGTCCTACCTTGAGTTCAATGTTGACTGATAACAATGTAAACTGATATCGGTCTCTGCTGTTCCTCTGGGTTCATCAGATGCATGGAGGGGGAGCTTACTACATGAGCAACAGCTTGCCCTCCATATTGTACTGCCCAGGCTTGCATACCTCGATAGCTAGGACACAATATCCATGGTCAACTTTGACCAACGCAGGCCTCAAATAAGGTACCAGACAGGCTTTGTAAAATTTGCCAGTGGCATTTTTCATTTAATATTATTTTACCTTTTTTTACCTTCGAGCTTTTCAATGCCATCCTTGAAAACTGCTATGCATCATCCAGTACCTTTCTTAATTCACTTTCAGTTGATGCTATTGCAGGGGATATGGCATGCAAATGGTGGATGAATCTACAGTCAAGTTGTAGATGTCTCAGCCAATCACGACCCCACAATGCTGGCCCTTTTGTTTTTACCACATACAAGCCCAATGTGGCTTGTTGATTGTTGCACTTTTATTCCCAAAGGACTTATCTTTTCTCCAGTATAAGTTCTTAATTGTACTGTATAATGGCTGGCTTCAGTTTAGTATCTTCAAAATGCTGTTCAAACTTATCTTGTGTAATAACTGAGACAGCTGAGCCAGTATTCCATTCCATTTAATTAATTTGCCGTTCATTTTGGTGTAAGCCATGTAGTTTGTAACCTGAAGGGATTAGACCCAAAATGTTGACTGTTCTCATTCTATAGATGCTGCCTGCTCTGCTGAGTTCCTCCAGCATTCTGTGTGTGTGTTGCTCAGAGTTGCAGATTTTCCCTAGCTTGTCTACTGCTAGTTTTCACATTGTAAATCTCAAGGCTATTCAGTTCTGTATCTCTCTCTTCATTATCACACTTTTCATCAACAGCATGCAGACTAGTGCTCTTTTTGAAACTGCAATTTGACTTTTTATCTTTTAATCCTTCCATTGCAGCCCATTTATTTTTGTCTGCCCAACATGTATCTTACTTTGTTGTATTTTGGGCAAGCTTTGCATTTAAACATGCATTGGTCTGGTGTATATGAACCTCTCCATAATGGCAACACAATTTGTTTGGCAATGCAATGCAGGTTTCTGTATAGATGTTGCAATTTTGTTCGTGCTCATTTTCATTCTTGACTGCAACTCAACTGTGTCTCTACTGTTTCTATTAGTACTGCAATTTTAACTGGTCTTTTAAATGTGAGTTGTGCTTCAGTTAGGACCAGTTTTTGAATGCTTTCTTCTGAGATTCCACACACTAGATGATCTCCAGCACATCATTAAGCCCATTACTGAACTGACAATGCTCAGACAATCTCTTCAATTCAGTCACTTAAGTTGAAATGGACTCCCCTTTCTTTTGATTCTGCTTATGAAACATAAAGCATTCAACAATCAACAATTGTTTGGTTCTAAATATTCCTACATTACTTTCACAATATTTCAGCTATTTTGATTGGGCAGTCAAAATTGTAAGCCATCTGTATTGTCTTTCCACCCAATACACTCAGCAAAACTGACACTTATTTCTCATCAGCTATTCCATTTCCTTTAAAATACTGTGCAATTTGCTCAGTATACAATATCCAGTTATGTCTTTTGCAATCAAACATGTCTATCTTTCTGATGTAGCTAGCGATTTATGCTTTTTTTAAACTTAGAATTATTTTCACCTGGTACTCACTGTTTATGACTTGTGAATTTCATCTGTGATCTGCCTTTTTTAAATTCAACTATCTTCTCCTTTTCCGAAACTATGTGCTATGTTTTTTTAACTTGAACATCTCGCAGCATTTTTTAAAAATAAACTCGAACGTCTCACTGTGCTTCAAAAGGCAGGCAGTTGTCCCTGGCTAGTTTTAAAACTTACTCATTGCCATTATTATGTTTTGTAACTGTAAAACATAATACTAATTGAAAGAAAAACACAAAGCCAGGAGATAATGTGTTCCTACTGCATTTTTACTTTTAGCAAGGCATGCACGTGTGATGTGGTAGCTTAATTAGTGAGCCATTCATGTACTTTTAGATTTTAACTGCAATGCACTACGTAAACAACAAAGAAGATTCAATCAAAAATGTATTTACAATATTACTCAAATATTAGTTAAGCATTAAATACACAACAGCTATATTTTATGGTCTTTTGGTTATGGTCTTGCCTTTCTTCATAGCTTCAATATACCAAATTTCTCCTGCATTTGTGCAGGAGATTGTGGGCAGCAAGCATTAATCCCCAAATAAAAGCAGGCAAGCAGATTGTTTAATTGTACACTTTACATCTTCAAATGTTTATAGGCAGCATATGTCACAGCAGTGTAAGCCATATGCTAGGGATCAGCAAGATTTTAAACAAAACAATTGGTCTTTGCCTTTCTGAACCACATCCTATAACAGCAACCCTACTATGACCTGGATTCACTTCCTGTTAAAGTGGTACTACTCTAATCGCTTCACCTGTTGGGCAAAAAAAAGTATGAAACAAAAATCAATGAACAAGAATAGTTGTGGCCATTTTGTGAGACTGTTCTTGTCACCACCATTTTGTGAACTGTTTGGTGAAAAGATTCTTGCGCTGGACTAACTTAATCAGATCAGTTGAACATGGACACAATAATCTGCTAAACCTGGGGCCATTCTCTGATAAGAAGCTATTTATTATGTAAAATGGCATGTTTGCAGAAGGAACAGCCTGTGATCTGGTAGTCATTTTCAATGACCTGGTTGATGCACCATCAATAACTCTCTCTGAGACGTGAAGGTGAGATATCGGCTTTTATTGACTGGATGAAAGAACAAGCAGTAGTTGACCACCATACTACATCCTGGAGACTGAGGGCCGGGCTCAGGCCTCAATCGCCTTTATACCGGGGTCTGTGGGAGGAGCCACAGGAGCAGTCAGCAGGGGGCGTGTCCAGACAGGTATATGTAGTTCACCACACTGGTTAGACTGGTTTGAACCAATTTGAGTTGGACAGAACAAAATAAATCACCTGAGGCACAAAGCTGAATTGAGACCAATAAAGCAATACTGCTTGTAGCCCTGGGCTACATCCAATCAGAATTTGACACAGGTCAGTCAGATGACCTTAAGCCAATGAAACTGAAACATTGGAGATTCATCTGATAAAGGAAGGAATAGGAATGAAGGATTTTGGAAGCAGAGACAATAACAACTCTCTGAAAACCAACCATTGTTTAACTGGAGGACCTCACATTGGATGTGTGAACACTAAATCGGGACTATGGCAGATGTCTAGCCAGTGTAGGCTCTTTTTCCTGGGTACTTTTTCTCTTCTTTGCCTGTTCAGAGGGGGTCAGGCAAACAAAGTGGGTGTGCAAACAGGTATTTAATTCACGTGCTTGCAAACTAAGCCAAAAAGGTACTCGTCAGTAAATACAGATTCTCTCTATGCCTAACTGATGATTATTATTGAGGGTGATTCCTTGTAAAACACTTCTGTTACTAGCACTTCACACTTGCTTTCAACTTTTCAAATCGTGAAACAAAATTAAATGGAACAGAGTACTCAGCACATTTTAAGATCATACATTACAGAGTATAAACGTCCAAGCCCAATAAAAACCAAGCAAGCACAGAAGATGAAATACTGTACAGGTAATTGTATATCTGTAGTATATACATACATACACACTACATGTATCTGTAGCATATATAGCATAGTATCCGTAATCACTTCCCATCATGCTTCCTTTAAGGACTCCATTACTTTCTCCCATTATTGCCATTTCTGTTATAGCTGCTCTGATAGCCTTTTTCAGCCATCTCTCCTCTATTTCTTACACTTCTTGCTCTCACTCCCTCTCCACAATATCTGATTATGAATAAGATTCCCTTGTCCTCATCTTCCACCCCAGCAGCCCCCACATTTAAGGATTATTCACCATAATTTCCAACACCTCCAATAGTATTCCATCTCCAGCCACATTCTCCTTAGCATTCTGAAAGGGACACCATCCACAGACACCTAGTTCACTTCTCCATCTCCACCAATGGTCTGTGGTCCACTTTCCAGTATTACTGTGGACGATGCTTAACCCCTCCTGACTATTTTTCAGTAAGCAATATTCTGTGTACGCTTATTCCAGTTTGGTCAATGTTCCTCTATATTGGAGAAACCAAACAGAGATATAGTGACTGCTTTGAAGAATTTACCCCATTCGATCTGCAGGAATGATCCTGAACTTCCAGTCATTTGTCACTTTAATTCCTCATTCAACTCCCACACTCATCTCTCTGCTCTCAACTTCCTATATTGCTCTAAACATGCACAACAGGAAGCTCAGTTATCACCACCTCATCCTTCAACATGGCATGTGGCAACCTTGGGACTTAACCAACTAAATTTAACCAACAGACCTCTTTTTTATTCACAGGTGTGGTTAAACTTCTACCATTTCAATTTGTTATGTCTTAAGTTATTTCTGCATCATTATATTTGAAATCTAATGATTTCAAATTACCTTGATCAATGTTGGTCTGGAGCCTATTACATACATTCCCTCTGTTCTCTCTACAGCTTGAGCAGACTTGTCATCTCAATTTCCCCTTTTTGATGTTGGTTACTTGAATGAAATGCCAGACTAGTCTCTTCCCCCAGTCATGAGCACTCCAAACATGTTTTCCTTTTGTTCTGGATTTCCAGCTTCTGCAGTTCTTTTACTCAAATGAATAGTATCATAGAGTCATAGAGAGCCATAGCACAGAAACAGGCCCTTTGGCCCATCTAGTCTGAGCTGAACTGTTATTTTGCCAAGTCTCATCATTCACACTTGGACCATAGCCCACCATACTCCTCTCATCCATGTACTTATGCAAACTTCTCTTAAAAGTTGCAATTGGCTTTGCATCCACCACTTCCGCTGGCAGCTCATTCGACACTCGCAACGCAACCTAAGTGAAGAAGATCCCCCTCAGGTTCCTCCTAAATATTTCACCTTTCACCCCTAACCTATGACTTCTATTTCTAAGCTCACCAAACCTCAGTCAAAAAAGCCTGCTTGTAATTACTCTATCAATACCCATCATACAATTCTGTACACTTCTATCAAATCCCCTTCATTCTTCTACGCTCCAGAGAGTAAAGCCGTAACCTATTCAACCTTTCCTTATATTCAATCCTCTAGTCCCAACAACATCCTTGTCAAATTTTCTGTACTTTTTCAGCCTTATTAATATTTTTTCCTGTAGGTGACTTACCAGAACTGCATGCAATACTCCATATATGGACTCAACATCTTATAGAAATTGAATATAATATCCCAACTACTGCATCAATACTTTGAATTATGAAGGCTAATGTGCCAAAAGTTCTATTTATGAATATATCTACATATGACACCAGTTTCAAGAAATTTTGCCCAGATTCCTTTGTTCTACCACTCTCCTCAATGCCCTACCATTCACTGTGTAAGACCTACCCTACTTTGTCCTCCTGATGTGCAACAGCTCATACTTTACTGCTTTAAATTCCATCTGCCATTTTTCAGCCCGTTTTTCCAGCTAGTCCAGATTCCACTCCAAGCTTAAGCAGGCTTCTTCACTGTCCACTTTGCCCCCAATCTTGGAGTCATCTGCGAATTTGCTGATCTAGTTTACCACATTATCATCCAAATCATTAATAACAACAGACCCTACACAAATTCCTGCAGCATGCCATTAATTACTAGCCTCCAGTTAGAGAAGCAACCATTTACTATCCAATCTACAGCTTCTCCTGCTAAGCCAATAGACAATAGACAGTAGGTGCAGGAGTAGGCCATTTGGCCCCTCCAGCCAGCACCACCATTCACTGTGATCATGGCTGATCAAACACAATCAGTACCCCGTTCCTGCCCTCTCCCCATATCCCTTGACCCCACTATCTATAAGAGCTCTATCTAACTCTTTCTTGAATGCATCCAGAGACTTGGCCTCTACTGCCTTCTGGGGCAGAACATTCCACATATCCACCACTCTCTGGGTGAAAAAGTTTTTCCACATCTCTGTTCTTTTTGGCCTACCCCTTATTCTTAAACTGTGGCCTCTAGTTCTGGACTCACCCATCAGCGGGAACATGCTTCCTGCCTCCAGTGTGTCCAATCCCTTAATAATCTTATATGTTTCAATCAGATCCCCTCTCATCCTTCTAAATTCCAGTGTATACAAGCCCAGTCGCTCCAATCTTTCAACATATGACAGTCCCGCCATTCCGGGAATTAACCTTGTGAACCTACACTGTACTCCCTCAATAGCAAGAATGTCCTTCCTCAAATTTGGAGACCAAAACTGCACACAATACTCCAGGTGGGGTCTCACCAGAGCCCTGTACAGCTGCAGAAGGACCTCTTTACTCCTATACTCAATTCCTCTTGTTATAAAAGCCAGCATGCCATTAGCTTTCTTCACTGCCTGCTGTACCTGCATGCTTGTTTTCATTGACTGATGTACAAGAACACCTAGATCTCGCTGTACTTCCCCTTTTCCTAACTTGACTCCATTTAGATAGTAATCTGCCTTCCTGTTCTTGCCACCAAAGTGGATAAGCTCACATTTATCCACATTAAACTGCATCTGCCATACATTTGCCCACTCACTCAACATGTCCAAGTCACCCTGCATTCTCATAACATCCTCCTGACATTTCACACTGCCACCCAGCTTTGTGTCATCAGCAAATTTGCTAATGTTACTTTTAATCCCTTCATCTAAATCATTAATGTATATTGTAAACAGCTGCAGTCCCAGCACCGAACCTTGCGGTACCCCACTGGTCATAGTCTGCCATTCCGAAAGGGACCAGTTAATCGCTACTCTTTGTTTCCTGTCAGCCAGCCAATTTTCAATCCATGTCAGTACTCTGCCCCCAATACCATGTGCCCTAATTTTGCCCACTAATCTTCTATGTGGGACTTTATCAAAAGTTTTCTGGAAGTCCAGGTACACTACATCCACTGGCTCTCCCTTGTCCATTTTCATAGTTACATCCTCAAAAAGACTCCAGAAGATTAGTCAAGCATGATTTTCCCTTCATAAATCCATGCTGACTCGGACTGATCCTTCTACTGCTATCCAAATGTGTCGAAATTTCCTCTTTTATAATTGACTCCAGCATCTTTCCCACCACTGACGTCAGGCTATAATTCCCTGTTTTCTCTCTCCCTCCTTTCTTGAAAAGTGGGACAACATTAGCCACCCTCCAATCAGCAGGAACTGTTCCTGAATCTATGGAACATTGGAAAATTATTACCAATGCATCCACGATTTCTAGAGCCACCTCTTTAAGTACCCTGGGATGCAGACCATCAGGTCCCGGGGACTTATCAGCCTTCAGACTCAACAGTCTATCCAACACCATTTCTTGCCTAATATAAATTTCCTTCAGTTCATCCTTTACCCTAGTTCCTTTGACCACTATTACATCTGGGAGATTGTTTGTGTCTTCCCTAGTGAAGACAGATCCAAAGTACCTGTTCAACTCATCTGCCATTTCCTTGTTCCTCATAATAAATTCACCCGTTTCTGTCTTCAATGGCCCAATTTTGGTCTTAAACTATTTTTTTGCTATTCACATACCTAAAGAAGCTTTTACTATCCTCCTTTATATTCTTGGCTAGTTTACCTTCGTACCTCATTTTTTCTTGGCGTATTGCCTTTTTTGTTATCTTCTGTTGCTCTTTAAAAGTTTCCCAGTCCTCCGGTTTCCCGCTCATCTTTGTTATGTTATACTTCTTCTCTTTTATTTTTATACTGCCCTTTACTTCCCTCATCAGCCACGGCTGCCCCTTACTCCCCTTAGGATCTTTCTTCCTCTTTGGAATGAACCGATCCTGCACCTTCTGCATTATTCCTAGAAATACCTGCCATTCTTGTTCCACTGCCTTCCCTGCTAGGGTATTGTTCCATTGAACTTTGGCCAGCTCCTCCCTCATAGCTCCACAGTTCCCTTTGTTCAACTGTAATACTGACATATCTGATTTTCCCTTCTCCTTCTCAAATTGTAGGTTAAAACATATCATATTATGGTCACTACCTCCTAATGGTTCCTTTACCTCGAGGTCCCTGATCAAATCCAGTTCATTGCACAACACTAAATCTAGAATTGCCTTCTCCCTGGTAGGTTCCAGAACAAGCTGTTGTAAGAATCCATCTCGGAGGCACTCCACAAACTCTCTTTCTTGGGGTCCAGTACCATTCTGATTCTCCCAGTCTACCTGCATGTTGAAATCCCCCATGACAACTGTATCATCACCTTTGCGACATGCCAATTTTAACTCTTCATTCAACTTACACCCTACATCCAGACTGCTGTTTGAGGGCCTGTAGATAACTCCCATTAGGGTCTTTCTACTCTTAGAATTTCTCAGTTCTATGTTGAATGTCGAATACAATTTTGAATTTTGAATCCAATGTTGAATACAATTTACTATTTCATTCTGAATCCCAAGCAATTGAACCTTCTGTACCATTGTCTCAGGTGTAACTTTGTCAAAGGCCCTGCTGAAGTGTTTGCAGACAAGGCCCACTGCCTTTGGTTCATCAACTTTCTTGATAACATCCTCAAAAAACTCTATAAGATTGCTTAGACATGACCTATTGTTGGATTCGGATGTTTCAATCCAAGGTTCTTTTAGAAGTCAGGAAAGAGGCACAAAACTTGTTGCTTCACAATCACTTTATTAAAAGTTGATAGAACCAAGTTGAACAGACAATAATAGAGATCCATGAAGCAAAGACAGAAAGAAAGAACTAATATGGCACCTAGCATAGAACAGCTATTTTTATACCTACAGATATGGAAAATTTCATGAAAATGTATAGATAAGAGTTCAACAAATACAAAATCATTCTTCAAATAATGCAGCCTAATGAAACTTCTAGAACTTTCCAGAATTATACATTGTACTGAGACTAGAAGCATATTAAACTTGCATATGCATATTATACCCACTAGGGAGCAAGGTAAACAGTTACTTGTATATAAGTAATTATATAAAATACAAGCAGATAATTGATTGCTAAACTGTAAAGAAAATATCAATTAAAAAGTTTAATCTGTCGCCAGATCTTCCTAATAATTTATCCACTAGTGACATCAGGTCACCATCCTGAAATTTCCTGTCTTATGCTTACAGGCTTTCTTGAACAGTGGAACACTATTAGCCATCATCCAGTCCCCCAGCACCTCTCTCCTAGCTAAGGACATTTTAAATACCTTTGTCAGGGCCCAGGCAATTTTTGCAATAGTCTCCCACAATATAGCTGACACAACATTCGTAAGTTGAACATCATAGCCCCTTATCTTTTAATCAAAACCAAACATTCTAAAAGCAGAACACACTGCTAAAATGAAATACCTACAGCATAGCAGTAACACTCTCGACCAGGACATTATACCTACATCAACAGAATCCTGCAGCAGTAATTAATATTCATCCTTTGGTCATGCATTCAGGAGAAGCAAACTAGAGGTCCATGAGCCAGCCCTTACTGGAGGTGGAGAGGGTCAGTAACATTAAATTTCTTGGTGTTGTTATTCAGATTACTGTCCTCGGCCCAGCATGTAAGTGCAGTTACAAAGAAGGCACAGCAGTGCCTCTACTTGCATACGATTTTGTTGAGATGCAGCATGACATCTAAAACTCTGACAGACTTCTATAGGTGTGTGAGGGAGTAAATTAGGTATGTGAGGGAGGTGTACGAGGCTGCGTCACAGCCTGGTATGGAAACACCAAAGCCCTTGAGCAGAAAATCCTACAAAAAGTAGTGGATATGGCTCAAACCATCACGGGTAAAGCCCTTCCCACCACTGGGCATACCTACATGAAACACTGTCATGGGAAAGTATCATCCATCATCAGTGACCCCCACCAAGTAGGACATGTTCTCTTCCTGCTGCTGCCATCAGGAAGGTGGCACAAGAGCCTCCAGAACCACACTACCATGCTCAGGAACAGTTATTAGCCCTCAACCATTAGGTTTTTGAACCAAAGGACATAATTTCAGTCAATTCCACTTGCCCCATCATTGAAATGTTCCCACAACCTACATATTCACTTTCAAGGACTCTTCAAATCATATTCTCTATATTTATTGTTTATTCATTTATTATTAGTATTCCTTTCAGTCTGTTGTCTTTTGCACACCGGTTGAATGTCCAAGTAGGCGTAGTCTGTCTTTGATTCTATTATGGTTAATATTTGATTACAGATTTATTGAGTATTATCAATAAATTTATTGAGTATTTATTAAGAAAATAAATCTCAGGGTTGTACTCAGTGAAATATATGTACTTTGATAATAAAGTTACTTTGAACTTTGGAGCTGAAGGGTCTTTCACTGTTCATTGAAGCTTGACACTCAACTCTGCTAACATTTTTCACAGCTATATCACTCAAGACCACTCTGGACTCCATCCAGAAGCACCCACAATTAATCACAATTAAGAAGGAAGGACACCAATTAAAAAAGCTAACACACAACCTCAAAATATTTAAGGAACCATTAACACTGTCTGAATTATTTTTATTTTAAACCTTTCATGGTGTAGTAAATAAACTACAGTTGCCGAAACCAATAAATAAATTGGCATCTCTTGAAATGTTCTCTGTGGACCAACAGAGGGGTCTTTATTGGGCTATAGCGACAGCATTCACAGTCACCGACAGTGCTAACAAATGCTCGCTACTACAGAAGGTCTTTGAGGTGGTAAATCTTAATAACATCTCCTGATGAGATGGAGCCCTCTCACACATATTCTTCGCTAAAGACAAGGAACCGATCTGTTCTGTTTACAGTACAAACACCCCTTTGACTGCAACTGTGCATCTATGTCAGCTGTATTTGTAAAACTGCTCTATTTTGCTGCGCCACCATTTTTAAAATAGTAGCAGAATCAAAACTTCCACACTGAAAGCTCATTCATTCTATTCAATTCTCTCATTTAACTACGGTAATACTGTGGAATACTTACTAAATTCATTAAGTCTTGTCCTTTGTGGGAAAAGTTTGAAAATCAGCAGATGCTCATCAATAACCAAAGTGAATCTTCTCTATAGTCCTATACATTTTCATCCTTGCTTTTAAACCAGCAAAAATACTCAAAATATTATTTTCACACACCAGTTCACACCTGTTTTAAAGTACCAGATATCCAAGTTCAATCCTGACCTCAGGAGCTGTCTGTGTGGAGTTTGCATGTTCTCCTTTTGAGCACATTAGGTTTTTGCAGGCACACGAGTTGCCTCCTGCATCCCAAAGATGTGCAGGATGGAGTTTGGACAATTTGTAAACTCCACACAGACAGCACCCGAAGTCAAGATTTAACTTGAGTCTCTGGCACTGCAAATTACCGTTTTTTTCAGGATGGCACCAAGCTGTAGTCTCTGTTGAGATTGTGACTCAGGCTTGTAGGGATGGTTTGGGGGGGAAGAGAGGGGGGTTTAAGATTAGATTAGGACTTAGGGACAGTGATGTGGGAAATAGAGGTCAGACAAGGGTTTATGGACAGAGATGTGGCAGAGTTAAAAGTGAGGCAACTGCTCCAGGTTCAAAGTCCAACGACATGGACACATGATTAAGGATAACTGCAGTCCAGGACTCTCCTCTGCATTCCAAGTCCATCGATGTAGATGGGCTGTGAAGAACATCTATGCTCAAAGACCAGCAAGCAGGAGACAATGCTAGCAAGAGGCACATGGGCCAGTCAATGTGCTACAGCGCACACCCAGCAATCGAGGTCCCATTATTGGCTAGTCCAAGGGTCAATAACAAAGGTCGGAGCCTAAAGGTCAATCAGTAGGCTGGAAGTTGGAACCTGGTGGCTAAATCCTGGAGCCTGGAATGTTGTCTTCGAGTTGGAGGACTCTGTTTGTGTGTGGATGGGTGGAAGGGTAAACAGAGCTTATTTTGTTGTTGTTATGTCCTCTTTTGTTGTGTTCTGTGTTGTCCTGGCAAGCATTGGCACCACAATATGTGGCAACACTTGCATTCTGCCCCCACCACACTCCTAGGTTATGTTGTTTGTTAATTCAAATGACATATTTCACCGTTTGTTTTGATAATAAATAAATTTGAATCTGATGAGGGGTAAAATTTGGGGAGATGCTACCCTGTTGATGAAAATGAGGAGCTTTATGTAAGCTTAAAATTTTATTCATGGAAACTTACAAGATGACGATAAAAACTCTTCAAGCCTCTGCCATTCTTTGCACACTGGGAGGTGCATTATACCAAATGTGAAACTACCAGAGTAATTTGATGAATGTACAACTTCATGTTACATGTGTTAATTGCTCACCATATTCAAAATCTTTGGATAAGGCAAGCTTATGTGACAAAAATAAAAAAGACATATGTAAGATATTCCTGATTTAACTTTACGAAGTAAACTTCATTACATTCTTGTTTTTTTTTTGTAAATGACATTTCTTGACTTACATTTATTTGACTTCAAATGAAGGAAATCTGCGTAGGTATGACCTTTGCTTACTCCTTCACCATTTCCTCAAAGCTTTCAAGGTTATGTCACAAACTTCCTATGCATATTGCAGAATTTAAATGCCGGTAAAGATATGTAACTCGATGGAACCCAAACTGATCTATTAGAAATCAGAAGATATGACATGGAAGCAAATTAGAAGGAGAAGGCAGAGAAGCAAAGATTGCTAAGCAGTCATGAAAGATAATGCAATTTAAGAGAACTAAGATGTAGGTCCTGATATTGCCAGCTAATAAAATCTAGGAAAATCATAGAGCAAACAGTGGCAATAAAAAGTCTGCATAGGAAGTTCTTGTCAATAGCACCCTTCTTCCCCATAACTAATGATTTTTCAAACTTTACTAAAGGAATCTACACAACAAAAAAATTAAAGAAATGAAGTTTGGGTGACAACCTGCTAGTTTAGAAACCAGTCCTTTAAAAATGTGAAGCCTCCCTCCTAGGAAAAAAATTAATAATGCAGATTTTAAACAATATATTTAAAATTATTTTTTATATCTCTACTTAAATCTCATCCTCCCAGTTAGTACATTGCTTCCTACATACTAATTAAAATTTGTATTTCCTTTTCATATATCCTGTTTTAATTTTGACTCATATCTTAACATGTTGTAACTGACCTGATCAGGGTAGTTAAAATATCTAACGACAAACCCACTGAACAACTCTAGATAATTCTTTATGCAAGGTAGATGACTAGAAATTCTCCTGAGCCATGCAATCCACATTCCTAGTTAAAAAAGAATTTTTTTGTAATTCTGCTGATAACCGAATTAGAGTCATACAGCACAGAAACTGACCTTAGGTCTCCATGCTGTCCGAAACATCCATCTTAACTAATCCCTTTTGCCAGCATTTGGCCCAATTCCTTTCAAACCTTCCCTATCCATGTACTTATCCAAGCATCCTTTAGAGTTGTGTGTAAATTAAGTTGCAATATAATGTTTGTCAAAGTACTGGACTACCAATCTTCACAGTTAATTTCTCATTTTGTCGATTGTATTTTAAAAGTACCAGTGTCCTTTTAAATATTGATTTGAAGTTTTCAATTGCACTCTCTGGCTACTGTGGCCAACTTAAGTGGACATGACGAAGGCCCACCTGGTCAATATCTTATTGGACATGAATCACATTGGATGGTCTGTGCAGAAGGGAAGAATGTCTCACAACAAATTAACCTGAAGTGTGAATGAGACCAAAGTACAAAAAACAAAACAGTATTTTGGCAAAACATTTTAACATTAGTTATTTTTCAACTGAATTTGAATATCAGCTGCTACGTACAAGGAAAATTTGAAATATAAATCTAATAGTTTTTCAAATAATGTGATGACAAATAATTTGGAGAAATACTGTAAAGAAGATGCTATTTACTCTGCAGTCATTAATAGGTCTTCTATGGTTTTGATCATAATGAGGTATAGAATATACGGGAAGTGAATTTCCACTCTATTCTTGGGCAGCAGGAATTCAGCTTCCCATTGAAAAGCACAATTGAAGAACTGGTCAATTTCAAAGTTCACTGACATGGGCTGACAGGATGTGGGTCAATTTATGAAAATGACAGGTCCAAAAAGAAGGTTGTTCTTCTAGATTCGGGCACAGAAGGACGGGCTGCGATTGGAAACAGTTGAAGAGAGGAAATCTGATGCAGAAGATATTTAAATTATTCTTGTCAAATTTCAGCTGAGTACAGTTTCTTCCCTGGTTTCAGCAGGATTTTGTTCCTGTGATCTGTTCATAACCCAGATGATTCACAAGTTGAAAATACACAGCAAAATGAGTTCCCAAAAATCAGACAATGTCTACAGTCCGACTGATAATCTACTGGGTGGATGAGAAAACGTTCAACCTCTATTGCCTCCTCTCCAGAACCAAAGTCAAAATCAGGGAGTGACCACTGTCATTGAGTTGTCATACACGGATGATTCTTCCCAACATGCATGTTCAGAAACCTTCAGTTGATTCATCCACTGAAATATATGACAGAACAAGCCTTATACATTATCATCTACAAAACAACCTGCTCCCCTACACAAAACTAATACCCAGCAATAAAGGTCTCTGACATGAACCTAGAAGACATTCACTACTTTATATATTGCAAGGGAAACTTCTCACTGAAGGGAGACATTCATGATAAAATTCACAATTAATTCCACTGCATCATTAGAGCCTCACTCCATTTAGAGAAAGAGTCTTCAGTGTATATTGAGCAGAACTGACCCCTGCTTTTCTGTATATGCTTGAGAAATTTTACCTAATGGAGGCACGTAACAGCACTGGATAGAAATCACCTATACTGTTTCCACCAATCTTCCTAACCAATTGTAGGATAGGCAAATTATCAAAAGTGTCCTCTCTCAAGCCAACATCTCCATGCTTGAAGCCATAATTACATTCAGCCAGTTAGAAGGCCACTTGATTTATATTCCTCACAGCACATTCCTGAAATATGCATTCTGTTAACAGGTGGACAGAGCAAATTCTCCAAGAATGATCTCAATGTGTGAAAAAGCATAACATCTGCACTTCACTGTGGGGATCTTTTTCCTTTGACAGATCCAAAAGGAAAGCAGAAATGAAGCTCCTGGAATGTGGCACTGAGATCCTCAAGTTTCATCAGGTTATGCAAAAATCCACGAAAAGCAACAGAGGAACACCAAGCACCTTCGCAAATTACTCACCCATTCACATTCCCAAGCAGCATCTGCAGCCGATCTCACACTGGTCACAACAGCATCACATACCAGAGCAGAAGCAAGTTATGCTCAACCTCAAGGGACCGCCTATTAATGTTAATAGGAAACAACTGAGGAACAATTTTTGAATATTATGACAGGCTTGTTTAGCTTTTCTTTGACCTTTGAAGGAATTTGCATAGGATTAAACAGCAAATTTTAAAATCAGAAATAATAAATTTGCATACCAGCCAGTCAACAAGGGGTTACTTTAACTGAGCTGAAATATACTTGTGTGGACCCGAGATCAACTAACCAAAGCAAAGAATCAGTATAATTGTATAATATTTATAATATTAAAGCTGGTACTTGTTAATGCATGCCCCTTCCCTATGATGCTTCCAGGTGCCAACTCCGTTGGGTTTTCTGCTACGTGAGGCATTGTCACTAGTGGCTCAGCAAGCAGGTGGCTCCACTTGGTGGAAGACGGGAATCTCCAGTTCCCTACAACTTCACTATATGTGCCAGCTCCAGCATCTTCAGGCACCCAACATACAACCAAACATCCACCCTCACTCTATGCGCTGACAGATTTTAGTTGTTATTAATTAACAGTAGTTTTATTTTTAACTTAATCTGAATGATATAATATTTATGTTTTAGTCAATGGGGAGTTCAGAGTAAGTGTATACCAGGATGAGATTGGCAGATAAAACTTTTATATGACAATAAACACAAATATGATAATGAAATGATTGTGTTGACGGACAAAAATAAAACAGTCCTTTATCACCGCTGGTACCTTGGACTCTCTGCCCAACAATGTTGTCAGAGCTCCTTTTCCACATAATTGAAACACTGTAGGAAAACAAACAACTCACTATCACCATTGCTAATCAATGTCATATCTCAGAAATGAACACTGATTACTGATACTCAGTTCCTCCTTCAAGGTTTGTGGGACCTTCTTATACAGTGTTTAATTATTTCACTGGCAATTTGAGTGGTGAATTGAGAAATAACCTCACAGCAATAAGATTAAGGTTCAGGAATAAATTAATTTATAGCTTGCATAGGAAAAGCATAACTTTTTTTACCACCTGGAAAAAACTGGATACATAACATGGGCAGTTCTGGAAAGTGCAATCAACAAAGTTGCCACGGAATGCATCCCCAATTGGGAGTGCTAATTGAATTATGGAACAGTTCCATGTATTCTACTCTGCTTCCAAAGTTCAATTCCACTGACTTCTATATTGTGCCTATTTATTGACCAAGGAAGAGTTTTTGTATGCCCTTGGCACCATGAAAGTACAGAAACTCATTTAAGCACAGTGGCTTTCTCCTCTGGTAAAATAATCTTGAATCCAAGTGGCACCATTGCATTCCCAGTATTCAACACTGATAAGAAATACAACAAGCATTGACAAAAGAAGCAACTGTCCTTAAACGGCCAATTTGCTGGCATAAATTGATTTAGTAAATCGCTTCTGGAGAAATATCACCATCATCTTAGATTTACAACATCAACGGGCTGATGAAAAAGATTGGGTTTAGCTACTCAATCCTTCACCTATTCTTTCCACAGCTTAGGTGAATTCTATAGTTGCATTTTCCAGGTACAGCCACCCCCTGGTAACTGAACAGAATACTTCCTTGCAAAAGATGCAGCACCTAAAGCACTCTGAAGGGATTTTATAGTGAGACCAATGCAGTTAAAAAAAAAAGTCCAACTTCATAGGTTTAAGACAACACAGATTCAGATTCCGAAACCCAACTTTTAAAACACCTTTATGACATCTCACACAATTACCAGCTCCCACATTGCCCACTAATTTCTCATCCATGATGGACTCAGGCCACTAGATAACAACCATTGCTGTCTGGCCTTGTGTATTGTTACAATGACACCCAAAGCAAGCTTGAGGAATAGAACTTCAACTTCTGTCTGGGCAATCTGTGGCCTTCTGGATTTAATACTGAATTCCCGAATTTTAGGTAACTTCCTTTGTTTCTGTATCAGTCATTGATCTGAGATACTGATTTAGCTAGTTTGTTCCCCAAAACCCCTCTAACCCTGCCACCATTCTTTTTTTTTTGGTTTTCTTTACTCCTGGGAGTGGTGTATACAACGAGCCTGTTTTGCTCAGTATTTTTCAAATCGTACATTCTTGTATCTCTGCTGTTTCATTCATATTTTTGCTTTTATTCACTCAGTGAACATATAGCCTTGTTTATATCTTATGTTTTATCCAATCAGGACAGAGCCCTTCCTCAACCACTATGAAGCTAAACAAGCTTCTTTTGTCTCCCTCCCAGTTCTGATAAAGGGAATTCAACCTGAAATATTTCTCTTGCCACAGCTGCAGTCTCACTTGCTGAGTATTTCTAGCATTTGCTGTTTTTTGTTTTAGATGTACAACATCTCCAGTTACTTTTCTTTAATTTCAAAGCCAATTAAACTCGTGTAGGTGACATGTTTGATGATACCTGAGAAGAAAGGGAATTAAAATAGTTAACACTAATATCTGGTTGCACATGATAAGCTTAGCTTAATTCTGAGGCATCCAGAAGACATAGTACATCATTTAAGACTCCTCACACCCTCTCCATGAACTGTTTGTTCTTCTGCCATCAGGTAAACGTTACAGGAACATCAAAACTAAAACCACAAGGCTACTAAACAGCTTCCTCCCACAGGCAGTCAGACTGCTAAATAGCTGCTCTACCTGACTCTGCTTTGGACACTTTTAACTTGCAGTGGACACTTGTTTTTAACTGAGATGTGGCTGTTGAGTTTTACTATTTATTGTTATGTTTATTATTTAGTGTTGTGTTTGTTATGTTAGGATTGCACTGCTCTTGGGAAACGCTGTCTCATTCTGCCCTGCAGAGCTGAATACGGTTAGAATGACAATAAAGTTTTTGAATCTTTGAATCTTGATACGTATGAAGACAAAAACTGGCATAAAACTGTTAATTGTGTGGGTAACAAAAGGTTTTTTAGAGATTCTAAAGGAGGAGAGCTGGGTGGATTTCAAGATTTCAAGATTGATTTATTATTTAAAAATATATAAATTTATAAACACAACCTTGAGAATTGCTTGTTCACAGGTAGCCACAAAGCATGAAACCTGAAAGAATCCAATTAAAATACAAATTAAAAAATAAAGCCCAACACTTGATGTGCAAGGGAAATTAAAAAAAACAAATCATGCAAACAACTAAAGCGAACAACAGCATTCTGAACCAAAATTGAGTCCTCAGATCCAAACCCTGCAGCACCCTGGAAGAGGCCCAAAACCTCACTTATCAGCTCATCACATTACAACATGGAAATGACCATTGCAGAGAACGATCGAAATTAGCTCTCATCCCGGATCCCAAGACTCTGTCTTCTCAGTCTATCGGGGGGGGGGGGGGGGCATTTAAATTGACCCAACAATGGAACAGCAAAAGGCTCTGCACCCTGGAGAGAGGAGTGAAGATCACAGAGAGCGAACAAAATCGGACCTCGCTTCCAATCTGGGCCGACGTCTGAACAGTGAATTTTACCTCACGCTAGGACCCAGCTTCAGAGGAAAGCTTCTTTGCCCTGACCACATTGCCCAGTAATTCACTCCAATTTCGCTGCCCAGCCCAAAGCCACTTTCAAATTCTTCAAATCAGCTTGGTGCCCAGTACTATACAACCTCACACCCGGCCAGTTGAACAAGCAGCGAAACTTCTCCACCCAGGCCCCGACTTCTGCTTTCAACACCAGAGCAACCAGCCTTGCTCCTGCACCAGCTGTATGAGCATCAGAATTCCAAATGCAATGATTTTGCAACACACCATCTTGGAATATTCTCTGAACTTGCCTCTGCCATTACTCGCCCCCTCACTGTTTGTGGTGTTAATTTAACAAAATTTACCACAGAAAAGGTATTTTTAGTGATGTTTTTAGTTGGATTTCTTATTTTTCTGACTACCAGAAGCTGTTGCACACGTTCAGTAGCACCATCTTAACTGAAAGCTCAATCCCACATTTTGAGAGGTCATTAAGAGAGAATTCCAGTGCCCTGGGCTGTAAGGCAGAAACTGCTCAAGAGTTGAGAGGAGGAGGAACAATTCTATAGTTTACATAAGTATCCAGCTACTAAAAAGTATGACTTCATGGGTACAGTAACCAGTAACCAATGGAAAAAATCCAATAAATAATCTAGTCTTGCTGAAATAGGGTTAATTTCTAATTTCTGTCATGCCTATCTGCAAATTTATCTCTTCAAAGTCAGAAATAGTCACTTGAATGTCATTGTGGAGTTATTTATGCAAAAGCCATAGTAATAGTATTGAAAATTGTAATGTTGAATCAACATTAACAGGACATTAAATGTACGTTGCAGATTTCCCCACAATGTCCAAGACCAGTGCCGTGTCACTGGCCCTGAAAAAAAGAGAAGATTCTAGAGATACTCAGAAGATTTTATAGCATCTGTGGCAAAGAAATTAAGAATTAATATTTCAGGTCAATAACTTTTTTAGAACTGATCTTGATGAAAGTTTGTCAACCTGAATTGTTAACACTCTTTTTGATAAATTAACATGCATTTCAATGAGTTCTAGAAAGGTTGGTTCACATTTAATAACTTGCAAGCTGCTACAAAGTAAAATAGTTATTCATTTATGCTTGTGAAAAATACAAAAGATAAATCAAATTTCCATTCACCCCGAAATTATTTCATTTTCTCCTTGGTATTTTTTGGTGTTATCTTAAGATAGATAAGTGTTAAATTCCACTGATTTCTGAACAGATTGTGTGTACCCTTGAGATCACAACTGTTGAAGCTGAATAAAACAGAATGGATTTTTATTAATTTGCAGAATGTTTACATTGCTAGCAAAGACATAACTTACTGCCCAGCCTTGAACATTATTGAGAAACTGATATCAACCACATTCATAATTGGCACAGTCCTTCTGCTGAAGGCAGTCCACTACAGTACTGGCAAGGAATTCCAAGTTCGTGACCTATAGATTTTTTAAGTCTGACCGAGGAAAGCATGCAGCTAATGCCATTATGCACTTCATAGTCTTGTCCTTGGTGGTAAAGAGCAAGGGTTTGGGAGCTGCTCTCGAGTCCACTAAACAAACAACTGCAGTGCATTTTGCAGATGGGACACCCTGCAGCTGTGGACTGCCGGTGACTGAGGGTGTGAATGCTTTGAGAGTGTGTTGATGGAAGTGTAAATCGAGAAAACTAATTGACAATCAAGCTTTTGAGTATTGCTAGAGATGCATTCATTCAGACAAAGTATGAATATTCTATCATACTCCTGATGTGGATTTTACAGATAGTGTAATGGCTTTAAGGGATTAGAAGATGAGATCATGGCTCTGAGGTACTCCTGTAGCCACAGACTTTAACCTGGTTGTTTGAATTGATGTTAACAGTAACCTCCAGGATGCTCATAGTGAAAGACTCAGTGACAATAACTCCATTGAGTGTCAGAAGTTAGTGATTTTCCTCTTTCTCATCAAATCCTGCAATCATGAAAAAGGCACAGCAACAACACCACTTTGTTGGGAGTTTGAGGACATTCAGTATACCACCAAAGACTTATATAAACTTCTATAGATCCGACTGATAACATCACAGCCTAGTATAGAGGTTCTGATGCACAGGATTGCAAGAGTCTGAAGAGGATTATGGACTTAGCTAGCTCTTTTCTGGGCACAACCCTCTCCACCATGAGGGTATCTTCAAGAAGTAGTGCCTCAAGAATGTGGTAATTCTAAGGACCTTCACCACTCGGGACATCCACTCTTCTTGTTACTACCATCACAGGGGAGGTAGAAGAGTCTGAAGACACAGCGTTTGGGAACTGATACTTCCACCCCACCATTAGATTTCAGAATGGTCCATTCACCCATGAACACTAACACATTATTCCTTTTTTGTACTATCTATTTTTGTAATTTATAATAATTTTACATCTTTGCATTGTACTACTAACATAGAACAACAAATGTTATGTTATCTAGGTCAGTGATAATCTGATTTTCATTCTGACTTAGCATGCATATTACTTCAGTTTTCTGTCCATACCTGAATATTTTCATCACTTTCAGCAACACACACACACACAAACACAAGCGATTCAAAGAACGAATGACAGAAATGTCAGAATCCCAAAGCACAAGCAGAAGCAAAAGCATGAAATCTCCACCTTCCCCCTCCTCCCACCCGTTCCAGTAAAATGACAATTCAGCCTGTGCAGGGGTGGGTTGAGGGAAGGGGTTGTTCGGAGAGTATTGAGAAGCAATGACTGACCCTATCCCCCCACCATGCAAGGAAGATGTTGGGAAGCAGTGATTGGCCCTTTAGATGACTTGCGAGGGTGAGGAAACTGGGAGACAGTAGATCGGAATCAGATGTGTGAGGGTGAGGAAACTGGGAGACAGTAGATCGGATTGTCGGGTGTGGGGATGCTGAATTGGTAAGTTGGGGACTGTGACTTGGACGTAACCAGGAGTTGAACAGTACCCTCTTGATGAGGGATGTCATAAGGCTAAAAATACAGGTTGAATGGTTCTCACACCTGGCACTCCCTAGTTGTCCTGGCAGTGACCAATGATGCTCATTCTCAGGCTAGAGTTCCCCTGCAATGCTCAGAAAAGACTGCAGCATGAGGAGTAACATCACTCACTATAGATTTTATGCTGGCACCAAACAAACACACATGCACAAGAGACTAACTGAATTCCTGGAATAACATGAGCAGTCCAGCAATGGCCGTCATTACAGCCCATTCCAGAAAAAAAATTCAAAACACAGGAAGTGACTTCTGAGGAAAATCATGTTCTCATCTTATCAATATATTTCCATGATTTTCTGAAGTCCGGAAGCTGATTACAGGCAAGCATGCAGCCTCTTTACACCAGCTGAATATCCGCTGGAAAACATTCAGCAACTAATTTGAAAGATGACACGGTTCTTAAGCATACTTCTTCGACTATTGCACCAGTGTCACATCCATGACCTTCACAAAACCTGAGCTTTAACAAAGAAACCATTATAGTTAAGGCTCAGTGCATTTATAAATGACATCAATACAAAGGTCATTTTAGTCCGATTTAATTGAGAAATGTTCAGTCATCATATTGTTTGTTCTATAATTGATTTCCTTTACAATATCTTTAGGTTTTATTAAAAGAATTTTAATCTACAACGATCATTGTATTCTAAATCAATGGACTACAAATATATAATACAGTTCTTTATGTACTATGAGAGTTCAATTTCCTCCCTGAACATGTCATCATGTTTCAATCTTGTCACATTGATCCATGCCATACAAATCGTTTGTCAGGATAGAATCAATCCACATGTTGCAGTAAAGATCTCATTTATTCTTCTCCACAAACTATTTATTAAACCATTGATCTGTTGAAAGAAATAAAACCCCTTCCAAATCTTATTCTTCGTAGTCAGCTCCAATGATTGGTCAAATAAGCATACATCATATTCCAAAAAAGTAATATGTTGAAAATTAATGTGGTTGATAGTGGTACAATCATGTCCCCACTGCTGTCCAAAGGAGTCTGTATATTCTCTCCATGACCCCATGGGTTTTCTCTGGATGCTCCAGTTTCCTCCCATTGTCCAAAGACATATTAGGTAGTTGATTAATAGGTCATACAGTCCCGGGTGACCAGGACTGGGAATTAAACATACAAGGGTATTCGACAATTAGGAGAGACAGGCAAGAAGGAAAAGGAGGTGGGGTGGCTATGTTAATAAAGCAAGAAATCACTGCAATAAAGCGAAATGATATTGGCTCAAAGGATCAGGATAACGAAACAATTTGGGTAGAAATAAGAAATAATAAAGGGAAAAAAGCAGTGGTGGGAGTAGTCTATAAGCCTCCAAACAGCTGTAACTCAGTTGGTCGGAGCATAAGTCAGGAAATAGTTGGGGCTTGTAATAAGGGAATAGCTATAATTATGGGGGATTTTAACTTTCATATTGACTGGACTAAACAAGTCGGACACGGCAGCCTTGAAGAAGAGTTTATTGAGTGTATTCGGGATGGGTTCCTTGAACAATACGTTACTGAGCCGACAAGGGGGCAAGCAGTCTTAGATCTGGTCCTGTGTAATGAGACAGGACTAATAAAAAATGTCCTAGTAAAGGATCCCCTTGGAATGAGTGACCATAACATGGTCGAATTCCATATTCAATTAGAGGATGAGAGGGATGGATCTCAAACAAGCGTACTGAGCTTAAATAAAGGAGACTATGATGGTATGAGAGTGGAATTGCTTAAGATGGATTGGGAAAATAGATTAAAGGGTAGATCGGTACTTGATCAGTGGTGTATATTTAAGGAGTTATTTTACAACTATCAAGAAAAATATATTCCACTGAAGAAAAAAGGGTATAAAAGAAAAAATAGTTATCCGTGGCTAAATAAAGAAATAAAGCAAAGTATACGACTAAAAAGAAAGTTATATAAGGTAGCTAAATCTAGTGGGAAGATTGAAGATCGAGAAGCTTTTAAAGATCAGCAGCAAATAACAAAAAGATTGATTAAGAAGGGGAAGATAGATTATGAAAGTAAATTGGCGAAAAACATAAAAGCAGATAGTAAGAGTTTTTATAGTTACATAAAAGGAAAAAGGGTGGCTAAAGTAAATGTTGGTCCCCTAGAAGGTGAGACCGGGAAATTAATGGTAGGGGACATGGAGATGGCGGAAACGCTGAACAAATATTTTATATCAGTTTTTACAGTAGAGGACACTCAAAATATCCCAACACTGGATAACAGGGGGCTCTAGGGGGAGAGAAGCTAACTACGATTCAAATCACCAAGGAAATGGTATTTGATAAATTAATGGGACTGAAGGTGGATAAATCCCCTGGACCGGATGGCTTGCATCCTAGGGTCTTAAGGGAAGTGGCGGTCGGGATTGTGGATGCATTAGTGATAATTTTTCAAAACTCGCTGGACTCGGCAATGGTCCCGGCAGATTGGAAAAATGCTAATGTAACTCCTTTATTTAAAAAGGGCAATAGACAGAAGGCTGGGAATTATAGGCCAGTTAGCCTAACATCTGTGGTTGGCAAAATGTTGGAATCGATAATTAAGGAAACAGTAACAGGGCATTTGGATAAACATAGCTTAATAGGACAAAGTCAGCATGGCTTTACAAAAGCGAAGTCATGTTTGACAAATTTGTTGGAGTTCTTTGAGGACATAACATATAGGGTAGATAAAGGGGAACCAGCGGATGTGGTGTATTTGGACTTCCAAAAGGCATTTGACAAGGTGCCACACCAAAGATTATTACTTAAAGTAAAAAATCATGGGATTGGGGATAATATTCTGGCATGGGTGGAGGATTGGCTTTCTAACAGAAAACAGAGAGTTGGGATAAATGGTTTATTCTCAGACTGGCAGTTGGTGACTAGTGGTGTTCCGCAGGGGTCGGTGTTGGGACCCCAACTCTTTACAATCTATATTAATGATTTGGAGAAAGGGACTAAGTGCAACGTATCGAAGTTTGCTGATGACACAAAGATGGGAGGGAGTGTAATGAGTGCAGAGGACATTGAAACCCTGCAGGGGGACATAGATAGGCTGAGTGATTGGGCAGACATTTGGCAGATGAAATATAATACTGACAAGTGTGAGGTCTTGCACTTTGGCAGGAAAAATAATAGAGCAAGTTATTATCTAAATGGAGAGAAACTGGAAAGTGCTTCTGTGCAAAGGGATCTGGGGGTCCTGGTGCAGGAAACACAAAAAGTTAGTATGCAAGTGCAGCAGGTGGTCAAGAAGACCAATGGAATGCTGGCTTTTATTGCTAGGGGGATGGAGTATAAGAACAGGGAGGTCTTACTGCAGTTGTACCGGGTATTGGTGAGACCACACCTGGAGTACTGCGTGCAGTTCTGGTGCCCATATTTAAGAAAGGACATACTGGCTCTCGAGGCAGTGCAGAGAAGGTTCACTAGGTTAATTCCGGGGATGGGTGGGTTGATGTATGATGAGAGGTTGAGTAGATTGGGACTCTACTCATTGGAGTTCTGAAGAATGAGAGGCGATCTTATTGAAACATATAAGATTGTGAAGGGGCTTGATCGGGTGGATGCGGGGAGAATGTTCCCAATGATGGGTGAAACTAGGACTAGGGGGCATAATCTTAAAATAAGGGGATGCCGTTCCAGGACTGAGATGCGGAGAAATTTCTTCACTCAGAGGGTAGTGGGGCTGTGGAATTTACTGCCCCAGAGAGCTGTGGAAGCTACTACACTCAATAAATTCAAAATGGAGATAGACATTTTCCTGGATAAAAATGGCATTAGGGGATACGGTGAGCGAGCAGGTAAGTGGACATGAGGCTAGGTTTAGATCAGCCATGTGATCTCCTAGACCAGTTTTCGATAGCCTGGATGGGTCAGAGAGGAATTTTCCAGATTTTTTCTCCTCAATTGGCAACTCGGTTTTTTTTCCCCGGGTGATCACATGGATTTGGGCGGGATGAATAATAAAATAAAATGGGCGGCATGGTGCCCTGTTGGTTGGCACTGTTGCCTTGTGGGATTCGGTGAAAACTGGAGTTAAGATTGGATCAGCCATGATCTTGTTGAATGGAGGAGCAGGCTTGAGGGGCCGATTGGCTTACTCCTGCTCCTATCTCTTATGTTCTTATGTTCTTATGTCATTGTAAATTGTCCTGTGATTGTCCTGTGGTTAAATAGGTGGGTTGCTGGGCAATGCGGGTCGATGGGCCAGAAGGGCCTGCTGCTTGTTGTATCACTAAATAAAATAAATAAACAAATAAAGAAATGTAATGTCCTGGTTCATAGTTTCACTATTATGTCGTCAGCATTTCATTTTCGCAGTTTGGTAACAGCAGCTTATTTTCAGCTTGTTTGAGTTACTGCTGATGATAAGAGATGAAGAGAAATGTGTGCCATCCAATTAGGATGGTTGAATAAGGGGAGGTTTCTCTGGTGAGGGACACTGAGGTTGGGCTTGTGGCTTTGTTCGAGAGGAGATGAAGAGAGAAGACGCTGGGGAGAAGAGGTCGTAGGATTCGACCTGGAGCGGGACTGTGATTCGACGAAGCCAAGGGTGAAATTGATTGAGGATCGGTGAATATGGAGAAACTGTGAGCTCCAACTTGTGCACGTTAGACTGTTTCATCAAAGCGGGCTCTTTTCTTTTTTTTCTGCTCTTTTCTTTAATAACCCTATAGTCAAATTAGGTATTATAAAAATAATCTTTTAATCACATGCGGTGTATTGTCTATTATTTTGGGGCACTGGCGCTTCAATCTTATGAGCTTGGTGGGGCTGGAAGTTGTCTTCCCTGGACTTACGCAGTCAAGGAAACCAGGAAATTATAAATTATTGCGGTGCACTCGTTAATTTCCCTTTATATTTCGTGAACAACAGATTAACGACAAAGAAAAAGAGTAAGCTAACATTTTCGAACATCTAACTGCTAGGTTGATTCACTAGGTAAAGTATTGCAACCGGTGGACATTGAGTTCATATTGAATATTGTGATTGCAAATCAGATACTTAGAAAGGTTATTGCTTTGTTGATACTGTGAGAAAGTGCAAGACAGGAACAAGAGTAAGAAAGATGTAATCCTATTTGGACTGAAGCTAACCAAACAGCTTCACAAAATAAGCAAAACTGAACAGTTTTCCTTTTTTCAGTGTTCAAATTCTTTTGTTAATTGCTGGACTGCAGAGTTGGATATGTTGGAAAACATCAATTTCTGTTTTGAAATGACTGTAGGTCTTGCGCATGGCACTTAACAACATAATGCTTTACTTACAACAACATAATGCATAATTTTAACGTGTTTAAAATTATGAAATACCTGGTGAAGGTGCAGCGGAAATGTATGTGTGAAAGGATTAAAGAAAAAAATCATTTAAAAAATGAAGAGGGATTTTAAACTCACTCTCTGAAGAAAGAAGCAGAAACTCACATTACATTTCAAAAGTATCTTCAGAAGCACTTAAAGTACCACAATACAAAAGGCTTCAGATCTAGAATGGGATTAGTTCAAATGAAATAATATATAGAATACAGCATAGTACATGCCCTTCAGCTCATAATGTGCCAACCTTTTAACCTACTCCTCAATGGATCTAATCCTTTCCTCCTACACAGCCCAACACCTTCTATTTTTCTTTCATCCATACACCTATCTAAGAGCTTCTTAAATGTCCCTAATACAGTATATTTGCTTCCATCACCATACTTGGCTGTGTATTCCAGGCATTTATTAATCTCTGTGTAAAAAAACATCTCTGACATCTCCCCTAAACTTTCTTCCACTCACTTTAAAAGGATGTCCTCTGGTATTCGCCACTTCCACCCTGGAAATAATGTGCTGGCTGTCCACTCTGTCTATATGTCTCTAATAATCTTATACATCTCCAGTAATTTGTCTCTCATCCTCCTTTGCTCCAAAGAGAAAGGTTCTAGCTCACTCAATTGTTCCTCATAAGACATTTTCTCTAATCCAGGCAGCAGACTGCTAAATCCCCTCCATACCATCTCTAATGCTTCCACATTCTTCCTGTGAGGTGACCGGAACTCAACACAATATTCCAAGTCTTGTCTAACCAGGGTTTTATAGAGCTGCAACATTACCCCACAGCTCTTGAACTCAGTGCCCTAACAGACAGACAGACATACTTTATTGATCCTGAGGGAAATTGGGTTTTGTTACAGCTGCACCAACCAAGTATAGTGTAGAAATATAGCAATATAAAACCATAAATAATTAAATAATAATAAGTTAATCATGCCAAGTGGAAATAAGTTAATCATGCCAACGCACCATACATTTTCTTAACCATCCTAACAACTTGCACAGCAACTTAGAGGGATATATGGACTTTGACTCCAAGATCCCTCTGCTCCTGCAGATTGCTAAGAATTCTGCTATTAATTACCGTAGATTTTGCACTACAGAGCGCACCTGATTAAAAGCCGCTGGCTCTAATTTTAGAAAGAAAATCAATTTTGTACTTGTACAGGCCGCACCGGATTTTAGGCCGCACCGGATTTTCGGCCGCAGGTGTCCCACGTTGTAATATGAGATATTTACACAGAAAGATATTACACGTGAGGATTTTTTAACTTTTAATTAAATCCATATGGTAACATAAACAAATACATATTGCAAATGCTTTTTTTCGAACCGTGCCTGTAACGTGGCTACTTTTAAATATACATACGTATCGGTAACACAAATTACGTTGCGTATACTTTTTTACTGAACAACATTCCAATATCTCCTAACGACTGGTAAAAAATATATATACTGCAGCCTACCAGGAAAAGTTATTGATCGCCTTTAACTTAAAAGCAGCGTTCGCTCAGATCTAATGCCGCTCGCCCCCCACCTTCCCGTTTATCGCAAACCGGTATTTCCCACAAGACGCGGCGAAACCGGGTGTGACGTCATAGCATCCCAGGATGTAGTACAGAAAACAAATATAGTTAAAACACTTCTAACTTAGAAATTACTAACAAATGAATTACTAAGCGAAAATATTATAAACTAAATAACTGCCATAAAGGCAGCACAATGCTTTTCTTCGAGTGTTTTCCATGTTGATGAGGGTGAGTACAAATGACTGATTTACAATAATTTAATTGTGAAAGTGCGCTTGATTTATCGTACAATTTCATTGGACCTCTGTGAACTACTCATCAATTTTATTGGTCTACTGTTACGAGGCAAAATGTTTTTGGCGGCATGAAAAAAATTCATGCATTAGCCGCACCGTAGTAAAGGCCGCAGTGTTCAAAGCTGTTCAAAATGTGGGAAAAAAGTAGCGGCTTATAATCCGACATCTACGGTATGTATTCTGGCTTCAAGTTCAACCTTACAAGGGATATCACTTCATACTTTTCTGTCTAGCTCTGCATGCTGTCCATGTCCTGATGTAACTTATGACAATTTACTACACTATCCATAACACCACCAAACTTCATGCATTCTGAAATAATTTTTTTTTCAGTTGACATGGTCACAATGGGCCAAAAGGCCATCTGCTGTGGTATACCAAATCCATCATTCAATGACTATTCAATATCATACCTATGAACGATGGAACTAAAATTCCATTTCTCTCACTTGAAACACTTAGAGAAAAATACCAAATGTAATATGATGAATCTATTAAATACATACTTTTTTGCAATATGAGCTCAGTAAAATGGAAGATCTGTTCTGCATTAAATATTTTATTGTAACAAAAATGTTATTGCTACACAATACTTATTGTGTTACACCTAGTAATTCATTATCTGCCAATACAGTCTTTCTGAATATAATATATGAATTTCATACTGAATAGCTTACCTTGATTGTATTTTTGTCATGCAGTGTTCACATGACTGCATCATTCAAAGCTGCAAAACAATAGATTAGGATTCAATGTAATATTTCCAGCATTCATTTTACCAACATTTTATTAAATTGCAATGATTTTGTTTTCCATTATTGTACACAGTATAATCCCTGTGCTGAAATAACTTCATAATAAGCATGAAAAAACTTTGGCTTCTGAACAATGCTTCTGAGAACCTATGCATAGGACCTCATAACATTAAGTACATAAAGATGAAGGTACATATTATAATTGGTGATTTTTATCTAGCTCAGAAACTCAATATTTTTCAAGGTATATGTCATATGATGTAAGTACATTAATCAATATACATTCAATATTTTGCTGTACTTGCATTAAATCATATTCATAACTGTGAATTTTGTGACCTTGAACTCAAAGGAAAGAACAATGCTCAAGGTCAATGGAAGTTGAGATTCAGCACAACGATGATTTCAGATCAGACTATTTTGTATATATGCTCATGAATTCGATTGAAATATTCAATTGATGGCAAGATAAATAGATTGGATAGATAAATGCAATCAGACAAATGTTGTGGAGAAAGACGATATGCTTGAAATGCATGTTCAGTGCAGCTGAAGTTTATGTACTGTGTAGCAAGCATAAACCAAACTACTGGACCAGAGTGGGGCAGCAACTCCGCCCTAGTGCAATGAACAAGCCAGATGACTTAAACAGAATTTTACAAACTGCTAGTCTATATTAAAAGGTGAGCACAATTTTTCTAACTTAAATGTATTTGCAAGCTTAAACATATGTTTCTGGGTCGCAGAGTGATGGAGTCAGAGTTGTGCTGCGTGGAAATGGACTCTTCAGCCCAATTCACCCATGCCAAACAAAATACTTAACAAGTCCTACTTACCTGCATTTGGCCCAGATCCTTCTAAATCCTTCCTATCCGTGAATCCAACTAATGTCGGATAATACCCACCTCTACTACTCCCTCTGGCAGCACATTCCACTCTCCCATCACATGCTGTGTGGAAAAATGTGTTCTCTTACCTTCAATCTAAGTTCCTAGTTCCAGATTTTGCTACCCTGGGGAAAAAGGACTATGACCATCCACTTTAGCTGTGCCTCTCACTATTTCATAAACTTCTATAAGACACTCCTCAGCCTCCTTCGCTTGCAAAAAGACACCCCCCTATCCATTTTCTCTTTGGGACGCAACACTACCAGTCCCAGCGATATTCTTCTGATTTTATTTGCAGCCTGGCAGGGGCGTTAGGTGGTGAGTGTCCACAGCATTTGTGAGCAGTCGCTTGTTTCGCTGCAGTAAGCAAGGTTTGAAAAAGATCTTGAGACCTATTAGGACTTTCTATGGGCCTCAATCATAACGATCTCTTCAGCACTCACCAAAGGCTAATAAAAAGAAACTAGATATAAGCAGAGCAGTGTTAAGAGTGGTCTGGCTTTGGTTCATGAGACTTGGGCAAAAACAGACAAAGACAGAGGCTCTAAGTTTCTAGTTTATTTTCTTTTTTTGCCTATCATTACATAGCTAGTGCAGTGAGAATGGCTCTAGAGCATATATGTCAAACTCAAGGCCCGCGGGCCAAATCCGGCCCGCGGTGGAATTATCTTTGGCCCGCGAGATAATATCTAATTACTATTAAAGCTGGCCCCAGTAATCGAAGCGCCTATGGCGTATGATATGGCTAATGCTGAGTTTATTCAGGTACCAGGTTTTCAGGGTTTTTAGTGTTTATTCGGCAGTCTTGCTCGGCAGTCTTCTTCATAAGAAACGGAATTTGTAAAGTGAAACACTTTGTAGTTATCGCAGAGACTGAGACACATGAGAGCAGGCTGAAAAAACGGAGGCAACGAAAGCTGCGTTCGCACACGTCCAACTGATCCGGCCCGCATGAAGCTGCATTTTGCTCAATCCGGCCCGTGACCTAAAATGAGTTTGACACCCCTGCCTAGAGCAAGTGGTATTTTATTTGTATGAGATTTGGGAACTCTGGGAGAGATCCAGTCTCCTTAATGACTGTATCTGCATGAGGTACATTGAGACACAGCTCCTTAGAGACCGTGTTAAGGTACTGAAGCTGCAGCTCAATGGCTTTCAGCTAGTATGGGAGAATGAGGAGTTGATAGGTAGGCGCTACAGGGAGTTAGTCACCCCAGAGTTGCTGGAGGGAAGTACCTAGATAACTTTCAGAAGTAAAGGGAATAGGCAGCCAGTGCAGAGCACCTCTGTGGCCATTTCCATCAATAATAAGTATCCCATTTTGGAAGCTGTTGTGGTGGTGGGAGAGAGAACCTACCAGGAGAAGCCACAGTGATCAGATCTCTGGCAACGAGTCCAGCTCTGTGGCTCAGGGAAGGGATGGCAGAAGAGATGTGCAGCTGTGATATGGGATTCCATATTTAGAGCAGAAAATAGGAGACTCCATGGATGTCAGAGACACCTGGATGGTATGTTGCTTCCCAGGTGCCACGGTCAGGGATGACTCAGAACAGGACTATAGCATTCTAAAGGGGGAAGGTGAGCAGGCGGAAGCTGTGATACATATTGGTACCAACGGCACAACTAAGAAAAAGTCCTGAAGAGAGAATATAGGGAGTTAAATAAAAGAGCTGAAAAGCAGGACCTTCAGGATGGATTACTGAAAGCATCATGCCAGTCAGGGTAAGAATAAGAAGATTTGGCAGAAAAATGCTTGACAGAGGAATTGGTGTGGGGGCATGGTTTCAGATTTTTGGATTACTGGGATCTCTTCCAGAGATGGTGTACCCCATAAAAAAAGGGATGGGTTACATCTGAACCCTTGGGGGACCAATATCTTTGCAGGCAGATTTGCAAGAGCTGCTGGGGAGGGTTTAAACTAATTTGGCGGGGGGTGGGAATTTGAATGATAGGGCTGAGGACGGGGTAGTTGGTATACAAGTGGAGGTAGTGTGTAGCAAGTCCATGAGGAAGGTCAGGGAGATGATAAGGCAAAATTACAGTAAGTGTAGGATGAGTTGAAGTGTAACATGGGATCAAGTCAAAAATGGTGATGTGTACAGGACTGATGAGTGACAAGATGAAATCTGAATGTAAGCTATCCAATAATATAAAAGGACACCATTTTTTAATTTCAGCTATTTAAAGAGTAAAAGAAATACAAAACTGGACCATTGGAAAATGAGGTCAGAGAAGTAGTAATGAGGGATAAAGAAATGGTAAACAAACATAAGTATTATGTGTCCGTCTTCACTGTGGAAGACACTGGCAGTATGCCAAAAATACAAGAGTATCAGGATCAAAAGAGAGTGTAGTTACTTTTACTAAGGAGAATGTGCTTAGCAAGCTGAAAGGTCTAAAGGTAGATAAGTCGCCTGGAGCAGATGGACCCAGAGTTCCGAAAGAGGTGGCTAGCTGAAGAGATTCTGGATTAGTAGTGATCTTTCAAGAAACACTAGATTCTGGAATGTGTCCGGAGGATTGCAAAACTGTAAATGTCACTCCACTTTTCAAGAAGGAAGGGAGACAGATACAAGGAAATTATAGGGCAGTTAGCCTGACTTTTGTAGATAGAAAGATGTTGGAGTCCATTATTAAGGATGAACTTCCAGGCTACTTGGAAGCACATGATAAAATAGGCCAAGTTAGCATGGTTTCCTTAAAGGGAGATCTTGCCTGATAAATTTGTTGGAATTCTTTGAGGAAGTAACAGGCAGGATAGACAAAGGAGAGTCAGTGGATGGTGTTTACTGCAATTTTGAGAAGGCCTCTGACAAGGTGCCTCTAATGAAACTGCTAAACAAGATAAGATCCCACAGTATTACAGAAAATATACCAGCACAGGTAGAAGATTGTCTACCTGATGCACCATCAATAACTCTCAGAGACAGGAAGTGAATGATAGGCTTTTATTAGCAGCAAAAAGGGAGCACGACATCTCGAAGACTGAGGAAGGAGCAGTGCCCCAATCGCCTTTATACAGGGATGTGTGGGAGGAGCCACAGGAGCAGTCAGCTGAGGGGCGTGTCCAGACTGGTATACATAGTTTACCACACTACCGAAGGACTTACAGATTGGGAGAATGGGCAAAGAAGTGGAAGATGGATTTTGCACTTTGGTAGAAGAAATAAAGGCATATACTATTTTCTAAACAGGAAGAATATGCAAAAATCAGAGGTGCAAAGAGACTTGAGAGACCTTGTGCAGGATTCCCTTAGGGTTAACTTGCAGGTGTTTAATGATTTTGAGCTTAGAAGAATGGAGGAGTGGGGAGATCTCATTGAAATCTATTAAATATGGAAAAATGTAGATTCAGTAGATGTGGAGAGGATGTTTCCAATAGTAGGGGAATCTAAAACCAGAGGCAACAGCCTCAGAAGAGTGGGATGTTCATTTAGAACAGAGATGAGGAGTATAACCAGAGTATAGTAAATCTATGGAATTCATCACCGTGTCATTTGATATAGTTAAAGTGGAGATTGATAGGTTCTTGATTAGACAGGGTGTCAAAGGTTACAGGGAGAAGGCAGGAGAACAGAGTTGAGAGGGGTAATAAAGCAGCCATGATAGAATGCCAGAGCAGACTTATAGTCCAAATGGCTAAATTCTGTTCCTATACCTTGTGGTATTATATAATTTAAAGCTGACATGTTTTACAGAGACTCATTAAACCAAGAGCAGGATACATACACCATAGAACACTATAGCACAGTACAGGCCCTTCAGCCCTCCAAGTTGTGCCGACCCATATAATCCTTAAAAAAAAGTACTAAACCCACACTACCCCATAACCCTCCATTTTTCTTTCATCCATGTGCCTGTACAAGAGGCTCTTAAATACCCCTAATGTTTTAGCCTCCACCATCATCCCTGGCAAGTCATCCCAGGCACTCACAACCCTCTGTGTAAAAAACTTACCCCTGGTGTCTCCCCTAAACTTCCCTCCCTTAATTTTGTACATATGCCCTCTGGTGTTTGCTATTGGTGCCCTGGGAAACAGGTACTGACTATCCACCCTATCTATGCCTCTCATAATCTTGTAGACCTCTATCAAGTCCCCTCTCATTCTTCGATGCTCCAAAGAGAAAAGTCCCAGCTCTGCTAACCTTACTTCATATGACTTGTTCTCCAAACCAGGCAACATCCTGGTAAATCTCCTCTGCACCCTCTGCATAGCTTCCACATCCTTCCTATAATGAGGTGACCAGAATTGAACACAATACTCTAAGTGCGGTCTCACCAGAGATTTGTAGAGTTGCAACATGACCTCTCTACTCTTGAACTCAATCCCCCTGTTAATGAAGCCTAGCATCCCATAGGCTTTCTTAACTACCCTATCAACCAGTGCAGCCACCTTGAGGGATGTATGGATTTGAACCCCAAGGTCCCTTTGTTCATCCACACTCTTAAGTAACTAACCATTAATCCTGTACTCAGTCTTCTGGTTTGTTCTTCCAAAATGCATCACCTCACACTTGTCCGGATTGAACTCCATCTGCCATTTTTCTGCCCAACTCTGCAGCCTGTCTATATCCTCTTGTAACCTTTGACAACCTACAGCTCCATCCACAACTCCTCCAATCTTCGTGTCGTCCGCAAACTTACTCACCCATCCTTCCGCCTCTACATCTAGGTCATTTATAAAAATCACAAATAGCAGGGGTCCCAGGACAGATCCCTGCGGCATTCCACTAATCACTGACCTCCAGGCAGAATACTTTCCTTCCGCAACTACCCTCTGCTTTCTTCCTTTAAGCCAATTTTTTATCCAAATAGTCAAGGTTCAACTTATCCCATGCCTCATGATTTTCTGGATGAGTCTCTCATGAGGGACCTTGTCAATTGCTTTGCTAACATCCATGTAGACCACATGCACTGCCCTACCCTCATCAATTTCTTTTGTTACCTTTTCAAAAAACTCAATCAGGCTCATGAGGCACAATCTTCCCTTCACAAAGCCATGTTGACTATCCATGAGTAGACTGTACTTCTCCAAAGGCTCGTAGATCCTATCCTTAAGAATCCTTTCCAGTAGTTTGCATACCACTGACGCAAGACTCACCAGTCTATAGTTCCCAGGTTTCTCCCTATTACCTTTTTTAAACAAGGGAACTACATTTGCCATTCTCCAGTCCTCCGGCACTTCCCCTGCAGCCAAAGAGGATTCAAAGCTAATGCTCCTGCGATCTCTTCTCTCAATTCCCACAGCAACCTGGGGTGTATCATATCCGGCCCTGGGGATTTATCAATCTTAATGTTTTTAAGATGATCCAGCACTTCTTCTTCCTTAATCTCCACATTGTCCAGCCCACAGGCCCGCTCTACTTCGACCTCATCCTGATCAAAATCCTTTTCACTTGTGAATACTGAAGCAAAGTATTCATTTAGGACTTCCCCAACCTCCTCTGCTTCCAAGCACATGTTGCCCTCTTTATCCTTTAGTCATCCCACCTTCGTTCTCGTCATCCTCCTATTCTTCACAAAGGCATAGAATGCCTTGGGGTTCTCCTTAATCCTATTTGCCACGGCCTTCTCATGCCCCCTTCGAGCTCTCCTGAGTCCTTTCTTTAGCTCCTTCCTGACTACCCTATATTTCTCAAAAGCCCCTCCTACTTCCTGCTTCTTATATCTACCATATGCTTCCTTTTTCCTCTTGACAAGTTGCCTCACATGTTTCCTCAGCCACGGTTCCCGTTTCCTACCATTTTTTCCTTGCCTCAGTGGGACAAACCTATCCTGAACCCAGCTCAAGTGGTCCCTAAACTTCTCCCACATTACTTCTGTGCTTTCCCCTTTGAACATCTGTTTCCAATTTACTCTCGCTAGTTCCTGCCTCATCCCTTCAAAGTTAACCCTTCCCCAGTTAAGCACTTTACCATTTCGTCTGATTTTATCCCTCTCCATAGCTATGCTGAAGCTAAGGGAGTTGTGGTCACTCTCACCAAAATGCTCCCCCACCAAGAGGTCTGTCACCTGACCAGGTTCATTACCCAGAACTAGATCCAGTATAGCCTTTCCTCTCATTGGCCGGTCCACATACTGTGTCAGGAATCCTTCTTGAACACACCTGACAAATTCAGCCCCATCTATCCCCTTGCAGTCAGGAGGTGCCAGTCAGGTGGCATGCACTGTGAAACCACACATAAAAACCTCCTGTGTGAAAAAGACCTTACCTTACAAAAGGTGCTGAACATTGCAATATCATTAGAAGCAGAAGCACAAGGTGCTTCAGAGATACTACAAATAAAATGTCACTGAACAGAAATGAAGGAAAGAAATGTTACCATTGTGGGAACATGCCACATGACCCAGAGGATTGTTGGTTTAAAGACAAAAAATGCAGTAACTGTGGCAAACAGGGCCACATTGGCAGAATATGCAAAGCTAGTAAACAGCAGAAAAGGGACAAAATACAGAAAAACAAGAAACCCCAGAAAGGAAAATACAACAATATACACAAAAAGAAAGAAAGCAGTTCTGATGAAAATGGCTCAGACAAAAGTGAATTGTCTTGTCTGCAACTTCACAGTGTGAAAGAGACAGATAATCGAAGAGTAATATGGATCACTCTACAAGTGGCAGGCGTGAGTTTGAAAATGGAGTCAAACACAGGCTCAGCTTTATTAGTGATCTCTGTACACGACTACAAATGACTGTTTTTTTCACATACCTCTGAAATGAACTAAACTACTGCTAAAGACTTACACAGGACAGAGAGTGCGTCCCAAAGATAAAATTGACGTGACAGTGACCTACGGAGATAAAACACAGCAGCTGAACCTCTATGTACTGAAAAATGGAGGACCACCATTACTGGAACGCAAATGGCTCAGGAAAATCCAGTGGGATTGGCATACCATTAAGGCACTAGATGTGTCAACAAGAGAGCAGCTCAGCGGGCAAGATGTCCACAGCTCTCCTCTCATCCATTGTCGACTATTACAACGACGATGAGGAGCTAGACAGCGTTGACGATGAGGACGAACGCAGTATCTTTGGCCGTGACTCAGGTGAAGATACAGAAGATACAAGGGAGACAGATATTGCCAATAAGCAGGATGATGAAGACTACCTGGAAGTAAAAGAGCAGATGTACCAGGAGAAATTGACATCTCTCAAAAGACAGCTACAGCAGTTAGAGGAAGGCATTTTGCAGGAGTATCAGAAAAGAATGAAGAAACTAGATCAACAATACAAGGAAGGAATACAAAATGCAGAGCTTTCTCTGCAACTGGCAACAGAACAAGTGGAAAAGAATTATATTAAAGAGAAGAAAGCAGCAGTGAAGGAATTTGAAGATAAAAAGATTGAGTTGGAAGAAAAGAAAAAGATGATTGAGAATGAGAGACTAACAATGGAACTCACAGGAGATTCTATGGAGGTAAAGCCAATAATGACTCGGAAACTGAGGAGGAGAACTAATGACCCTGTTCCAATTACAGACAAAAGACGAAAACCTGCACCTGCACCGTTAAATTACTTGTTAACAGATGAACTGATAATGGAAGATCTGTGAACTTTCAATAAGCTTAAATCTCCGAAAAAACCAACATATCCGTCTTCTCCTGAGCATCCTGCCAGCATTCTTGCTGAATCACCAGCACAAAGATATGAAGCACAAATAGAAGATGGAAAGTCATATTACGATAAGAGATGGTATCATAAAGGTCAGGCTATCTATTTGGAATCTAAGGAGAATATGAGGTTGACTGTGTAATTAGCTCAGTTGGAACAAATGAGATATGGGTAAGGAAGACAACTGATAGCACAAAGATGCGTATATATCTAGGACAGATGCACAGAGGAGTCTTCATTATATGGAGGTGAACTGCTGCCTAGAACTCTTAGCAAGTCGGATGTCCATGTTTTCTTAACTCCCTATGCTCAGAGATCAACTTTTCATGACTTTTACATGGAAATCTGTATTAAAACAAACAAGTTATTGACAGACATTACCTGGAGAGGCAGAGAAGATCCCCCTCCCCAGAGACCTGAGTCATAAATATGTCTTAGATCAAAAGTAAATAAAAGGACGTGTCATAATTTGATACTATTATGTTACTTTGTTACAATTTGATATTATTAAGTTATTAAGTAAACAGATGGTAGGCGTTTGTATGTTAAGGGTAAACATATTTGTTTAGCATAGTGCCGGAGTAAAAAAGTTGATACACTATTAAAATAAAAGGGTAGGAGTGTACCGTATAGCCTACAGTTTAATAAGGGACTACTTTATGTTTTAGTAACACATTGTTGAATGTGCTATTAGGCGCATATTGAGTGTGCGTTATTAGGTGTGTATTTATATGCACTTGTGTGTAAAGTTCGGATTCTGCCAGTAAAGAACCATGAAACTTAGCTCCCGTCTCCAGCATTTTCATTAATAGCATTGTTGTGTAGCCAGGACACATACACAACGAAAAGTAAAAGAGAAATTCATTGATAACTTTGTCAAGATTGGCACTTATGAAAATATAACACAATAAGTCCACAAAGCCGTTTTTATATTTTATATAAAACATAAAGAAAGTAAAATACAAATATAGTGCATTTTAATTGAAACAAGGTATTGTAACTGGAGATTGAAAGCCTGACATTCTTTGTAGTTTTTGGACATCTCATTCAAATCTTCTCACAAATGCTGCGGTGTTGCTTTTGTTACACTACACATATTATATTTTAATTATATTAAAAGTGTGCAATAATTTTATTAACTACATATGTATGATCAACAAGGGTAAGACAAAGACAGCTTTATTGCTTTATGGTGGCACATAAATTCAGAGTTGGAAATGATGGCGATCTCAAGCAATCTCATTATATATTCCAAAATATGAAAAATATCCAAAATCAGAAAGACTTTAGACCCCAAACAGCTTAGATAAGGGACACTCAACTTACAGTGTTAAAAAGGTAGCATTTGAAATTGAAATGCGAAAGTAAATTTCCACCTTAAATAAGACCATACGACATAGAAGCAGAATTAGGCCATTTGGCTCAGCAAATCTGCTTCACCATTCAGACAGACAGACAGACATACTTTATTGATCACAAGGGAAATTGGGTTTCGTTACAGCCGCACCAACCAAGAATAGTGAAGAAATATAGCAATATAAAACCATAAATAATTAAATAATAATAAGTTAATTATGCCAAGTGGAACTAAGTCCAGGACCAGCCTATTGGCTCAGGGTGTCTGACACTCCGAGGGAGGAGTTGTAAAGTCACAGGTAGGAATGACTTCCTATGATGCTCAGTGTTACATCTCGGTGGAATGAGTCTCTGGCTGAATGTACTCCTGTGCCTAACCAGTACATAATGGAGTGGATGGGAGTCATTGTCTAAGATGGCATGCAACTTGGACAGCATCCTCTTTTCAGACACCACCATCAGAGAGTCCAGTTCCACCCCCACAACATCACTGGCCTTACGAATGAGTTTGTTGATTCTGTTGGTGTCTGCTACCCTCAGCCTGCTGCCCTAGCACACAACAGCAAACATGATAGCACTGGCCACCACAGCCTCGTAGAACATCCTCAGCATTGTTAAAGGACCTCAGTCTCCTCAGGAAATAGAGATGGCTCTGACCCTTCTTGTAGACAGCCTCAGTGTTCTTTGACCAGTCCAGTTTATTGTCCATTCATATCCCCAAGTATTTGTAATCCTCCACCATGTCCACACTGACCCCTTGGATGGAAACAGGGGTCACTGTTGCCTTAGCCCTCCTCAGATCCACCACCAGCTCCTTAGTCTTTTTCACATTAAGCTGCAGATAATTCTGCTTGCACCATGTGACAAAGTTTCCCACCATAGCCCTGTACTTAGTCTCATCTCCCTTGCTGATGCATCCAACTATGGCAGAGTCATCAGAAAACTTCTGAAGATGGCAAGACTCTGTGCAGTAGTTGAAGTTCGAGGTGTAGATGGTGAAGAGAAAGGGAGACAGGACAGTCCCCTGTGGGGCCCCAGTGCTGCTGACCACTCTGTCTGACATACAGTGTTGCAAGCGCACGTACTGTGGTCTGCCAGTCAGGTAATCAATAATCCATGACACCAGGGAAGCATCCACCTGCATCACTGTCAGCTTCTCACCCAGCAGAGCAAGGCGGAAGGTGTTGAACGCACTGGAGAAGTCAAAAAACATGACCCTCACAGTGCTCACCGGCTTGTCCAGGTGGGCGTAAACATGGTTCAGCAGGTAGAAGATGGCATCCTCAACTCCTAGTCGGGGCTGATAGGCAAACTGGAGGGGGTCTAAGTGTGGCCTAACCATAGGCCGGAGCTGCTCTAGAACAAGTCTCTCCAGGGTCTTCATGATGTGGGAGGTCAATGCCACTGTAGTCATTGGAGCCACTGGAGTCAATCATGACTAATCCTTTTTTCCCTCCTCCTCAACCCCATTTCCCAGCCTTCACCCCGTAACCTTTGATGCCATGTCCAGTCAAGAACCTATCAATCTCTGCCTTAAATACACCCAACAACCTGGCCTCCACAGCTGCATATGGCAACAAATTACACAATTTCACCACCCTTTGGCTAAAGAAATTTCTCCACATCTCTGTTTTGAATGGATGCCCCTCTATCCTGACACTTTTTGTCCCTCTTCCCTCTAGGAGAAGGTTCAGGAGCTTGAAGACTCATACGGCCAGATTTGGGAACAGCTTCTTTCCAACTGTGATGAGACTGCTGAACAGATCCTGACCCAGATCTGGGCCGTACCTTCAAAATATCCGGACCTGACTTGCACTACCTTACTTTCCCTTTTCTATTTCTATTTATGATTTATAATTTAAATTTTTATTATATTTACTATTGATTTGTACTCCAGGGAGCGCAAAGTGCAGAATCAAATATCGCTGTGATGATTGTACGTTCCAGTATCAATTGTTTGGTGACAATAAAGTAATAAATATTATTTCTCCTGCCTCATTTTCTAGCAGTCCTATATCCACTCTCATCTCTTTTTTATTTTTTACATACCTGAAAGTTTTTACTAATAACTTTGATATTATATGCTAGCTTACTTTCATATTTCATCTTTTCCCTTCTAATGATTCTTTTATTTGCTCTCTGTAGATTCTGTAAAACTTCCCAATCCTCTATCTTCCCACTAATTTTTGCTTTGTTGTATGCCTTCTCTTTTGTTTTACATTAGCTTTGACTTCCCTTGTCAGACACCAAAATTTCCCTTACTCCACCAAAATACTGCTACATCAGACTTTACTTTCTCCCTATCAAATTTCAAGCTGAATTCAATCATATCATGATCACTGCCTCCTAAGGGTTCCTTCGGCTCCCTAATCGCCTCTGCTTCATTACATTAACACCCAGTCCTGTATAGCTGATCCCCTATTAGGCTCAACGACAAACTGCCCTAAAAGCCATCTCTTAGGCATTCAACAAACTCACTCTCCTGTGATCCATTACCAACCTGATTTTCCCAATCGACCTGCATGTTAAAATCTCCCATGACTATCGTAACATTACACTTCTGACATGTATTTTTGATTTCCTATTGTAATCTGTGGTCCACCTCCCAGCCACTGCTGTTTATAGTTTTGTCAACTTCTTCTGAAGACCTACAAACCTTAAGTTACACTGCTAATAACACAAAAGGAGCCCATATGGTCTATTTAATCCACAATACTTCTAGAGGAATCATTTCCATTAGTTCCATTCCCCACCTCTATATTTCCCTCTACCCCTGCAACTTATTCTCTCTCACAAGTACATCTTCAATGACTACACTGGATTTGAAGGGCTTGCTGGGCTAATTAAGAGCTGTCATTGGCTTAACGTAATGTGTGCAAACAGAATGGAAAAGAAGGCAAATTTATTTTGGTTTTTAATGACTATCTGCAAATTCATTGTCACTATTACTGATACTGTCTTTTCTTTCCTTCCAAATTTGTCTATGTTATATTAAACACCAGTATTTAAATTCCCCAGGCCGCACACACTTGTCTTCATTCATCAATCTGAGTTTCTGGATTGTTCACTGTACTACCATTTCCCAGAACTGTGTACAAATCCATTTTAATATATTAACAAATGGAAAGACAAGTTATATTTTAGGTTTTTGGACTTAGATGCTAACACTAAATGTCTGACCCAGCTTGAATAGATTGGAGGGCTCCAGGTAAATGGCTACTGTCAGTGAGGAATTTCCATGAATGAATATAAGCACAGCTTCAGGCATCAAATGCTATTTAATGACTAGCAAGAGGGCAACACAGTGGTGAGATTCAAGGGTCCCAGGATAGATAAGATTGACAAAAACAATACTGTGCAAAAGATCTGGACAGATAAAATTATTCTGTAAAGCGAAGATGCTTTCAAAAATAATGGAATGAAAAGTTTCTAAATATATCAAAAAATTACTATAAAGAGCATAAACAGTAAAAAATTGAATTAAATCAACATTTGGTGTGACCACCCTTTGCCTTAAAAACTGCATCAATTCTCTTAGGTACATTGCCGTGCAGTTTCATAAGAAAATTGCCACAATCCTTCTGCAGACTTTGGTTGTCTCAGTTGCTACTGCTACTGTGTCTCTGGGTAATCCCGAACAGCCTCAATGATGTGGAGATCAGGGCTCTGTGAAGGCCATACCACATGTTTCAGAATTCCTTTGTCTTCTTTTCACTGAAGATCGTTCTTTATGCCCAAGACCCATGTGTTTGGGGGTCACTGTCCTGCTGCAGAATGAAGCTGGGACTGACCAGACGCCTCCCTGATGGCATTGTGTAATGGATGACAATCTGCTCATACTTCTCAGCATTGAGGATTCCATTAATTCTGACCAGATTACTAATTCTGTTTTCAGAAATTCAGCCCAACACCTTCAGGGAATCTCCACCGTGCTTCGCTGTTGACTGAAGATATGTTATACTCTCCAGCTCTTCTACAGACAAACTGCCTCTCGTTTGATCCAAAAATAGTTTAGCGCTCCAGTCGTGCTTTTGTACACAGCTGCATCTCTTGGCTTTGTTTCCTCTTTGGAGGAATGCCTTATTGGCAGCAATTCTTCCATTTATATCACTTCTGACAAGACTTATCTGGAGAGTACAAGGTTCCACTGGTCTTTGTGGGTTCAGAACTGATGGCAATGCTGAACTTCTGATTTGGAAGGGACATCAGTTTGATGTATCTCTCATCTGTTGCACTTAGGTTCCATGCCAACCACTGTGTTTCTGGTTTTGACCCTTCCCCGCTTGTTTGTGCTTCTTCAGAAGAGCTTGGAAAACACATCTTCAAACTTCTGTCTGTCACACAATTTCTGCTGGAGAGAAACCTTGCTGATGTAGGGTGACCAGTCTTCTTGCTGTGTTCTCTCTTCTCCCATGGTGTAAGAATTGATCATTTGAAGGTTAAACTGTCACATCTGCCACACTTGCACCTTTTATTTTGGTTGTCCTTCACTGAGCTTAATTCATTCTACATACTTTTCCAGTTCATTTAATCAATTTAGTTCATTCAACTCATTAAGTCATTGATCATATGCACCAGTATGTATCTTTGTTTACTCAGGTGCTGAGCTATGTACCTACAAAGTAATCAAGTTTTTACTTGAAAAGTGATCTATATTGTGGTGAGAATTTGGTCCCTGATGACAGAGAAGAAAGCTCATTTCACTCAAAAGCTGTTTTTATTGCAACAAGCACAAACACAGACTGGGTGCTCTGACGGAAAGAGAACCCACTCAGTCACATAGAGATGGGGGAGGTGATTTACACACACAGTTACAGTCGGGGTGATCCACAGAAACACATGCGAATAACTGTATAAACTGAGCTAAAACGTAACAATAAATGAACTTGAACATCCCTCCATAATCCCATGAAAGCATTTTAAAACAAGAACAATAATTAGTGTTGGCCCCTAGAAATACTGGGGCGGGCTGTCAATCATGCCCCTCCCCCACCCCCCAGAGCTTTACAATATGTTACTTAACAAAATGCCATAACTTCTCTGTAACATTTAATATTTTGGAAGATTAATGATTAGAAATCTAAAATATACTCTTTTCTACTGATACACTAATACAGACAAAAAATATATATTGAAAACAAACTTTATAGAAAGAATCCCAAGATGCAGAGACTTTTCCACAGTACTGTAGCTATTACTGTAGGTTAATGTGATTGGCAGATTACAGAATTCATAACCACCAACATTGGTTTGGGGTTCACTTTAAGAGGCTGGTCTGATGTGATGAGATAACTAAGTAAAGGGTTTACCATGCTTTGTGTTCAGATTTATGGTGTTCAATAAATGAGTTGCTACACTTTTTCTGAAACATAAAATGCCTCCGCCGTTTCATTTGTGAAAACCTACATTGGTAACCCCGATGCTCTAGGACAATTCCAGAGTTATTGAACATGTAGTCCAATCCAGTCGTTCTGAAACTGCTGGAAATTTAGGAGCAAAATGCCATCACTTGGTTCGCGCAAACCAAAGCCCACTTCATGCTGTGAGAAATCCACACCACCAGATATTTCTATATAGTAGCATCACTCAGTAATTTCATCGCTGTGAGTGTGATGTGTCTATTACAACACCTGCCTGAACATAAATATCAATCGCTGAAAACTCACCTTTTGCAGACTTTTGGACTATCGGAGTCTGAGCATGCCAAACAGTTGCTCTCCTTGCCCAGCCTCAGTGACATTAAGCCTTCAGAGTTAATGGACCACATGCTGTCTCTCCTGGGAAATCACCATCTTTATTTTATTTTTAATCTCTTCATGTTTGCATAGCCCTTGCTAATGCACCCATGAAGAACTATAGGGAACTTGCTAAAAAAAAAGCTGATAGTCTACACCCAGCGAAGCAGTGGTGAATCATTCCTCCTCCTTTCTCAACCTCAATAAGCCTGGTCAGCAAGGCTCCCAACATAAGGAAGCCTGCAGCTGAGAAACAGATAATGTTGGGCCCTATATTTTTACCATGCTTGCTTTGGTATGAACACTAGAAAATGCCCACCACCTTATACTTTTGACAGTGCCAATGTATTGGGACATCAGAGGTCTGTGAACACTGTGGGGTTTCAGCTGCCAGGAATCACTACTGTTCACTACGGACACCCTTTCAGGGCAATGGCCCAGAACCTCAGTTAGGCTACCTCACACCAAGGTGTATCACCCCACAGTCCAATGGCTTATGTGAGCAGTTTCACCACTCCTTAAAGGCTGCTCTGAGAGCTTCCCTGACAGATGAGTTTTGGCATTAACGTCCCTCGTCCATCCTCAGAACAGCTCCAAAAGATGACCTGCAGTTGTCCACAGCTGAATTAGTATATGGGCAGCTGTTACAAGTGCCAGATCATTTTAGTCCTGGTATCATGACCGCCTGGTTGGCTTCGCAATAGTGTTCCACCCTCCTCAGTAAATTCAATTCCTTTGCACCTATCCCTATCTCCCAACATGGCGGACAGCACTCTTGAGTTCATGCTGACCTACAATCCATCTCGTTTGTTTTTGTCTGCCATGCTGCACAGCAACATCCCCTTAGGCTCCCTTATGATGGCCCGTTCCACATTTTGGAATGGAAATAAAAGTTTTTATCTTAGACAAGAGTGGTAAACGTGTATATATTTTGGTAGATTGCTTAAAACTGGGCCCAAAGATTTGGAGGATTCAGCTACCTTGGCCCTGCTGTCACAACATGACCTTAAGCATCTTTCCCCCTACATTACCATTGTGCAAAGTAACACTCAGTAAGCAAAGCCAAAAACAATGAAGCAAGATCTTGGACTATTCTCTTCCATCTCATTAGATGTTAATACTGCACCTGTAGCAACCAACACTTAGCTGCAGGCATTCTGGCATTCTGTGTTCTGAACTATACTGTGGTCCACTTACTAATCTGACATTACAGGAAGAAAATCCACAGAGCAACAGACTTGTTTTTTATATGCATCGAGTAACGGCTCTGTGATCTTGTTTTTGTGGGAAGGTGTTAAATCTTTATCCAGAATTGGAGCCCTGAATCTTCAAAATATTCCTGTAGGAGCAAGGTATCCTTTTTCTACCTGTAGGAGCCGTGTACAGGCAGTCCTTGGATTACGAACAAGTTCCGTTCCTGAGCCCATCTTTAAGTCGGATTTGTACGTAAGTCAGAACAGGTACATCTGGTATTATTTAGTGTCAGTTAGTCAAACGTTTGTCTTAGTATATAGTATATGTTTTAATTTTCTATGCATATAAAACACTTAATAAACATGTGTATTTCAATAATTAAACTATTGCATTGCTTAGTAATAATTGTAGCTTTCATCGGGGCAGGGCCTTTCACATGCTCCATTATTCTCCTTTATCCTTTACCTGCATCCTTTATTAACCTAGCTATTGTTCACGATCGCACTTAATAAAAAAAATACAGCAGTAGCCATGGGCGACGGATCTTGTGCTGCTCCGGGTCCTAAAGTCCACCTGCACTGAGACAGGTTAAATGGGAAAAGTGGAGGCGGTGCTGACTGGAAAAGTGGGTGTCAGGGTGAATCTTGCTAAGAAGTATTTAAGCCAAATACAAAGTAACACACTCAACACAGTGTTAATGGCAACGACTTAAACTGGCGGACGGCGTCATGATCTGACATAAAATGGCAGATGGTGTTCTCCTCCCTCCATTCATAAGTACGAGTTGTCCATAAGTCGGATGTTCGTAACTTGGGGACTGCCTGTATCTACTTACTGTCTGTAATGCACTTTATGGCGCATTTATTATGGTAATCCCTCATGTGGGTTGGGGCATGGTAGAAGTGAATGAGTATAGTTACGTATTCACACTTTGTTTTGGTTAGTTGTTTAGTTTCATCTAGTTGAAAGTTAGAGGCAGCAGAGAATGATATTTTTTGCTGACCACTAACTGGAATGCTTAGTTATACTAACTAGAATGCTAATTGGAATGTTATTAGACTGGTTATTACACTAACTTCACTAAGTTATGCTATTCAACTGTTAATTACCCTATTATACCTCTTAGTGTCGTTAATATCACTACTAGACTGCTAATGAGATAGTTATATTGCTAATTTTGCTTTTTTATCACTACACAATCATTCATCATTGCTGCTTTCACAATAAAGAATTGAACGTACCTTTTTTTTACATTTGGAAATTCATTCTTTGGAAGCACATCATAATGTATCGATAATTCTGGCTTTGTCTCTCAATGATTTTAGTTTGTTTTCAATTAACTGCTACACTTGCTCAACAAAACAAAAAGCTATACCAAATGAACACTACGGCAAAGGATTGGGCAAACTGGAGCAGCTTACCACAAATAACCAACCTTTCTTTGATTCATACAGTGTATTTGTGGTTTGAACATATTTTTAAATGGTCAGCACTGCATGTCCATTAGGGACTGTTGTCGACTGTGTGATGTTTGCCTCAGAGTTTGTTGCTTTGTTTTACTGAAGTGCTGAAATGCTTCAGCTGCTGACGTTTCAATTGAAGGCTGTATGTTCTACTACTACGTTGACTTAGGCCTAGGGAGCCGGCATCGGGCACAATGCCTTACAAGGCACAAAACGAAAGACTGTGTGGTGCGCCACTCCTCACACAGACAATATGTTTGGACTGGTTTAAGTGCTGTGGATGTGCAGACAGCTTTTTAGTTGCCTACATTTATTGAATTAAATATTGGCGATGCTGCGGATGAACAAAGAGTTAATTGCAAATTATGCATCTAGCGAAAGTAACATGAGTGCATCGAAACCAGAACTCGCGGCAACATCCAAGGAATCTAGGCTTGCAAAAGAGAAATTAAAGCTAAAGCTAATCTAATCTAGTCTTTAAAAGGAGTAGGAAACAAATGTGAACAAAATTAAGATTTAATACCATCAATTAGTAATCTTATGAAAATTAAAGAAAATGCATTACAAGTGTAATCTTATCTTGAGGACTTAACTAATCTCTGAACCTACTGCTAGGCAACATAACATGCCAATGTCATTATAAGGCAAACTTCCCTGAATGTAGTCAGGATGAACCTGGTTTGTCAAGAGAAGACCACAAGTTTATGGAGCTGATTCCAAGTTCTGCAAAGCTGCTGAATGGCCACTACCAGGTTAATTTACCTTTCCCAGAAAGAAGGTTAACATGCCACGTAATAGGAAGATTGTTGATCAGCGTGTTCTACACCTAAGGAAGAGATTTAGGAAGGATTTTGTCATTTCCCACTGACTACACAGCTTTCATGAAAGATGTCATCTCCAAAGGTTATGATGAAAGAGTGCCAACAGGAGATCTGGAACACAGTATTGGGAAAATCTGGTATATTCCACATCATGGTGTTTATCACCCCAGAAAAGTGAAACTTCATGTTGTGCTTGACTGTGCAGCGACACTTCAAGCATTATCACTTAATGCTCAGATTTTACAGGTACCAGATTTTGCTAGCTATCTGTTTGGAGTCATAACCAGATTCAGAAAAGAACCAGTAGTGATTATGGCAGATGTTTAAAGTATCAGTGGAAGAAGCAGATCTGCTGAGGACTCTTTGGTGGTCTGATGGTGACCACAGCCAAGGTATGGTGGACTTTGTAATGGTGGTACATTGCTTTGGGGCAACTTCATCTCTGAGCTGTCCAACGTTCTTTCTTAGGAAATGCACAAGGAGGCAACAACTTCTGAGAAAGCTGCAATGTCTCTTTATCATGACCTTGTATACACTTGTGCTAAAGGTGGTTCTCAACTCACAAAATGGATAAGACATACTGTGCTATCTGTGATACCAGAAGATCAAAGAGTGAAAGACATGAAGGATTTGGATTTGGATCAAGGTATTCCTTTGGTGGAGAGAGTACTGGGTGTGCAATGGTGCATTCAGTCTGATACTTTCAACTTTAAGATCACAATCCAAGATACACCACTCACCAGAAGTGGTAGGATCCTCTCCATAAGTTCCATCTATGATCCTTTGAGAATCTTGCAAGTCCGATGGTGTTATCTGCTAAGATCCTACAAGATCTATATAAGAAAGGGCTGGGCTGAGCTGGGATGATACTATACCAACATCAATTGCTCATGAGTGGACAAGCTGGCTGGAGGAACTCTGCCACTTGGAAGACTTCAAGATTGTTAGATGTTTGAAACCCCTGGATTTTGAAAAGGTTCCTGCTGCACAGTTACACCATTTTGCAGACACAAGCAAAGATGGCTATGGTGCTGTGACTTACCTATTGCTGCACAACAGCACTCTCAGGTGCAGAGTGCTTTTATCATGGGAAGATCTAGAGCAGCTCCATTTAAGTTAATTTCAATCCTTCATATAGAACTCACCACTGCTATGATGGGAAGCCATATGGACACGTGAACGGAAGAGTCGCAGATGCAGCTTCATAACTTGGTGTTTTGGACTGATAGTGCTTTTGTACTGAAGTAAATGAAAAACAAAACTTCCAAATTCTGAACTTCTGTTGTAAACAGAGTTTCAGAAATTCTTATGGTCTCATAAGCATCTAAATGGAGGTACATAAACACTACAAGCAACCCAGCATATGTGGCCTCTAGAATGTTGACAGTGAAAGTATTCCTGAAGAATAAAGCATAATGCAGGTGTGAGGGCCTCAGTATCTTCTTCAGTCTGAAAGGGAATGATCTGGGAATCCCTACTGTTCTGGAGAACTTCTGCAGGTTGATCCAGAAGTCAAGAATGTTACAAATGCCATGCAGATTGATGAAGAGGTGGACACAGCAACATGTATAATTCATCATTTGAGGAAGACAGTGACCAGGATTCTTAGATTTAAGAAACTGTTCTTGTTTCTTAGTCAGTTGAGGAAGCAATTGAACATTGCGCTTGCTCAGTCTGACTTGGATGAAAAACAACAAGAGTATTCTTTTGAGAGAAAGATTGAGAAGCCCAAATGTCAGACCAGCCAAGATTTTCTCTCAGTGGAGGAAAACAGAAAGGCTGAAATGGAGATCATTAGGTTTTGCCAAAGACAGATTTCCAGATGAATTCTCAAGTATCCAAAGGGGAGAAAGTGTGAAAAGGAAGAGCCATATTTTCAAGCTCAATCTAGTATTTGAAGATGGTATCTTGAGAGTTGGTGGATAGGGCAGCCATGCCTGAAGAGTCTAAACATTCTGCTATACTGGTAAAGGATCGTAATATCTCAGACATCGTTCTGAGACATGCACATAAAGAGGTGGAACATGGTGGCTATAACCACATTATCCGTGTTGCACCAAAAATACTGGGTTCCTGGTGCTAGTACAGCTCTAAAAAGAATCCTATCTAAGTGAGTTGTTTGTCAATAATAGTACACAACTCCAGGATACCAGCACATGGCAGATCTATCTCTGGACAGGGTCTCTCCAGACGAATCTCTGTTTATACCTGTTGGAATGGACTACTTTGTACCTTTTGAGGTAAAGAGCCAGAAGGAGTACAGTGAAGAGGTATGGGGTCATCATATTGACCTGTTCCGCTGTACAAGATGTTCACATCTTGAAGAGAATTTGTGCAGCAGGTCTGCACCAAGACAAAGACCAGCTGTCTCGACAGGCCTATAACCATGACCTGTCTTATACATGAAGCTTCATGACTTTGACTTGACTTGCTGACTTGAAAGAGGTGGTAAAGATCACTCTGTACTGGACTAAGTGCTGGTAAGCTCTGGCCTAGATGACTGTTACATGACTTGACTGGAAGAAGAAAGAAGAAAGAGGATATTTGTATAAATGTTAAGGTGCTTGTCCTTGAAAGTTTCATGTCTCCTGTTTCAGTAGTGAGTACTTGTAATTATTATAGTGTAATAATATGGGGCTCAGATGTGGAAGCCATGTATCTATTTTCCATCTTTATCGCATTTTGGGGCACATCTATTATAGTAATCTTTTACGTGGTTGAAGCAAATGTATATATTTACATATCCACATTTTGTTCTAGTTAGTTGTTTAGTTTAGTTTAGTCTAGTTGAAAGTTAGAGGCAGCCAGGAATGATACTTTTGACTGTTAATTAGTACATTTAGTTATGCTAACTAGATCGCTAATTGGAACATTATTAGACTGCTTATTACGCTAACTTCTCAGAGTTATGCAATTTGGCTGCTAATTACACTACTGTAACTTAGTATCACTAATAACACTTATTTAATTTTGTAGCTTTTTTATCACTACAAGATCATTTGCCTTTGCTGGTTTCGTAATAAAGGATTGAATGTACTTTGTTCAATTTGGAAATTTGTTAGTTGGAAGCGCATCATACGGCGTTGATTGCCCTGGCTTAGTCTCTCAGTGGTTTTGGTTGCTTTCAAATAACTGATACAATTCCTATGTAAAATTGAGATAATATCATTATCTTGGAAAGGTCATCTTTTTCTTAGAACATTAAACTGGATCATGTCTACTTTCTAATAAGATGTTGATTATCTTTGCTATATGTAAAAAGATGGGTACATTCCCTCCTTGAGCACATCTCTCTTCAAAAAGTACTTTATTGGTTGTGAGCTACTTTGGGACAACTTGAATAATGTTGTGGAAATGTACATTATTTTATTGACATCTACAAAGCTTTTCAGAACCTCAAAATATTGTGAAGGACTTCACAGGAAACTTATATCCAGCAAAGTTCCATAAATTGTCCTGATGAAAAGGTCAACTGTTTACTCCTCTCCATAGATGCTGAATTTCTCCAGCAGTTTGTATGTTGCTCCTATAAGTTGTAATGTGATACAGTAAGATGTAAATGTTCACATGAATAGTCTTTGATCTGCCCTGCTGATTGCTTCAAGCACTTTCTTCTTTCACACAAGTTTCTATTTATGGCCATTAACTGCCCTGAACAATTACCCTTTGAACATTGTTCTGCAAAAAAAATGAAGTTTAGTACTAGCCCTGATTACCGTATATTCCAGAGTATAAACTGACCCAGAGTATAAGCCGACCCCCCATTTTCAAGGTTAAAAAAGTGAATTTTTCGTGTCATGTTTGTATAAGCCGATCCCTTCTGTAGAGGTTTTGGATTTAACCAGAAAAGATCACAAGATCTCACATGCTGGTACTCAGCTTTGCTGTATCCGGATGAGGGATATTTTGTGAACCAGTACCTGCTAAGAAAATAGGCCTACACATTGTAGAGTATTATAAGTGAATTCTTAATAAATAAATCAGGGAGGGAAATTTTGGATTAGGTTTCCAATGGAACAGAATCCTCTGAAATGTAACCCCCGTGAAACCATTTAGCGCCCATCGTAATCTCATTAAAACATAACACGGGGTGGCGGGATCAGTACGTCTACTCAGTATTGAGTTTGCGACCGCCGGGTACAAAAGATTAAAACAAATGCGATATGATGTTGGCTTCAAGCTGAAGGTTGTTGATTTTGCTAAAGGAACGAATAACTGCAGCTGCTAAGAAGTTTAGTGTAAACAAGAAACAAGTGAGAGAGTGGAGAAAGGCAGAGGAGATGCTGAGGTAAATGCCAAAGACGAAATGTGCAAACCACATGCCATTGCCAGTGGCCAGAACTCAAAAAAAAAGTTTTAGAGTGGGTGAATCACTAGCAATCATCTGGAATCATTGCTACCAGAGAAATGATTCGAGTTCAAGCATTGAAATGGGATGAAAAACACCGTGAGGTCAGCGAAAATTTCAAAGCTACGCAAAGTTGGTGCACCCGATTTACGAATAGACGTGATCTTGTGTTGAGACAAAAAACAAAGATTGCTCAGAAAATTCCCCCGGGGTGTTGTTTACGTCCAAAAATGCTGCTGGATGGATGAAGCCGGTTGCTTGAAGTGGGTTAAAGAGGTGTGGCGTCGATGTCCTGAAGGTTTTGGGAAGGAAAAGTCGCTACTTGCCTGGGACGTGTTCAAAGCACACTTGTCAGGTGAGATAAAAGCAGCATTGAAAGCTGAAAATACGGACATTACAGTCATCCCTGGTGGTTTGATCTCCGTGCTCCAGCCACTAGATGTGAGTTTAAACAAACGATTCAAAGAATTCATGCATCGACAGTGGAACGAATTTGACTCAAAGACAGTCAATAAATACGACCTGTCTTCCATGTATTCATTTTTCCAAAGTTGGCACCCTCTGTATAAGCCGACCCCCTATTTTAGGACCAAAATTTAGGGTCAAATTCTCGCTTATGCACCGGAATTTACCGTATCTATACAAAATGTTTGAAGATTCTGACATTCTGATTCATGGTCTAATGTGTACCAAGGTAGGCAGAATTCAAATGATGGAAACAACTTCAAGAAAGGAGCTTAGCTTCTTCAAACACAAGGAAATCTGTAGAGAAGGCATCACTGGCAGCGATTGTGCAACCACCGACTGCGACTCCAGGCCGGGTCTTCACATGCTGCGATTGTGACTCCCGTCTCCCCTTCCCCCACCACCACTCTGCAATCCCCTCTCCCTCAGATCCCATTGTCAGCTCCTGGGCCCTCAGAGGTTCCAACTTCCTCTCACCCCAACCCTTCCCTCTCCACTGACACTACCAGCCACCCTCCCACCTCTGATCCCATCTCTCATCCGTACCGGGTCTTTACCATTCCCTCCAACCTTCAACTCTCTGAGGCAGAGTGCTCTGTCCTCAGTAAGGGCCTCACCTTTGTCCCCCTTCGCCCACACCTCAGTGAGTTCCGCGTACACCATGACGCTAAACTCTTCTTCCGCTGGCTCCGTCTCCGAGCTTACTTCTTTGGCAAGGACTCTCCTACCCCCACCAATGACCCCTTCTCCCGTCTTCAACCCTCCTCCTCTTCATGGACACCCCGCTCTGGTCTTCTGCCTGCTCTGGATCTCTTCATTGCTAATTGCCGACGGGACATCAACCGTCTCGACTTCACCACACCCTGTTCCAATTCCAACCTCACTCCTTCCGAACACTCTGCTCTCCGCTCCCTCCGCACCAATCCCAACCTCACTATAAAACCCGCTGATAAGGGGGGAGATGTTGTTGTCTGGCGTACTGACCTCCACCTGGCCGAGGCACAGCGACAACTCTCTGATACCCCCTCTTACTTACCCCTTGATCATGACCCCACTAAGGAGCACCAGGCCAATGTCTCCTATACCATCACCAACCTTATCAGCTCTGGGGATCTCCCATCCACTGCCACCAACCTCATAGTTCCCACACCCCGCACTTCCCGTTTCTGCCTCCTACCCAAAATCCACAAACCTGCCTGTCCAGGTAGACCCATTGTCTCAGCTTGCTCTTGCCCCACCGAACTCATTTCTGCATACCTTGACACTGCCTTATTCTCCCCTTGTTCAATCTCTTCCCACCTATGTTCGTGACACTTCTCACGCTTTGAATTTTTTCAATGATTTTAAGTTCCCTGGCCCCCACCACCTTATTTTCACCGTGGACGTCCAGTCCCCATATACCTCCATCCCCCACCCGGACGGTCTCAAAGCTCTTCGCTTCTTTTTGGATTCCAAACCTAACCAATTTCCCTCTACCACCACTCTCTTCCGTCTAGCGGAATTAGTACTTACTCTCAATAATTTTTCCTTTGGCTCCTCCCACTTCCTCCAAATGCATAGGTCCCAGTTATGCCTGCCTTTTTGTTGGCTTTGTGGAACAGTCCATGTTCCAAGTCTATACGGGTATCCGTCCCCCTCTTTTCCTTCGCTACATCGACGACTGCATTGGCGCTGCCTCCTGCACGCATGCTGAGCTCGTTGACTTCATTAACTTTGCCTTCAACTTTCACCCTGCCCTCAAATTTACCTGGTCCATTTCCGACACCTCTCTCCCCTTTCTTGATCTTTCTGTCTCCTTCTCTGGAGACGGCTTATCTAGTGATATCTACTATAAGCCTACAGACTCTCACAGCTACCTGGACTATTCCTCTTCCCACCCTGTCTCTTGCAAAAATGCTATCTCCTTCTCACAATTCCTCCGTCTCCACCACATCTGCTCTCAGGATGAGGCTTTTCATTCCAGGGCGAAGGAGATGGCTTCCTTTTTTAAACAAAGGGGCTTCCCTTCTTCCACCATCAACTCTGCTCTCAAACACATCTCTCCCATTTCCCGCACATCTTCCCTCACGCCATCCGCCCACCACCCCACTCGGGATAGGGTTCCCCTTGTCCTCACCTACCACCCCACCAGCCTCCAAGTCCAACGTATAATTCTCTATAACTTCCACCACCTCCAACTGGATCCCACTACCAAGCACATCTTTCCCTCCCCCCCTCTTTCTGCTTTCTGCAGGGATCGCTCCCTACGCAACTCCCTTGTTCACTCGTCCCCCCCATCCCTTCCCACTGATCTCCCTCCTGGCACTTATCCTTGTAAGCAGAACAAGTGCTACACCTGCCCTTACACTTCCTCCCTCACCACCATTCAGGGCTCCAGACAGTCCTTCCAGGTGAGGCGACATTTCACCTGTGAGTCGGCTGGTGTGGTATACTGCGTCCGGTGCTCCCAGTGTGGCCTTTTATATATTGGTGAGACCCGACGCAGACTGGGAGACCATTTCGCTGAACACCTACGCTCGGTCCGCCAGAAAAAGCAGGATCTCCCAGTGGCCACACATTTTAATTCCACATCCCATTCCCATTCTGATATGTCTATCTATGGCCTCCTCTACTGTCAAGATGAATCCACACTCAGGTTGGAGGAACAACACCTTATATACCGGCTGGGTAGCCTCCAACCTGATGGCATGAACATTGACTTCTCTAACTTCTGTTAATGTCCCTCCTCCCCTTCTTACCCCATCCCTGACTTATTTAGTAGTTTGTTTTTTTTCTCCCTCTCTGCCCATCACCCTGCCTGTTCTCCATCTCCCTCTGGTGCTCCCCCCTCCCCCTTTCTTTCTCCCGAGGCCTCCCATCCCATGATCCTTTCCCTTCTCCAGCTCTGTATCACTTTCACCAATCACCTTTCCAGATCTTAGCTTCATCCCACCCCCTCCGGTCTTCTCCTATCATTTCGCATCTCCCCCTCCCCTCCTACTTTCAAATCTCTTAGTATCTCTCCTTTCAGTTAGTCCTGACGAAGGGTCTCGGCCTGAAACGTCGACAGTGTTTCTTCCTATAGATACTGCCTGGCCTGCTGTGTTCCACCAGCATTTTGTGTGTGTTGTTTTAGCTTCTTCAAATCATTTTTATTTACCTACAACACACTTACTTTTAATTACAGCTGAATCAGCAATTCAGGAACCCATTTCAATATGTTCACATCTTAGCAGCATCCATTTGAAAGGTGAAACAACATACTTGTCAGCTATTTGACACATTTAAACGCATCTTCTGTATTTTTCCACTTAGATCCTTAAGGGATGATCTTTATAAGCAGAACACATCTGTCAAGTTCTTGTGCACAGCTGAACATTCAATCTTATAATTTATTTCAACCCTTTAATGTTTCCGCATCTTACTCCATGATTGATGGTTAAATGCAGTATTGAGCTAATTAAAGGGCTATGGTTACAGAATATTGCAAAAACTGATCAGGTATCCCTATCTATGCATTACTTACAAGATGTACAAAACCTTGAAATTAGGTTCTGCCTTAATCAGCTTTGTATTTCAAATTTTACAAGTTCGTATGTTTATGTTATATAGGAAATGTTAAGTTCCTAAAGGGTGGTTTCCCAGTCCCCACCACAATATATTTGAAATCTATTCTTGAATGCACAGTTTCAGATTCTGAAATCACCTAAAGAACATTCCACTCCCACTCTGATCTCTCTACAGTTCTCAAAGAAGCCCGACATATGCTTAAGGAATAGTATTTCATTTTCCAAGTTCCAAGATTCAGCTATACATCATACTTTCAGATAAATAGACTTTCCTATTTATATTAGAACAGCCAGTTTTGATATAAGATCATTAACCAATTACATAATCCAAAAGTTTCTTCCTCCCTAGATGCTGTCTGGACTGCTGGGTATTTCCAGTGTTCTCTTTTATTTCAGAATCTCACAAACTACTTTGCTCGGTATCTTGTAGTTCCGGGATTATTATTCTTCTGCTTTCTCTCTTCTGTTTGAAATGGCCTTCACCTTATTGTCAGGCTGCACTGCAGGATCCCAATCAATGTAACTAACACTTCCTCTGTATTCTGTTGTTTCCTTTAGTACTACATCAATGTACTGATGTGATGAAATAATCTGTATGGATGGCATGCAAGGCAGAATGTTTCAGTCTACTTTAGTACATGTGACAATTACCATTCATCTTCTATTTATGGCACCTCCAAATAAATCAGTTACAAAATCCAGTCCGTATGAAGGGTTTTGGCCTAAGACACTGATTCTTTATTCCTCTCCACAGATGCTGCTTGACCTGCTGAGTTCTTTCAGTATTTGGTGAGAATTACAACAGCAAGCCTCCCCAACCCTCTCTCTGAATGCACCAACACCATCTCTTTGTCTCCACCCTGTTGCACCCAATCCCCTTTGTTCTTTCCACCCCTCCCCTTTCTTGGCAATTTAAATTGTGCTTGTATTCTAATTGATCCTAATCTTGATTTACATTCATTGAATTGAAACATTATTTGTTTTTCTCCTTCCACAGTTGATGCCTAACCTATATGAATTCTTTTCCAGCATTTTCTGTTCATTTAAATGGAACAAAATACACACTAAAATGAAGTTTATTAAAGTAATCACCCATAATTCTCTTGGCAACCTTGTAACTGAAATTTCTTAGATTTAAAAATTTTTTTTTATTAGTTTTTCAAAACATTTTACAAATTAAAAACCCCAAATCCCAATGAGGAGCATTAATACAGTGCAAAATTAAGCATACAATAACAATATGCTACAAAGGAACAGAATTTAACAAAAAAGCACCTAAATTAAAGACAAGTAAGCTTAGTGTCCTCCCCAAGCCCCACAACACAAGAAAAAAACAACAACTCCAGACCGACCACAACACAATATAGAGAGTATAAGTCAGGACAGTCAAACTCCCAGACTGTGAATACACTTAGCAACAGAGGATAATAATGCCTACTACCAGAAAAAAAAAGGAGCTGAAAGCAAGGGACCGAAAAGAAGAAAAAAAAAAGAAAAAAAAACCCTAGTCAAGAGGAAGGTTATGAAAGTACTCGATAAAAGGTCCCCAGACCTTATGGAACTTTAGATCCGAATTAAGAACTGAATAATGAATTTTTTCGAGGTCCAAGCAGGCCATAATGTCGTTAAGCCATTGCGCATGAGTGGGCGGGGCAACATCTCTCCATCTAAGGAGGATCAAGCGTCTAGCCAGGAGAGAGGCAAAGGATAGTATTTGGCATTTGGTCGGACCCAGACATAAATCTGTCTCACCCCAAAAACCGAACAGAGCAATTAAGGGGTTTGGTTCTAGGTGCTGATTCAGAATGTAGTGAAGACATCTTTCCAGAATTTCTCCAAGCTAGGACAGAACCAGTACATATGGATGAGAGAGGCCACGCCCCTCTTGCATTTATCACAGAGCGGACTAATGCCAAGGTAGAATCGAGATAGTTTAGATTTAGACATATGGGCTCTATGAACAATCTTAAACTGTAAAAGGCAATGGCGAGCACAAAGAGAGGTTGAGTTAACCGATTTGAGAACTGAGTCCCAGCTCTCCTCGGATAAGGAGATATTTAAATCCTGCTCCCAGGCCATTTTAATTTTATCCACAGGGGCCCGTCGTAAGGCTGCTAGTTTATCTCGGATAATTGATATTAAACCTTTACCTAGTGGATTAATGGAAAGAAATAGCATTTTTCACAGGCATTTCAGGAAAGTTAGGAATTATAGGAGCAATAAAGTGTCGGATTTGGAGATATCTGAAAAAATGAGCGTTAGGCAGATTGAACTTAACAGAGAGCTGCTGAAAAGAGGCGAAGCGATTATCAATGAAAAGATCTTCAAAATGTCTAATGCCCTTCCTATACCAAACATGGAATGCTGAATCCTACGTAGTAAGTAAAAAAAGGTGATTATGTGCGACAGGGCTGGAAATGGAAAACCCCTGGAAACCATAGCATTTCCTGAACTGAGCCCATATACGCAAAGTGAGTCTAACAAGAGGATTAGCTATTGATCTAGGCAGACTACTAGGGAGTGCAGAGCCAAGAAGTGCAGAGATAGATAATTCTTTAGTGGAGCTCCAGTGCCACCCAGTTAGGGCACTCGGGTTGGCCGTGGAAGAAAGACCAGAAGGCAGCACAACGTATATTAGCTGCCCAATAATATAAGCAGAAGTTAGGTAAAGCCATGCCACTCTCTTTTTTAGATTTTTGGAGGTGGATTTTATTAATTCTAGAGTGCTTATTCTGCCACAGATATGACAAAATAATAGAGTCTAAGGAATCAAAAAAAGATTTAGGAATAAAAATTGGGATAGATTGAAATAAGTATAAAAATTTGGGGAGAACATACATTTTAACAACATTAATACGACCTACCAAAGACATAGATAGAGGTGACCATTGTACCAGACTCTGTTTTATAGCATATGAAAGATTGACAAAGTTTTCATGAAAGAGATCTTTAAACTTCCTTGTGACTGTAATTCCAAGATAAGTAAATTGATTATGGACTACTTTAAAAGGGAGATCACAAAATATTAGTTCTTGTGCTTCTTTATTAATTGGGAAAAGTTCACTCTTATGTAAATTAAGTTTATAGCCAGAGATCTGGCTAAACTGGTCAAGAAGTGAAAACATTAGAGGTAAGGATGTAGATGGATTTGAGAGAAAGAGTAATAAGTCATCAGCATAGAGAGAAACTTTATGCTCAACACCCCCTCTCCAAATCCCGGTCAATTCAGGACAGTTTCGAAATGCTATCGCCAGAGGTTCTATAGCCAAATCAAAGAGAAAGGGACTTAAGGGGCATCCCTGATGGGTGCCACGTTTGAGATTAAATACTTGGGATTTCTGAAAATTAGTTAAAACAGAAGTAGTAGGACACAGGTACAGCAATTGGATCCAAGAGATGGAACTTTGGCCGAGGTCAAATTTTTCTAAGACTGCAAAAAGGTAGTTCCACTCTATACAATCAAATGCTTTCTCCGCATCGAGGGAAATAACACATTCAGGAGTCCCAGTTGGAGCTGAGTATAAGATATTAAATAGACGCCAAATGTTAAAAAAAGGGAGACGGTTTTTAATAAAGCCTGTTTGGTCATCAGAGATAATGGAGGGAATAACGGTTTCTAATCTATGAGCCAACACTTTAGCTAAGATCTTTACATCAACATTGAGCAGAGAGATCGGCCTGTACGAGGAACACTCTGTTGGGTCTTTGCCCTTTTTTAAAAGAAGAATAATAGATGCCTCATTGAAAGAGGGTGGCAATTTGCCGTAATTAAACGAGTCAGATAATACTGAAAGTAACTGAGGAGAAAGAAGTGAAGAGAATGATTTATAAAATTCTACAGGGAACCCATCAGGTCCAGGAGATTTCCCTGAGGACAGTGCAGAAATTGCAAAAGGTATTTCTTCTGATGATATGGGCGCACTGAGTTTGGCTTTGAAATCAGATGAAAGTGAGGGGATATTCAGATTCTGTAAAAATTGATCAACAGAGATATTGTCATTCAGGGATTCAGAGGAATAAAGCCGAGAATAAAAATTTTTTAATGCGTCATTAATTTCTAAATGATCCGATGTAAAGTCTCCGTTCTCCTTCCGGATCTTTGTAATATGTTGTTTGGCTTTGGAACGCCTCAGCTGATTGGCTAGGAATTTACCAGACTTATCCCCATGAATGTAAAAGCGACTCTTGCTTTCGAGAAGTTGGCGTTCGACAGGTTGGGTGGACAGAAGGTTAAATTTAGTTTGGAGTTCAACGCGCTTCTTGTATAATTCAAGGTTCTTAGTTTGGGCATATATTTGATCCAAATCTTTAATCTGGTTAATGAGGTCTGATCGATCTGCACGGGATCTTCTGTTGAGATTTGCTGTGTAAGAGATTATTTGACCCCTCAGATATGCTTTCATGACATCCCAGACAATCTGGGATGGCACTTCAGGTGATGTATTAGTGTTAAAATAAAAGGTTATCTGATCCTTAATAAATTTTACAAAATCATCATCCGATAATAAAGTTGAATCAAACCGCCAGTGTTTATTCCTCTGAGGGAGACCAGGAAAGTTCAGAGAGAGGGTAATTGGGGCATGGTCAGAAATCAGTATACTCTGATAGTCACAAGAGTGGGCAAATGGGATAAGTTGGTTATCGAGTAAGAAATAGTCAATTCTAGTGAAGGTATGGTGAACATGTGAGAAAAAAGAATAATCTCTCTCCGTAGGATGGAGGAAACGCCATATATCAGGGATACCAAAATTAGAGAGAAACGATTGGATAGCTAAGGCAGATTTAGTAGGTGATCTGGTAACAGAGGACGATCGATCCAGTTTAGGATCCAACCAACAGTTGAAGTCACCACCCAGTATAAGAGAGTATGAGTTTAAGTCTGGTAGTGAGGAAAAAAACCATTCAAAAAAGATAACATCATCAAAGTTGGGGGCATACAGGTTTGCTAGTGCAACTTTAGTGTTATATAGTTTACCAGAAACAATAATAAAACGGCCATTTGTATCAGATATTTTATTATGGAGTTCAAAAGGAATATTTGAGTTAATAAGAATGGAGACTCCCCTAGCTTTAGCGACAAAGGATGAATGAAAATGCTGACCCGCCCACTTTAACAGATGCTGGGAGTTATCAAAACAACGAATATGAGTTTCTTGAAGGAAAGCAATGTCAGCTTTGAGTTGTTTGATATGTGAGAATACCTTCCTCCTTTTAACAGGGTGATTCAATCCCTTTACATTCCAGCTCACGAATTTAAGTGCACTAGCCATTATCAATTACTAATGCATAAAAGGCAGCAGGCATATAAAAAGTCGAGCAGTACAATAGCAGTCTGGGAGTAGAGATATAAACATAGATACGTAAAATCAAAACATATACATGTCCTGAGCAATAAAGAGAAACAATAAATACAGTGAGTGATGTTGGAACTGGAAAACCCACCCCATCCACACAACCCAAAACTAGACGGCTACCAAAACAAGTAGCTAGCTCTACCAAAAAAATTAACCCAAATACAACTTCCAGATCTGTGTCATTAACAACAGTTCCATATAAATACTATAGCAAATAGTAACTAGTTTATGCACTAGAAAACATGACTACAGATTAGAACACCTTCTGCAGAAATATAAAACTTAATACAGAGAAAATCGGAAGAAAACCAAAACTAACCTACCCGCGAAAAATTATAGAAGAATAAAGTAAGAGAAAGGGAAAAAAAAGGTAAAAAAAAAGAGGAAGGGGAAAATTATAAATTCAAGATGAGTATTTATCAACCATTTACAGAGAGGAGAGAAAAAAATTCAGAGATTAGAAAAAAGGGGTGAAGAAAAGAAAAAATATATATATAAATAAATAAATATTAAAAAAAGGAAAAATAAATCAGCAATTAAACTGCGAACCAACAAACAGGGGGGGCCTTCACTAAAGACTTTGAACCTCCAAAACAAGTTAGAGTCAGTTGTAGAACTCTGTAGATAAAGTTATACAAGAATAAAAATAGATTACACACACACCAAATCCCGGGAGAGATTGTCAACAGCCCTTAGAGTTTCAATGAATAATGTCTGAGTGATTCAAGTAAAGTCTGAGTCCAGAAAAAGTAATTTTACTATGAGGAGTACTTATCCACCATTTTAGGAGGTCCGATCAGATTCCGAAGATGACTGGATAGCCGGAAGACTTCCCACAAATGCTTCAGCTTCCTTCACTGATTTGAACCACTTGTATTTTCCAGTATTAAGCTTGATTCGTAGATCGGCAGGAGTATGAAGAGAGGGTTTGAAACCACGTTCAAAAAGCACTTTCATTGCACCTTTAAACTCAGCGCGCATCTTTAAGGTCTGGGGTGCAAAATCTTCCACAAAGCGAATAGTTGTATCCTGGAAAGTAAAAGACCCCCTGCGACGTGCCTCTACAATCAGACTGTGTTTTACCTGGTATTGATGGAAACACAGGATTACTGGTTGCGGACGGGAGCCCAGAATTCCGGGGGGAACGTAGACTCTGTGTGCCCGTTCGAGCTCAGGCGGGTTCAGAAGCAAATCTTTCCCGAATATCTCACAGAGAAACTTGGCGAAAAACTTCACGGTTGGTCCATGTTCGGTCGCCTCTGGCAATCCAAGAATTCTAAGATTGCAGCGTCTGCAATCCACCATTTCGAGATCCACCATTTTGGAAAGGAGTTTGTTACATTTTTCCTCTAAGCTGGAACAGAGAGTCTCCAAGTATCGAACACGACTTTCTAAATCTTCAGAAGTCGAATCGATGCGAGATAGGTGTTCGGCATGCTTGTCCACTTTATCGTTGATCTGATCCAGTTTGTCTTCCAACTGTTTGAAAGCGGTTTTAAATTCCTTTAAAATTTCGTCTCGGAGCTTTCCGAGCGCAACCAGGGTCTCGTCTGAAAGAGCCAGAACTTCCTTTCTCCCGGATTTAGAACTCTTGCTAGACATTGTAAGTTAGATATGTTCACAGACAAGTAAGAGATACCGAAAAAATTCCTAACTAAGGTTTAAAAAATGGAGACATTTAGTGCAAAGATAGCAACAGTAATGGAACAAAAGTTCGGAGCAGCTAAAGAATCGCCATCTTACCGGAAGTCCCCTTAGATTTTTTTAAACTGGTGAACAGAATAAAATAACATCGTGGCTTTGTTTACCGCCCCAGAATCTCCACTGGAAATAGTAAATTGAGTAACATACCTTAGACAACTGAAAAATTATAATAAATAACAAAATCATAATAGAGTTTATTACTTGTGCAAATTAAATTGCAGGTAAAAGAAACATTTAAGTTTATATGTATAAACCTGCAAAAAGGCAGTGGCTGTCAAAAAGGCAAAGAGACAGCAGAAAGAAGGGATCTAAAGGTCCACCCAGTGGAATTATTGTACTAAGAACTTAAGAATGGTAAGTATTACAAAGTTCTGATGTGAATAAGTTACAATAAAATTGGTAATGATCTAATGAAAGAATGCATATGAATGCAGATAAAGGAGTTAGAAATATATGATTGTTGTGGATAATGAAGTAGGTTTTCAAAGCTTGCAGAGAGATTTAGGTCAGTTAGAAGAGTGGGCTGTAAGATGACAGATGGAGTTTAATGCTGATAAGTGTGAGGTGCTACATTTTGGTAGGAATAATCAAAATAGGACATACATAGCAAATGGTAGGGCATTGAAGAATGCAGTAGAACAGAGTGATCTAGGAATAATGGTGCATAGTTCCCTGAAGGTTGAATCTCATGTGGATAGGGTGGTGAAGAAAGTTTTTGGTATGCTGGCCTTTATAAATCAGAGCATTGAGTATAGGATTTGGGATGTAATGTTAAAATTGTACAAGGCATCGGTAAGGCCGAAATTGGAGTACTGTGTACAGTTCTGGTCACCAAATTATAGGAAAGATGTCAACAAAATAGAGAGAGTACAGAGAAGATTTACTAGAATGTTACCTGGGTTTCAGCACTTAAGTTACAGGGAAAGGCTGAACAAGTTAGGTCTTTATTTCTGGAGCGCAGAAGGTTGAGGAGGGACTTGATAGAGGTATTCAAAATTATGAGGGGGATCGATAGAGTTGACGTGGATAGGCTTCTTCCATTGAGAGTAGGGGAGATTCAAACAAGAGGACATAAGTTGAGAGTTAGGGGGCAAAAGTTTAAGGGTAACACGAGGGGGAATTTCTTTACTCAGAGAGTGGTAGCTATGTGGAACGAGCTTCTAGTAGAAGTAGTAGAGGCAGGTTCGGTATTGTCACTTAAAGTAAAATTGGATAGGTATATGGACAGGAAAAGAATGGAGGGTTATGGGCTGAGTGCGGGCCACTGGGACTAGGGGAGAGTAAGCATTCGGCACGGACTAGAAAGGCCGAGATGGCCTGTTTCCGTGCTGTAATTGTTATAGGTTATATGAATAAATATAGATTTTAACTTGCATTGAACAAGGAAGGAAATCATGGTGCTAATATGAAAGGGATGGATTGAAGAAACCTAGATACTGTTTCCCTAACCCAATAAATAAATGTTAATTGATTTATTTTCCAGCAAGGAATGAGAAATCATTAAGCTTCTAAGGACAGACCTAAACAACGATGGCCTTAATTTCATTTAATTCATTGACAGGCATGAAAGTTGCACGTAATTATAAACCAAAGGTTTGCATGTTATTAACATTAACTTCCAAGGGCGTAAGTAAGAAGTATATTACACAGATTTAGTAAAAAGTAAAAAATAAGGTGAATGATGAAAGCAAGACCCTCTGAAAAGCAAAAAAGATACCTTATGTGAAATAAACTCTTCTCGGGCTTCCAGCCGGATACAGATCTTGATTATAGCCAACATTTCAATGGCAAACTCTGCCATCTTCATCAGGGATGATGCTTGACCATATCTAGTCCAGTGGTATTTATACCCACATAGTTTGTTACTCATGACTGGTTAGTCATCATCCAATCAGGTTTCCACTTTCCCACTTTGTTTACAAGCAAATTCCAGTTCTTACTTACAGTGAGACTGGTTCACTTTGATAAAATTCTTTTCCTCTAGTTTTATTTCAATAGTTTCCTTTACTAGATGGTCCCAAAAGCCAATGGTGCAGCACAGTAGTTTTATGCCCTCAAAGTCAAACCTATGTCCCCTGTGAATGCAATGTTCAGCTACTGGTGGTATTTCTGGGTAACCCAATTGATTGTAAACAAGGGTTTACAAAGGGTTCAGATGTGTTAGATGCAGCAGAGACTTATGGATAAGTACAAGAAGAACTCTATCATTGTTAAGGTGGTGGGAAGATGGGATGAGCACAGATGTAAGAGAAATGGAGGAGATATGGTTGAGGACAGAGGAAAAACCTTGTTCTTTGAAGAATGAGGACATCTCTGGTGTCCTGGAAAGGAACCCCCCACCCTAGAAACAGATATACCACCCTAGAAACGGAAACAAAGGAAGTGAGAGAAGTGAATTGCATTTTTTACGGGAGAGAGGGCAGGAAGTGGTATAGTCAACATACCCGGGAAAAATGGCAGGTTTATAAAAGATATCAGTTGACAGTTTGTCACCAGAGATGGAGATAGAAAGAGAGAGAAAGGGAAGGGAGGTGTCAAAATTGGACCAAGTGAATTCAAGAGCAGGGTGGAAGTTGGAGGCAAAGTTAATGAAATTGATGAGCTCAGCATGAGTGGATGAAACAGCATTAAGGTAGTCGGCAAAGTAGCAGAGGAAGAGTTCAGGAGCATTCCGGGGGGAAGGCTTGGAACATTGACTGGTCTACGTAGCCAATGAAAAGGCAAGCATAACTGGGGCCCATGGTTTTCACTGCTAGAAAGGTCAAACTTACACAGGCAAAGAAGAAAACCCACCCTTGATTACCACCATCAGTCCTCCCTCAGCTGAGGAATCAGTTCTCCTCCATGTTTATCAACACTTGAAAAATAGCAAAGGCACGTTGGAGAGAACATGAAGGTACATGATGTACTATGTTCATTAACAAGAGTGGCTAGGTTGGAACACTAATCACTGAGCTGGCCAAGTCCTTAAGGCCATTACTACCAAACTGGATCCAGCATGAGTGAAACAGGAGGGATAAAGCTCCTTGACCTTAACCCTGCTATAACAAATTCCCAAACGCAAGTTGATATTAAATGATCAAGACCTCAGAATCATGTCAAGTTAATAGCATATTGCTACAAGCCCCAGTTACTTTGAGGTTACATATGTTACACAGTTTTGGTCGACCAGTCCTCACAGGTTTCCTATGAAGTGCACACGTTGACATTCATTGAATCTCTAGTCCTCTGATTGGGAGCTTTCAAACCCATTGTTTTGATTTCCACAGGTGAGCCCAAGATAATTGCAAAGTGGAATATGAATAGGCAAAGGTGTGGGAGGAACTAAGATGGTGCCAGAGGCCGACTTCTTTTAGCTCATCTGCGAAGCAGCTTAAATTCCTCTCTTTAATGTCTCTTTATTCCTTTTCAAAGTGTCTGGGGTCCTGTTGGAGTTTGTGCTCTATAGTTGCACTGAAAGTGCAGTTCTTCATGACGGTGGGATCCTGCTCTTGCAGCTCGCCAACCAGCCATTTTTAATATCTCCAGGGGTAGCCTGGAAGACGTGCACCTTCACAGCGAGCACCTTGTGCAGGGAGAGGGGGAGGGAGAGGGAGGGAGAAGGAGTGAGGGAGAGAGGGGGGGAAGAGACACACACACACACACACACACACACATAACCAAGTTCTCAGACAGCTGGCATCAATCCTGGAACAGAGGCAAACCACCGAAAAAACTCTTCCACAAACATCAGCAGGAAATATCTACAATACACGATTTGTACCAGCAGGCCAGCCTCCAGAGCACCAAGTAACATCAAAGGATATAAGCATTCTGCATGTTGCTTGGGATTGGAAAATGGACGTGGACTTGGAGAAAAAGCTTGTGTTCCCCCAGGCATTGCGGATACAACACTCCGGCCAGACATATTCCTGTGGTCCACAACAGCCAAGCTGGCATATGTTGTGGAATTGACAATACCATGGGAAGATGGTGTTGAAGAAGCTTCTGAGAGGAAAAAGACCGAGTACTCTGAACTGGCAACTGAAGCTGCTCAGAAGGGCTGGAAGACCAAGATTTTCCCTGTAGAAGTGGGGTGCAGGGGATTCATTGCTACATCTATGACCAGTCTATTGAAGAAGTTGGGGGTGAGGGGTGTCTCCCTCCAACAAGCAATCAAGTCCTTGTCAAATGCAGCAGAAGAAAGCAGCAATTAGATTTGGATTAAAAGGAAAGACAACAACTGGGCTGCAAGATGAAGACAGGAGGGTACGGAACTGAGTGGGGTGTATCTGGGACGCCAGGTAGCACTGTTGAGCCCTCTGGAGACGTCGTGGGCTTATCAACGAAACTTTAAAGAAGGAGGGTGCCCACCTGATGACCCCGATGACGTAGCTACCCTCCTCGTCACCACTCCAAGCCTACTGCCAACATCGAGAGTGCCGACTTTATCATTGGGATTGAAACATCAAGTCCTAGTAGCTCTACTGATCTTCTGGAAGAAACCAGTGACTGCTGTGAAAGTGCAGCTGACGACAAGGGAAAGACCATGTGACAGCTGGAGAGACAGCTGACAGGAGGAAATAGACCCCAACGGGGCTGTTATGGGCTAGCTACCCATAACAGCAGGCTCCGTCACCTTGACAGGGCACGAGCCACCCTCATTTGGCTATGGAAAGTTTAAAGAGAAGTATACCCCCAGAGTCTGCGAGAGCGGGGGTGCAAGAAGACTCTCTGACTGACCTCCCGGTAACGAACCTTGGCATGGACACAACAATGAATCAAGAAAGTGGCAATACTCTTGAGAAACCAGCAGCTGGACATATTCTTCAGACCTGTAGGTGTGGCTGGTCTAAAGTAACATCAATTTGTGGTCTTAAAATTCATCAAGGATGGAATAAATGCTTGAAAATGTCCAACCCAGGGCCCGGCATTGACCAGATTCTGTTAAGAGGAAGGTCAAATCAGTCGGATGAAACTCAGCGGCAGGAAGAAACCCACAGTCCGCAGAGTATCAGCACCCTACGGGATGTGGAAGAAGTTTCAGGCACAAGCAGCAGTCCAAGACACAGCCAGGCACATCGTAAAGTGGAGAACATGCAAGGATATAAGCCATTGGTGAAATGGCCAAAGTCTAACAGCAAGGAGTGGGAAACCATCAATGCAGATGTGAACCTGATCTTAAGTGGCATCAAGGGATCAGCAGAAAAGAAGTTGGAGAAGATGGGCGACCTGATCTACAGCTACGGAAAGGAGAAATTTGGAGTGAAGGAACAAGTCAGCAGGAAAGATATGCCTCCTCCCCCCAAATCCCATCGTCTCCAGGAAATCCAATGACTTGTTAAAGAAAGAAGAGGCCTGAGGAAGTTGTGGAAAAAAACAACAGCAGAAGAAAGGGAGAACATCAACCTCCTTCAAGAGGACCTAAAACAGAGACTCCTGAAGTTGCGCAGAGCAGAGAATTTAAGGAAATGACGCAAAAAGAAGGAAAAAGCTAGAACAGACTTCTACAAAGACCCCTTTAAATATGTGAAAGGCATTTTCACAAAGGGAAAAGCGGATCTCTGAAAGCATCAAAAGAGGAAGTTGAAAGATATCTCAGAACCACCCACACTGATGAGCTAAAAGATGAACCGATACTTGTCCCAGCTGACATCCCACCAATCTCACCCACACTGGAAGGCCAGACTGATAGAGAAAGGTTGGCCTTGCTTGGTTATTATTCTTTAAAACAAAGGTGAATGAGGAGTAGCCTTGCGGAGATCTATGAAATCTTGAGGAGCATGGATAAGGTAGATGATAGACTTTTCCCTACAGTAAGGAAGTCCAAAATTAGAGCACATAGATTTAGAGTGAGGAGGAAAGATTTAAATGGAATCTAAGGGATAACTTTTTTCACACAGAGGGTATGAGTATATAAAATGAGCTGCAAGAGGAAATGATTGAGGCAGGCACAAGAGTATCATTTAAGAACATAAAGGAGAGGGCCAAGTTGAATATGGGTCTAAAATGAAAAATTGGAACAAGCTGCATGCACAACATTAGGCTCAAGGCTGTGTGACTGCTGTATAGCTCCATGACTGTATGATACCATCACCTTTGGTAAATACATCTGTCTACAATAGCAATTGTAGAAATGACCACTGCTTAATCCTTCTGAAGATAAAGCCCATTTTCAGAAGAGCAACCTCCATTGTGTTTTGTAGCATGACAGGCGTGTGCTATCAGCAGTATCAGCCACATATACATAAGCACAAACTGTAACTCATGGCTTACATATCTCTCACTCAACTATTATTATCAAACCTGGTGCAACAAGGTGTGGAGAAGAGCACATTAGGGGAAGCATCATGCTAAAAATGATGAGCTGCCAGTTAATAGGAAGAAGCTGATATCCAGTCTAACTGTTCATTTCCAATGCTATGTACATTTCCTTCATACTTCTTCATCAAGAGTATGAAGGAATGCCCTCTATTTGCATAAATATGTGCAGCAGCAGCATCTCTGAAGAAAATGAACACTATGCTCTCTTCTCACTATTACCATTGCGCAGCAAGTCAGTTATTGGACAGTTATTACCTTTCAACCATTAGGCTCCTAACTAGCATGGATAACTTCATTCACCTCAATGCTGAACTCAATTTCAAGGATTTCAACTCATGTTCTCAGAATTATTTATTTTTTTTTTTTATTGAATGTCTTATTTTGGACATTGGTTGTTTCTCAGTTTTTGTTATGCATAGATTTTCAAAGTTCAAAGGAAATGTATTATCAAAGTTCTCCAAAGTACTAACACTGAGGAATTTAAAGTTGCTGACATTCTCCACCTCTGATCCTCACAGGCTTCCAGTCAGAAAGGCAACCACCTGTTACCACTCTGGGTTTCTCTCACAATCCAACTTACTGCCTCATCTTGAATGTCGAGCAAATGAACCTGCTTGACCAACCTCCCATGTGGGACCTTGTCAAATGCCTTGTTAAAGTCCATGTAGACACCATTCACTGCCTTGCCTTTTTCTACTTTCCTGGTAACTTCCTCGAAAGATATTGTTGGGATACTTGCAGAACACAGTAAAACAGAACATACCATGCAACAAAGCAACAATAGTAAAACAATCCCCATTCCTCCCTCCCACTCACACACATGCACAGTTTTCTAACCTCAGGCCACTTCAAACATGGCCTTCAACCTCGAGTGGACTCATGGATTCACAGACACTGGGTCCTGACTTCCCCAGAAGCCTTGCAGACATTTGCAGACTCTGGGCTTTGGCCATCAGGCCTCGATTTATAAACTTCTGATCAACCTTAAGCATTCCATCTTGACTTCCAATTGACCAATAGGCTTCAATCTTTGCTATCAACCCTGAACTCTAGGCCTTGTATACCAGCCTATCCAATAATGGGACCCCAAAAACTAGGCCTTGAACTCCAGTCTCATGGATGATGGGACTCCAAATGTCTCACCAGCCCTACATCCAACCACGCCCTTGCCACTGTCCTTCAATGAAAATGCCAACATTTATTGCTTCACCTAATGGTCCTTGAGAAGATGGTTGGTGAGTTCCTGCTGAGCTGCTGCTGTCTGCAGTTTGTCTTCTGAAGCTACTGCCACTGTGTTGTTGGAGACGGAATCATAGGATTTAGACCTGATAACATTGAAGAACCTGTAATATATTTACAAGTTAAAATTTTGTACAGCTTGGTGAGGAATCTACAAGTGGTGGGACCTTTGTGATTAAGGTTGTGGGTTTGAGAGTTGCTATAGGTGTATCCGAAGTGAATGACTACAGTGCATTTTGTGGTTATGCACCTGCAATGGAGGGAACTGATATTCTGGGTGGTTGATGGGATACCCGTCACTGAGCTCCTTTGTCATGGATGATTAAAGTTCGAAGTAAAATTATTATCAAAGTCTATCTATGTTACCATATACCACACTGAGATTCATTTCCCTGCAGATATTTACAATAAAATTTTAAAAAACAGCACTTATGCAACTTAAATCCATTCCAATTTGCCTACTGGAGCAACAGATCTACAGCAGATGCCATCTCATTGGCTTTTCACTCAACCCTCAGCATTCAATACCATTATCCCCTTAAAACAAATCAACAAGTTCCTAGACCTTGTCCTCAATATCTCCTTATGCAATTGGATCCTCAATTTCCTCACTTGCAAACCCCAGACAATTTGGATTGGTAACAACACCTCCTCCACGATCTCTTTTAGCACAAGTACACCATAAGACTGTGTTCTTAGCCCCTTGCTCTACACTTATGACTGTGTGGCTAAGCACAGCTCCAATGACATATTCTAGTTTGCTGATGACATTACCAAGGATGGTAATGAATAAACATATAGTAGGGAGACTGAAAATCTGGCTGAGTGGTGCCATAACAACATCCTCTCACTCAATGTCAGAAAGACCAAGAAGTTGATTATTGACTTCAGGAGAAGGAAACCAAAGGACCATGAACCAGTCCTCTTGTGAGTATGCTATGGCACCGTAATGTGTGGGGACACTTGTGGGCTGCTCCCAGCACATCCTTGGGTGAGTTGGTTGTTAATACAAATTGTACATTTCATTATATGTTTCAAAAAATGTGATAAATCAACCTGAATCTGACTCTGAGTCTGATGCCTAGATTTAAAAATAGTTAGGTTTGTTCAGTTCAGTGAATACAAATTAAGGTCAGTAACAACTGATGCTGGGCAGAAAACCAAACTCAGGATTAAAGTTTGTATCTCAATATTAACAGTCTAGATTTAGAAACAGAATGAAAATCAGTGACAGTTACGAGTGATAACAATTTTTTTTTTAAATGAGCACTATAGCCTATTTAGGCTAATATCTGTCATCAAGAAAATGCTGGAAACCATTATTAAAGAAGTAATAGCTGGTCATTTAGAAATTCATAAGATAATTATGTACAGTTAATGTAGTTTTATGAAAGGGAAATAAGAGATTGAAAAGTTTACAAGATTTCTTTGAAGATGCAGCAAATTAATTGGATAAATAATCTGTTGATGTATGTATTTGCATTTCCTGAAATAATTTGTTATCAAGTGTCTTCTGAAAATCCCAATACATGTGTTACCCCCAACACCTGTGAGCTCTTTTAAAAAAGGCTACTGCACAAGAACAGAGCCATTGTGCATTGGGCTAATAGATTTCCTACACGGGATATTTTCTAACGAATAGAAAACAGAGGGTCAGAATTAATAGGTTAATGGTAACTGGTACCATGCCACTGTGATCAGTGCTGGGGCTTCATCTGTTAATGATCTATATTGCTGACTGAGATGAATAAACCAAGTTTTGCTGGCAATGCAGAGAGAGATGTTACCAAATTGTGAAGATACAAGAACTCTGCAAATGGATTGGTTAAGTGAGTGGGCGAAAACTTTGCAGATGAAGTATACCGTGGAAGAACCTGGAGATTATCCAATTGGAAGAAAGAACAATAAATTAAATTCTTCCTTCAGTGCAGTGAGACTATGAAATATAGCAGTACGTTGGGATAGGGGAGGGTGTGTGTCAAGCAGTATGAAACACAAAAGACATAGTAATTAATTTGATTGGCACGGTGGTGAAGCTGTAAGATAAGGGTTCAATTCCCACAACTGTCTATAAGGAGTTGGTACATTCTCCCCACGACTTCATAGATTTCCTCCCACATTCCAAAAATATGCAGTTGGAGTTAGTGAGTTGTCTGCATGCTACTATGACACTGGAAGCACAGCAACATTTAGGGGCAGCTCAGCACATCCTCGCTGATTTCATTTGGCACAAAAGACGCATTTCACTGTATGCTTCAATGATATGTGACAATTAAAAGGGATGTCATTCTGGTGTCCTAGTCAGCGATGGGAGCAGTGCAGAGAGGAGTAAATAAAAGTACAGAAGAGACAAGCAGAGCGGCAATAGTTTGGAGTGGGCCAGTGGTGAGGGTGGGAGTGTCACGCTTTGGCTCAAAAGGGGGTTCAGCTCCAAAGAGCCATTGGCTAGATAAGTTGTCTGGGTAAGTTTCTGTTAAGTTTCCCTTTTCTCTTACTTTGTCAGGGATACTTCGCGTAGGTTAAATGGCCATTGTGTGCTCTTCATGTCGGATGTTGGAATCCTGGGAGACCCAAAGTCTCCCAGGGCATTATATCTGCATGAAATGTATTGAGCTGCAGCTCCTTGAAGACCGTGTTAGCGATCTAAAGCAGCAGCTGGATGGTCTTCGGCTTGTACAGGAGAGTGAGGAGATCATCAATCAAAGTTACAGGGAAGTAGTCATCCTACATTGCAGAAGGTGGGTAGCTGGGTGACTGTCTGGAGAAGAAATGGGACAGTGAATAGGCAGTTAGCACAAAGCACCCCAGTGGCATTTCCCCTAAATAATAAATACACCATTTTGGATACTGTTGTGGGGGATGAGCTCCCAAGGAAATGCCACGGAGACCAGGTTACTGGCACTGAGCATGGGTCTGTGGTGCAGAAGGGAAAGAAGAGGAATGTGGTAGCGATAGGGGACTCAATAGTCAGGAGAACAGACAGGAGATTCTGTGGATGAGAATGGGACACCCTGATTGTATGTTACCTCCCAGGTGCCAGGGTCAGGGATGTCTCAGATCGTGCCCACAACATTTTGGAGAGGGAGGGAGAGTAGCCAGATGTCTTGGTACATACTGGTATCAATGACATAAGAAGAAAAATCTAAGATGTCTTGAAGGGAGTATTTAGAGAGGTAGGCAGAAAGCAGACAACACCTCCAGTGTAGTAATTTCTGGATTGCTTCCTGTGCCATGCACCAGTGAGGGTAGAAACAGGATGATATGGCAGATAAATGTGTGGCTGAGAAGCTGATTTGAGGGCAGGACTTCAGGTTGTTGGATTATTGGGATCTCTTCTGGGGGAGGTATGACCTGTACAAAAGGTCCGGGTTGCACCTGAGCCCAAAGGGGACCAATATTCTCACAGGCTGGCTTGTTAGAGCTTTTGGGGAAGGTTTAAACTAATTTGATAGGGGAATGAACTCAGGACAGGATGGATGGTTAAAAAAAGCAAAGACAGCATTCGGTCAGACTGCTAAGAGGAGCAGGCAGAGATGAGGAGAAAATTACAGTCAGCAAGGTGAATATCAGTGCACTGGGGATGCAGAATCAGAAAGGGTAGCAAATAGAGTACTCAAAGTGTTGTACTTCAGGGTACAGAGTATAAAAAGCAAGGTGGTTGATCTTGTTGCACTCAGATTGTCAGGTATGATGTTGTGCCCATCACTGAATCGTGGCAGAAGGATGGTTGTAGTTGGGAGCTGAATGTCCAACGTTACACAATGTATTAGAGGGATAGGAAGGTAGGCAGAAGGAGTGGTGTGGCTCTGCTGGTAAAGAATGGCATCAAATCAGTAGAAAGATGTGACATAGGATCAGAAGATGTAGAATCCTTGTGTGTGGAGTTAAGAAATTACAAGGGTAAAAAGACCTTGATGACATTATATACAGACCTCCAAACAGTAGCTGGGATATGGACTACAGACTACAACAGAAAATAGAAAAGGTGAACTGGAGGTGATTAGGGAGCTTAAGGTAAAAACAAACCCTTATGATTGAGTTCAACTTGAAATTTAACAGGGGAAAGTAAAGTCTAAGGTGGCAGTATTTCAGAGCAGTAAAGGAAATTGCAGTGGTATGAGAGAGGATTTGGCCAAAGCAAACTGGAAGGAGATGCTGGCAGGGATGATAGCAGAGCAGCAATGGCTAGAGTTGCTGGGAAAAATAAGGAAGGTGCAGGATACTCAAGTGGCAAGTTAGTACAACAGTGGCTGATGAGGTAAGTCAAAGCTAATGTAAAAGCAAAAGAGAAAAAAACTGCAAAAATTAGCACAAAGATAGAGGATTGGGAACTTTTTAAAAACCTACAGAAAGCAACTAGAAGAATCATTAGGATGGAAAAAAATGAAATATGAAAGTAAGCTAGCAAACAATATCAAGGAGTTTAGAAAAAGTTTTTTTCATATAAAAAAAACAAAAGAAAGATGAGAGTGGATATAGGTCTGCTAGAAAATGAAGCCAGAGAAATGATAACGGGGGACAACAAGATAGCAGATGAACTAAATCAGTATTTTGTATCAATCTTTACTGTGGAAGATACTAGCAGTGTGCCAGGCATTGAAGGGTGTGACAGAAGAGATGTAAGTGCAGTTATTATTACACAAAAGCTTAAAGACCTAAGGGCACGTAAGTGACCCGGACCAGACGAAATGCACCACACAGTTCTGAAACAGGTACCAGTAGAGATTGCAGAGGCATTAGTAATGATATTGCAAGAATCATTAGTCTCTGGCATGGTTCCAGAGGACTGAAAAATTGTAAATGTCACTCCACTTTTTAAGGAAGGAGAGAGGCAGCGAAAAGGAAATTATAGGCCTGACCTCAGTGGTGGGGAAGATGTTGGCGTTAACTGTTAAGGATGAGGTTATGGAGTACTTGATAACACAGGACAAGATAGGACAAAGTCAGCATGGTTTCCTTAAGGGAAAACCTTGCCTGACAAGCCTGCTGGAATTCTTTGAGGAGTTACAAGTAGAATAGATAAAGGGGATCCAGTGGATGTTGTGTATTTGGATTTTCAGAAGGCCTTTGATAGATGCCACACATGAAATTGCTTACCAAATTAAGAGTCCATGGTATTACAGGAAAATTATTGGCATGAATGGGAATTGGATCATTGGAAGGGGGCAGTGAATGGGAATAACAGGATCCTTATCTGGTTGGCTGCCAGTGACTAGTGGTGTTTCACAGGGGTCAGTGTTAGACCACTTCTTTTTATCCTGTACAGGTAGTCTCCGAGTTACGAACATCCGACTTATGAACAACTCATACTTATGAATGGAGGAAGGAGACAGCCATCTGCCATTTTAAGTCAGATCATGACGCCATCCACCATTTTAAGTCATTGCTGTTAACATTATGTTGAGTGTAACTTTGTACTTGGCTTAAATTTTTCTTAGCAAGATTCACCCTGACCCTCCCCCCACCTTTTCCAGTCAGCACCGCTCCACTTTTCCTATTTAACCTGTCTCAGTGCGGGTGGACTTCAGGACCCGGGGGAGCTCAGGTCAGGACCTGCCACCCGCGGCTGCTGCTGAATCCGCAGTGTTTCTGTTCTATTGACAGAAAACAATCACGATTGAAAATAAAGTGGAAATAATAAAGCCATCGGAAAGAGGTGAAATGCCATCGGTCACTGGAAAAGCGTTGAGCTACAGTCGGTCAACAATTGGAACAATTTTAAAGGATAAAGGATAAAGTGAGAATAATGGAGCATGTGTAAGGCCCTGCCCCGATGAAAGCTACAATTATTACTAAGCAATGCACTGATTTAATTACTGAAATACATATGCTTCATAACTGTTTTATATGCATAGAAAGGTAAAGTATATATTATAGACTAAGACAAACATTTGACTAACTGACGCTAAATAATATCGGATGTACCTGTGTTCTGACTTATGTACAAATCTGACTTAAAGACGGACTCAGGACAGAACTCGTTCTTAACCCTGGGACTGCCTGTATATTAATGGTTTAGATGATGGAATAAACAGACAAAATGCTGGAACTCGGCAGGCCGTGCAGCATCTGTGAAAAAGAGTATAGTCGACATTTCGGGCTGAGAACCTTCAACAAGACTGGAGAAAAATGATGAGTAGTTAGAGCTGGAAGGTGGGGGGAGGTGAGGAAGAAGGGGAACACAGGTGATAGGTGCAACTGGGAGAAGATTTTCTCTTGTAGATGATGGAATAGATGGCTTTGTTGCCAATTTTGCAGATGATATGAAGATTGGTGGAGTAGGTAGTGTTGAAGAAACAGAAAGGCTGCAGAAGGGCTTAGAAAGATTAGGAGAATGGGCAAGAAACTGGCAAATGAAAAACAATTTTGGAAAATGCATGTTCATGCACTTTGGTAGAAGAAATAAATGTGCAGACTATTTTCTAAATGGGGAGAAAATTTAAAAATCTGAGATGCAAAGATACCTGGGAGTCCTTGTGCAAAGGAAAACTTGCAGGTTGAGTCGGTGGTGAGGAAGGCAAATGCCATGTTAGCATTCATTTCAAGAGGTCTAGAATACAAGAGCAGGGATGTGATGCTGAGGCTTTATAAGGCACTGGTGAGACTTCACCTTAAATATTGTGAACAGTTTTGGGCTCCTTATCTAAGAAACGATGTGTTGGGATTGGAGAGGGTTCAGAGGAAGTTCACAAGGATGATTCCAGGAATGAAAGGGTTATCATATAACGAACATTTGATGGCTCTGGGTCTACACTCACTGGAATTTAGAAAGATGGGGGGGTGGGGGTTCATTGAAACCTTTTGAAGTTGAAAGGCGTAGACAGAGTAGGTGTGGAAAGTATGTTTCCCATGATGGGGAAATCTAGGACAAGAGGGCACAGCCTCAGGATAGAGGGGTATCCATTTAAAACAGAGATGGAGAGAAATTTCTTTAGCCAGAGGTTGGTGAATTTATGGAATCTGTTACCACAGGCAGCAGTGGAGGCCAGGTCGTTGGCTGTATTGATCAGCCATGGCATCAAAACTTCAGGGAGAAGGCCAGGGAGTTAAGCTGTGGAAGGGAAAAAATGATAAGTCATGATTGAATGGCAGAACAGACTCGATGGGCCAAATGGCCTAATCTTCTCCTATGTCTTATGATCTTATATCTAGTCTAATTATGAAGCTCATGGAACAATCACCTATATTGTAAAGAATTTGGAATCTAAAAGTACAGAAGTTTAGAGATTTCTAGGTGCTGGCGAGATCACACCTGTAGCACTGCATGCAGTTGGGTCTTCACTTTTAAGGAAGGATATACTTGCACACTGAAGGCATTGCAGACAATAGACTATTCATTTGAAGGGACTGATGGATGAAAAGTGGTGACAATAATACTGAATGGAGTTGAAAAGAACAATAAGTGATCTGAATGATATATATAAGATTAAAGCTCTTCTGCTAGTGGGGCATGAAGAACTAGAGGGCATTATTGCAGAATAAAGTGTTGACCATTTCAGACAGAGATGGGAAAATTTCTTCCCTCTGAGAATTATGATACCTTAGGATTCTCTTCCCAGCACCTGGAGAGCTGTGGAGTGGAACAGGTGAATATATTCAAGGTAGACAGTGACAGATGTTTAACAACAAGCATTTTGAGGTGTTGGGAAAGAAGGTATTGGCTTACCTCTATCATGTTCTGTTTAAGTCTAGAGAAAATAAGAAGTCAGACATTGGATACATCCTTTACATTCGAAGAAATCTGGCGATCTTTTATTCAATATTTTCATATGTTCTGATTTTCAGTAGAATCAGTAGATTCTCTTCCAGCTATTTTTTCAGAACCTTGGATTTGATCAGAGAGTCTCTCTTCTCTTGGTTTTTCTCTCAGGATGGACTGCCCCGTCCTTTTATTCTGTTTAGAATAGTGGATTTTTTATCTCTTTTCTTTTATATAAAAATTTCTAATAGTCCGTCCTTTCTTCATAAGTTGATAAGAGAATTATACATTCTATATCAAATTTATACTTTGTAGATCAACAATATGTGTGATTGATATTGTTTATTTTACCTTCTGTATGTACTGCTATTGAGATATATACCAGAGATATTCTCCTCTGAAAGGTCTTGACCCAAAACAGTGATTGTCATTTTATCTCCACAGATGCTGCTTCTTCACACATACAGCTCCCCCAGCAGCTCACTTTTTTTACTCTCGGTTCCAACTGCTGCAGTCATTTGCATCGCTCTTTTATCAATCATGATTTACTTGAACGGTGAAGCCAGCTGGAGGGACCTGTTAACCTATTGCACCCCTGTTCCTCCCTTTATACAATATGTTCAGTAATTTCAACACTGGTGATAATCATGTTGATTTGCATTCCAAATACTTTTGCATACACATTCAAATCAACAGATTAAAGTTATAATAAGCATGGTAGCTGCACTCTGCATAGCGGTATCTTGGCCTCAGTTAGCTGGTTAGTACAGTGCTGGGCTTTCTCTGCCTACAGTATCCCTTTTCTGTGATTTCTACCATATGTTGCTTTGTGATGCTCCACAAATGGTCTTGCAGCCAAACGATTGCTGGAAATTTTACACATGAAACAGCAGTACCTCTGCATAATGTTCAGAATTCTTGAATGTCAGCTAGTAATACCACCATTTACAATACAAGTGAGTGGTCATGGTGTACGCAAGTTGCTAAATGAGGAAAAAGTGATTATGGTGGGTGTGAATGTACTGTTTCAAATAAAACAAGTACTGAAACTTCATGAAATTCACTCTGCTCTCAGTGTGCTATTTACTGTTTGTGCATTTTGGCAGGGAAATAAAAGCACAATTGGGTTGACTCCCAGCTAACTGGTCAACTTCAGCATTCCAGGTCAGCAGTGGTTCAAGAAAGTGGCTCGTAACCACCACAATTGTTTTACAGTGCAGTTTATTTATTTTTAAATAATACATTGTTGAACTTTGTTTGTCAATATTACAATACAATTAATTGAATTCATAATTCCAGGATTTTTTTGCAGTTAGTTCTTCAAAGGAGAGTTAATGTGGTTCAGCTGCAGCATAAAAAGCTACAACAGAAAATAGTCTCCAGCTCTGCTATAAACTTCTTCCTCAGTAACCATAATTAGTGGATATTTTGTGGCTGGATTATTTTTCAGATACTTCAATCACATTGTGGCAAAGTCCAATTACTTGAATTAAAAATGCCTATACACAGGCTCCAAACAAACACAAAGCTGGCGTGATGTATTATTAAAAACTTGGCAGATTGAGTAAGAAATTGACTTCCATGATTTATAATGTAGGGAATTATCAAGCCTTTGGTGTACCAGCCAAGTTCTAGCCTTGATTGAAAGTACCAGTAACAAAGCAGATTGCCATTTTTCTGACAGCTTTTTCTTCTCTGTTTGTATCCAAAATAATTGATACTTCTGATAACTGTTAGTAACTGATTTAATGCAAACTGCTGCAAAGCATGGATGTACCAAGGTTTCTTTAAAAACAAGAAATTTAATCATTTATCCCAACTAGCCTCTCTGTGTTAGAGGGCTCCCAACACAATTTGTGTGTAAATATGTTTGTTACGCGACACCCCCAACTGCACCAGCTTCCGGGATTTAAACACTAAAATTTCCCGAAGTATGGATAGCTGATGCATACCCTTTAAGGGTTCAGGACGGTCCTGTTAATCATGTTTCGAGTGCCAACAATTCAGTATTTAAAGGACACCTGGACTGTGGTTCAGCACTCAATCATAAGCCCCCTCGTGACAGCATCTAGTGTTTGTTTTCAGCTCAGATCCAGTGTAGTACCGTTTCTCGAATCTTGCTTCGGGTATCTCAGCATTTGGGCCCACTTCATCCTCGTCAGAGACTCTCGTTACAGTATGATTGAGCCAACATGGAACTAGCGGGGTATTGGAGACACTCATCAGCTGTGGCCAGCCTCTGTGAGAAAATTTCCAGACAGAGCCTGGAAATACATGACCCCAGGTCACCGTGTGCCAACTACTGCAGGAGGGAAGCCAAAGTCACTCGGGTGACACTGTTGGTTGCTCTGCGTAGCCTATCCATCTTCCAAATCCAGAGAGATTCGACAGTGACCCAGGCTCTTTCCGTGGCTTCCCTGTCCAATGCTCATTAGTATTTGAACTCCAGCCGTCCCAGTTCCTTCAGTGTGGAAAGCTGGTCTTCATTATCTCTCTCCTGAATGGAAGAGCCCTGGCCTGAGCCACCACACATTAGGAAAGTAGGTCAGATGCTTGCTCGGATTCAGAAGAATTCAGGGGTGCCATAAGGAAGGAGTTTCACCACCCCACTAGAAGCAGCTGATGAAGATTCGAAGGGGGAGGGTGGCGGTCAGAGGCCAACTACATGATTAAATTTCAGATCTTGGCCCAGAAGAGTGGTTGGAACAGGGAGGCCTTGGTTACACTATACTGCCACGGACTTAGAGATGAACTGAAGGATGTCCTCTCATTGGGAGAGCCAGCAGAGAACTTAGAGGTTCTGATCAGCCAGTCCATCTGTCTTGATAATCGTTGGGCAGTGTGAGAGTGGGGCCAGAATATAAAATAGTCCTATAAAACACAATTTACAAGTAATTGCTATATATGTGGAGTGATTGTATCTAAAGGGATGCCAGGTGTAGTAGTGATGGTGGTGGTAGTGTGGTGGGATGATAGGTGGAGGTGTTCATCAGTCTGACTGCTTGGGAAAGTAACTGTTTTTGAGTGTAGTGATCTTGGCATGGACATTGCATAGCCTCTTTCCTGACGGATTGGGAAAAACAAAGCCGAGTAGGTGGGATCCTTCATCAAATTGCTGGCCTTTTTCCGGCATCTTTCTGTGCATTTGACATTGATGGCAGGTAGGCTGGTGATGGTGATTAACTGCCCTTTGTCAAGCCCTCCTCTCAGTCTCTGTACCACACAGTGATGCAGCAGGTTAGGATGCTTTCCCCTGCACATCTGTAAAAGGTAGTGAGTATTGGTGTGCATAGATCAGTTCTCTTCAGCCTCTTCAGAAAATAAAGGCTTTGGTGAGCCTCTATTGTGGAAATTTGTTCTGGAACCATGAGAGCTTGTGTGAGATGTGAACTCCCAGAAGTTTGAAAGTCCTCACAGTTTCACCTGCTATGCCGCTGATTTGAAGAGGGATGTGAGTGGTGAACATTTTCTTGAAGTCAATAACTATCTGCTTTATCTTGTTGACATTAAGGAGGACATTATTTGCCTGGCTCAAGACCTCAAGCTTTTCCACCTTCTCCCTATAAGCCATTTCATTGTTGTTGTGATGAGCCCCACCACTGCAGAGCCATCATTAAACTTGACAATGTGAATGTGTATATGTTTGGTTGTGTATATGTTGTGTTTGGGCAGAGTGTACTGCAGTGGGCTTAGCACACAGCTCGGGGGATGATGGGACGGAGGAGCGGTTGTGCATCCTGATTGACTGAGGTCTGTTGGTACAGTATAAATCAAACATATTAGTAAGGAGAAAGAATCAACCATTCAGTTTCTTCCCAACCATAAGTATGCTCGGCTACTTAGTAAGATCAGAAATCAGAATCTGAAACAGGTTTAATATCACTGGCGTATGTTATGAAATTTGTTAATCTGCAGCAGCAGTCCAATGCGATACATGATCATATAGAAAAAATAAGTAAGTCAATTACAGTAAATATATATTAAATAGTTAAATTGAAAATAGTGCAAAAACAGAAATAGTATTAAAAAGCGAGGTAGTGTTCATGAGTTCATTATCCATTTAGGAATCAGATGGCAGAGGGGAAGAAGCTGTTCCTGAATCTTTAGGCTTCTGGATCTCCTTCCTGACTGTACCAATAAGAGGGCATGTCCTGGGTGACAGGGGTCCTTGACAATGCCTTGGATACTGCAGGAGTTAGTACTCAAGATGAAGCTGATTAATAATACAATTTTCCGTAGCTTCTTTCAGTCCTGCGCAGTAGCCACCCCTCCATACCAGACAGTGATGCAGTCTGTCATCTACATAAGTTTCTGAGTGTTTTAGGTGACAGACCAAATCTCTTCAAAACTAATGAAATATAGCCACTGATTTGCCTTCTTTACAGCTACTTCAATTATGTTGGGACCAGGTTAGATGCTCAGAGATCTTGACACCCAGGAACATGAAATTGCTCACACTCTGCACTTCTGATCCTTCGACGAGGATTTAGAAGTGTTTGTGTTCTCTCATCTTATGCTTCCTGAAGTTCACAATCAGCTCTTTGGTCTTACTGGCATTGAATGCAAGGTTTTTGCTGCGACACCACTCAACTAGATGGTACTTCTCACTCCTGTTTGCCCTCTTGTCCGCATCTGACATTCTACCAACAATGGTTGCATCATCTGCAAAGTAATATCGCATTTGGGCTAAACCTAGCCACCTCATGGGTATAAAGGGAGTACAGCAGTGGGCTAAGCATACATCCCTGAGGTGCACCAATGTTGATTGTTAGCGAGGAGGAGATATTATCACCAACCCGCACAGATTGTGGACTTCCAGTTAGGAAGTCGGGGATCCATCCTGACTGGCAGACCTCAGTACATGCGCTTGCAACACTGTGTGTCAGACAGAGTGGTCAGCAGCACTGGGGCTCCACAGGGGACTGTCCTGTCTCCCTTTCTCTTCACCATCTACACCTCGGACTTCAACTACTGCACAGAGTCTTGCCATCTTCAGAAGTGTTCTGATGACTCTGCCATAGTTGGATGCATCAGCAAGGGAGATGAGACTGAGTACAGGGCTATGGTGGGAAACTTTGTCACATGGTGCGAGCAGAATAATCTGCAGCGTAATGTGAAAAAGACTAAGGAGCTGGTGGTGGACCTGAGGAGGGCTAAGGCACCGGTGACCCCTGTTTCCATCCAAGGGGTCAGTGTGGACATGGTGGAGGATTACAAATACCTGGGGATACGAATTGACAATAAACTGGACTGGTCAAAGAACACTGAGGCTGTCTACAAAAAGGGGTAGAGCCGTCTCTATTTCCTGAGGAGACTGAGGTCCTTTAACATCTGCCGGACGATGCTGAGGATGTTCTACGAGTCTGTGGTGGCCAGTGCTATCATGTTTGCTGTTGCATGCTGGGGCAGCAGGTTGAGGGTAGCAGACACCAACAGAATCAACAAACTCATTTGTAAAGCCAGTAATGTTGTGGGGGTGGAACTGGACTCTCTGACGGTGGTGTCGGAAAAGAGGATGCTGTCCAAGTTGCATGCCATCTTGGACAATGACTCCCATCTACTCCATAATGTACTGGTTAGGCACAGGAGTACATTCAGCCAGAGACTCATTCCACCGAGATGTAACACTGAGAGTCGTAGGAAGTCATTCCTACCTGTGGCCATCAAACTTTACAACTCCTCCCTTGGAGTGTCAGACACCCTGAGCCAATAGGCTGGTCCTGGACTTATTTCCACTTGGCATGATTAACTTATTATTATTTAATTAATTATGGTTTTATATTGCTATATTTCTTCACTATTTTTGGTGCGGCTGTAATGAAACCCAACTTCCCTCGGGATCAATAAAGTATGTCTGTCTGTCTGTCTGTCTGACAATTGCAGAGGGAGGTACAGAGGCCAAGGTTCTGCATCAATCAGGACTGTGGGAATGATGGTGTTAAATGCTGAGCTATAGTCAACCAACAGTATCCTGACACATGTGTTTATATTGTCCAGGTGATCTAGGGAAACATGAAGAGCCATTGAAATAATGTCTGCCGTTGATCTATTAGATCATTGTGGATCTAATTTAATCTCTTCTATTTTTCAACACACACACACACACAGACAGACAGACAGACAGACAGACAGACAGACAGACAGACAGACAGACAGACACAGACAGACAGACAGACAGACAGACAGACACACACACACACACACACACACACACACACACACACACACACACACACACACACACACACACACACACACACACACACACACACACACACACACACACACACACACACACACACACCCCCCCCCCCCCCCCCCCTTATTATCTCCAGAATTTAAGAGTACAGTACATAACTATACAGAACAGAAAAAGAGCATTCAGCCCAATGCGTCAATGGAAACACACTGCCTCCCTAGGCTGGTCTCATTTGCCCCCATTAACAACGTATCGCTCTATACCTACTCTATCCACGTACTTGTCGAACTGTCTTTTAAGCATTGCAACTGTACCGCCACTACCACTTTCTCTGGCAGCTTGTTCCACATACACACTGCACTCTATTTGAAAAACTTTCTCCTCAGAGCACCTTTAAATTATTCCATTCACAGCTAAAACCTATGCTCTCTCTTTTTGGATTCCCCTATCCTACAAAAAAGACTGTGACCATTATGTGACCTTATCTATGCCCTTATGTTTCTACATAATTCTGTCAGATCAACCCGTCATCCTCCTACACTCCAAGACACAATCTTGCCTATCCAGTCTCTCCTTATATATCAAGCCCTCGAGTCTCAACAACATTCTTGTGATTATTTTCTGTACTCTTTCCAATTTATTAGAGCTTGACTAGAACTGCACACACAAAAAGGCTAGCATACCAAATACCTTCGTCATCACCTTGTCTACCCGTGATTCCACTCGCAGAGAACTACAGTGGCAAGCAAAAGTTTGGGCACCCCTGGTCAAAATTTCTGTTACTGTGAATAGCTAAAGGAGTAAAAGATGAACTGATTTCCAAAAGGCATAAAGTTAAAGATGGCACATTTCTTTAATATTTTAAGCAAGATTACTTTTTTATTTACATCTTTTACAGTTTCAAAATGACAAAAAAGGAAAAGGGCCCGAAGCAAAAGTTCGGGCACCTACATGGTCAGTACTTAATAACACTCCCTTTGGCAAGTATCACAGCTTGTAAATGCTTTCTGCAGCCAGCTAAGAGTCTTTCAATTCTAGTTTGGGGGATTTTCGCCAATTTGTCCTTGCAAAAGGCTTCTAGTTCTGTGAGATTCTTGGGCCGTCTTGCATGCACTGCTCTTTTGAGGTCTATCTACAGATTTTCAATGATGTTTCAGTCGGGGGAGTGTGAGGGCCATGGCAAAACCTTCAGCTTGCACCTCTTGAGGTAGCCCATTGTGGATTTTGAGGTGTGCTTAGGATCATTATCCTGTTGTAGAAGCCATCCTCTTTAAATCTTCAGCTTTTTTACAGACAGTGTGATGTTTGCTTCCAGAATTTGCTGGTATTTAATTGAATTCATTCTTCCCTCTACCAGTGAAATGTTCCCCATGCCACTGGCTGCAACACAAGCCCAAAGCATGATCGATCCACCCCCGTGCTTAACAGTTAGAGAGGTGTTCTTTTCATGAAATTCTGCACCCTTTTTTCTCTAAACATACCTTTGCTCACTACGGCCAAAAAGTTCTATTTTAACTTCTTCAGTCCACAGGACTTGTTTCCAAAATGCATCCGGCTTGTTTAGATGTTCCTTTGCAAACTTCTGACACTGGATTGTGTGGTGAGGACACAGGAAAGTTTTCTTCTGATGACTCTTCCATGAAGGTCATATTTGTGCAGGTGTCGCTGCACAGTAGAACAGTGCACCACCACTCCAGTCTGCTAAATCTTCCTGAAGGTCTTCTGCAGTCACATGAGGGTTTTGATTTGCCTTTCTAGCAATCTTATGAGCAGTTATCTCAGAAAGTTTTCTTGGTCTTCCAGACCTCAACTTGACCTCCACCGTTCCTGTTAACTGCCATTTCTTAATTACATTACAAACTGAGGAAACGGCTACCTGAAAACGCTTTGCTATCTTCATATAGCCTTCTCCTGCTTTGTGGGCATCAATTATTTCAATTTTCAGAGTGCTAGGCAGCTGCTTAGAGGAGCCCAAGGGTGCTGATTGCTGGGGCAAGGTTTGAGGAGTCAGGGTATTTATAAAGCTTTGAAACTTGCATCACCTGGTCTTTCCTAATGATGATTGTGAACAAGCCATAGCCCTAACAAGCTAATTAAGGTCTGAGACCTTGGTAAAAGTTATCTGAGAGCTCAAATCTCTTCGGGTGCCCAAACTTTTGCATGGTGCTCCTTTCCTTTTTTTCACTCTAAAATTGTACAGAACAAAAATAATACACTAATCTTACTTAAAATGTTGAAAAGAATGTTTCATCTTTAACTTTATGACTTTTGGAGATCAGTTCACTTAACTATTCACAGTAAGTGAAATTTTGACTAGGGGTGCCCAAACTTTTGCATTCCACTATATATGCACTCAATGGCAAATATCTAATCAGTCAATCACGTGGCAGCAACTCAATGCATCAAAAATATGCAGACATGGTCAAGAGGTTAAATTGTTGTTCAGCCCAAACATCCAAAATGGGCAAGATGTGTGATCTGGGTGATTTTGTCAGTGGAATGATTGTTGGTGCAAGACAGGGTGGTTTGAGGATCTCAGAAACTGCTGATCTCCTGGGATTTGCATCCATAACAGTCTCTAAAGTTTAAAGAGAATGGTGTGAGAAACAAAAATAAATCCAGTGAGCAACTGTTCAATGGGTGAAAACCGCCTTCTTAATGAGCGAGGTCAAGTAGAATGGCCAGAATGGTTTAAGCTGACAGGAAAGTAACATTAACTCAAATACACCCATTATAACAGTGGTCTGCAGAAGGACATCTCTAAATGCACAACACATCAAACCTTGAAATGGATGAGCTATAGCAGCAAACCACAAACATACACTCAGTGGCCACTTTAATATTTAAGGAGGAAAAATGTTACTAAATGTATTTGTCCTCTCTGTTCTATAATGTCCTCAAGCACCCAGCCAGTTATTGTATAAATCCTGCCCTGGATTAGCTTTCAAACAATAAAAGAGCTACTTCAGATTCAGAATCTATGCTTTCACCACTCTTTGAGAATGTGTTCAGGATCCTCCTGAGCTTCTGGGGACAAATGATCTTACCTCAATAGCTGCACTCCAACTACGTTCTAGATTCATCCAAAAAAGAAAGCCTATTTCTCCACAAAGTTCTGATACATTTCACTCTCTTAAACTCCATCAGGTGAAAGCCTAGCCTGCCCAGTCATCTTTTGTAAGGCAATCTGTCCATAACTTTCATCCTTATATTGACTTAGTAGAGATGTATAAGATGATACGAGGCACAGATCAAGTGGATAACCAGAGACTTTTTCCCAGTGTGGAAATGGCCAGAGCCAGGGGCATAATTTTAGGGTGATTGAAGGAAAATATATGAAGGGATATTATAGGTAATTTTGTTATACAGAGTGTGGTGAGTGTGTGAAACACCCTGCCAAAGATGGTGGTATTGTCAGATATATTACTGACACTTAAGAAACTCTTAAAATAGGAGCATGGACGATTGAAAATTGAAGACTATGTAGGAGGGAAACGTTAGATTGACTTCACTGTAGGTTAAGAGGTTGGCACTACATCATGGGCTGAAGAGCCTGTAGTTTGCTGTAATATTCTATGTTCCATGAAGCCAACAGTATACACAATGCTCCAATCATCTCCAAGTGCAACACAGTAATGTTGCAAGTGGAGCCACTGCCACAGAGCTCCAGACACCCATGTTTAACCTGATTGCTGTCTGTGGAGTTTGCAGGTTCTGTAACCATGGAGATTTCCCCAGGTATTTCAGTATCCCTTCCCCCCCTCTCCCCCTACCATCACTTAACAAAGATGTGTGGACTGGTACACCACAGCAAATTGCCCTTTTGGATGGGAAAACTGATGATTCTCAGGGAAACTACAAGTGGGATTAATGTAGGATTAGTGTAAGTGAGTGCTTGAAGATCAGCACAGACTTGCTGGGCTATAGAACTTATCTCCATGCTGTCTCATCTATGGCCTTCATATCTGAAATATAATCTACCTCCTTTAGTTTTCATTTACTGTAACAATGAATAATAACATTCTGTCAGCTTCCTTAACTACTTGCCACACCTGCACATAGGTCTTTTTCAAATCCTGTAGTAGAATACCTCTGAATTTCGGAGCTTTACAACTTCTCACTTTTAATTTGTATTGGGATTGATTTATTATTGTCACATACAATGATAGAGTAAAATGTTCAAATCTTGTTGTCATCAATGCCCAAGACAAGGCTTCTCATGATCTCAAGCATGCCAAATGTCCCGACTGGCCCTGCTCGCTTTTTAAAATCTCATTTCCACCAATGCACAAACAAATGCTTGTGATCGTAAATGTGTCAAATGTCTGGCTTGAATTTTCAAATCTTGCTCCCACAATTTATTATTGTCACATGTACCAAGATACAGTGAAAAGTTTGTCTTGCATACTGTTTACACAGATCAATCATTACAAAGTACATTGATCTAGAATAAGATAAAATAACAATGCAGAATTAAGTACAAAAGCTACCAAAAAAACCTACTACAGGTAAACAATAAAGTGCAAGATCATAACCAGGTAGATTGTGAGGCCTGAAGTCCATCTTATTGACAAGGACTCTGTGCAAGTACCTGCTCATAGTGAGATAAAAGCTGTTCCTGAGCCCGGGATCCGTGCTTTTAGGCTTTTGTATCTTCTGCTCAATGGGAGAGGGCTGAAGACAGAATATCCAGGTGGGAGGAGTTTTTAAACTATGATTCTTTGCTATTATTAATGCAAAATGTATAATTTCACATTTGGACACACTCAGCTCTATTTCTTACATTATACTCCATTACATTACATATGCCTGCTCAGTGAATATAACCATATCTCTTTGTAGTCTCTATAGGTCCACTTCACAACTTATGTTAATATGGAGGTTAGGAAGAGAGGCTGGATAGTTAGCAGCTTAGAATGACTAAAGCTCAGAGAGATGAATGTGAGTCTCAAGACTAGGGTAAGCGCAGGAAGAACGTAAAGGGCAATAAAAGTAAAATAGAATAGAGGCAAGTTTTGGTCTGTATCAGATGGGAGTGTCTGGTCCAGAAAACGAAAGAAGGCTGAGAAGTAGTGAAGACAGCCAGCTGAGCAGCCTCAAACTTAGTAACAAAGAAGCCCATGTATCACACCTAGTGTTGAAGGAGAAGATGCAAAAATAAGTCCATGAAGGCAGTTTGGATTAGAGAAGTTGGCTGAGGATTATTTCTGCCTCCAGGATGATCCTGGAATACTGAACATTTTAGCTGCTGACTGCTGGACCCAATTGTGCTTTATGTGGTTCAGGCCAATACTGCTAAAACTATTCACAGAACTAGAGAAACCTATGTTATTGAAAAGGGTTTTTTGCCTTATGGATCCAAAGCCACTTGAAACATTTCTAATCAAGCACTTCCCACCGCTTGCTCTGTAGCTTTGTAGTCACAGAACTTCATATGTTCATGTATGTTCCTTGTGAGAATTTCTGCCTTCAGAGAATAAATCATGAGTAACCACCAGAATGTGCTGGAATAAACAAATGTTGTGCCAACAAGAGATTCCGACAAAATGCTGGAGGAACTCAGCAGGGCATGGGAACTCAGGGAACTCAGAGGAATGCAGCAGGGCAGGTACCATCTACAGAAAAAAGTACAGTCGACATTTTGGGCCAAGACCATCTCACCACGAAACGTTGACTGTACTTTTTTCTGTAGGTGCTGCCTGGTCTTTGAGCTCCTCCAGCATTTATTGGGTGTTGCTTGGATTTCCAGCATCTGCAGATTTTCTCTTGCTTGTGATTAAGAGGTTCTGCACCAAATAAGGTGAGGCAGAGGCTAAAATGAGCATGAAAATGGGCAATCCTATTAAACACAAGATCTTAAAATTAGCTCAACTTTTCTTTAATGCTTTATAACTTGCAACAATTGTAAAGAATAAAGAATTACACAAAATATAAAATGCTAGTATTGATATGGAATAATGATGTGCATTAATGCATAAATACCAGTATGCATTTACAGTGTAAACAGCAAGGTTAATAAGCCATAGTTGAAGTATCTGTAACCACATCACAGGCATCGTGCAGTGGCTCTGGGGAAGGTGCACAGAAGATTTATGTTGCCATGCTGAAAAATGTTTAGTTACAAGGAAAGATTTTCTTGGCTGAGGAGAGTAAAGAGAGATTTAATTTTTGTGTAAAAGAATTATGAATAGCAAGGATTTATTTTTATCACAGAGGCAAACAAGAGGACAGGGAAGAGATGAACCATGTTAGATCCCAGTACTACAACTGACCATCAGATCAGCCAATTTACTATCCATCAGATATCTCCATTCTATAGCACCAGCCACTCGGTCAATTTAATTGGCAAGTCAATGATTAATCTTCAATTCTATGATGTTGAACTTTAGCCAACAAACTTTTTTTTATGAGGAGCATTGATCATAGCATAATTCAAAGAAAATGAATGATCCTTGACAGCATACTTCTGTTGTACTTAACATACTGTACATAATCCTTTGAATACTGAAGGACAACTAATGAGGTAAGACACTGGAATATATTCATAATTTAACTGTAATAGTAATCAGTCTTTGGGAGAGCAATTCAGAATAGATCATTAGATTCATTTTCATGTAAACTTACCAATTGGAACTTAAGAAGTAAAATGAACTCTGGAAGAATACTTAGCTAGTAATTATGCAATGTGTGGAACAAATGTAATGAAGCTTGCAGCTATCAATGAAAAATTATTGGTTTTAAATTAACAACATCTGTTGCCAAATGCTATTCTAAACAAAACTGAAAATAAGGCAATGATAACTGTTTATTTTCTGTGTTTGATCCATGATAGACATTTATAAAACAATGAGCGCAAAATTGCTAGAACTGATTGCATTCTAAACATGAAATGGATCACAAATCTCATTATTAACCAATATTTGATGCGCATAGTCATCCTCTTCAGTCAAACAAAGAATTGTTCTGTCATATTTACTGAAAGAATATTTACCATTCCAATAGAATGCTTAAAAGTATTTTCAGAACAGCCAGTGAAAAGAAAGCTGATGAAAACTTTGAGAATGATGTTTTTGCAACTAAATTTCCAATCCTTACAGAGACCTGGAGATGGAGACTACACTTAAGTTTGTATCAGAATTGAAGTTCATATTTCCTAAAGAACTTTTCTGTCTACTGGTATGAAATGGACAATATCCTTAAGGGACTTTTCAAGGGGCTTTTAGTTTAAAGATTACGCTGGTGAAGCAGCAAACAAAACAAAGAAAACAACTAAATACTTTATTAATAACACTTTTCTGGTAAATAATCATTACAAACAATAGCCTGTAACTCCTCTTGTGGAGAAGAGGTTTTGTACCACCTGCGCAACCTGGCATTTCTGCAGTGTGAACTGAGTCAAGTCTCGAAAGTAAAAGAAGGTTGCGGCATGGTAGGTACGGGCCAAATCGAGGCTGAATGGTCCAGGCCAAGAGCAGAGAACGAGTCAATGTTTGGCCAATGCTGGAGCAGACTTGGAGCAATTTGATGTGGCAGAACCAAGGAGAGGCAGAATCAAGCCGGAGCCTGGGCCTGAGAACAAGGGAAGACCCAAGGATTGATCAATTTAAGCACTGAGTCGAAATGGAAAGGTCAGGTACGGATCGAATTGAGGTGGGGGGGGGGGATTAGGGTGTGGTAGGTAAGGGATTACAGGTTTAATTTAAGACATAAATTATTTATGAGCATCTAATTACAGTGCCTCATAATTGATTACAATTATCAAGAAATCATCTCATCACCTGCTAAACCATCATTCATTTAGACTTTGCTCAAAGTGTATTATAGTTCTTGAAAATCAATGTGAAACTTTTGTAATTGGCAGATACAGAAATGTGGACTGAAGGAATTGTGTTACTTTTTGTTACTCCCAGCTGGGGAATTATTGCCATTCATGACTGCAGTGAAGCATTAGCTGGTATGATTGCCATACTCTAATCATGTAGTGACACAATGCTTGTGAATTAGGGTATGGCTTTCAATGGGGTGAAGTGTAGAATCTGTCCTTCTGAATGGTCATGACTGCATTTCTCTTGCCCATGGCTCAACCAAACTATTACTACCTCACTTTATGTACCTTCAAGCAGAGAGTTGGGTTTTACCTGAGCTACCATGATGTCATAACTTTCCCTTTTATTTTTCATAGTGTTTGAGGTAGGACTTAAACAATAGGTGATTAACTATGGTCATTAATATATAAAGAAAAATGGCAGAAGTAGACCAAACGTAAAAGAAGTGTGGAGTATCTGAAATATAGATCTATACCAGCGCCAGACAACCAACAGCACTCAATGTGTCTGGTGTGTGAAAAACTTTTCTTGAAATGAGGCAATGAAACCATCCTAGCTCCTTGAACATCTGAAGAGAATACACTGATAAAGCAAACAAGAACTTGGCCTATTTTCAGTCACCTCTTAACCAAACAGTGATGATTTTTGTGTTTCATACAACATTTCATTTCTCATTTCTGGAAAGCCTCATACAATTGGAGAAGAACTGATTCTGCCAGCGGAAAGGGAGGTTCTGGGTATTAATTTTGCATAAGTCAACAAACCAAATACTGTAATTAAAGCAATTCTGCTCAACGGAAAGACTGCTCAAAGACGAATAGATGAAATGCCTCAGAATGCGCAAGACACATCATGGAACATACTTAGGACAACACAATTTGCTCTGCAGTTGGATAAAAGTCAACTTTACCAGGCAAATGATCGATGCTTCTTGGTTATATTCACTTCATAGAAGATAAAAGCAAAGTTCAAGTGTTATTATTTACCAGGGGACTAGAAACAGATAAGAAAGGGGCAGTCATTATTTTGGGTTGAGCAATTTTTCAAAAAGTAGGACATTCCACTCACTAACGTTCTTGCTTGTGCAACAGATAGGGCAGCATCAATGAGAAGACACTACCGTGGGGTTATTACACTCTTGAAGAAAGGTGTAAGTAACATATTTACCATTCACTGTGTAATTCACAAACAATATCTTGTCGCTAAAACCTCAATGCACAGTTCATTAAATACTGTTATTGAATTGAATTGAATTTCGGTTTATTGTCATTTAGAAACCACAACTGCAATGCAGTTAAAAAATGGAACAACGTTCCTCCAGAATGATATCACAAAAGCACATGACAAAGCAGACTACACCAGAAAATCCATGTAACGTTTGGCAATCCCCAAATCCAGATTCCGGAGAGGCTGCTGCGTATTGATATCACGCTACCATCTTAGTTCGTTCCCCGGAAAGGAGCTCTAAACCCACCAGACAAAACAGGACTACCCAGACACACCAAGTCAGGAGACCAACTCTACCACCCAACAAACCAAAAACTAAAGCTACAAGACCTACACAAAACCACAAAGTTACAACATATAGTTGTTCACATCACAGCTGCAAATACAATCACGTCCCATTCTCTCAACTATTTCGAGAGCTTTGTATTGAGAATGATGAACAGTTTGAATGCCTACTGGTGCACATAGAAGTCAGATGGCTTTCAAAAGGAAACTGCCTAAGATGCTTTTATGTGCTGTTTGAAACTGTGATAAAATTCTTTTAAGACTCCAGTGCTTTAGTCAGTAATCAAATCAAGAATAGAAGGCATGACATGGCTTAGTTGTCAGAATTATTTGCAAAGCTCAATTAAGTCAATCTTCAATTGTAAGGAAATGATCTGAATCTTACCAAAGTCAAATCAGCCATCTCCACACTTCTGTCCAAGTCAAACCTATTTAAATGCAACACTAGCCGTCATGGCATTTCCCAGTTTCTGAGCCTCTCTGAGTTGAAAGAGAAAGAAAAAATATCTGATGATGATCTTCAAGTATACAGTGCCAATCTGGGTAAGCTGCATAAAGACATGCCAGAAAGATTTCAGGATCTTCTCTCAATACAAATTCCAGATTGGGTAATAAATTCATTCAGGAATGATGGAAGAATTGATCTCACTACAGACTGACTTTGAGCTGAAGCCAAAGTTTAAAAAATCAGATCAAGACTTCTGGTTACAGAAAGAAATCTGTGAACACTCTCCTGTAGTATGGAAAAAGGTCAAGATGTTCTTTATTGCCTTTCCTCAATGTAGTCACGCAACATCTTTCAAAGCAATGAAACAAAGTGCAAAATACTGAATGTGGAGATCTGGACTCCTTCTAAGTAACAAACAACCTGATACTGAGAAACTGATATCACTGCACCAAGCCCATCCATCTCATTAAAGGTGAAAAAGCAATAAAGTAGTCAATAGTTGGACTACTGATGTACACTGTAAAATTGTTTATGAAAAATGTTTTACTGTTATTAAATACAGATATAATTCTATTTGTGGCTCCAAATGGATTTGAATCATTTTTACAATCATTTGTCACTGCTTTGAATTTGTAGTTCCTATTTTCCTTCACTTTGTATCATAAGTCAAAACTCTTTATAGTTTTTATGTAATGGCTGGAAAGAGAGGGCTGGGAATCTGGCATGGGAGCCAAGGGGCTAGTAACCCTTAAAAGTTTGAGAATAATTGCTGTAGACCCAGAGTCATTTTTTTCACAATAAAGAGTTGGCTTTGAAATATAAGAGACAAAAGAACCTTCTTCACTCAGAAAGTTGTGAATCTTTAAAATTCATATGCAGGATGCTTAGTTGATAAGTATATTGAAGGCAGAGAATAACAGATTTTCAGATATTTGGGATATTAAGAAACGAAAGCTAGTACAAGAAAGTGGTGGTTTAGAGTAAAAGATCGGGTAGGATCTTACCGAATGTCAAATAATATTCCCTCTAATTTTTTAACAGCTACACTGACCAACCATCACTCTTAGCAGGAAATTGTTACATGGCCTGAAAACTGTGTGGCACTTTGTATTAATATTTTATAAAAGAAAATCCCAGCTGTGCAGCAACAAAGGCTATATGTGCGAGAGCATTTCTGTTACTGCATGACCATGCACCTGCACAGCATAGACAGAGAGACAGACAGACAGACATACTTTATTGATCCCGAGGGAAACTGGGTTTTGTTACAGTCGCACCAACCAAGAATAGTGTAGAAACATAGCAATATAAAACCATAAATAATTAAATAATAATAAGTAAATTATGCCAAGTGGAAATAAGTCCAGGACCAGCCTATTGGCTCAGGGTGTCTGACACTCCAAGGGAGGAGTTGTAAAGTTAGATGGCCACAGGCAGGAATGACTTCCTATGACGCTCAGTGTGAGGGGTTGGATTGTCTGCTTCTGCCTTCTATTTCCAATGTTATCAAAACCTTGGAGGCTTGTTTATAGCAAGAGCAATATTTTAATTTTAGGTACTTCATTGTTGTTTTTGCTTTGAAAGAGTCAGAGGATAAGTGAAATAAATGCACAGCTGCATAGAGCTGGCAAAGATGGCTCAGAAATCCTGAAATAAACATTCTATCACCTCTGGATTATTTAACAGGGTTTACCTACAAAACACAGCATGGAACACCAGGAAACCAAGGGAGATGGTAACTAATTTTTGCTAGTTTATGCCATTCAAGCAGAGCTTCAAAACCCTTGAGAGCTACATAGTTCTATTTGCTGTTTTGGCACTGATTCTGTTTAATGCATCAAAGCCCTTCCAAGATGCAACAAGATATTTGGCAAAGCATGCGTTCATCAGTGCAGCAAAGCATCTACTATCTCACAGAGGCTCAGCCAGGGAACACAATTAGCTATGTTCAACTGAGGATCAAGCAGCAGCAGGCATCCAGACAACAAGGCATCTTAGTTATTTCCCCCGTGAACAAAATTGTAGAAAATTTAATTTTAAGTTAATGTCCATTCAAACTTTGTCAGTATGAAACATCTTCTTGAAAATGCATCAAATTAATTCTGGTTTTACTGAGGATTTTTTCTGGTTCCTATTTCCTGTAATAAGCTACTACCGAGCATCAAAAATGGACATAAAAATACAAATGGTAGCATCCAACATATTGCCTCATGTCATCACTGATCTGATAACCACAGCTGGCTTCTTTGATGTTACCACATTGCATTCAAACTTAGAAGGAAAGAATATTTCCGTTCTCCATTTCTTAAATAGCTTTAAACCATCTTCAGACTTCTGTCCTTCAATAACATTTTATTTAAATAAACAGAGTGGAATAGACGCTTCAGGCCCAACAAGCCACACCGTCCAGCAACCCACTTATTCAACAATAGCTTAATTACAGGACAATTTACAATGACCAACTAACCTACTAACCGGTACATCTTTGGACTGTGGGAGAAAACCCGTGCTGTTCACGGAAAGAATGTACAATCTCCTTACAGATGGTGTCAGATTTTAACTCCGAGCTTCACAATGCCCCGAGCTGTAATAGTAACCACTACAGTGACGCCCCAAAATTTGTGAGCAAAACAGTTGAGGAAATCAGAACACTCACTTCCATCATAAACTATCTTTATGAATACTTCAAATATCTATTACTTTGATTCAAGCAGGTACTTGAATATCCAAATCCATGGAACTGTTACTAAGGGATTTGAATCTACGTGAAGTTCCTTAAGAGAGAAAGCATCATCGCATTTCTCAAAGACAAACTGACCACTTGAGTTCACAGGAAAATAGCAGAGCCTTAACCTTCATAGTTGCTGACAGACTAAACAAAGAAGCAGCACATAAAGAAAATAGCTACAACACTGAATTACCCACTGCTGTAATTCAGATTTGACAATTATTTGTTATTTTCTGCTAAGGAAAAAGCCAATAAAATTTAAAATCAACTTTAAATTCAGAAGTGGTGTTCAAGATACAAATGCCACTGGATCACCATTTTAGCAATGCCCACTTTTTATTGTATTATTGTTGAAATAAACATATTTGGCTGATGAAATCAATGGGTACATGTTTCATTATCCTGTTTCCTCTAATGGTGAGAAGGTTCGTGTGGAGATATGCAGAACAGGGTGGTAAATGAATGCTTATTGTTCGTTATCATGGCTACACTATGCTTTTCCTTCTCAACAATGGAACAAATGGAAACAAACTAGAGTGTAGGAAATGAATGCACAACAATAATCCACAATTTGGAAGCAAAGAAAGATTTACCTAGAGTAAAAAAAAGGCTGAAATGTAAAATTTAAAATACTTAAAAAACAATTAACTAAATTTTTGAAGTCACAATTCTGTTTCCATAATTATTCAAAGGTGCAATACAGTGTGAATCTGAAATGTTTTCATGGTATGATGACATACTATATGCTAAGTAATAACTTTATAGCAGTTCCTTAAGTTTGTCATAGCCAGGAAGGTAGTGGAGATAAGCTCCCACTACTTCATAAAATGTTCTCAATGGTATGCATCTCCAATAGCCTCTGACAACCAAGTCCAGCTCTTGACCTTCACATATGGCTGAGGTGCTAATGCCAGCGGAACTGTTTCTACTGACAGGAGAAGGGGCAAAGGTGGGTTACGTGTCTTAAAACTAGTCACTTCAGGCAGATGGGGCTCATCAGCTGTGGTTCATAGCTCTTCTAGAAGGAAAACTCTGATCTCAAAAGACCGCGGTCTTGCAGCTATACCCACTCATGGGGAAAGCTTCAGGAGTAAACCCCAAGGAAGAATCTAGAGCTGTAGTTGCTAAGTCAGTCCCAAGTTGAGTTCAATACTGATTGGCACTCCTGCAATGTCACTGGTGTCAAACTGTGTCAATCTCTGCCATTCCTTTGGATTCGTCACTTTCTTGGACGGGGGAGTCTGCTGTTCGGACAACAGCTTGCTCTCCATATCTTACTGCCCTGGCTTGTGTTCTGGTTTGCGTATTAAGTAGACAAGTAGGACACAATATCCATGGCCAACCCAAACCAAAATTTTGAGGAGGGCCTCAAAATTCATAGCAGCAAGCCTCAGTATATAGGGCAATAACAGGGTCCAATACTCCAGGATGCAATCAGTGAAAATAGAGCTCAAGAACATAGTTGTCTTGAATGAGACTTTTTTCATGGGCAAATACATTCTTCGACTACCGTATATTCCGGACTATAAGCCGACCTCCTCATTTTCAAGGTTAAAAAAGTGACTTTTTCATGTTACCTTTGTATAAACCGATCCCTTTTGTAGAGCTTTTTGATTTAACCAGAAAAGGTCACAAGATCTCATATGCTGGTACTCAGCTTTGCTGGATCCAGAACCGGGAAATTTTGTGAACCAGTACCTGCTAAGAAAACAGGCCTACACATTGTAGAGCATTATAAGTGAATTCTTAATAAATAAATCAGGGAGGGAAATTTTGGATTAGGTCTCCAATGGTAAAGAATCCTCTGAAATGTAACTCCCGCGAAACCATTTAGCACCCATCGTAATCTCGCTAAAACATAACACGGGGTGGTGGGATCAGTACGCCTACTCAGTATTGAGTTTGCGACTGCCATGTACAAAAGATTAAAATGAATGCGATATGATGCTGGCTTCAAGCTGAAGGTGCGTGATTTTGCTAAAGGAATGAATAATTCCGCAGCTGCTAAGAAGTTTAGTGTAAACGAGAAACAAGTGAGAGAGTGGAGAAAGGCAGAGGACATGCTGAGGGAAATGCCAAAGATGAAATGTGTAAACCATGGGAAAACATGCCAGTGGCCAGAACTGAAAGAAAATGTTTTAGAGTGGGTGAATCACCAGCGATCATCCGGATACATTGTTACCAGAGAAATGATTCAAAATCAAGCGTTAAAATGGGCCAAAAAACACCGTGAGTTCAGCAAAAATTTCAAAGCTACGCAAAGTTGGTGCACCCGATTTATGAATAGACGTGATCTTGTGTTGAGACAAAAAACAAAGATTGCTCAGAAAATTCCCGCGGGGTGTTGTTTACGTCCAAAAATGCTGCTGGATGGACGAAGCCAGTTTCTTGAAGTGGGTTAAAGAGGTGTGGCGTCGATGTCCTGAAGGTTTCGGGAAGGAAAAGTTGCTACTTGTCTAGGACGTGTTCAAAGCACACTTGTCAGGTGAGATAAAAGCAGCATTGAAAGCTGAAATTATGGACATTGCAGTCATTCTGGTGGTTTGATCTCCGTGCTCCAGCCACCAGATGTGAGTTTAAATAAATCATTCAAAGAATTCATGCGATGACAGTGGAATGAATTTGACTCAAAAACAGCCAATAAATACGACCTGCATTCCGTGTATTTGTTTTTCCAAAGTTGGCATCCGCTGTATAAGCCGACCCCTTAATTTTAGGACCAAAATTTAGGGCCAAATTCTCGGCTTATACACCTGAATTTATGGTAAAACAGCAAGTGCTGAAAATATTCCACAAGTCAGACAACATGTGTGAACATCTCGACGGCACTGGAGAAAACACATTACGCCCTAACAGTACCCATTAACCTAATACGGTGCTAGAAAGTTTGTGAACCCTTAGAAATGCTCTCTATTTCTGCATAAATATATGCTAAAATGTGATCTGATCTCCGTGCAAGTCCTAAAACTAAATAGAGAATGCAATAAAATAAATAACACAAAAAACATTATACTTGGTCATTCATTTATTGAGAAAAATGATCCAATATTTGTGGGAAAAAGTATGTAAACCTTTGCTTTCAGTAACTGGTGTGACCCCCTTTACAGCAAGAACTTCAACGAAATGTTTCCGTTAACTATTGACCAGCCCTGCACATCAGCTTGACGGAATTTTAGACCATTCTGCCATACAAAAGTCTTTCAGTTCATCAATATTTCTGAGATACCTTGCATGAACAGTCCTCTTCAGTCATGCCACAGCATCTTCATTAGGTTACGTTCTGGAGTCTGACGGCCATTTCAAAACACAAATTTCCTTCTTTTTAAACCATTCTGTTGTTGATTTACTCTTTTATTTCCGATCATTGCCCTACTGCATCATCCAACTTCTATTTACCTTCAAGTGACAACCTGCTACCTTGACATTCCCCTGTAAAATGTCTTGATACAATTTTGAATTCATTGTTCCCTCAACTAATACAAGCTGTCCAGGCTCTGAGGCAGCAAAGCAGCCCCAAGCCATGATGCTCCTTCCACCATGCTTCACAGTTGGGATGAGGTTTTGGTGCTGGTGTGCACTGCCCTTTTTACTCCAGACATCACAGGGTGCATTTCTGCCAAAATTTTCAATTTCTGTCTCATCTGTCTGCAGGATATTGTTTCAGAAGTGTTGTGGAACATCCAGGTGGTTTTTGCAAACTTGAGATGAACAGCAATGTTGTTTTTGGAAAGCAGTGGTTTCCTCCATGGTGTCTTTCCACAAACACCATTTTTGTTCATTGCTTTTCTTATAGTGGACACTTTAGCAGATTCTAGGGATTTTTGCAGCTCTTTTGCTGTTACTCTTGGGTTATTTTTTACATCGTTCAGCATTGCACATTATGCTCTTGGCTTGATCTTTGCAGGACGCCCACACCTAGGGAGAACAGCAACAGTATTGAGTTTCTTCCATTTTGAGACAACTTCTCTTACTGTGGACTGATGTACACTCAAGTCTTTAGAAATGCTTTTATAGCCTTTTCCAGCTTCACACATCTCTACAATTCTTCTTCGAAGGTCCTCTGAAAGTTGTTTTGATCGAGGCTTGGTGCATATAAAGAGGTCTTTCTTGTCAGTAGCCTGACTTTGTGTGTCTTTATTTAAAGGGCAGGGCACCTCTACAAGCCATACCTTCAATCTCAACTCATTGATTGTAACACCTTTCATTGAAGGCAGTATCCCAGAGGTTCACACATTTCATTGAACTTAGACTGTGATTGTTTAAATGGTGTACTTAGTAATGATGAGAAGAACAATTGTTTGTATGTTGTTAGTTTAGGCAGATTGCGTTTGTTTAATATTGTGACTTAGATGAAGATCAGACCACATTTTATGACAGCCAAGTAATTGCAAAGGGTTCATAAACTATTTCTTGCAACTGTAGATGACCTATCATCATCCTTTCATGATATTCCATGTCATAACTGTTCCTCCAGCCATATTCTCTGCAACTTACAACCACATTTTTAAATCTCTCTTTCCTAGTTTGGACACAAAGTTTCAGACCAGAAGTATTAACTCTGTTGCAGTGCAAGAGATGCTGGAAAAAATCACCAAAAAAGGCAACATCTGTGAAAGAAAATGAACAGTTCACACTTCAATTCGAGACCCTTCCTCTGGACCTGAAACATCGACTCTCCATTTTCCACCACAGATGCTGGCTGACATTCTTAGTTCCTCCAGCATCTGCAGTCTCTTTAGTCTCCATTTAACTCTGCTCCACAGATGCTGAATGTTTCCACAATGATCTTTTTTGCTTATTTTCAGCCAGCTTCCTTACTTTAGTTTCTATGCTTCTAGAAATGGGCTGTCATGGCCAATGCACTACTCTCCAGCAACATGAATTCAAGCAGTGAGGTAAATCTTAATTTAAAATGATTATAACGATAACCATAGGGCTACTGACTGTTTTACCAATGTGTTTCAGAGAAGGGAAGCTGACATTCCTCATGCTGGCTAGACAACATATTCCTCAGCATGATGTTACCCTTCAACCATCAGGTTCTTGAAATGACATGGATAACTTCACTCACCTGATTGTACATCTCTTGGACTTACTTTCAAAGACTCTACAACTTATGTTCTCAGTTTAATTTGTGTTTTTTTTTCAATCGTTTTTCTATTTGCACAGTTTGTTTTCTTTTGCACATTGGTTATTTGTCAGTTCAAGTTTAAGTTTACTCTCATATTGTACATATATACCAGACAACAGTGAACAATGCTTCAAGACCTTCATGTACACTTCTCCTGGTAAATGTCAATTATAGGGAAGAGGGACACCTCATGATTCTCTATGTTTTCTACTATCCTCTGTAGAGACTTGCAGTCTGATGCTTTGCAACTTCCAAACCACACAATGATGTAACCAGACAGGACATTTTTGATAAATACAAGAGATTCTACAGATACTGAAAAGCCAGAGCAACATACTCAAAATGCTCAAGGAACTCAGCTGGCCAGGCAGCATTTGACAAGCCTCTCTACCTCCTCTCTGTAGGCAGACTCATTATTGTTGCCGATGAGGCCAACCACTATTATATCAACAGCAAACTTGAAGAAGCAGTTTGTGCTGGATCTGACAATGCACTCGTGACTTACCAGCATGAACAGCAGTGGTTTGACTCATAGACCTGGGGAGGGGGCACCAGTGTTCAGCGTGATTAAGCTTGCGATATTGCTGCTAATTCAGACTGACTGGGGTCTTTCCATCAAGAAATCTAAGATCCAGTTACAGAGAGGGGTGTTCAGTCCCAACAAGGACAGTTTACCTACCAGCCTCTGAGGGATGATCATCTTAAACACCAAGCTGAAGTTGATTAGCAGTATCCTGGCGTATGAGACATTGTTTTCTAAGTTGGACAGGATGGAGTGAAGAACTGAGGCTATGGTATCATTAGTGGATGGGTTTGAACAGTAGGTGAACTGGAAATGGTCTAATGTAGCTGTAAAGTGGGATTTTATACAATCCATTATCAGCTATTCAAAGCACTTTATGATTGTTGAGGTCAGTGCTACTGGGCAATAATTGTTTAGGGCAGTTACTATTTCTCCTTTGGGCACTGGAGTGGTGGTTCAAAGTTCAAAATAAATTTATTATCAAAGTACAGAAATGTCACTATTTGTCCAAAAAGGTTGAATTTTAGAACAAGACCATGTAGAATGTAAAAATGTACCAGTTTCTTGTTTACATCGGAAACACTGATCAGATAAACTTGAATTTAATTTATTTATTTTTTGTGGTGTAATATATAATTGATGTAAAAAGTTATATTGCACTAATCTTAACCGAACATTTATTGTATTTGTCATACTATCAAGACATAGTCTTGACCAATTTGTTTCTTCAATTTTAATATTCAAATCACTTTCCCATTTTTGTCTTGACTTATGGACTCCTTGTTTAGTTGCCTGTTTTTGAATCAAATTATACATACAAGATATAAATTTTTTAATATTTCCTTTTTGAATTAAAATTTCTATTTCTTTAGATTTCAGCAATAACATTGTTTGACCTAGTTTTTCTCTTATATAAGCCCTTAATTGAAAGTAACAAAATAAAGTGTTATTTGATACTTTATATTTATTCTTTAATTGATCGAATGACATTAATATACCTCCTTCAAAACAGTCTCCTATGTATTTAGGAGACTATAAATTTCTCCTTTTTGGACAAATTTAAGACTTTTATTGGAACAAATTACGGGAATAAAACTTCCTCATAATCCAATATTACTTTTACTAGGTGATATTGAAGGGACAAAACCGAAACTCAAACTTAATAAATATCAGAAAGAATTCATAAAAATTGCACTGGCTGTAGCCAAAAAGGCTATTGCAATTACTTGGAAATCAGATACATATTTAAGTATAGATTGTTGGAAAAAAGAAATCTATGGCTGTATTCCATTAGAAAAAATTATTTATAATTTAAGAGATAAATATGAAACATTTTTGAAAATCTGGGGCCCTTATTTACAAAAGATAGGATTAAATATATAGATGCTCTGAAGAGGAAATTAATGGTTACTTGGGGAAAGAAATAAATATATATACTAAAGTTATTAAGAACTCCATGGAGCATGTGGAGACCTTCCAACAACCAGGCACTCTTTCTTTCTTTTTTTTTCTTTCTTTCTTAATTTTTTTATATAGGGAAGTTAGGGGGGAGGGGTTAAGGGGAGGGGGGAAGGGACACATACTTTTTTTTTCTACACTTGTAGTCATTTAAAAATGCAATTAAATAAAATTTAAAAAAAAAAGAAATGTCACTATATATATGTTAGAGGGCTATGGGTAACCCTAGGTAATTTCTAAGGTAAGGATATGTTCAGCACAGCTTTGTGGGCAGAAGGGCCTGTACTTTGCTGTAGGTTTTCTATGTTTCTATAACCCTGAGAAGAAACACAATGAAAGACCACACACAACAGGATGGACAGACAGCAAAGGTGTAAAAGACAACAAATTGTGCAAATATATAAAAAATACGATAATAAATTTTATAAATAGATAAGTGAGCAAGCAAGCAGTAAATATTGAGAACATGAGATGAAGAGACCTTGAAATTGAGCCCACACGTTGTAGGAAAAGTTCAGTAATGGGGTGACTGAAGTTATCCCCTCCGGTTTAAGAGCCTGATGTGTGAGGGGGATTAACTATCCCTGAGCCGGGTGGTATGGGTACCTCCTTCCTGATGGCAGCAGCAAGAAGAAAGCATGACCTGGATGCTGAGGGTTCTTGATGATGGTTGCTGCTTTCCTACGATAGCGCTCCATATAGATGTGCTCAGTGGTAGTGAAGGCTTTACCCATGATGGACTGTGCCATATCCACTACTTTTTGTCAGCTTTTACAAAAGGTGAAGGAACCTTTAGGAAGCAGTGATCAAAACATGATTGTGTTCATTGTGAAATTTGAGAAAGAGAAGCCAAAATCCAATGTGTTGGTATTTCAGTGGACTGAAGGAAATTACAGTGGCATGACAGAAGAACTGGCCAAGGTTGACTGGAAAGGGACACTAGCGGGAAGGATGGCAGAGCAGCAGTGGCTGGAGTTTATGTGAGAAGTCAGGAAGGTGCAAGCCAGATATATTCCAAAAAAGAAATTTTCAAATGGAAAAAGGATGCAACCGTGGCTGACAAGAGAACTCAAAGCAAAGTAAAAGCAAAGGAAAGGGCATACAATTTTTGAAGAAATTACAAGTGGTCTAGACAAGGGAGATGCAGTGGATGTTGTGTATTTGGATTTTCAGAAAGCCTTTGACAAGGTGCCGCACATAAGGCTGCTAAGCAAGATAAGAGCCCATGGAATTACTGGAAAGTTACATACATGGATAGAGCGTTGGCTGATTGGCAGGAAACAGAGAGTGGGAATAAAGGGATCCCATTCTGGTTGGCTGCCGATTACCAGTGGTGTTCCACAGGGGTCTGTGTTGGGGCCGCTTCTTTTTACATTGTATATCAACGATTTGGATTATGGAATAGATGGCTTTGTGGCTAAGTTTGCTGATGATACAAAGATAGGTGGAGGGGGTCAATAGTGCTGAGGAAACAGAGAGTCTGCAGAGAGACTTGTATAGATTGGGAGAATAGGTAAAGAAGTGGCAAATGAAATACAATGTTGGAAAGTGTATGGTCATGCACTTTGGTAAAATAAATAAATGGGCAAACTATTATTTAAATGGGGAGAGAATTCAAGGTTCTGAGATGCAATGGGAGTTGGGAGTCCTCGTGCAGGATACCCTTAAGGTTAACTCCAGGTTGAGTCGGTGGTGAAGAAGGCGAATGCAATGTTGGCATTCATTTCTAGAGGAATAGAGTATAGGAGCGGGGATGTGATTTTGAGGCTCTATAAGGCACTGGTAAGGCCTCACTTGGAGTACTATGTGCAGTTTCATGCTCCTTATTTAAGAAAGGATGTGCTGATGTTGGAGAGGGTTCAGAGAAGATTCACTAGAATGATTCTGGGAATGAGAGGTTTAACATGTGAGGAACATTTGAACACTTTTGGACTCTACTTCTTGGAGTTTAGAAAATGAGGGGGACCTCAGAGAATCATTTTGAATGTTAAAAGGCATGGACAGAGTGGATGTGGCAAAGTTGTTTCTCATGGTGGGGCAGTCTAGTAGGAGAGGGCATGACTTAAGGATTGAAGGGCGTCCATTCAAAACAGAGATGCGAAAAAAAATTTTTAGCCAGAGGGTGGTAAATCTGTGGAATTTGTTGCCACAGGCGGCAGTGGAGGTCAAGTCATTGGGTGTATTTAAGGCAGAGATTGATAGGTATCTGAGTCGCCAGGGCATCAAAGGTTATGGTGAGAAGGCGGGGGAATGGGACTAAATGGGAGAATGGATCAGCTCATGATAAAATGGTGCAGCAGACTCCATGGGCCGAATGGCCAACTTCTGCTCCTTTGTCTTATGGTCTTTACATACAAGGGCATTGGAGTTTCCATACTAGGCCATGATGCAACCAGTCAATATACTCTCCATCATACATCTATTGAAGTTTGTCCACAGTTTTAGATGACCGTCCAAAACAAACTAAGGTAACATGCCTGAGCGACTGGCATCCTGTCACTCTCACCTCAATAATAAGCAAATGCTTTGAGAGGCTGGTCAAGGACTACATCTGTAGCTTGCTACCGCCCACAGTGGATCCCTACAATTTGCCTACCAACACAACCAATCGACAGATGACGCAATAGCCACTGCTTTATATATTGTGCTTACACATCTGAAGAAGGATGTTCATGTGAGAATGCTGGTCTTGGACTACAGTTCAGCATTCAACACCATAATTCCATCCAGGTTCGACAGGAAGCTCAGAGGCCTCAGCCTTCACCCTGCCTGTGCAGCTGGATCCTGGACTTCCTGTATGATCGCTGGCAGGTGGTAAGAGTGGGCTCCCTCACTTCACCACCTCTGGCTCTCAGTAAAGAAGCCCCTCAGTGCTGTGTACTACATCCCCTCCTTTACTCCCTGTATAGCGTGACTGTGTCGCCAGCCACAGCTCTAATCTGCTAATTAAATTTGCTGACAACATTACATTGATAGGCCTAATCTCAAACAATAACGAGGTGGCCTATAGGGAAGAAGTTATCTCTCTGACATAGTGGTGTCAAGAAAACCACTCCCTCAATGTCGCAAAAACAAAGGAGCCTGTTGTGGATTATAGGAGGAAACGGTTGAGGAAGTTTGGTCTGGGCCCCCAGATCCTAAGAACTTCCTACAGAGGCACAATTAAAAGCATCCTGACTGGCTGCCTCACTGCTTGGTATGGGAACTGTACCTCCTTTAATCGCAGGATTCTGCAGAGAGTGGTGCAGACAGCCCAGTGCATCTGTAGTTGTGAACTTCCCATGATTCAGGACATTTACAAAAGCAGGTGTGAAAAAAAGGGCCCGAAGGATCATTGGGGACCCGAATAAACCCAACCACAATCTATTCCAGCTGCTACCATCCAGGAAACGGTATTGCAACATAAAAGCCAGGACCAACAGGCTCTGGGACAGCTTCTTCCACCAGGCCATCAGACTGATTGACTCACGCTGATTCGAGTGTATTTCTGTTACATTGACTGTTCTATTTATTATAAATTATTAATTACTATGATTGCACATTTAGATGGAGTCGTAACGTAAAGAGTTTTACTCCTCATGCATGTGAAGGATCTAAGAAATAAAGTCAATTCAATTCAATGACATGCCAAATCTTCGCAAACTTCTAAAAAAGTAGAGGCCTTACCACGCTTTCTGCATTATGGCACTTACCTACCGGACACAGGACAGATCATCTAAAATTATAACATTCAGGAATTCAATGTTGCTGACCCTCTCCACCTCTGAGGCCTGGCTCATGGACCTCTGGTTTTCTCATTCTAAAGTCAATAATCATCTCCTTGGACTTGCTGCCATTGCATGAGAGGTTATTGCTGTGGTACACGTCACCAGATATTCAATGTCCCTCTTATATGCTAATTAGTCAACGCCTTTGAGTTGGTGGTGGGTGCCATGAAGCCTGCAGGGACAATGGATTGTTGCAAAGAAATATTAAAGATCTTGGTTCTGACCTCTGTTAGCTGGTTGCACAATACCACACTGGCCCTGCAGCTTCACATGTATCTATCCTAGTTAGCATTCTCCTCATCTCAGCTGATGCCAGAGAGTGTGCCTGGTCCTCAGGGGAGAGGGGGTTCCCTTAGTGTCACATCATCCATTGCAGCAGATCACGCATAAAGAGCATTCAGCCTATCTTGAGGGGAGGTATTGCTGTCTTTGATGCACAAGATGGACTTGAAATCTGTTATGGTTTGCATACATTGCCATATGTGTCGCCCGACCCTGGTGTCACAAAGGTGTATATGAATTTTCTATGATTATTCTCGCTTTGCTTTCCTGGTCACACAGAAGAGTGTGCTCTTACTGACCTTAGTCATCTTATTACCTGATATGAAGGCAGTGTCCTGATCCCTAAGTACTGCATGAACTTCTGCAGTCAGCCATGGTTTCTGATTTGCCCCGGCAGTTTAGTGTTTAATCATGGTTTGTGTTTTTGTTTGTGACTTGATTTTCATTGATTCTATTGCACTTATTTGTTCTAATGTGAACGCCTGCAAGAAAACAAATCTCGTGCTAGAATACGGCGATGTGTTTGTAGTTTATTAATAAATTTATTTTGAACTTTGAATATAAGATTCTTATTGCACAGCAATGCGGTTAGTTCTTCACTGTTCTCTGAAACAATCAGGAATGGACGAGAAACACTGACTTCACCATTCATGACCACATTCTATGAATGAACAAGTGAAGAAAACTCTCCCTTGATCACTCCCACTGGCATTAGCCTTGTTCACCATGTTGTGCTATTCTCACATGAATTTACTCTAATGACACATTTTAAAGCCACTGTTGCCTTTCTGTCAACAGCCCTAAAGAGTTCAATTTCAAATCCTGTTAGCAACATTTATTTTACAGAAAAGAACAAATTGTTGTTTGAAGAAATTCTGCAATATTTAAGTATGGGTCATTTTCTCAAAAGGAGTGATTGATAAACAAAAACCAACAATGGCAACTGCTTGGTGCAGAGGAAGATCTTGAGCTCTGCAGAATAAGCCATTAATACAGATACACTGAAACAAGTTTGTGAGATCTTGAAGCACTTTTGTCAAAGCCTTTTTAACAAAACTGTAACATAAAGTTTCTGGGTTTTTCAGCCAATTAAGATGGACGGATGTGATGACAACATGTCTGTAATTTTTCATTGATTCTATTGCATTTCTTTGTTCTACTGTGAATGTCTGCAAGAAAACATATCTCAGGGTAGTTTATGGTGACATAAACATGCTTTGTTAACAAATTCACTTTGAACTTTGATTTCAACTTCACTCTTTAAAGTCACAGTCCGATCTCAGCAACTGTTGAATTCTACAGTTGGAGCGGCAGAAAGTGGATATAGCATAACTGCTTCAATATACAGCAGCTCCCTTATAAATACCACCCAAGAAGCTGTAAGAATTCAGATGGACACCCCTGCTAATGGGTGGAAGAATCCTGCTGATAGAAAGCATGACTGAAGCTTGCCACACACTTGGGCAGCAAGTTAAGGTAAAAATGCCATAAGCATTTTAATTTAATCCATTCATTAAAGATGAGTACACTTATGTGTTGTGATACTAGTTCTATAAAGTCTAAGTAGAATAAGCCTGTTTCATTCTACCCTTACCACTCTCATCAATGGGACTAGGCAGAATAGTAGTTTGGCAAGAACTAGATGGGCTGAAAGGCCTGTTTCTGTGCTGCAGTTTTTGATCTATGTTCACATATCTATCAACTTTCAGCATGATTCTTTAACCATTTAACCTAAGCCAATGCATAATCAATGGGAGGAAATTTAAGCATAGAGCTGGAATTAATGCAAACTCTACACCCCTAGAACCCAGTGTCAGGAAAAAGTATCAGGTCACTGGTAATGAGGCAACAGCATTGACTGTATTACTACCATACTATCCTCTGATGTGTCTTGTCTAGCACATTAACCCTTTGTCCTCCTCTCACAGATCTACTGGAAACACAGCCTTTACAAATTCAAGATTCAAGATTGTTTAATGTAATTTCCTACATACAGGTGCAAAGGAGAATGAAATAATTGTTACCCTGGATCCAACAGAGCACAAAAAACCCACAATAAGACCAAGAACACAATTATAATAATAATAAAAACAAATATATAAAATACAGATTAATTGTATATACATGAAGTGACGTCAGTTACTTATAAAAGGTAACTGACAAGAAATAATAAAGTAGTGGTGGCTGGGGATGTAGAGGGGTGTGCAAGTGAGTGGAGGTGTTGATCAGCCTCACTGCTTGGGGAAAGTAACTGTTTTTGAGACTGGTGGTGCTGGTATGGATGTTACATAGCCTCCTCCCTGATAGGAGTGCGATGCTCTATGATTTTACTAGCTCTTTTCCGGCACTTTTCTGTTTATGACCTTGGTGGGGGATAGGCTAGTGCCTACCCACATCTGGAGGCACAAGACCTGACCAACTGTGAGTAGAGTGGACACTTCCAAAGAAAAAGATGAGGCACTGCAGCAATGGAAGAACCACAGCTTTGCAGACGAGATGGTCAGGACTCATTGTCACAACACATCTGACACTCGGCAATTTCATCCAAATTTACCAACCAAACAGACATTATTGGGGATTCATACATTAGCAAGTAGAGTGCCCAACAGTTCCCCTTGACTTGAGGTGAAATGAAAACTTCATTACACACCATTCTTAAGCACAGTGTTTTCCTATTTTCAGACACAAACTTACTCTCCATGCCCTAAGCTAGATGAACATTAAGACTATGAGATGTGACCTGACAGCACCTAAAAATAGCGCCTCCTTTCGTAGCCATCTGCCACTTTCCACTTTTTCCTCCCCCCACTGCTCAGTGCGCAAGGACAATGCCCCCATGATTTCCAGAATTTTGTAGCATGCAACAGCTGGCAGGTAAGTCTGAATCTCTCACTGGTGCTTGCTCCACGATGCCCACACCCCCGTCCCCAGGGGTTTTCAGGGAGCAGAATTATGCTGTGAAGTTCTGGCCCAGATGGCACAGAGCTGCATTCCCTGTCAAAGCTGTGGCTCAGAGTAAGAAGATTTTGTTTAGGTTTGTAGGACAGACAAGGGAGTTACAGGTTAAGTTAGTGTTCAGAGACAGGGACGTGGGGAAGTTAGAACTCAGGCAGGAGTCCAAGCCCCTGCTCCACATTCAGTAGTCAGCAATGTGAACAAGGGAGAAGGACATCTGTGGCAGATGTCGGACTGGCAGACCAGTGAAGACCATTCCCTCCCTCCACTGGAACTCTATGGGTTCCAATACTGGAGTCCCATGCAGATAAGAGGGATAAGGACTGGTGACACCCTAGGTACACAAATCAGGAAGGCCTAGAAATCTTTAACTGTTATCTAAAAGTCTTTAACTGTTATCTTCAGAGCTCTGGAACCTGATGCATTAAGTCCCGAGTCTGTGGCAAGTCAAAGGCCTATATGTCCATGAATCTGTGAGTGAAGGCTGGAGCCCAGAGACTGTCTGTCCCAGGGTGAGAGGACTTCATGTGTTTGGGAACGGGAGGGAGGAACAGGGTTTGTTTTGCTGTTGTTGCTTCGTTACTTGTTGTGTTCTGTGCTGTTCTGCCAAGTATGTGGGCCCTGCTACATTGATGCCAGAATGTGTGGCAACACTTGCAGACTGCTCCTAGCACATCCTTTGTTTGTGTTAGCTGTTAATGCAGTTGATGAATTTCACTGCATGTTTCAATGTATATGTGAAAAAGAAATGAATCTGAATAATAGCTTCCACTTTGTTTCTCAGCAACTCGTGGACTATGGTTATATTTGAGCTCTCTAACATGATATCAACTTAGTTGGAACTGGAAGCCATGGGTAGTGAGATTAGTCCTTGCTCCCCAAGGATTACCCACCTGTCAGAGACCTTGACTGAAATATGGCAACGTACCACATCAAGCTTCTAAGCTCTTGCATGCACAATGCTAGCCTTATCAATATTTTGTTGACAATCAAAACTATAACTTTACATTTGATGAAGAGCTCCATGTAGATACACAGAACATGGACAGCACTTTTGTGGCATACCATCACTACCTGAGCCTTCAGGAGAGCCCACATCTTTGCATCTGTCCATTGCCATGAACATCTGTGACATCTCATCCTTAGCTGCTAGCTATAAACTGAGTGGGAATTGGAGTATATAAATGAGAATGTTTGATGTCATGTTATAGCATAGCGATGTCCAGCTTGGGGTTGCACACCTGAGGGTATAAAAATTCACTTTGCAGTCACTGCAGCAGATAATTGTAAACCTGATATGCAAAGAGAAAGATACTCATCTGGGCAGGCAGTATTTGTGGATGAAAAATTGTAGTTAATGTTTCGGGCTGATAATGCCTCATGAGAACTGAATAAATGCAAAAGCATATTTTATGATGCAGAGAAGGAGAAGGGGGTGGGAACAATGGGAATGTCTGTGACTTGTTGGAGACCAAGAGGCCCTACCCATGGAGCACTTGCAGCATTATCTCATTTTATTTCAGATTTTCCAGCATCTGCACTTGGGTTCACTTTTTAACCAAAATCAATGAAAAAGTTGTATTTCTGATCACTAGAATTCAATGAGATCACCTGCCATTCTTCTGAAATGTACAAAATTCTGATAGTGAGTGGCACATACTGAAAGGATGTTTTTCCTTGATATACAGTGCAGAAGACAGGATAAGTTGCTGGATAAAAGTTCAGTGAACTTTAATAAAGATAAGGAAACATTTCCTTATGTGGGTTCATAGCCTCAGATGTTCAGTTGATGAGATTTTTCAAGACCAAGGTTTTCTGATATTTGGAAACCAAGGGGTCAGGGGTTTTATAGTAATTGCATAGATTTAAGGCTTAGGATCTTGACGAATGGTGGAGCATACTTGGAACATACTTGGCCAAGTCATACATCTTTATTTTCCTTTACTAAATGTAATGAAGGACTCGTTCTCTCAATCAGCAGCCAGTTCCATTTAAAGTGGTCACTAAATACTCATGGATATTCATGAATATTCACGGCTTGTTTCTTCTGGCTACAGTTACAATTGGATTAATTTCTCAATGTTTCCAATACATCACCATAAATTGAACTCTAGGCATTGGAGAATTCTTCTTCCACTACCTATTCTTCCCTCAATATTTGGCAATATCTTAATATACTAGAGAACTATAAAACCAGTGTGTGCCCTCGCTCTTGCATGTTCAATGAGAGGGTAAGGGTTGCTGATTCTCTTTGGAAAGTACTCTTGCCATTTATTTATTTATTTATTTATTTACTTAGTTACTTATTTAGAGATATAGCTTAGCAACTGGCCCTTCTGGCCCAATGAGCCAGGTCTGCCCAATTTTACCCATGTGAGCAATTAGCCTGCCAACCTGTAATCTTTTGAATGTGGGAGGAAACCCACATGGGTATGGGGACAATGTACAAACTCCTTACAGACAGCAGTGGGAATTGAACTTGGGTTGCTGACAATGTAATAGCATTACACAGACCACTACGTTACCATGCAGCCTTCTTTCTTGCAGTCATTCGATGTCTCCCCTTTAACAGTTATGCATAACTTTTAAACAGTGTTAACCACTCGCAAAATTGAGATTCCTCTTGACATATCCAACCAATGAACAGTACGAGTAGTACTAGCTGCATGCATCTATTGTGGAAAACAGCACAAATTTACTATGCTGTCTGCATGATTGCAGTCAAAACATGCATCATAATGCATCGTAAATCATGCTCCAGTGGATTTAAACTAGATACGGGGGGGGGGGGGGGGGGGGGAACCAGAGTGTAGGAACAGATGTATGGGAGAAGGAAGAAAAAGAAGATAGTAAAGTTGTTTGCACCATTGGAGATAAACAGAGAGGAGGAGGTGGAGAATTTCTTAAATGCATTTATTTTAATGCTAGGAGCATTGTAAGAAAGGTGGATGAGCTTAGAGCATGGATTGATACCTGGAAATATGATGTTGTAGCTATTAATGAAACGTGGTTACAGGAGGGGTGTGATTGGCAACTAAATATTCCTGGATTTCATTGCTTCAGGTATGATAGAATTGGAGGGACAAGAGGGGGAGGTGTTGCATTGCTCATCAGAGAAAATATTACAGCAGTGCTCTAGCAGGATAGATTAGAGGACTCGTCTAGGGAGGCTATTTGGATGGAATTGAGGAATGGAAAAGGTGTCGTGACATTTATAGGGGTGTATTATAGACCATCTAATGGGGAGTGAGAATTGGAGGAGCAAATTTGTAAGGAGATAGCAGATATTTGTAGTAAGCACAGGGTTGTGATAGTGGGAGATTTTAATTTTCCACACATAGACTGTGAAGCCCATACTGTAGAAGGGCTGGATGGTTTGGAGTTTGTAAAATGTGTGCAGGATTGTTTTTTGTAGCAATACATAGAGGTACCAACTGGAGAAGGAGCAGTGTTGGATCTCCTGTTAGGGAATGAGATAGGTCAGGTGATGGAGGTATATGGTGGGGAGCACTTCAAGTCCAGTGATCACAATACCATTAGTTTCAATATAATTATAGAGAAGGATAGGACTCGACCCAGGGTTGAAATTTTTCATTGGAGAAAGGCTAACTTTGAGGAGATGCGAAAGGATTTAGAAAGTGTGGATTGAGACGATTTGTTTTATGGGAAGGATGTAATAGAGAAATGGAGGTCATTTAAAGGTAAAATTTTGAAGGTACAGAATCTTTATGTTCCTGTTAGGTTGAAAGGAAAGGTTAAAAGTTTCAGTGAGCCATGGTTTTCAAGGGATATTGGAAACTTGGTTCGGAAAAAGAGAAATATCTACACAAATATAGGCAGCATGGAGTAAATGAGGTGCTCGAGGAATATACAGAATGTAAGAAGAATCGTAAAAAAGAAATTAGAAAAGCTAAAAGGTACGAAGTTGCTTTGGCAAGTAAGGTGAAAATAAATCCAAAGGGTTTCTACAGTTATTTTAATAGCTAAAGGATAGTGAGGGATAAAATTGGTCCCTTAGAGAATCAGAGTGGACAGCTATGTGTGGAGCCAAAACAGTTGGGGGAGATTTTGAACAATTTCTTTTCTTCAGTATTCACTAAGGAAAAGGATATTGAGTTGTGTAAGGTAAGGGAAACAAGTAAGGAAGTTATGGAAACTATGACGATTAAAGAGGAGGAAGTCCTGGCACTTTTAAGGAACATAAAAGTGGATAAATCTCCAGGTCCTGACAGGATATTCCCTAGGACCTTGAGGGAAGTTAGTGTAGAAATAGCAGGGGCTCTGACAGAAATATTTTAAATGTCATTAGAAACGGGAATGGTGTCAGAGCATTGGTGTTTTGCTCATGTTGTTCCATTGTTTAAAAAGGGTTCTAAGAGTAAACCTAGCAATTATAGGCCTGTAAGTTTGACATCAGTGGTGGGTAAATTAATGGAAAGTATTCTTAGAGATGGTATATATAATTATCTGGATAGACAGGGTCTGATTAGGAACAGTCAACATGGATTTGGGCGTGGAAAGTCATGTTTGACAAACCTGATTGAATTTTTTGAAGAGGTTACTAGGAAAGTTGATGAGGGTAAAGCAGTGGATGTTGTCTATATGGACTTCAGTAAGGCCTTTGACAAGGTTCCACATGGAAGTTTAGTTGGGAAGGTTCAATTGTTAGGTATTAATATTGAAGTAGTAAAATGGATTCAACAGTGGCTGGGTGGGAGAATCCAGAGAGTAGTGGTGGATAACTGCTTGTCAGATTGGAGGCTGGTGACTAGTGGTGTGCCTCAGGGATCTGTACTGGGTCCAATATTGTTTGTCATATACATTAATGATCTGGATGATGGGGTGGTAAATTGGATTAGTAAGTATGCAGATGATACGAAGATAGGTGGCGTTGTGGATAATGAAGTAGGTTTTCAAAGCTTGCAGAGAGATTTAGGCCAGTTAGAAGAGTGGGCTGAAAGATGGCAGATGGAGTTTAATGCTGATAAGTGTGAGGTGCTACATTTTGGTAGGAATAATCCAAATAAGACATACATGGTAAATGGTAGGGCATTGAAGAATGCAGTAGAACAGAGTGATCTAGGAATAATGGTGCATAGTTCCCTGAAGGTGGAATCTCATGTGGATAGGGTGGTGAAGAAAGCTTTTGGTATGCTGGCCTTTATAAATCAGAGCATTGAGTATATGAGTTGGAATGTAATGTTAAAAATTGTACAAAGCATTGGTGAGGCCAAATATGGAGTATTGTGTACAGTTCTGGTCACCAAATTATAGGAAAGATGTCAACAAAATAGAGAGGGTACAGAGGAGATTTACTAGAATGCTACCTGGGTTTCAGCACCTAAGTTACAGAGAAAGGTTGAACAAGTTAGGTCTTTATTCTTTGGAGCATAGAAGGTTGAGGGGGGACTTGATAGAGGTATTTAAAATTTTGAGGGGGATAGAGTTAACGTGGATAGGCTTTTTCCAATGAGAGTAGGGGAGATTCAAACAAGAGGATATGAGTTGAGAGTTAGGGGGCAAAAGTTTAGGGGTAACACGAGGGGGAACTTCTTTACTCAGAGTGGTAGCTGTGTGGAATGAGCTTCCAGTAGAAGTGGTAAAGGCAGGTTCGATATTGTCATTTAAAGTAAAATCGGATAGGTATATGGACAGGAGGGTTATGGGCTGAGTGCAGGTCGGTGGGACTAGGTGAGAGTAAGTGTTCGGCACGGACTAGAAGGGCTGAGAAGGCCTGTTTCTGTGCTGTAATTGTTATATGGTTATATGTTATATAAGCCCCAAGCCTGTTTTCAAGTCCTATCCAATTTAATATTTGTAATGTAAATAGAATGAAAATAGAGACTTTCATAAAGCAGTAATGCTTCAAAAGGAGTGTTGTGAATTGGGGAAAACTGCAACATCTAATATACTAAAATTAAGTATTGATAGCAGGCATTTAATGAAACATATGAAAGAAAAATCATAATGCAAGTGAAGCTGTTGCCTAGCAATATAGTGCGCAATTTTCTAGAGTCAGTCTAACTTGGTAATTTATATAAAAAAAAACAAATTGTGTACATACAAAAGCAATTTATCACTAATTATTTTGCTTACAATTTATGTAACTGATTAAGATAAAACAATATTAAAACTTGTTAAATTTAATGATTCCAATACACCTTTCATGTGTACGAATATCCTACATATCTGAGAAGATAGTGACTTAGTTGATATTGCTTGTTAGCTTTAATTTGCTTCATTTTTCCATCTTATAATTCATCTACTTAGAACTTGCACCATTCATTGCTGACAGTGTCCACTAATATTTTAAGGATTACAAATGCATAATAGAGAATAATAATGATGGATGATTGAAAACCCAATTTTTCTGTTCTTCCCCATTACAGTATTTAGCCTGTGCACAAACTAAAATTTGCCAGAAGCTTCAAAGTTATCCCTTATTATCACAATAGTAATTCTCTGAGCCACAGCTGAAGGTGCTGTAGCAATGACTAGAGTGGATGGGTTTATTCGGAGTTATCAAAAGCCAGCGGGCTATGGGACTGGTGTTTGGATTGAAGTTCAAACATCTTAGAGGCAGCACCAGAGGAATTTGGCAGATAGCTTCATGACACCTGTTATGTGTGGGTTATGAGCCTCGGAGGTGTTGATAGGAGCTTGGATGTGGATACCAGAGACATTAGGGCCATAAGATATAGGAGCAGAAGTAGGCCATTCAGCCCATTGCTTCTGCTCTGACATTTAATCATGGGTTGATCAAATTCTTCCAGTCATCCCCATTCCACTACCTTCTCCCCATACCATTTGATGCCCTGGCTAATCAAGAATCTATCTATCTTTGCCTTAAATGCACCCAATGACTTTGGCCTCCACAGCCGCTCGTGACAAAAAAATCCACAGATTTAGCGCCCTCTGACAAAAGTAATTTCTCTGCATCTCCGTTCTAAATGGACATCCTTCAAATCTGAAGTTGTGCCCTCTTGTACGAGACTCCCCTACCATGGGAAATAACTTTGCCATATCTAATCTGTTCAGGCCTTTTAACATTTGGAACGTTTCAATGAGATCCACCCTCATTTTCCTGAGCTCCAGGGAATACAGCCCAAGAGCTGCCAGATGTTCCTCATACGGTAACCCTTTCATTCCTGGAATCATTCTCAAGAAACTTCACTGAACCCTCTCAAATGTCAGTATATCCTTTCTAAAGGAGTCCAAAACTGCACACAATACTCACGAGTGCCTTAGAGACCCTCAACATCACATCCCTGCTCTAATATTCTATACCTCATGGAATGAATACCAACACTGCGTTTGCATTCTGCACCACTGACTCAACCTGGAGGTTAATCTTTAGGGCATCCTGCACAAGGACTCCCAAATCTCTTTGCATCTCAGCCTTTTGAATTCTCTCTCCATTTAAATAATAGTCTGTCCATTTACTTCTTCCACCAAACTGCATGACCATACACTTTCCAACATTGTATTTCATTTGCCAGTTCTTTGCCCATTCCCTTAAATTATCCAAGTCTCTCTGCAGGCTCTCTGTTCCCTCAGCACTACCTGCTCCTCCAGCTACCTTTGTATCATCGGCAAATTTAGCCACAAATCCATTAATACAGTCGTCCGAATCATTGACATACATCATAAAAAGCAGCAGTCCCAACACCCATCCCTGTGAAACTTCACAGGTAACTGGCAGCCAGCCAGAATAGATACCCTTTATCCCCACTCACTGTTTTCTGCCAGCCAGCTAATACTCCACCCACGCTAGTAACTTCCCTGTAATTCCATGGGCTCTTATCTGCTAAGCAGCCTCACATACGGCACCTCGTCAAAGGCCTTCTGAAAATCCAAGTACACCACATCTACTGCATGTCCTTTGTCTGCCCTGCTTGTAATTTCCTCAAAAAATTGCAGTAGGTTAGTCAGTCAGGATTTTCCTTTCAGGAAACCATGCTGGCTTTGGCCTATCCTGTCATGTGCCTCCAGGCATTCCGTAATCTCATCCCTAACAATCGATTCCACCAACTTCCCTACCACTGATATCGGACTGACAGGGCTATAGCTTCCTTTCTGCTACCTCACACCCTTCTTATATAGCAGATTAACATTTGCAATTTTCTAGTCATTTGGTATAATGCCAGAATCTATTGATTCTTGAAAGATCATTATTAATGCCTCCGCAATCTCTCCAGCTACTTCCTTCAGAACCCGAGAGTGCATTTCATCAGGTCCAGGAAATTTATCCACCCTCAGACCAGTAAGCTTCCTGAGCACCTTCTCAGTCATAATTTTCACTGCACATACCTCACTTCCATGACAATCCTGAATGTCTGGGATACTGCAGATGTCTTCTACTGTGAAGACTGATGCAAAATATGTATTCAGTTCCTCTGCCATCCCAGCATCTCTCATTACAATATCTCTAGCATCATTTTCTATTGGTTCTATATCTACCCTCAACTCTCTGTTATCCTTTATATACTTTGAAAAGCTTTTAGTATCTTCTTTGACGTTAGTCGCCAGTTTCCTTTCATAATTCATCTTTTCCTTCCTAATGACCTTCTTAGTTTCCTTCTGCAAGTTTTTAACAGCTTCCCAATCCTCTATCTTCCCAATAGCTTTGGCTTCCTTGTATGCCTTCTCTTTTGCTTTTACTTTGCCTCTGACTTCGATTGTCAGCCACGGTAGTGTCCTTCTTCCATTCAAAAGTTTCTTCTCATTTGGAATATATCTGTCTTGCACTTCCCTCATTTTTGCAGAAACTCCAGCCACTGCTGCTCTGCTGTCCTTCCTGCTAGTTTCCCCTTTCCAGTCAACTGGAAATCCCCAACAATTATCAAAACATTGCCCTTCTGACACGTCTTTTCTATCTCCTGCTGTAATTTGTAATCCACATCCCGGCTGCTGTTTGGAGGCCTGTATACAGCTGCCATTAGAGTCCTCTTTCCCTTGCCATTTCTTAACTCAACCCATACACCTTCCATACCTATGTCATCCCTTTCTAATTATTTAATATTATTTCTTATACACAAGGCCACACCACACCCTCTGCCTACTAATCTATCTTTCCAACACCGTATATCCTTCGACTTTCAACTCCCAGTGGCAGCCATACTTTAGCCAAGTTTCAGAGATGGCCACAACATTATACTTGCCAATCTGTAGCAGAATTTCATGATCATCCATTTTACTTCTTGTGCTGTGTGTATTCAAATACAACACTTTCAGTCCAGTATTTGTTGTTTTCTGTTTTAACTGCACCCCACCTCTATTGCCCTGTAACTCATCCCACTGGCTGTGATTATGCCTCATCTCCTACCTGTCCTTTCTATCATCTCTGTTGTACACAATCTTCGACTTACTTCTATTTTCCCATTTCTCAGCCCTATCACTCCAGTTCCCATCACCCTGCCAAATTAGTTTAAAACCTCCCTAACAGCTCTATTAAACCTGCCTGTTCAGATTTTGGACCCCTTTGGGTACAGATGTAATCCATCCTTTTTGTACAAGTCATATCTCCCCCAGAAGATGCCTCAATGATCCAGGAACCCAAAGCATTGCCCCCTACACTGGTCTCTCAGCCAGGCATTAATATGCCTGATCATGTTATTCTTGCACTCATTAGTATGTGGCACAAGCAGCAATCCTGAGATTATTACCCTGGAGGTCCTGCTTTTCAGCTTCCTAACCAACTCTCTGAATTCTCTCTCTTCAAGACTTCCTCCCTTCTTCTATCTCTGTCATTGGTACCAACTGGTGCCAAGAATTTTGGCTGTTCACCCTCTCCCCTCAGAATACTCTGCACCTGATCCAAGACATCTCGTACCCTGGCACCTGGGAGCTAATGCACCATGTGGGTATCTCTATCAGGCTGACAGAACCTCCTGTCTATTCCCCTCACTATGGAATGCCCTATAACTACCACATTCCTCATCTTCTTCTCTCCCTTCTGCACCACAGAATCAGACACAGTACCAGAGACCTGATCGCCGTGGTCGTCCTCTGTCAGGTCACCCCCCCCCCCCCACCACCAATAGCATCCGAAACGAGATAACGATTACTAAGGGGGATGGCCACAGTGTTGCTCTCTACTATCTGAGCTCTTTCCATCCCTTCCCTGACAGTCATCCACCGCCTGCAGTTATAGATATAATAATCCAAAATTAATTGACAATGCCCTTTTCAGTACAGAATGCCGTTTTAGCTAGCCTGTCTTGAACAAAAAACAGGTAGTTAAATTTACTTACATTTCTTGAAATTACTATTTCTTTCTCTTTCATAAATTTTAAAAAATCATAAGGCAAACATAATACATTTCTCAATTCTGGGTCAGTATTGAGATAAGCACACACCGATGTCACCTTCAACTGAAATGAGACAATTTCTATCCTTACTCTTGATGTTTGTTAAAACAAGAAGAAGTTTGCTCACACATGTAAGAAGTTGAACACTGAAGCAAAATGTTCATGGCTTTCCTATGAATGGCAGGATACTCTGCTTTCACAGAAATCCAGAACTTGTCCAGGGGCAGGTAGGTAAGGCTCATCTTGAGAGCATGATCAGACTGCATATCACAAAGTTATTCTTCTCTTACAGTCAAGTTCTCAGGCTAAGCAGAAAATTCAGAGAAAGAGTCCCTCACCCAGTCATGTTGAAATGGAGGAAAAAATACTGTTCAATTTTGTTCTGCTGTTCTCAGTGGTTTTCAATAAGACTCGAGACTTTCTGGTATTCTTCCTCACTCTCAAGCCCAAGCAGCAGTGGAAACATTTCAAGATTTCCTTTTGCAACATGATTTTTTCCTAAGGTTCAGTTTCTTTTTAAATCCAAGTATCTTGTCATTTGAAGTCAAAATATTTCTCCAGGGCCTTGCAGAGGTTTATTCAACTGCTTCGTATGATGAAAAATGTCTGTTAAGTAGGCGAGTGTCTACAGCGATTCTTCATCGTCACAGCACTCAACAAAATCTGGCCAACTATTTTCTTTAAAGTACTCCTGCAATTCAGCCTTCAGCTCAAACACCCTGTACACTTCCTCTGCTAAACCACTGGATTTCTGTATGTGGCAGGAGATTGATGTGCTCCTTGTCCAGCTTTTCACACAGTTTTTTAAAACATTCTTGAGTGAATGGACTTAAAGCTAAAAAGTAGCTTGCTTCCTGAACCCTTTTACCGACTGTGACTTTATTTTCAAAAGCTTGAGATTTCAATAGTCATTCAAAATAATCAGCACTTTTACATGTTATATGGCTGTGTCTTGTAGACTCTTAATAGAAGGGGGCAGGCTGTGAGATGAATCTACTGGTGGGCTTGCTCCTGGCCCTGGCCAAGATTGCCATTCATGGGTCTAGGCAGCGAAGAGGTGAGGGCTGTGCCAGGGCCGACTGCCAACCCTCTTCCGAGGATACATTTGTGCCTGGCTGTCCTTGGAGAGGGAGCATGGAGTCACAATGGGAACAGTGGATGATTTCCGAGAGCAGTGGTCCCCCAAGAACTGGTTTATAGACAGTAGTAATCATATTTAATTTGAATTTATTTACTGTCATATAAATACTTAATATTTATACTTTGTGTATTTGTTGCCTAAATAAAGTTCAGTAGTTTTGTAAAACAAAGACTATTTTTTGTGTCCATTGCTGTACTCGTGCGGTGAAAAACACTGAGGATTGTAATTCTTCATCACTAACCTTATCAGAATTCAGATTCAGATTCAGTTTATTGTCATTTAGAAACCACAAATGCAATGCAGTTAAAAAATGAGACAACGTTCCTCCAGAATGATATCACAAAAGCATATGACAAAACAGACTACACCAGAAAATCCACATAATGTTTGGCAATCCCCAATCCAGAGTCCGGAGAGGTTGCTGCGTATTAATATCGCGCTACCGTCTTAGCACGTTCCCCGTAAAGGAGCTCCAAATCCACCAGACAAAACAAGACCAAAAACTAAAGCTACAAGACCTGCACAAAACTACATAGTTACAACATAAAGTTACAACAGTGCAAACTATAGCATAATTGATAAAAAACAGACCATGGGCACAGTAAAAATAGTCCAAAGATGTTTAAGGACTATAAGTTCAAAAGAAATCACCACACAGTTTCCACAAGTCCCCAGGGTCCCGACAGACTCGCCATCCCACGCCGGCCGCAGAAGGGAATACCCCCGCTATGGACGTCCAAGGCGCCGCCTGACTCAGCCTCTCAGATGCAGCACACACCGAAAGCTCCATCAAACCCAGCCTCGCAGACGCAGCCCTAAGCCTACACCTAGGCTTAGAATCCTCCTCTTCTATCTCGTACCTCTTCTTCAAAAATTACCACACTGGATTGTCTTTAGAATAAAAATTTCCTGCCAATTTTCTACTACACCGGTAGAGTTTGTTCGCTGCCATAAGTTAGTTGGTGACTTGTAAGGTGAAGTCGGAGGAGATAAATTTGGGCGGGAGGGGCTGACATCACAGTCCAAGTTGGGCAAGTCCATTCAATGCTTGGAAAACACAATTCATGCTTCTCATCAGTCTACCACTCTCCTTTCTGTGCCATACAGCACTCAGTAATTATCAATGGCCTTTCCCTGTTTTGTGTCAAAAACTGAGAATGCACTCAACCAAATAAACACAGTCCTACTGCACACAGCCATACTGGGCTAAGAGACCCCTAACGAGATTGCTAACGAGGCTGCTTGGTCACTGCCCACCACTGCGAGCACAAAGTTCAAAAGACAATGCTTACTTTTTTAAATCACCATTTCCTGTGAAACACCTGGCGACCTCTCACAGAACCCCAGTTGAGAAACCCTGCTCTAATCCCTGATGAACTCATCAGTTTTAGCTCCACTGCCAGAGGCAGTCTCATTGAGAACTGCTGCTTTAGAAAACCTGAAACACAAGACAACGTGGAAGTAAATCAGCCTTTCTCACATGAATCTCACAACAATTCCAGGAGTTGTATGGCCAATGTGCACAACGCCATGCACGTTCATCTACATGTGTGAGGTCATGCACTTCAAAGAAAGAAATTTAAAAAACAGATTATTATCTAAATGGGCGAAAGACGGTTAATGACTGAAGTACAGAGGGATCTAGAGGTTCTTGTGCATGAACAATAGAAGTTTGTGAAGTGAGTAGTTAAGAAAGAAGAATGGTATAATGCTCTTTATTACAAGAAGGTTGGATTTTAAAGAAAGAAAGTAAAATAAAACACTAGAAAAATGCAAGAACGTCAGGGAGCAGAAGTGAGTGTTGTTCCCATTACCAAGGAGAAGATTATTGGGAAGGTAGCTGAAAAGGTTGTGGAGGCATCAGATAGATAGATTGATAGATACTTTATAGATCCCAAGGTGATGACAGTGTCACTGTGACATTACAAGTGTACAGATGTACACAAATACAGTATTAGAAGAGAAGTAAGAAAGAATAAAAAATAAGTTACCTCAAACGGTCCAACAGGAGGGTGCTCATCACTTCCCGGCTAAAGGCTGACTCATTATAGAGCCTAATAGCCAAAGATCAGAACACTTGGGAGCAGTGCAGTTGTCTTAGTCTATTGCTAAAGTGCTCCTCTGTTCAGCCAAGGTAGCATGCAGAGGGTGAGAAACATTGTCCAGAATTGCCAGGATTTTCTGGAGGGTCCTTTGTTCAACACAGCTTCCAGTGTGCCCAGTTTGGCTCCTATAACAGAGCCAGCCTTTCTCATCAGTTTATTGAACCTGTTGGCATCACCCATGCCAATGCCATTGTCCCAGCACACCACTGCACAGACGACTGGACTGGCAACAACAGACTGGTAGAATATGTGAAGGAGAGGCCTAAATACTCAGACTCCTCAGTAAGTAAAGGAAACGCTGACCCTTCTTGTACACAGCTTCTGTGTTGGTGCTCAACTCAAGCCTATCATCCAGGTGCACCTCCAGGTACTTGTAGGTCCTGATCACATCCATGTCCTCACCATCAATAGTAACAGGGAGCAGTGCAGGCTTAGTCTTCCTAAAGTCCATCACCATCTCCTTTATCTCACTGATGTTGAGCTGTAGATGATTCAGCTTGCACCCTTCGGCAAAGCCCTTTATTCATCCTCCCGTCCTCTTTTTATACACCCTACTATTACTGAGTCAACAGAGAATTTCTGCAGATGACATGATGCAGTGTTGTATCTAAAGTCCAAGGTATACAGGGTAAACAACAAGAGAGGCAATACAGTACCCTGTTGTTCCCCATTGCTGAATATAGCCATGTCTGACACACATCTCTGAACCCGCACAAACTGGGACCTGCCAGTCAAGTAGTCCATTATCCAGGATACATTGGAAATGCCAACCTGCACTGAATGGAGCTTTTCCCCCAGCAATGAGGTATGTATGGTATTGAAGGCACTTGATCTTCACAGTGCTGCCCTGCTAATCCAAACGGGAGTAGGCTCTATTCTGCAGGCAGTTGACAGCCTTGTTGACTGCAATATGCCCCTAGAAGGCAAATTGCAGGGGATTGAGGGCAGATCTAGCCAAGGGTCAGATGTAAGCCAGGACCAGTCCTCTCTAGGGTCTTCATGATGTGTGAAGTCAGCGCCACTGGTCAGTAGACAGTGAAGACTTTCAGTTGACTCTTCTTAGGTAGTAGGACCACACATGATATTTTCCATAGAGTCAAGGCCCGTTTCAGGCTGAGACTCAGATTGAAAATGTGCTGGAGAACTCCACGCAGCTGCTCAGCACACTCCTGCAGGACCCTGGGGTTCACACGATCCAGTCCCAGTGCTTTGCCATGTATGAGTTTTCCCAGCCTCCTTCTTACCTGCTCGGTAGTGAAGGTGAGTCCATGATGCCTGGGGAGTTGGTAGAAGGTAGGAGCTGAGCAAGGTGAAGATTGGGACGAAAGCAGCTGTTATGTGGAGGTGTGGATGGTAACTGCAGGGCAAGGAAGGGATGTAGACTGTGGCCACCAGTATTGTTCATCCATCCAACTGGAGGGGGAAGGAGGGAGGAAGGGAGGTGTTGGTGCTGAGGGAGCATTGGGTGCCTCAGCACCTGGACTGGTACGCTGAGTGGGGTATGAACAGGAGGGCAATTGTCAAACCCATTGAAGAATTGGTTTAACTCTTTAGTCCATTTAGGGTGCATTCCAAGGCTCTATAGATTGGCTGATTGAAGCCTGTGATGTCTTTATGCCCCTCCACACCTCCCATGTGCTACTCTGCCCAAGCCTGTTCTCCAGCTCTGTCCTGCATTCCTCTTAAGACACTTTGATCTTCTCCTGAATAATGTGAGCTGCCTTAACAACTATGACCTGGTAGCACTCACATCTACAGTGATGAAATGCTTTGAGAGGTTGGTCATGACTAGACTGAACTCCTGCCTCAGCAAGGAGCTGGGCCCATTGCAATTTGCCTATTGCCACAATAGGTCAACGGCAGTTGCAATCTCAATGGCTCCTCACACAGCTTCAGACCAGCTGCACATCACAAACACCTATGTCAGGATGCTGTTCATCGACTATAGCTCAGCATTTAATACCATCATTCCCACATTCCTGATTCAGAAGTTACTGAACCTGGGCCTCTGTACTTCCCTCTGCAATTGGAACCTCAACTTCTTAACCAGAAGACCACAATCTGTGCTGACTGGTGATAACATCTCCTCCTTGCTGACAATCAACACTGGTACACCTCAGAGCCATGTGCTTAGCTCACTGCTCTACTCTCTATACCCAGGACTGTGTGACTAGGCATAGCTCAAAAACCATCTATAAATTTGCTGACAATACAACCATTGCTGGTAGAATCTCAGGTGGTGACGAGAGGGCGTACAGGAACAAGATATGACAACTAGTGGAGTGGTGTTGCAGCAACAACCTGGCACTCAACATCAATAAGACAAAAGAGCTGATTGTGGACTTCGGGAAGGGTAAGATGAAGGAACACATACCAATCTTCATAGAGGGATCAGAAGTGGAGAGAGCATGCAGTTTCAATTTTCTGGGTGTAAATATCTCTGAGGACTTAACCTGGTCCCAACAGATTGATGCAGTTATAAAGAAGGCAAGACAGCGATTATATTTCATTAGGAGTTTGAAGAAATTTGGCATGTCAACAAATACACTCAAAATCCTCTATAGATGTACCTTGGAGAGCATTCTGACAGGCTGCATCACTGTCTGGTATGAGGGTGGGGTGGGGGGTCTACTGCACAGGACCAAAAGAAGTTGCAGAAGGTTGTAAACTTAGTCAGTTCCATCTGGGGTATCAGTCTACAAAGTACCCAGGACATCTTCAAGGAGCAATGTCTCAGAAAGACAGCATCCATTATTAAGGACCCCCTGCATCCAGGGCATGCTCTTTTCTCACTGTTACCATCAGGTAGAAGGTAAAGAGGCCCGAAAGCACGCACTTAGCAATTCATGAACAGCTTCTTCGCCTCTGCCATCCAATTCCTAAATGGATATTGAACCCTTGAACACTACTTCACTTTTTTAATATATATTATTTCTGTTTTGTGCACAATTTTTAATCTATTCAACATATGTATACTGTAACTGATTTACTTATTCATTATTCCTATTACCTTTTTCCTCTTCTTCTATATTATGTATTGCATTGAACTGCTGCTGCTAAGTTAACAAATTTCACAACACATGCTGTTGATAATAATCTTGATTCAGATTCAGATTCCTTTAGCTCCCTCTGCATGTTTCAATTACTCCCTGTCTCCTGATCTGAAGGCTCTCTTTTTGTGGTTGAGAAGAGCCTTTTGATCACTGGTGACCCATGGTTTGCTGTTAGGGAAAACAGTGAACAGTCCTTGATGGTATTACAGTGTCCCCACAGAAGCTGATGTAGCCAGTGATGCAATCCATGTCTGTTAATGCCCTCCTCATGAAATATCTGTTTATGGGCACCATGCCTCAATAAGAACAACTTTCTGAGGACCTTAGAAGAAGATTTGTCAAGATGCATAAAGCTGAAAAGGGCTATAAAAGCATTTCCAAAGACCCGAGTGTTCATCAGTCCACAGTAAGAGGAATTGTCTGTGAATGGAGAAAACTCAGTACTGATGCTACTCTCCTTAGGAGTAGACATCTCGCAAAGATCACACCAACAGCACAAAGTGCAGTGCTGAACAAGGTGAAAAAGAACCCAACGGTAACAGCAGAAGATCTGCATTAGTCTCTAGAACCTGCTAAAGTCTCAGTTCATGTGCCCACTATAAGAAAAAGAAGAGTCATGTTCATGGAAGGACACCACGGAAGAAACTACTACTCTCAATAAAAAACATTGCTGCACGTCTCAAATTTGCAGAAGACCACCAGGATGTTCCACAACACTTCTGAGACAACGTTCTATGGACAGATGAGACAAAAGTTAAACTTTTCGGTAGAAATGCACATTGCTATGTTTGGAGGAAAAAGTGCACTGCACACCAACACCAAAGCCTCATCCCAACTGTGAAGCTTGTTGGAAGGAGCATCATGGTTTGGGGCTGCTTTGCTGCCTCAAGGTCTGGACAGGTTGCAATCATTGAGGGAACAATGAATTCAAAATTGCATCAAGACATTATACAGGCGAATGTCAGGGAAGCAATATTTCACCAGAAGCTTAATAGAAGTTGGATAATGCAACAAGACAATGATCCAAAAGACAAGAGTAAATCAACAACAGAATGGTTTAAAAAGAAGAAAATTTGTGATTTGGAATGGCTGAGTCAAAGTTCTGACCTTAATTCTATTGAAATGTTGTGGAAGGATCTGAAGCAAGCATTTCATGCAAGGAAACATATCAACATCCCAGAGGTGAAGCAGTTTTGTAAGTAGGAATGACTTAAGATTCTTCCACGTCGATGCGCAGACTGATCAAGTTACCGGAAACATTTGGTTGAAGTTATTGCTGTACAAGGGGTTCATACCAGTTTCTGAAAGCAAAAGTTCACATCGTTTTTCCAACACATACATGTTATAATGGATCATTTTTCTCAATAAATAAATGAACAAGTATGTTTTTAGCCTTATTTATTTAATTGGGTTCTCTTTATCTAGTTTTAGGACTTGCGTGTCATTCTGATCATATTTTAGGTCATATTTATGCTGAAGTAGAGAAAATTCTACAGGGTTCGCAAACTTTATAGTACCACTGTACATTATCCCATCTCAGCCTCCCCAGAAATATAAGAATTCACATTCAGCTTTTTGCAGTCTACATAATGTTCGCATTATGAGAGTGCAATTACGTAGCAGACAATACAATCCACTTGATAAGTAATTTCTTGCTTACCAGTGCAAATAACAGGAGGGTCAGCATTGACAAGAAAAAATTCTCCTACACTGTTGTGTGACCAACTTGTTGCACTGTCCTTGCAGAACATTTATAATTTCTGACAATTTGCTTCACAGATTTATTTTTTGTATGACCAGTACATATTTGCAACATTTATAATGATAGGAATTTTTCAAGACGCTGTCATTTTATTCCCTTTCACTTGTATTTATGTTTATTTTTTAATCTACTGTATGAGACTATATTTGTCAGTTAAATTTAATATTTCATCTCGCATGACTGATCAAAATCTTTTCTTAAATTCATTGACAGAACTGCTTTTTCATTACACAGACTGCCATCATGTCATCTGCAAATAAGCTTTCCAGTTTGTGTCAAAATCTATGTCATTTATCTATGTTTGTCAATGTAAAACAATAGAGGTTAAAATGCCAACAATCACTCAACATTTCTCCCAATTGCAGTAAGGCTCTTTTCACTAGATTTTACCATTTCCTATTCTTTAAAGAACTGCAAACCCAGTCTCACAGCATGTGTTTTCATGGCTTTCAACTTAATTAATAACCTATTATTCAAAATCTTTACAAAAGTCTTCTGAGAATACAGAGAACTGCGTCTGCAATTTTCTAAAAGACAAGGGATTTTTGAAAAGCGTATTTTCAATCAAAACTCTGCCACCTTTTTCCTGAGAAGCTATTTCTATACTGCTACTCTGGCAGCATATCAACTAGACTGACTTATAGAATTTTTCCCGGAGTAGAAGGCGGCCAACAAATTCTGTTCATCATATACGTTGACTACAAAAGATTCATAAAGGTGAGCATTTGAATCCTGATTCACTCTTCCATCATTCCAAAATTACAACAGACCATTCTGTCATTAAAGTTTGCTGCTGCTTCGAAGCAGAGATCCCTTGCTAATTCATCACAAGATTAATAACTGTATATATTTGTGAGGACAGGTGCAGTTATATAGGCTATTGATATTTGCCATCAAAGATCATACATTTCAACAGCCAACCGCTTTATTAAATAAAGTCCCCATAAGCTAGCAAAAGAATACTTACCAATTAGCATAATTTTATCACTTGTTATTTTACTCCTCAGCAGTGTTTTATGTTCACAATCTTTACTTAAATTATCTAGTTATGGAATGTAGGCAACAATGAAACAGGTAATGCCTGCATTTATTCCTCATCACTAATTGTCCTTGAGAAGGTCGTAGTGAGGTGCATCCTTGAACTACTGAGCTTAGGTCACAGATGTGAGCCCACAGTGTTCTTAGAGGCAGGTTCAGGACCTGTGTTTAATGCTGTGGAAGGAGTATCAAGCCAAGGTGATGTAGCATCTGCAAGGAAAGTGTGAATGCTGATGGTCTAATCATTGTGTTTCAAGGTGTCAGAGAGTTGCAGTTTGAGAGGAGCTATGAAAAAAGCATTGAAGAGTTGCTTCGTGGCCAGAGTACCATAATGAGCAAGGAACTAAATGTTTAAAGAGGCTTACAGAGTGCCAGTCAGATGGGTTGTCTTTCTAATGGTGCTGAACTACTCCTGCTTTTAGAGCTCTTCTTGCCAAATACATAGACAAATTCCACCACAGTCCTGCCCTATATCTTTCCAGTTGGTGGAAAGTTTGTGGAATTAGGAGGTTGAGTCACTTACTGAAACATATCCAGCCTCCACCTTGTTCTTGAAACCAAAGTATCCATGAGGTCAGTCCTGCAAATTTGCTAGACCACAGTGAGCCCCAGAATGTGGCTAATGGAGAATTGGGCCAACAAATATTACCAACAACATCTCATATTCAGCTTGCATGACTTACAGCCCAAAGGCATGAATACTGAATTTCCAGTTGCAGGTAATCTACACCCCTTCTATATTTTTCCATTCCCAATGGTCCACCTAATTTCTCTTTGTTCACTAGAACATTTTCCATTTCCCACACCTATGCCCTTGGGTTACTTCTACTCACCTGGCTCCATATGCCTATACCAGTCATTACCTCACTGCTCCCTCTTCACTTACACTTCTGATGCATGGTCAAGGCTATTCCTCTGACTCCACAGATGCTGCTTGATCCATTGAATCCCCCCAGTAAATTGCCTTTTGCTCCAGATTCCAGCATCTGCAGTTTTTAGTGTTTCCAGGTTGTCAAACTCTTTTGATTTGACTGCCTAGTACAGAAATTCAATATTGTTTTGCTGATCTGAGACCTGTTCTTTTTACAAACATGCATATATTTATCTGTGCCAAGGGCTCATGTCTCAGTTGGACATAGATCACAACAGCACAGTACAGGCCCTTGGGCTTCAATGTTAGGTCGACCTTTCAACCTACTCTGAGATCAATCTGATCCTTCCTTCCTACATAGCTCTCCATTTTTCTATCATCCATGTGCCTATCTAATTGTTTCTTAAATGCCCCTAATGAATCCACCTCTACAAACATTTCTTGCAGGGTGTTACACATACCCATCATTCTGCAAAAAAAATTACTTGATATCCCCTCTATACTTCCCTCCAATCACCTTAAAATTATGCCCCCTAGTATTCACCCTAGGAAAATGTCTCTAGCTATCCAATTAATCTATGCCTCTTATCTTGTATACCTGGATAAAGTTGCTTCTCATTCTCCATCACTCCAAAGAGAAAAGCCCCAGTTCACTTAACCTATCCTCATAAGACATGCTCTCTAATTTAGGCAACATCGTGGTGAATCTCCTCTGCACCCTTTCTAAAAATTCTACATCTTTCTTATAATGACATGACAGAACTGAACACAATATTCCAAGACTGATTTAACCAGGATGAATAAGATTTTTTTTTCATCTCACATTGGTTTTGTTATTTACTTCTGCAAATCTAGTCTGGCTGTTAGCAATTTTCAGTTCTGTTAGTGATGCTACAACTGAACTACTCCAAGGTCTAAACCCTTCTTCCCTGTGATCCTATGCGCTTATTCCCTACCTCCGAGATCTCTTCTGCAGCTTCAGCACATACACAACCACCATAGAAGTACTTCTGGCAGAGAAGTAAAGAAATGGTAAAGCACCTTATCCAATGCCACTGTGCAAATCTTCTAATTCCATATCGAGGTTCCAGTGATCCTTACAACAGAACGCATAATTGTGTGTGTGGATGACCCTTTAATTCGCAGAACTGTAATCACCAGAAAGGTTCCTTAAGGTTGTTATTACTGCGGGGAGGTAATGGGGACAAGCTCCCACTACCTATTAAATGCTCCCCAATAGTGTATGCCTCAAACAGCCTCTGAGAACCAAGTCCAGCACCTGGCCTTTGTGTGTGACTTAGCTACTAAGCCTGGCGGAATCATTTCTACTGACAGGAGAAGGGGCAAAGGCTGTTTACTAGCACCTTAAAACCAGTCCATTAGGCAAATGGGGTTCATCACCCATGGCTGGCAGTTCATCTGGGACTAGGAAGACTCTGATCTCAAACCTGTGGTGTCTTGCAGCTATATCCACTCATGGGAAAGGCTTCAGGAGAAAACCCTGAGGAAAAATCCAGAGCTGGAGTCCCTAAGGCAGTCCTACATTGAGTTTAATGCTGACAGGCAACTCCTGCAACATTGCTGGTAGCAGACTGTATTAGTCTCTCTCGTTTCTTTGGGTTCACCAGATGCACGGTGAGGGGAGCTTGCTACATGGGCAACAGCATGCTCTCCATGTTGTACTGCCCAGGCTTGCATATCTCTACAGTTAGGATGCAATATCCATGGTCAATTCTGACCGATGGAGTCCTCAGAATTCAACAGAAAATTATAAAAACATGATTCCTTTCAGCTGCCAACAGTTCTTCAGTTCACAAAACCATGACTTAATTTCAACTGTTCATGTTCCAAACAATCATCACAAGATGGTCAATGTTATTCATTGTGCAAACTAAGTACTGAACCATCACACAGTCTGGTTCAAAACTGAGTGACTTGTCAAATGTCACAAATCACACAATTTTTCCACATTGTCAAAATAGTAAAAACTGTTTACTCATTTAACACCGTAGTTCAATCATATTAACCTTTAAACCACACCATTGTTTGAGCCATTTTCTAGATTTTTTTCTAGGTTTTCCAGACTTCTCTCCAAAACCCTTCAGTATCCTTCATCCTGTCCATGCACTGCCACTTTATGCTTACGCTCCACACCTCATACCTACAGTGACGTATTCACTGTCCTGTGCTTTCATATGCCATGCTGTTACTTAAGAGTTCCTCTTGCCAGTTACGTTATCACTTGATTATTTTCTGTCAGTCACATTATGTACAGATACTCCTGCACCTAGTATCACTTTATGTACATACAATCACTTTTATATATACATATATATATATATATATATATATACATATATATATATATATATATATATATATATATATATATATATATATATATATATATATATATATATATATATATATTTATTTATTTATTTATGTTTGAGGGTTATAATCTTATGTTATACAGCCATATCCTCAAACAGTTACAGGTAGTCCCCGAGTTACGAACGTCCAACTTACGGACAACCCGTACTTATTTTAAGTCGGATCCCGACGCCGTCTGCCATTTTAAGTCATTGCCGTTGCCACTGTGTTGAGTGTTTAACTTTGTATTTGGCTTAAAATTTTCTTAGTAAGATTCACCCTGACCCCGCACCCCCCCCCCCCCCACCGTTCGGGTCGGCTGGTGGTGCAGTGAGATCAGCGCCGGGCTGGAGAATGGAGGTTTCCGAGTTTGATCCAGTGACAGACCGCTCCCGTGCCGGGTTGATGTCGATCCAGTGACGCCTGTACCATCTGTGCTGGGTTGATGTCGAGCTTGTAACTCGACCTCGTAAAAAAAACACTGCCACCTCCAGTTTAAATTCCCACGCAGAATATTGTGGAGGATCAAATACCCAAACCCAGCACAGCCCCACTTGTCCCATTTAACCTGCCTCAGTGCGGTGGTCATTAGGACCCAGTGGACCTCAGGAGCCGGCAGAGCTCGGAACCCGCCGCCCGCAGCGTTTCTGTTCCATTGACCGGAAGCATTCGCAATTGAAAATAAAGTGGAAATAATAAAGTGTTTGGAAAGAGGTAAAACGCTATCGGTCATTAGAAAAGCGTTAGGCTACAGTCGGTCAATGATTGGAACAATTTTAAAGGATAACGGATAAAGTGAGAATAATGGAGCATATGAAAAGCCTGTCCCGATGAAAGCTACAATGATTACTAAGCAACGCAGTGGTTTAATTATTGGAATACATATGTTTCTTAAGTGTTTTATATGCATAGAAAGGTAAAATATATACTATATACTAAGACAAAAGTTTGACTGACACTAAATAATACCGGATGCACTTGTTCCGATTTACGTAAAAATCCGACTTAAATACGGACTCAGGAACGGAACTCGTACATAACCCAGGGACTGTCTGTACTTGTATATTGTGCTTTATAGGATAGATTTTAAATTGATATTTAATATTTCATTACATTCTCTATGCTGCATTGGATCCGGAGTAACAATCATTTTGTTCTCCTTTACACTCATTTAATGAAGAATAACAATCAGCAATCCTAAATCTTGAAATAGAGTCCTTTGTTCAGAAGGAGACCACAGTCTCCAGAAGTCCATGGAAATTACAATGCAGTTTAACAAAATGAAGGGCAATCCTACCCAAAATGGAAACCATACAAAGTTCAAACTTGACTCTGCCCCGTCTGGCCTTCAAACCCACTAGCAATTAATCCTCAGTCACATAAGCAGAGCTTGATCCCGATATGTTTGTCTCTCACTTAGTGTACAGTATGGTTCTGAGGGATGAGACAACCAGTGGAATCAATGCTGAAATGATCATTATACCACTATACATGCATTAGTGACAGTACTGCTGTGCTGAAAAACCAACACATTTTATTGCCAACAATCTGAAGCAAATCCAGTAAAGAATTATCAGAGAGGGTACCTGTGAAGACTGTGAAAACAAGCTGGGGTGCTCCACATTAAGATATGGGATCCAAACTACAGCCTGGCCAATACCGTGAGCACAGTCCATTGCTGGAGACTGGCAGCACCTGTTCTGTGTGATGTTACAATATTTCTCATCTTCACCTTTTCAATAAGATGTAAGTTGGCCAAATAGACTCAAGGACAGATTCTACAGCACTGTTATAAGACTACAGAGCAATATAGATAAGCTTTATTTGTACATGTACATCAAAACATAGAGTGAAATTTGTTGTTTTCATCAAATCAAATCAGTGAAGTGAAGACTGTGCTGGTCAAGTGTCACCACACTTCCAGCACCAACGTAACTTGCTCACAACTCACTAACCCTAACTCATATGCCTTTTGGAAATGTGAGAGTAAACTGGTGCACCCAGAGGAAACCCATGTGGTCATGAGAGAATGCAAACTCCTTACAAGCCACAGCAGAATCAAATCTAGTTTCAATAGCACTGTAATAGCATTGTGCTAACTGCTACTAGTACACTGAGATAGACTCTTAACCTTACAATCTACTTTATCATCTTGCACCTTATTACCTATCTGCACTATACATTCTCTGTAACAATTTTACTTTGTTGTGCATTCTGTTATTGTTTTGCCTTGTACTAACTCAATGAACTGTGTAATGCATTGATCTGTATGAACAGTATGTACGATAAGTGTTTCACTACACCTTGGTATATGCCAGTGGTCCCGAACCACCGGGCCGCAAAGCATGTGCTTCCAGGCCGCGAGCAAACGATACGATTTGGCGGTATGAAACGATATGAGTCAGCTGCACCTTTCCTCATTCCCTGTCACGCCCACTGTTGAACTTGAACGCACACAAGGTCAATACGCACGTGAAGTCATTACCCACGCAAGGTCATCAGTCATCTAAACGCAGTGATACCCCAGCACTGGTTGGCCTTGGGTAACCGGCAGCGAGAAGTGCCGTTGTTACTGGCCTGGAGCGCAGACAGATGGGCGCCACCTCTAAACCAGTTTAGCACTCCAAATGTTTGTGGGAAACCCAGTGCTAAAATATTTGCAGATGATCTAATTCGGGCTCAGGGTTTCGTAAGTAGCAAAGCAGCTACCTCGCTGCGATCTACTGAAAGTCATCCCTCGAGACAAACTTTTGTCGGCCGATAGATCCTACTTACCTGCAAGGAGGGCGGGCACATGCCCTGTTGCACTCCTTACTCAGTCGGTCGGTCTCTTCGAACTGCGACCGTCGTGGCCCCGACCCTTACCTTGTCCTCTCACCCCACCCACGACTAGCCGCACCTGGCCAAGGCATCTGGCAGTGGGTGGGCGTGAGGCTGGAGGTCGGGCCCGGAGGCTGTCTAATGAGGCAATGAAGCCCTCAAAACTGCTTCAGCACCTTGAGTCCAAGCACCCTGCGCTTATAGACAAACCTGTTGAGTTTTTTGAGTGAAAAAAATGTGAGCAAGCAGGACAGAAGCAAGTGCTGAGAGCCACAAAAACTAAATTGCGGAATAGACTGGACATAAGGAACCCCCTTTGAGTATCGCTGTCTCCCATCAGCCCACAATTGGACCGTCTTGTTGCAGGGAAACAAGCCCAGGGCTCCCACTGATTCAGCGATATTGGTGTGTTAAAAGTGACTTATAGTTGATTTGTCACCTATTTTCTGGTCATGATTAACACCACCACCCCCTACCCCACCCACTCCCCCGTCGGCCAGTCCGCAAGAATATTGTCAATATTAAACCTGTCCACAATGCAAAAAAGGTTGGTGACTCCTGGTATATGCAACAATTACAAACCAATTCCAATTCTATTTCCAACTGCAAACTCCCCTGCCTGGTGATTCATGCAATGCAGGATACTTAACTAAGGGAAGAGACTGTTAAATAACAAAACCTGACTTGCATCCTGGAACTTTAAAAGAGGGCACCCATGGAGATTTTAACTACTACCAAAACTGTATACATTCTTGAACTGGTCCTACAAAATAGAGTATAGCAAATGTGGTTCAGCTATTTAATAAGGAAGAAAGAGGAAATAACTAAGGAGATACCAATCTGTTAACCTGATATTAGTTGTTGGGAATATGTTTGGAGTTATTATAATGTTAGAGCTATTCTACGGCCCTTACAGTGCACATGTACAAAGCGATGCAGTGAATTAAACATTTCCTTAAAAATCATACAAAACAGAAGCTTCTTTCAAGGTTTTTATTAAGATCTTACTTGTGAAAGATATTGTTGTTTCAAGGGCAGATAAAGAGAAAATAGAGATGGATGCCTTTCTACCATGTGCTTCAAAATTAACCCAAAATGAATCCATACAGCAAATAATATAAAAAAAAGTTAACACACAGGAAATGATGTTCAAACAAGGTGAACTGTATACAAAAAAAAACTGTGCCTCTAGAGGCCAGAACACTCCCTGCCTGGTATCCATAGGTGTGAAACTGAACTACTGAAACTAAAAGTCAAATGATCATTTGATTAAATCTTTGGTAAAGGAAGGATAGACACAGAGATTGGTTTTGAAAACATTCATACTATATCATCTTTAACCACTCTCATTTCAAAAATGCTGGCCTTGATTATGTTCCTGGTGGGGAATGGCAAGAAATGCTGGGGCAGCAAACTATGAGGAAGAAGTGACATGATCACCTTGGAATACTCCTGTAGCATGATCAGCCAGGTTGACAACAGTAGCAACATAGTTCCATTTGCTCTTCCAGGTTGATCAGTTGATACCTTGGATCCTATTATGTACATAAATGTAGAATGTTCTTGTTTCATTGAATATATAATTGAGCACAATTCTGTTGTTGGTAAAGAACTTGGTATCATCTAGTTCAGTGTCCAGCTTTTTGGTCATCATCTCTGTGATCTCAACTGCTAGAACAGCAGAACGGAGTTCAAACCTTTGCTTGGTGAGATCTGGTTTGGGAGCTAGCTTTGCCTTGCCCTGGATGAATCTAACTTCACTAGATCTGACAGTGTCTGTGACCTTCAGGTATGTAACAGCAGCAATAGCTTTAGTTCATGCATCACAGGAGATACTCTTTCTTTTCAGCTGTAGATAGTGGAATTATGTAGATACTTGGACTATTCAAACATTTAACATCCTGAAGGGAAGAACACCACTGCTCATGTTTCCCTTTACAGAGTGGAACATCCCATCCACAAGTGTCCGAGATCATATCTCTAAACGAGAAGCATCCCTGGAAACCGATAGGAGCAGCAAATCTTGGAGGGAGAATCGGTTTTCTCTGAATACTCAACATTTCCTCAAGGGGTGAGGTTCTTATGGACTGGACATTGTCTATTGGAGTTCATGATAGACTTTTCTACTTCAATTTTTTTCACCATGATAGGGGATATGGTTTCCCATGCTTTTGAATGACGTGTTACCAGAAGTTGAAAGAATAAAGCTGGGAAAATTTTCTATTTCTTCATGGCGGCAAATGAAAATGGCAGAGAGTGGACATGACATTTCATTTAATGCATGAAACCTTTGATTATCTACTGGTTTTGCATGTTGCTTGGTAGTTTCTCTACTATAGGGTTTATTCATCTTGCTGTGTCCAAGGGAGCCAGAGAGGAGGCAACTCACAACTCAGTGAGAAAGATTTAAAAAGAAGCATTCACAGGTCTTCATGTTTTTTTCTGAGAGCCTAATCAAATTATGATTCATTATTAGGTAGTAATGATAAGCGACTCTATAGTTAGGGGGTCAGACAGGCGATTCTGTGGATGCAGGAAAGAAACTCGGATGGTAGTTTGCCTCCTAGGTGACAGGGTCACGGATGTTTCAGATCGCATCCATGATATCCTGGAGTGGGAGGGAGAACAGTCAGAGGTCGTGGTACATATTGGTATGAATGACATAGATAGGAAAAGGGAAGAGGTCCTGACAACAGACTATAGGGAGTTAAGAAGGAAGTTCAGAAGCAGGACATCAAAGGTAATAATCTCGGGATTACTGCCTGTGCCACGTCACAGCGAGTATAAGAATAGAATGAGGTGGAGGATAAATGCATGACTGAGGGATTGGTGCAGGGGGCAGGGATTCAGAATTTCTGGATCATTGGGACCTCTTTTGTGGCAGGTGTGACCTTGAATCCTTGAATCCCAGGGGGATCAATATTCTGGTGGAGTGGTTCGCTAAGGCTACTGGGGAGAGTTTAAACTACAATTGTTGGGGGGTAGGAACCAAACTGAAGAGATTGGGGAAGAGGCGGTTGGCTCACTAATAGAGAAAGCTTGGGTACAGTGTGTGAGGGAGGATAGGCAGGTGATAGAGAAGGGACGCGCTTAGAGCGACGGTTTGTGATGGGTCTATTTTAACGCAAGGAGTATTGTGAACAAAGCGGATGAGTTTAGAGCGTGGACCAGTATTTGGAGCTATGATGTGGTGGCCATTACAGAGACTTGGATGGCTCAGGGACAGGAATGGTTACTTCAAGTGCCGGGTTTTAGATGTTTCACAAAGGACTGGGAGGGAGGCAAAAGAGGTGGGGGTATGACACTGTTGATCAGAAATAGTGTCAAGGCTGCAGAAAAGGTGGATGTAATGGAGGGATTGTCTATGGAGTCTCTATCAGTGGAGGTTAGGAACAGGAAGGGGTCAATAACTCTACTGGCTGTTCTTTTATAGGCCGCCCAATAGTAACAGGAATATCAAGGAGTAGATAGGGAAACAGATCCTGGAAATGTGTAAGAATAAAAGAGTTGTTGTGGTGAGAGATTTTAAATTCCCAAATATTGATTGGCATCTCCCTAGAACAAGGGGTTTAGATGGGGTGGAATTTGTTAGGTGTGTTCATGGAGGTTTCTTGACACAGTATGTAGATAAGCCTACAAGAGGAAAGACTGTATTGGATTTGGTATTGGGAAATGAACCTGGTCAGGTGTCAGATCTCTGAGTGGGAGAGCATTCTGGAGATAGTGATCATAATTCTATCTCCTTTACAATAGCATTGGAGAGAGATAGGAACAGACAAGTTAGAAAAGCGTTTAATTGAAGTAAGGGGAATTATGACGCTATCAAGCAGGAACTTGAAAGTTTAAATTGGGATCAGATGTTCTCAGAGAAAGGTACACAAGAAATGTGGCAAATGCTCAGAAGATATTTGTGTGGAGTTCTGCATAGGTACGTTCCAATGAGACAGGGAAGTTACTGTAGGGTAAAGGAACTGTGGTGTGCAAAAGCTGTAGTATATCTAGTCAAGAAAAGAAAAGCTTACAAAAGGTTCAGAGAACTTGGTAATGTTAGAGATCTAGAAGATTATAAGGCTAACAGGAAGGACCTTAAGGAGGAAATTAGGAGAGCCAGAAAGGGCCATGAGAAAGCCTTGGCGGGTAGGATTAAGAAAAACCCCATGGTATGCTACAAGTATGTGATGAGCAAGAGGATAAGATGTGAAAAAATAAGACCTATCAAGTGTGATGGTGGGAAAGAGTGTATGGAACCGGAGGAAATAGCAGAGGTACTTAATGAATACTTTACATCAGTATTCACTATGGAAAAGGATCTTGGTGATTGTAGTGATGACTTGCAGCAGACTGAAAAGCTTGATCATGTAGATATTAAGAAAAGGGATGTGCTGGAGCTTTTGGAAAGCATCAAGTTGGATAAGTCGCCGGGACCGGATGAGATGTACCCTAGGCTACTGTGGGAGACGAGGGAGGAGATTGCTAAGCCTCTGGCGATGATCCTTGCTTCATCAATGGGAATGGGAGAGGTTCCGGGGCATTGGAGGGTTACGCATGTTGTTCTCTTATTCAAGAAAAGGGGTAGAGGTAGTCCAGGAAATTATAGACCAGTGAATCTTACTTCAGTGGTTGGTAAGTTGATGGAGAAGATCCTGAGAGGCAGGATTTATGAACATTTGGAGAGGTATAATATGATTAGGAATAGTCAGCATGGCTTTGTCAAGGGCAGGTTGTGCCTTACGAGCCTGATTGAGTTTTTTGAGGATGTGACCAAACATATTGATGAAGGAAGAGCAGTAGATTTAGTGTATATGGATTTCAGCAAGGCATTTGACAAGGTACCCATGCAAAGCTTATTTAGAAAGTAAGGAGGCATGGGATCCAAGGGGACATTGCTTTGTGGATCCAGAACTGGCTTGCCCACAGAAGACAAAGAATGGTTGTAGACAGGTCATATTCTGCTTGGAGGTCGGTGACCAGTGGTGTGCTGCAGGGATCTGTTCTGGGACCCCTACTGTTCGTGATTTTTATAAATGACCTGGATGAGGAAGTGGAGGGATGGGTTAGTCAGTTTGCTGATGACGCAAAGGTTGGGGGTGTTGTGAATAGTGTGGAGGGCTGTCAGAGGTTACAGCAGGACATTGATAGGTTGCAAAACTGGTCTGAGAAGTGGCAGATGGAGTTCAACCCAGATAACTGTGAAGTGGTTCATTTTGGTAGGTCAAATATGATGGCAGAATATAGTATCAATGGTAAGACTCTTGGCAGTGTGGAGGATCAGAGGCATCTTGGGGTCCAAGTCCATAGGATGCTCAAAGCAGCTGCGCAGGTTGACTCTGTGGTTAAGAACACATACGATGTATTGATCTTCATCAATTGTAGAACTGAATTTAGGAGCCGAGACTTGACTTAGCTTTGACTTCCCCTGTCAGTCACAATTGTACTATATTGTCATTTGAGTATTTCTTTGTTTTTGGAATACATCTATCCTGCACCTTGCTCATTTTTCCTAGAAACTTAAGCCTTTACTGCTCTGCTGTCATCCCTGCCAGCATCTCCTACCAATTTACTTTGTCCTACTCCTCTGTCATACCACTAATTTCCTGTACTCCACTGAAATATTGCTACATCAGACTACCCTCTTCCTATCAAATTTCAAGTTGAACTCAAATCATTGTGATCACCAGCTCCTAAGGGTTCCTTTACCTTAAGGTCCCTAATTGCCTCCAGTTCATTACATAAGACCCAAGTCTTAGGCACTCTAACTATATGTACCTAAGAGTTTTGCACAGTCCTGTATATACTATGTTAGATAGATAGATAGATAGATACTTTATTCATCCCCATGGGGAAATTCAACTTTTTTCCAATGTCCCATACACTTGTTGTAGCAAAACTAATTACATACAATACTTAACTCAGTAAGAAAATATGATATGCATCTAAATCACTATCTCAAAAAGCATTAATAATAGCTTTTAAAAAGTTCTTAAGTCCTGGCGGTAGAATTGTAAAGCCTAATGGCATTGGGGAGTATTGACCTCTTCATCCTGTCTGAGGAGCATTGTATCGATAGTAACCTGTCGCTGAAACTGCTTCTCTGTCTCTGGATGGTGCTATGTAGAGGATGTTCAGAGTTATCCATAATTGACCGTAGCCTACTCAGCGCCCTTCGCTCAGCTACCGATGTTAAACTCTCCAGTACTTTGCCCACGACAGAGCCCGCCTTCCTTACCAGCTTATTAAGACATGAGGCGTCCCTCTTCTTAATGCTTCCTCCCCAACACGCCACCACAAAGAAGAGGGCGCTCTCCACAACTGACCTATAGAACATCTTCAGCTTCAGTTAGTGAGGCCAAGTCTAGGACACTATACAGTGGTTTGCTCAATGAATAAAGAATATGGTGGCATATATGTCTGATACCTCAACGTACAAATGAGGGACAGTCATAGACTCAGGAAAGTAAAACACATTTAAACTGCCTCATCTCTTTGACCTGAACCCACACCATAGCCCTCCATACCCTTACCATCCATATACCTATCCACATTTCTCCTAAATTTTGAAATTGAACTCCCATGCCCCACTTGCACTGGCAGATCAATCCACACTCTCAGAACCCTCTAGTGCAAAAATATCCACTCATGTTCACATTAAACTTTTCACCATTCACACTTAAACCATTAACTCTAGTTGTTAACCACCCAACTTCAGTGCAAAAAGCCTCCCTATAGCCTTCATAATTTTGTGTATTTCTATCAAATCTCTCCTCAATCTTCTAAATTCCCAGGAATGAAGTCCTACCCTATTTAATCTTTCCTTATAACTCACGTCCTCCAGTCTCGGCAACACTATAGTAAACTTTCTCTGTACTCTTTCAACCTTACGTACATTTCTCTTATAGGTAGGTGACCAGAAGTACATACAATATTCAAAATTAGGCCTCACCAAAGTCTTACACAACTTCAACATTACATCCCATCTCCTGTACTTATGAAGGCTGATGTGCCAATAGCTTTCTTACAATTCTATCTACCTGTAACACCTCTTTGAATGAATTACTGACCTGTATTCCCAGATCCTTTTGTTCCACCACACTTCTTAGTGCCCCACCGTTCTCTGTGTAAGACCTACTCTGGTTGGTCCCACTGAAGTACAACACCATGCACTTGGCTGCCTTAAATTCCATCTGCCATTTTTCAGCCAATCCACATCCCACTATAAGCTTTGATATTCTTTCTCACTGTCCATTACACCCCAACATTGGTATCATCAGCAAATTTGCTAATCCAATTAACCACATAATCATCTGGATCATTGATATAGATGGCAAACAACAACAGGCCCAGCACAAATCCCTGTGGCAGTTCACTACTCACAAGCCTCCAGGAGTAGTGAGTCTCCTTCCTGACAAAGGAAAAGCCTATGTTGTGTACCTGGTTTTTCAAAAGACCTTTAACAAGGTGCTACCCATGGTATTACAGAAAAGATACTAGCATGAATGGAATTTTGGCTGATTGGATGGAGGAAAAGGGTGGGAATAAAGGTAGCATTTTCTGATAGGCTTCTGGTGACTAGTGATGTTCTGCAGGGGTCAGTGCTGGAACCACTTTTTTTTTTACATTGTATGTGAATGATTTGGATGATGGAATTGATGGCTTTGTGCTCAAGTTTGCAAATGATACAAAGATAGCTGGAGGGGTAGGTAATGTTGAGCAAGCACAGAGGCTGCAAAAGGACTAGGACAGATTAGGAGAATAGGCAAAGAAGCAGCAGATGGAGAACAGTGTTGGGAAGACTTTGGTCATGCACTTTTGTAGATGGAATAAAAGCAGAACAATTTTCTAAATGGAGAGAAAATTCAGAAATCAGAGGTGCAATGGGACTTGGGGATCCTCATGCAGAATTGCCTAAAGGTTAACTAGCAAGTTGAAGAGCTAGTGAGGAGGACAAATGTAATGTTAGCATTCCTTTCCAGAAGGCTAGAAGTATAAAACAAGGATGGAATAAAAATGTATTGGACAGTCAATATTATGAAAAGGACAAACTGTTTATCTCATTTATTGGAGAATTGTGCAAGGTGCACTTAACAGTAGATATCTGGCATTTGAATTCACAGAAGGCTTTTCCTGAGATTCGACACAAGTAGCTTCTGAACAAGGTTAGTAAACATGGAACTGGGAATGTGCACAAGAGTAGGACTAAAGCCACCCTTCTCAGATATGCAAAGAATAGAAAAGGCATTTGTCAATTGACTCCAACTATTCACAGGGAGATCAATAACTAGTTTAAAAGAACCACTTGGAATACTTTCAAGTTTTCAGATAGCATGAAATTAAATAGCAATATGAAGGGTGATGAGGATGGAAAGAGGCTTCAAGAGAGTATCTGAAAGCTGAGTGAATGGACAGTAATTTGGCAGTAAAATGTAGAAAAATGTGAGGTTATCCACTTGACAAAAAAAACTGAAATGCTGAATATTTTTTAAGTAGCAAAATGTTGGAAAGTACTGATCTCAAAAGGGACCTGGGTGTCCTTGCACACTGACAAGGTGCAATTGCAGCAGGTTGCTAAGAATGCAAATTGTATGTTGGCCCCAACTGTTAGAGGATATAATCACAAGATTAGAAATGTCTTACTCTAACAATATAAAACCACACAATTTTGGTCTTGATATTACTATACAGGAAATGCAGCAAAGATTGATCAGATTGTTTCTGGAGTGGTATGTCTGTAAGGTGTGAAGGGATTGAGCCAGTGTGCTGTATATTCTTTAGAAATTAGAAGAATTGTTGGTAACTTTTTGGATACTTAAATTATTAAGGAGCTCAACAGATTCAATACTGGGATGTTGTCTCTCTGGCTAAATAACTAAGAACTGGGATTCACAGCTTCAAGAGAAGCAGTAAACAGTCATTGAGGAGAAATTTCTTCATTCAAAAAGTATTTTCTGTTCTGAATAATTTGGAGACTCAGCCATCAATGCCATTCAAAACCAAGCTCACTGGCTTTTTTTGATATCTGAGGAGTCAAAGCTTACAGATATGATTAGGAAAATGATTAGATGGACAATCAGCAATGACCTGGTTGAACGAATGAGCAAGCTCAAGTGGTAAATGACATATTCTTGCACCTATATCTTACCCTCTAATATTGAAAGTCTTCTAATGGGCCACATCTCTTCTCTGCCAAACTCTCCTTTGGTGACAATTTCCAACACTGTTTTTAAGGCACCATTTTACATCTAAAATGCTGTAAAAATAACTTGGGGGTATTTCCCCATGCTGCTCATCTCTGTGCAGCAGCAATACAAATAAATGAGTAAAATCACTATAGGAAGTAAGTATCTGGCTTTCATCATCATCAGGTGCCATGCCCAGTTTGAGCTTTGACTGCCATGGCCCACACACTCCTGTTTTGGGTCAAGTGGATCAATTCATTGGTATTCATTTACAGTTCTCTGGCTGCTGTCTCCACCATCATTCCTCTTGCTTTCTTCCCTTCAATCTTTCCCATAATTACCATGCATTCTAACTCCTTTTTCCTAATCACATGTCCAATGAAGTTAAGTTGCCTTTTCATGATCTCATACATTATTTCACTTCTTGTGCATGCTCTGTTCATGACATCCTCATTAGATATTCATTTCATCCATGATATTCCATGCATCCTCCTCAAAAACCACATCTCTGCTGCTTCAATTCATTTCCTCACGTTACTAGATATTGTCCAACGTTCTGAGCCATATAACATAGCTGGATAAACTTAACATTTCAGTACTCTGAGGCTGGTTGTCATGCCCAGTTTAGAGTTGGTCAATATATTCTTCATTCTCGTAAAGGTGTCTTTTGCCATCCCTATTCTTCTTTTGATGTCCATGTCGCACCTGCCATCTGATGTCACCCAGTTTCCTAAGTAGCAAAAGTTCTATACTTGTTTATGTCTTCCACGTTTATTCTCAGCCTGCAGATAGGATTCTCCTTCTTTTTGGATATCACCACAGATTCCGTCTTTTTGCACTTGATAGATAGACCCATTTTTGCACTTTCTTCAACAACTATATCAGTTAACTGGTACTCATCCTTAATAACTTCTCTCTTGGCTCTTCCCACTTTCTTCAGATGAAGGGTGTAGCCATGGGCACTCGCATGGCCCCAGCTACACCTGCCTCTTCGTTGGTTATGTGGAACAGTCTATGCTCCAAACCTATACTGGTACTGCTCCCCAACTTTTCCTTCGCTATATTGACGACTACATTGGTGCTGTTTCCTGCACCCATGCTGAGCTCGTCAATTTCATCGACTTTGCCTCTAAGTTCCACTCAGCTCTCAAATTCACTTGGTCCATTTCGGACACTTCTCTCCCCTTTCTGGATCTCTCGGTCTCCATCTCTGAAGTCAGACTGTCCATTGACACCTTCTATAAACCCACTGACTCTCATAACTACCTCGACTATACCTCTTCCCACCCTGCCACATGCAAAAAGACTATTCCCTATTCCCAGTTCCTCTGTCTCCACTGCATCTGCTCCCAGGATGAGGCTTTCCATTCCAGGACATCTCAAATGTTCTCTTTTTTTTAAGGATCATGGTTTCCCTTCTGCTGTCATCAATGATGCCCTCACCCGCATCTCCTCCATTTCCCACATATTGCTATATCAGTTAAGTTTTGTAGTTCTTCCTCCGTACTTGCAACTAACAAAGTGTCATCTGCATATCTGAAATTATTGATAATATCTGCCTTTACCTCTCTAAGACTCCTGAGTACCAGTTTTAATCAGGGCATACAAGAGGTTAGGTGTCAAGCTGACCCAACTCAGCAATAAAGATTCAGGTAATCTTATCTCACTGAATTCAAAGATGTCAATCATCTTGGCAATAAGAAAATTAGTGTGACTGGACACCAACATCTGGGGTACACAGACAGTTCCTTGCATGATGATGAGTGTTCAGGCATAGGGAAGATGGTTTAGACACAGAAATAAACACAGAAGCTCACCTTGGTATCAGTTTTCCCTGGTTAGAGGATAAAGTAGAATGTCCAAGATGCTCATCAATTTTCATCAGCAATTTTTCACACGAGTGATAGATGAGCCACATCTCCTTCCCCCAACTATTGCTAAAATACCACATCATCTGAGAAAATGTCCCCACTAGGAAAGTTAAATTGAATTACTCAATTTGGAACATAAATGTGTACTAAAAATCAACAAGTCCCATGGTGAAAATCTCATTTGGAAATAATTGTGATTCACAAAACCAACTGTTGCAGCAATATACTTTTATCGATTACAGCTATGCTTAATGCATTAATAATGAGCTAGAAATCACCGAATGAAACGTCCACATAAAACCTACAATTAAAAGAAGTGACTAATGAATTGAACAGAACAATAATGAAATGACTACATAATGCAGAATGACAGGAAGGTTGGCCAAGTCTCTATCAAAAGTGCAATTTGCTTTGTAAGATCAGCACCTTCCACAAGGCTCATCAGCTAATTAATTTTTCACTGGTGAAAAGTTTGGATTATTTTAAAATTTGGAAGTACAATGTAAATAAATACAATATATTTCATTATTCTGTACCTCCAACAATCAGATTATATTATGAAAATGTTCTGTTCTTCACACATCTCATGCAAACATTGAAGGTGAGGTCAGTGACATTTTACCCTCTTCATCATATATTTACCATGATTTAATCAGGTGAATGAATGCAGAGACGGAGAGATAAAAGCAATATTCAGAAGTGTATAAAAAGCTCATTTATTCAGGGCAGTTATTTTCCACATTATTCAATCTGCCAGCTTTAGGTAAAACATAACAGGAACTTTTACATATTATGTTCTATTGCAGTAAACCAAAATTACCACTGGAAGTTCAGAAATTCTTCCTCAGCTGCTAAATACATAACATAGTAGATGCTATGAACTATATTTTATTTCTGAAATTTAATTTCTCTAAATTCAATAGAATCAAATTTCATACACACTGTTCTTTGTGAAGTTGCTATTATATTATATATTTGGCACTAGCAAGCAAGGACAAATTCCTGTGCCAGAGAGATTTCCTATCATTGTCAACCAATACTACCAGAACAAATAAATTGGCCATTCATCTCAGTGCAGCATAAATTCCCTTGTCATGTTGCAATTGGATGACGTGTTTTCCGATAAAACATCATGATTGTGTGTCAAGAGTAATCCATGCAACATAAAGCACTTTCCAGTGTCTTGGGGTTGCATTAATGCAAGTTCTTTTGTTTATTTATGGAAAACATAATGTACACATTTATTAAAATTGACATTGTGAAACTTCTTTAATAGCAAATATAAATTGATTAAGAATATACATTTTAAAATAAATATTTATGTGGAACTTCCAACCTATAAAAGGATTAAATGTCATAATGATCATATTAGTGATGAATACAAGCTTAAAAATTTGCCAACAGTGGAATACAAAGAGTTAGGCAAACAATTTCCTCTTCTGCTTGGCAATGCATAGTGAATGTTGCCTATGCTTTACCATTGAGATCTGCTAATCAAAGTTTCAGCAAGTGAGTCAGGAGAATTCTCTTGTTTAGGAAGAAGCTGAGGTTAAGCCAATGGTAAATTTTAGAACAGAGATTTATAGTTGAAGTCGGAAGTTTACATACACTTAGATTGAAGTCATTAAAACTCATTGTTTAACCACTCCACAGATTTCATATTAGCAAACTACAGTTTTGGCAAGATGTTGGGGATATATACTTTGTGCATGACACAAGTATTTTTTCTGACAAGTGTTTACAGATTATTTCACTTTTAATTGACTATACCACAATTGTAGTGCGTCAGAAGTTTACAAACAAAATCAAAAGAAATTAGCCAAGACCTCAGAAGAAAAAATTGTGGACCTCCACAAGTCTGGTTCATCCTTGGGAGCAATGTCCAAATGCCTGAAGGTACCACGTTCATCTGTACAAACAGTAGTACGCAAGTATAAACACCATGGGACCATGCAGCCATCATACCGCTCAGGAAGAAGACGCATTCTGTCTCTAGAGATGAACATACTTTGGTGCAAAAAGTGCAAATCAATCCCAGAACAACAGCAAAGGACCTTGTGAAGATGATGGAGGAAACAGGTAAACAAGTATCTATATCCACAGTAAAACGAGTCCTATATCGACATAACCTGAAAGGCTGCTCAGCAAGGAAGAACCCACTGCTCCAAACCCACCATAAAAAAGTCAGACTACAGTTTGCAAGTGCACGTGGGGGACAAAGATCTTACTTTTTGGAGAAATGTCCTCTGGTCTGATGAAACAAAATTTGAACTGTTTGGCAATGAGGCTTGCAAGCCGAAGAACACCATCCCAACCGTGAAGCATGGGGGTGGCAGCATCATGTTGTGGGGGTGTTTTGCTGCAGGAGTGACTGGTGCACTTCACAAAGTAGATGGCATCATGGGGAAGGAAAATTATGTGGATATATTGAAGCAACATCTCAAGACATCAGCTAGGAAGTTAAAGCTCGGTCGCAAATGGGTCTTCCAAATGGACAATGACCCCAAGCATACCTCCAAAGTTGTGGCAAAATTGCTTAAGGACAACAAAGTCAAGGTATTGTAGTGGCCATCACAAAGCCCTGACCTCAATCCGATAGAAAATTTGTGGGCAGAACTGACAAAGTGTGTGCGAGCAAAGAGGCCTACAAACCTGACTCAATTACACGAGTTCTGTCTAGAGGAATGGAACAAAATTCCAGCAACTTATTGTGAGAAGTTGTAGAAGGCTACCCGAAACGTTTGACCCAAGTTAAACAATTTAAAGGCAATGCTACCAAATACTAACAAACTATATATGAACTTCTAACCCACTGGGAATGTGATGAAATAAATAAAAGCTGAAATAAGTCATTCTCTCTACTATTATTCTTGACATTTCACATTCTTAAAATAAAGTAGTGATCCTAACTGACCTCAGACAGGGAATGTTTTCTAAGATTAAATGTCAGGAATAGTGAAAAACTGAGTTTAAATGTATTTGGCTAAGTTGTATGTAAACTTCTGACTTCAACTGTAGGCAGAAGTCCAGACGAAGGGTCTTGGCCCAAAATGTCGACAGTGCTTCTCCCTATAGATGCTGCATGGCCTGCTGTGTTCCACCAGCATTTTTTGTGTGTTGCAATCCATTAGGTTGGTTTGTGTGATGTGGACAATATTGCCAAAGGTGTACTCTTTACTAATCATAGTATTTCCCTCGGGATGGTAACAGGCCTTCTGCTGTTCTTGTATGCCAAGATAACAATGTAAAGTGAAAAGTTACAGAATTAAAAAATCTAAAAATGCTGGTACAGAGTACGTTATACATCATCTGTGAAAGACACAGACTTTACATCAGAACTAGAAAACAAATCTGTCTAAATTTTATTTATTGATTGATTGATTTATTTTATTTGTTGCAAAACAGTGGAATAGGTCCTTCCAGCCCTTCGAACTGCGTCACCCAGCAATCCCCCAATTTAATCCTTGCCTAATCGTGGGAGAATTTAAAATGACCAATTAACCTACCAGCTGGTACATTTTTGGACTATGGGAGGAAACCAGAACACCCAGAGGAAACCTACACAGTTAGGGAAGAACATTTAAACTCCTTACTGGCGGGGGGGGGGGGGGATTGAACTACTGTTGCAAAGTATTTTTACAAATCACTATGCTACAGTGCTGCCCCAAGTTGCAAGAGAAAGAGAGCTGGAGAGGGAAGACTATCCAGATGACACAAATGCTGTTCTATGGTATTTTTTGCTTTTGTAGTGCAGAATAATGACAGATTGACAATGAAACCAAACAGTAAAATATAATCACATTAACTTGACATGTAATTTATGAGGAATCTTCAAAGTTCTGGTAAGATTGCCACCCCTGATCTTTCTAGTAGTGGAGGTAATAGGACTACAATGAAGTAAACTGATTGGCTGCAAGCATAATAAAGATGGCAGATATTGCAATTACAGTGCATACTAGTAGAATCCATTTTACGCCAAATAACACACTCCTTAGACTGCCTGTGGACCCCACAAAGAACATTGTAAATTATCAGTTGTGGACGGTGCATTCAGGAATTTCTCTGGTATCCTTATGGTGGACTAGACTCTGCCCAAAAGTTTACATTTATAAATATAAATACCGAGAAACCCATGAATTCTCCCTTGCATCAACATATAGAATCAGTCACAAAAATCTCTAGAGATAACAAATTTGAAATGTTTTTTTTCTCTCAGTTCAGTCTTCATTGATTTTTTTAAATGTGTTTGCTAAAAAAATGAAGGTTGATGTTAACGATATCGTGGGGTATGCTGATTTGGACAAACTGCCATGCTTGACAGCATGAAACAGCCTAATTACTATATGCAACTGCAGAAGCACTACAGAATGAAATACTGTATCCCCACTCTTGTCAATTCTACTGCCTTGTGGGGTTTGGTGGCACAGTAACTTTAAAGAAATGATGTTATCATCACTCCTAAACAACTGGTGTTCCTAAATAAATAAACCAAAGAACGTTAAAGTTAATGACAAACCTCTTCATAATGTCTTCTTATAAACATTGGTAATATTGATGAAGTAATATTTTTAAAAATGAGAAGAGGGAAGGATCACATATGTTTAATTTATCTATTATGCTGACAATAAACCCTTCCCTCAGTTAATGTAGTGTTCAGTCAACGCAGTTAGCTAGTTAATGCAGTGTTCGTACATCACATTTGGTCTATTTTATATATGGCACATGTCCTAGCTCATTTTCAGTACATTAACTAGTTCTAATCTACTTGCATCATTTCTATTACCAAAAATGGAACCTTGTTTCAGACCAAAGTAAGTCTGGAAAACACAACGTTTAAATCAATAAAATATTTGCCACTACCTAATTAAAGATATACCTACATTGAAAATTAATTGTTATGTGTTGAATTGAATTGTAACATTAAGTATAATGTTCAAGACTTAGAAAAGAATTTATTTGCAGAGTAATTATATAAATACATGTTGAATGTTATTGTGGCATACCCATTTCGATGAATTCAACAATAAGTAAAATAAAAAACAATTTTATCAAATATTTCTGAAATTCTCTAGTAGTGGGGAGTGGTAAATGAGTGTTAAAATAACCATACTGTAGCAGCTAATATACATTTGAGATCTACTGGTTTCTATCAGTTAATTAACATTGGAAAATACCAACATATTTGCAAATGCTTCCCCCTAAAAAATACAAATTACAGTGTAAAAATAGAAATGTAACCATAATCACTTTAATACCTTTTTGTCCTTAGATGCCCAGGTTTCATTATATACAGTATCTGTGGGGACACTAGCACACAAAATAGAACAAATTTTCATATCCTTTAGGGTTGAATGTCTGTATGGATTAGATAATGAAGAATTATGGGATATATAAGACCAGAGCCCAATAGTTTGCCTGATATTTAATTACCTGTCAGATATTGTGGCAGTGCTAACAGTAAAATATGTCAATGACTGCACACTGTATTACACACGCAGGGGAAAAAATAACCAAGGTATGGTGTTTAAAATGGTCCTCATTTTAAGGTTTACAAAAATCCAAAACATTTCAAGTAATAATATAACAGTAACCATGATATGTTGTATTTTCAAAAATCAATACATTTACTATTACTGAATGCCTTAGCTGATTTATCTCAAGAATAGTCAGGTCATGAGTTGTTCATATATTACAGTTTTTCACATTATAATGAGGCAATTATAATGAGAAATACAAGCTTGAACTATAGAACCGCAATTATCAAGGCCATTTTGGGCTGCATGAGTGTTCTTAGTTGTGAATAGACACAGTTCCAAACTTTCAGTGTATGTAGCAAGGAAAAATAAATTATAATAAATATATATACTGTCAGTAATGCAGACTACAGTAAGTGTTAACATATATACTACACATTGTTGACGGATTTGTCTAATGTTCAAAATCATTGTGCTTTTGACAAGTTATGAAACGTTTTATATAACTTACCCTTTGATGGCCATGATTCTGGAACGGGTTTGTCACTTTACTTCAGGCGTATATCATGTTACCATGCAGCAAAAGGCTCCTGCCTCCCTTGCGTGCACACAAAATACTTTGCAGATGCTGGGGTCAAAGCAACATGCACAACACGCTGGAGGAACTCAGCAGGTCGGACAGCATCCGTGGAAATGAAGTCACCTGCTTCCCCTCCCCCACCCCTTGATCTTTCCCCTTACTGGTTTTTCACCTGGCACCTACCAGCCTTCTCCTTCCCACCCTCCCCCCACCTTCTTTATGGGGCCCCTGCCCCCTCCCTCTTCAGTCCTGATGAAGGGTCTCGGCCCGAAACGTTGACTATTCGTTTCCACAGATGCTGCACAACCTGCTGAGTTCCTCCAGCGTGTTGTCCCTTGTGTGCATGTTTTCCCATAAGTGAGTACTCCAATTTTAATCCTATGCTCTTCCTTACATCCTTTAATGCTCTCCTCTTGAAAATGCACTCTACTTATTTTAAATTGTGTTGTAGCCTTTGCTTGAATGGCAATTTGTGATGAAACTTTACATGTTCAAACTTTCCAAATAATTTTTTTCACTTTCTTGTTAGACAATGTAACTTTTCTTCCAATTTTTTCCCCATCACTGCACCTTTTCGAAATTTGTAACACCATTATATGCTCTTATGGACTTTTATTTTTCCAGTTTCTTTTGCCCTTTCTTGATAACTATAAATGCTCATTCACTAGATCATTCTACTGAATTCTAGCTGTTTCATTTGACTATCGTGACTATACTCTGCTTAGTTCTCTGAGACAATAATGTCTTTCACATCTTCCAGACTCTTGGAATAATCAAGAAAATCATCAATATGCTATCAATTAGTCAACAGCAGTTACTTTTCAAAGACTGTATTTCCTTAGTTAGAGCGGCAAAGCAGCCAGTTTCTGTTGAGATATACGTACCTTGGATGCACACATCCCATTCCACATCCGTGTATCAATTCAGCTTTATCACAATGTCTCCAGATATCTCAAGTGTTTCTGGGCCCTGCTGATAAAATTTCTTTCTCAAGCCTTTCTGCTGTCCTTCCACAAGGGTTGCTTCTCTAACAAAGTCACACAAATCTGCAGTAGGCCCTCAAGAGACTGCAGGAGTGTCCAAATGTCAAGTGCCTAAATGTGTCTCAGTCTGAAACCTTAGGCTTGTGAATCATCCAATCTACTCTAACCAGTGACACTGGTTTCAAGCTCCACCGTGTGCAATGCAGTCTTTAATTATTACAATCATTGCTATCCCTATACATTTTAATTACAGCCCAGTTATTAATACAATTCAATTGTTCAAAGAATTAAATGCCACAACAAGGCTCATACTGTAATTCATTTTCAGATGTGAAAAATAACAAGGGCTTCTTTTTTTCACTTGCTGCTTATCATCAAGCCATATGTGACCCTGAGATGAGCTCCATCACTGAGATCACTGACATCTTCCAATGTAAACATTCCATTCCTAACTCAGTTCAGCTAGTGCTAAAACCTCATCTGTTCCAATACTCTCCAGGTGACCTCACATTCATTCCTTAACTTTCTCATTCAATGTTCTGCCACTCACATCCCAATATCGCCATACAGTTCACCCATTTAAAAATTCTCATCTATGAACTCATTCTTCAAGACTCAAGTTAATGTATCATGTGTACGACAAAACATACAGTGAAAGGTGTCACTTACAGCAACAACCACACACCCGAGGAAGTGCTGGGGGCATCTCATAAGTGTCATCATGCACTCTATAGCTTGCAATGTTTCTATATCATGAAATGTGAGCATGCTACATTATGCTATGAAAACTAACGAGGAGTCATAGAAAACTACAGCATAGAATCATGATCTTAGGTCCATCTGTTTAAAATCCATATACCTATTCAAACTTAAATGTTGAAATCAAAGTCACATCCACCACTTGTGCTGGCAGCTCATTCCATACTCTCAGCACCCTCTGAGGTGATGATATACCCATACAATCCCATCCACGTTCCCCTCAAACATTTCACCTTTCACTCTTAACCCATGACCTCTAGTTGCAGTCTTGACTAACCTCAGTAGAAAAAGCCTGCTTGCATTTACTCTATCTATACCCCTCATAATTTTCTATCAAATCTCCCCTCAATCTTCATCTTCTAGAGAATAACACACTAACCTATTCAATCTTTTCTTATAACTTGGGTCCTCTAGACCCAGTAACATCCTTGTAAATTTTCCTTGTACTCCTTCAACCTTATTTACTTTATTCTTGTAGACAGATAACCAAAACTGCATATATACTCCAGTTTAGGCATCTAATACAAATTCAACATAATATTCCAACTCCTGTACTCCATACTTTGATTTATGAAGGTCAATGTGCCAAAAGCTTTCTTAACGATCCTATCTATCTGTGATACCACTTCCAATAAATTATAGACCTGTACTCCCAGATCCCTTTGTTTTACAGGACTAGTCAGTGCCCTACCACTCACTGTGCAAGAACTACCCTGGTTGGTCTTTCCAAAGTGCAACGCCTCACACTTGTCTGCATTAAATTCCATCAGCCATGTTTCAGCCCATTTTGTTCAGCAGATCCAGATCCCACTGCATGCCATGACCGTCTTCTTCACTTTGCACTACACCCCCAATCTTAGTGTCATCTGCAAATTTGCTGATCGAGTTAACCACATTTATTGTCCAGATCATTGATATATATGACAAACAACAATGGGCCTAGCAGTCCATTAGCCACAGGCTTCAAGGCATGAAGGGATATGGGGAGAAGGCAGGAGAATGAAGGGATATGGGGAGAAGGGATATGAAGGCATGAAGGGATATGGAGAGAAGGCAGGAGAATGGGGCTGAGAGGAAAACTAGATCAGCTATTTTGAAATGGCAGAGCAGACTCGATGAGCCAAATGACCCAATTCTGTTCCTATATCTTATGCCCTCCCATCAGAGAGGCAATCATATACTACCTCTCCCTGGCTTCTCCTGCAAAGCCAATGCCTAATCCAATTTACTACCTCATCTTAAATGCCAAGCAGCTGAACCTTCTTGGCCAATCTCCCATGCAGGACTTTGTCAAATATCCTACTTAAGTCCATAATAGACAACATCCATTGTCTTGCCTTTATCAACTTTTCTGGTAACTTCCTTGAAAAACTCTATATGATTGGTTAGACATGACTTATCACACACAAAGCTATACTGACTATCCCTATTTAGTCTCTACCTATACAAATACTCATATATTCAGCCCCTTAGAATATATTCCAATAACCTTCCCACTACTGATGGGAGTGTAAATAGCCTATAATTTCCTGGTTCAATTTTGGAGCCTTCATTAAACAGAACAACATTAGCTATCCTCCAATCCTCCGGTACCTCACCTGTCACTAAGAATGATTTAAATATCACTGCTAGGGCCCCTACAAATTCTGCACTTGCCTCCCAAAGGGTCTTATGAAAACTTTGTCAGGCTCTAGGGATCGTCCAGACTATTTGGCTCAAGACAGTCAACACCTGATGCTCTGTAAACTGTATAGGGTCCATGACCCCCCTGCTGCTTTGCCTCACTTCTATAGACTTAGTGTTAGTCTCTCAAGTAAATACAGATGCAAAAAATCCATTTCAGATCTCCCTTATCTCTTTTGGCTCCACGCATAGATTACCATCCCAATCTTCCAGAGGCTCAATACTGTCCCTTGCAATCATTTTGCTCTTAACATATATGTAGAAGCCCTCAGAATTCTCCTTCATCTTGTCTGCTAGAACAACTTCATTACTTCTTTTAGCCCCTTCTGATTTCCTTCTTGGGTATTCCATGCATTTCTTATACTCAAGTACTTCATTTGTTCCTACCTGCCTATACCTGCTACTCACCTCCTTTTACTTAACCAGGGCCTCAGTATCTTTCAAAAACCAAAGCCTGTTATCCTTGCTTTCTATTCTGATAGGCACACACATGCTTTGTACTCTTAAAATTTCTCTTTTGAAGATTTCTCACTTACCAAGTACACCTGTGCCAGAAAACAGCCTGTCCCAGTCCACACTTGCCAGAACCTTTCTGATACCATCAAAATTGGCCTTTCTCCAATTTAGAGTCACAACCCACAGACCAGATTTATCCATTTCCAAAATGGCATTATGATCACTAGATGCAAAGTGTTCCCCAACACAAACTTCTGTCACCTGCCCTGTCTCATTTCCAAATAAGAGATCAAGTACTGTATTGCACACTCACTGGGATTAAGGAAACTTACATGAACACTTTTGACAAACTCTATCCCAACTAGTCCTTTAACAGTATGGGAGTTCCAGTCAATGTGTGCAAAGTTAAATTCACCTACTATCACAAAATTATGTTTCTTTCAATAGTCTGCAAATTCGCTATAATTTTTCTCCCCTAAATCCCACAGACTGTTGGGTGATCTATAATATTGCCCCATTAATGTGGTCATACCTTTCTTGACTCTCATTTTCACCGATAAAGCCTCACTGGATGAGTTGTCCAGTCTGTCCTGGCAGAGCACAGCTGTGTCCCCTTCCAGTTTAGATGCAAATCAACTCTTCCGTACAGGTCCCACCTTCCTTGGAGGAGAGCCCAATGCTCCAAAGATCTGATGCTTTCCCTCCCACACCAACTCCATAGCCATGTTAAACTGTATGATCTTCCTATTTCTAGCCCCACTAGAACCCATTTTCCTGTAATCTGCACCTTGTGTGTAACTACCTCTCTATAAATCCTGAATGATCTAGAGTTCATCCAGTTCCAGCTCCAGCTCTTTAACTCAGTGTCTGAAGCTGCAGGTGAAATTGTTAGGAACACTGAAGGTCTCTCTGGCTTCCCACATCCAACAAGAGGCGCATTCAACTATCCTGCCTGGCTTCCCTACTATGCAATTATAAAGACCGCAACAATGAATAAACTACAGCTTTTCACCTTCTCTTACTCAAGCCTCTCTTTGCTGAAGCCTCAAAGAGCTAAAATCTCAAAATCCCCACTGTAACACCATCCACTCCAACAAAGGATGCTCCAATTGTCCCTGCCTTATTTTAATTGGCACTTCCACTTTGCAACCTGATTAGATGCTGTTCAAACATCACATCCCTATTTCCATAATCTCCTCCAGAGTTACAAACATTTGAAATGTTATCACCCCCCCCCCCCCAATACTGACATCAACATTTTAATTTTTTCAACAGTACCTCCAAATTTCTACTCCACTCACCAGCCCTCTCCAGCCTTTTTCCTTAATTATAAATCCTTTTAAAATCTACTTCTCTAACCAGGCTTTTATTTATCTGATTTATGCTCTTTTATATGACTCAGTGTGGAATTTTGTTTGTAAAACACATTAGATGAGCTTTTATGCTAAAAGGTTTACCGTAAGAGGAATTTGGTGTTATTGTTAAAGAAACTCAAGGCTACTTGATTTCACCTGCTGCTTACCCAGCTTGGGTAATTGCCTATAAGAAAAACCCTGTCATTTTAGAGGATCTGACAAAATTGCTGATCAGTGGACATCTTTAGAAATTGCAGTAATCTACGTATATTTGTGCCCTTCATTTTTGTCATTCATTTACATCCCAATACAATTTCCGTTACTTCAGCAAAAAGTCTCACCTCTACATGTTTTCCACCAAATTTTGCAGTTCTCTATTGCAAAATTATCTATTTCATTCTGAACTGTTTCCAAACTGAACCGAACTCTTTCAACCGGTAAGATGGCAACATGCTTGTACACAGCAACTTATACAGGGTCAACCAAAGGTATTACTGTATTTTATTGTACTATATGTGCCTTGAGCTGTGCATGGCTATTGGTACTGTGCTTTTGCCTGGCCCCCAAGGGACGTTGTTTTGTTTGGCTGTATTTACGGGTATTCATATACAGTTGAATGACAATTACACTTGAATTTGAAAACGTCTGCACCTAATGAGAGAATTTCAATTTTAATTTCATATAATTTTAGAAATTTTCATGGACTTTTCCCTAGTAGTTTTGGAAAGGCAGGGAGAAATTAATCATTTCTAGGAACAAGCCAGAATTGTTTCCTGGCTTGAAAAACGGTCAAGACGTAGAGAGTTACTGTAAGATCAGGAAATTAGACGTGTATTATCAAGTCCTTCATTTCTAACCTAACATCTCACCTGAAATCTACAAAGCCCTGAGTTTCTTTGCTTAAATCTGGGAACAAGGTATAAGAACACATTATGTAATATACAGTGTTTATAAAAAGTATTCACCTCCCTTGACAGTTTTCATGTTTTATTGTTTTACAACATTGAATCACAGTGGATTTAATATGGCTTTTTGGTACTCATCAATAGAAAACGGCTCTTATGTGTCAAATGAAAAAACATCTCTACAAAGGGGATATAAATTAATTACAAAAATAAAACACAAAATAATTTATTGCAGAAGTATTTGCCCCCTTGAAGACAGTATTTAGAAGATAGATGCACCCTTTTGGGAGTAATTACATCCATGAGTCTGTGTTGATCTCTATCAGCTTGGACAAGGCAACTTTTCCCCATACTAAACCATTCCTGCATAGTTTTGGCTTTATGCTTGTGGTCATTGTCTTGCTGGGGAACAAATCTTCTCCCATGTCACAGTTCTCTTGCAGAAGAATCAGGTTTTCCTCCAGGATTTCCCTGTATTTTGCTGCATTCATTTCACCCTCTACCTTCAAAAGCCTCCAGGGTCTGCTGCAGTGAATCATCCCCACAGCATGATGCAGCCACCATCGTGCTTCATGGTAGGGATGGTGCATTTTTGATGATGTGCTGTGTTTGGCTTATGCAAAGCATAATGTTTAGTCTGATGGCCAAAAAGCTCAATTTTGGCTTCATTAGACCACAGAACCTTCGTCCAGCTGACTTCTAAGTCTCCCACATGCCTTCTGACAAACTCTAGCCAAGATTTCATGGAGTATTTTTAACAGTGTTTTTTTCTTTGCCACCGTCCCATAAAACTGTGATTGGTGAAGCACCTATGCAACAGTTGTTGTATGCAGTCTCTCCCATCTCAGCCACTGAAGCTTGTAACTTCTCCAGAATTGTCATAGGTCCCTTGGTGGACTCCCACACTAGCCCCCTTCTTGCACAGTCAGTTTTTGAGGACTGCCTGCTCTAGGCAGATTTACAGCTGTGCTATATTCTTTTCATTTCTTGATGATTGACTTAACTGTACACCAAGGGATATTCAGTGACGTAGAAATTTTCTTCGATACATCTCCTGACTTGTGCTTTTCAATTATCTTTTCACAGAGTTGCTTGCAGTATTGCTTTGTATTCATGGTGTAGATTTTGCCAGGATACTGACTCAACTGCAGCTGGATCTTCCAGATACTGATGTATTTTTACTACAATCTATTGAAACTTCTTGACTGCACACAGGTCTCCAAAGATCAGATCTCCATTTAACTAATCATGTGACTTCCAAAACTAATTGGCTGCACCAGTGATAATTTGGCATGTCATATTAAAGGTGGGGGTGAATAGTTAAGCAATCAATTATTTTGTGTTTTATATTTTTAATTAATTTAGATCACTTTGTAGAGTAGAGTATCCGTTTTCACTTTGACATGAGTCTTTTCTGTTGATCAGTTTCAAAAAAGCCAAATTAAATCCACTGTGATTAAATGTTGTAAAACTATAGAATATGAAAACATCCGGTGGGGGGGGGGAGAATTTTTTTTATGGACACTGTAATTTTTTCCAGAGTTCATGAGGATCTGGGAGGCTTTCTCAAAGAGCGGTGGAAGCAGGGATTCTGAACTTTGTAACCTTTGAAAGTTAAATCAGGGTGGTATTTACACAATACAAAGCAGGGTTCTGGAGAGTGTTATAGAAGAGAAAAGGCAAATATATAGTCCTCTAAAAGTGGAGTTACAGGTAGACAGGGTGTTGAAGAAGGTATTTGGTATGCCAACCTTCTTCTGTGTCCAGTTCTGGTTGCCAAGTTACAAGAAAAATGTCATTAAATTGCAAAGGCTGCAGAGAATAATCACATGGATGTTAGGACTGCAGAGCTTGAGTTATAAGGAGATACCAAATATACTGGATCATCTTCCTAGAGTATAGGAGGCTGAGGGGTGATCTTATTGACGTATATAAAATCATTGAGGCATAGATAAGGTCACAGTCTTTTTTGTAGGGTAGGGGAGTCTAAAAGAGAGGGTATAGGTTGAGGTGAGAGGGCAACAATTTAAAGGGGACCTGAGCAAAAGTTTTTTCAAACAGAGCATGGTGGTCATATGAAACAAATTGCTAGAGGAAGAGGTAGTGATGGTACAGTTTCAATGTTTAAAAGAGATTTAGACAAGTACATGGATAGAAAAGGTGTAGAGGGGTGCGTTACAAATGCAAGCACTGGAAGGGAGAAATGAGATTAAAATCAAATCAGCTGTGATCTTATTCAATAGCAGAGCAGACTTAGGGATAGAATGAAACTGAATGGTCTACTCTTGCTCATAATTCGCATGTTTACAACTGTTCAGGATATTTACAAAGACAGGTGTATAAAAAGGATCCGGACGATCACTGGGGACCTGAGTCACCCCAACCACAAACTGTTCCAGCAGCTACCATCCGGGAAACAGTAAACCAGCATAAAAGCCAGGACCAAGAAGGTCTGGGGCAGCTTCTTCCACCATGCCATCAGACCGATTAATTCATGCTGATACAATTGTATTTCAATGTTATATTGTCTGTTTTGTTGTACATACTATTTATTATAAATTACTATAAATTGTACATTTAGACAGAGATGTAACATACAGATTTTTACTCATGTATATGAAGGATGTAAGTAAAAAAGTCAATTCTATTCAATTCAATACTGTACCAACAGATCTCAGTCAAGATGTACAACCGCTCCTCCCTCCCCATCATCCTCAACACAGATGCCCCCTAGGTCTGTATGTTGAGCCCACTGCTGAACACTCTGCTCACACAGGACTGTACAGTCAAATACACGAGCAATCTCATTGTCAAGTTTGCTGATGATGCATCAGGGGCACGGCTCACCAACAACGACAATAAGATGGCCCACTGAAAGGAGGTGGAAGTGCTTGAGGCCTGGTGCCAGGTAAATAACCTCTTTCTTATATCAACAAGACAAAGACGATAGTTATCAACTTCAGGAGAACCCTCATCACTCAAACCTCTCTTCACATAAGCACCTCAGCAGTGGAAACTGTGCGCTATTGCAAACTCCTGTGGGTGCACATCTCACAAAACCTGCGATGGTCTCAGAACACATTCTCCGCAGACAAGAAATCTCAAGAATGCCTCTACTTTCTGAAGAGGCTGAAGAGAGCTGACTATCCATGCCAATACTCACAAGCTTCTACAGATGCACACAGTTCAAAGGTTCAAATGTTCATTTTATTATCTAAGGATACAACTCTGAAATTCTTCAATTCTCTGGGTACCCATGAAACCAAGAAAAGAAAGGCAGCTCAATCATCAACCCCACATCCCACCTCTGAACAAAACAGATCAGGCACATCAACCTCCAAATACCTCCTCTCACAAAAAAAAAACCAAACAATAATGGATCAGGCACATTGACCCCCTGAAAACCTCTTTCTACATAAAAACAAACCAAATAAAACGGATCAGGCAAACTGACCCCCTAAAACCCCTCTTCCTGCATAAAAAACAAACAAAAAGGATCAGGCACATCGACCCCCAAATCCCTCCTCCCATACAAAAAGCCAAACACAAACAGTTTAGGTGCATTAACCCCCAAATCCCTCCGCCCAGACAAAAAAACGAACAAAATGGAACAGGCACAGCGACTCCCAAATCCCTCCTTCCACACAAAAAAATTAACAAAATAGATCAATACATCCTAATATGCTGCATCCCTGTATGATGTGGAAAGTGCACTGCACCAGACAGAAGAGCTATGCAAAGGGTAGTTAAAATAAAACAGACTACCAGCACCAGTCTACCCACCATCAAGGACATATATACAGAAACATTCCAGAAAAAGTCCAGTACTATAATGAAAGATCTCAGCCATCCTGTTTATGGACTGTTTAGCCACTTCCATTGAGTGTATTGAGCCACACCCATACAGTTACTTGTACATTCTGTTCTATAGGATGGTTTTTATATTTATAGTTTTGGGATTATTTTTTGTGTTCTTTATGCTTATTGCGCAGTTTTATGCAGCATTGAATCTACAGTAACAGTCATTTCTTTCTCCTTTACACTTGTGTACTGAAGAATTATAAAAAACAATCAAGAGTTTAAATGTGCCCCAATGATTCAAAAGAGAAATATTGTTTGTCATTTAATTAAGTTTACAGTACCCTAGTAGAATTAACCTTTTCCCCCATAAACAACTAATCAACATTTTATATAAACTGCAAAAATATAATCTTTGGAAAATTTGTTTCCTTGTGAATTTTGCATAGGATGCTCAGGATTATAACATTTCATGTTAGTTATTGCTATGATTGGTGTTCTAATTTCATTTAACCTTTACCTTATATGTCAACCACCAGTGACACCGCACACCTTCAAAAAACATGGTCACTCTCCAACCTACCTCTGATACCTTTGAGACTCTGCTAATTTGATTTTCCTGTCTTTCCGTTGATTTTCCTCCCCAAACCATTTCTCTTTTTCTGTGTTTTTCTCTTTTGCACCACTTCACTACTTCCTTCAAATTGGAAGATACAGGTGAAACATTATGCCATAGCATTGTGGGGCAATGGCCATCAAGATGAACCACAGAAGATGTCACTCCAAGTTTTGTTTTGAGTTGGTAGCATTTAATTGTGTTATACAATAATAGCTGTTCACAAAATACTGTTCCATTGACTTCAATACAGCTGCTACCATGGGATGCATTTAGTGCTACCAACCCAAACTACTCACCATGGCAGACGCCACACTGATGTATACCTAACATTCTCATAGCCTCACTAACATTCATGTGTCCCACCATTTTCTGTTCTACAGACACTTCCTGCGTACTTCCAGCACAGCACTTTGGCACATAGAATCATCAAATATTTATGACACAGGAGATTGTTTAACCCACTATGTCTAGGTTCATTGAAAAATCTGACTGACATAGTCCTACCTTTCCATACTTGGTCCACAGAGTTTCAGGTCACAGTTCGTCAAATGCAATATTTAAATATCAAAACACAAGAGCTTCTGCAGATGTTGCTTGACCTGCTGAGTTCCACCAGCACGTTGTGACTAATGCTCTCTATTTAAGTAATTTAAGGGTTTCCATCTCCCTCATCCTGCCAAATGATATGTTACAGACACCCACCACTCTCTGGGTGAACAAAGTTTTCTCACTTTCACTTCAATCTTTCTACCAGCTACTTTAAGTCTCAGCCCACGGTTTTTTGACTCCTCTGCAAAGGTCAATAGATGCTTCCTAGTTACGATGTTTAGGCCCCTCATTTAATTTTATGCACCTCTGTTAACTTCATTCATTGCCCCTTGTTTTAAAGAAAGCCATCTATACCTGTCCAATCCTACCTCACTGCTAAATTTTTTCAAGACATACAATGTCCTGTTATGCAGGAGAACATGCTTCAATAGGTTTCAATAGGTACATTTAATGTCAGAAAAATGTATACAATATACATCCTGAAATTCTTTTTCTTCACAAACATCCATGAAAAAAGAGGAGTGTCGCAAAGAATGAATGACAGTTAAACCTTAGAACCCCAAAGTCCACCCTGCTCCCTGCTCCCACACACAAGCAGCAGCAAACCCCCCCCACTCTCACTAGAAAAAAGTATCAGCACCCTCCACTGAGCACTCAAGCGTGCGGTGAGCAGCAATAAAGACACAGACATGCAGTACCCTAAAAACCACTCGTTCACCTGGTAATTTGACATACCACAGGCTCTCCTTCTCTCCCTCTCTCTCCTTAATAAGGCAAAAAAGAGGTGTCCTCCGTTTCAGTGAAAGGGGAGACATAACAAACAAATTGCTGATAAACAATGTCAAAAGTCTGTTGTGGTGCTTTTACTGAGTTCTGTGCCCAGAAAGCTGGCCCCAGAAAGGCGCAGCTCTATGAACACACAACCCCTCTCAGCTAACCCACTGCTCCCAACTTTCAGTGTTCTCCTGCGATGCTTCAGTCAGATAATGTCCCTACACTACACTCCAGGAGACAGGCCCTGGACTAAAGGTTTGCTAGCATAAAATAACAGCCACTTGCCTGGTTGAGTATAGCTGCAACGAAAACCCTGGAAGCTCACTGTCAAAGATCAAAGCAATCCATTTTACTGACACTCCACCCCCACCACTCTACGGTCTTTATAATGCTCATTATGATCTCTAAGCATTCACCCTTCCCTCCATAAGCATGCTATGACTGCAGTACATTAACAACTACTAAATTCAATGAAGAAACTACTCCAATTTCTTCAACAGCCTCTGATATCTACCATCTTGCAATTCAAAAGCAGGTGGCAACAGAAACACCTCACCGTAGAGTTCACCACCATCCTGTCTTGCAAATATATAGCAGGCCAATCATTACTAGTATTCAAATGGAAGTAAGTCCTTTATTTTTGCACACATGCTGGTACTAGAAGATTCATAACCTGTCAGTTTGCTCAGGTGCTCATCCAGGCTTAAAATCTGACACTACATTCATTCTAAAACAGCAAATTAGCAAGCAAATACAAAGACTAAGTTAACAAAGTAAAACTTGCTTGCAGCATCGCAGTCACATAGATTAGTTTTAATGTCAATAATTTTAAAATGTGTCTGAATTGATAGACACGGACAAAACTTGAAAACTAGAGCAGCTTCAACCGCTGGCAAAGCTCGCCCTCACCTTTGTCTTTTGTTAATTACTGTCACAATATTTCCAGGATCAGGAATGGATATTGCTGATGTAGGTGGAAAAACTGATATCAGGAACCCTGAGGTCTAGTTACTCACTGTTCAGACTTCGCTCCTGGCTCAAGGGTGCTGAGAACTAGCCAAGATTGGATCTCCGTACCCATCCTACTCATGTACTGGCTTACTGGAAGCTCCAACAATAATTTCAGGCAATGAGTCATATTCTCAAAGATCTGGCCATTATCATTCCTTCAGTGTCATTAGACCAGGTAAAGGCTTATACTACAACACAACTTCATCATCTTTGCAGTCCAAGTTTGTCTAACCATGAAAATTCATCCAGCATACGGAATCCACCAATCTATCACAAACCAACTTGCAAGTCACTGAAGCTTTAAAATAAAGTAGTGTGATGCAGGTTTCTACCACTATGAAATGACTGATTCTCTATATGCTTGATTCATAGGATTAGTCATATCATCACAGTCCAATTAAGCAGTATTAATGTTATATGCACATTGACATCATAATCTGCCCAATTAGTTGAACTGTACAGATCACACTAAAAATGAGCATATCCAATTTACCCAAGACATAGCAGTCAAAATGCTACAGACAGCATCAAAGCAGATGCTAAAAAGCCCAGGTTAAAAGGGAAACCCTCCAATAAATAAAGGCAGCTCTTATATTGTAGACACTCTAACCACCTGGGAGATGGCACAAACATAGATTAACCTATCATATGCAAGAGGAAGATTATTTAGGAGACATATTTGGTTGAATTCTTACAGAATCTTGAGATTCTAATTGTAGGAAAACTGGATCCCAGAAATATATGAGGAAGCAGGGATCACTGATGCCAAGTAACATGAATATTGTGCACGTCTGAAATAATTAATCGTGCAATATTTCAATTATTATCTTGTACTATTTGCCAATTTACCTGTGTTCAAAATTTAAGAACAATGTGTAACAAGGATGACCATAGGCCAAGAAATTCTATAATATGGCCCAACATTTCTGTGCAGAAGCTTTAGTGTGCCTTTGCAACACATCTGTAAACACAACTATTAGCATCTTCATACAGATGTTGCCTATACAATAGAGGCCACCAGTCAAGTTAAAATAAAGGTAATAAAGTTAAATCCAGTTAAGGCCTTTTCTTATGTTGTTTAAAGGCGGCTTAACGTTACCTGATTGGCTGTTTGAGTCTTCATGGTATCTATCGTTTTTATGTTGTCCTTCTACCTGGAAAGTGGGGTCATGCCAGCCTCCTCATCTCTGCAGGGATCCTGGCCTACAAGGAAATGATGCAGAAGAGGAGATTAGTCATATCATATTAAATCTCCCCCACAAATACTCGCATTAAGTTCTCCTTGGATCTAATGCATGTACAAGTGATAGTAGTTTGATCCCCACCTATTGCAAACAGAAGCAGGTTTAAGGAGATATTCGTCACACAGTTCCAATGACTTCATCGATTGAAATATTACCTTGAAATCCAGATCTGGATCAACCTTCCCTAATTTACTTTTCAAGCTTTCTTACTCAACATTCTTCTCATACAAGCCCCAATTTTGATCATTCCCAGTTGTGATTTTCAGCCTATGACTATGACAACATTGACTCAAGCTTGACAGTGAGTCAAGGCTTTACCACCATGCTCAGTAAAATTATCAGTACAATCCTTCCAGTAATGCACAAAGCAACTTGACTCCTCCATTCTTCAGGAAACAATAAACCATCTCAACCTTAGATATCCTGAGGCAAAAAGTTGTTAATCAGCATGAGCCTAAGCAAAAGTCGGACACCATATTATTTGTGTCTGCTCAATGTCATGGCAACTGATGCAGGCATAATTTTCAAGGTCAGTGTGTATTATAAAATTTCAGTCAGAAACTGGGCATCAGGAATGACAGATTGGAAGGCTTCCTGCTGGGAGAAGTGAAATAACAGCTCTTGTAGGACTTAATGGCTTAGAGTAGTTTAAAGAAACATTTCTAATCAGAGCAAACAAATCACAGAGCGGAAGGCATACATGATAGGACTATAAGAGGCACAACAGCCTGTAGATTGCTACTTCAGGCAGAAGCATGAGGCATACACCACCAGGGGTAAATCACAAAATCAAGACCAGCTATCTCGTAAAATGGAAGAAGGTGACCAGAGCAACGAAGGCATATTCACAGCCAAAGCCAAATAATTAAATTTCTAAGTCTCACATAACTCACCTCCTGACTTCAACCTCCTCCAATTTTTTCCCTTCTGATGTAATGCTTTGAAGCTAAAACCAGAGAAAAATTTGTAATTATTTGTGTAACTTAAGCTGTGCCACTTCTGCTCTTTCTCCCCCATTACCCATTGGCAATAAGAAGAAATTTAAGTGCACTAGAAGAAAGTAAACTGGGTTGAACAGTATCACTGATGAGAGGATCCACTGTGCCTTGAAGTTACCACACATGGAAGAACTCATCAAACCAGGCATAGCATGAGCAATCTACTTCCTGGAAGTCACTCTCAAAATACTAGATGACAAGTCAGTCTTAATGGAAAAGTCCTACATGGACAAGAGCCTGAAGTCCAACATAAAGTGCTGTCATTGAGGTTAATTTCAAAAGCGATGTCCTCGGGATCAGGTCTCAGGCTGTCCAGGATCCACCTATTACTTGCTAGCTCTTGCTTCAATCCTTCTTCCACCAAGGTAAAGCCAGTGACCAACTGTGACACCTTGCAGACAGCTTCCAAAACTACTTGATACTCTCCTTGTTCCTCTTTTGAACTGGGATTAATTACAGCCTGTAATTTCTCTTTAAAGAATGTATTTTTGGGCCAACTGAAGGATCTGGCACTTCTGTGATCTCCTGAGGGATTTGGCATGGATTGTAGCTATGGCCGTATGTTGTATCAATTCCTAATGGCGGAATATGAACCTATGGTTGGCTCCATTATTTCATGCCAATTAAAATGCCGAGCAAGATTAATATCGACAAGGGCAAGAGCAGAAATGAATAGGTGCTCAGTGTCGTCTACCTGTGCTTGAGATAAATTATTTATATATATATATATATATCCGCCTTCCCCTTTCCCTCTCTCCCCGACACTACTGCCAGCAGAAGGTGCAGAAGTCTCGCATCTCACCCTGCAAGATTTGATTGCCTAGGAGACTCGTGGAAGTGGACTCACTTTCGGCTGCAGTTTGATGTTTAATGCCCTCAGTGTTGAACGCACTTTACTACTTGCGCGATTTGATCGAAGTCTGCAGCCATCAAGAAAGCTTTGAACTGACTAACTCCGCTGCAACCGCTGGCTCCTGGACTGGCTTTATTTGCCTCGGTGGCTTGCAACTGGAGACCCACTTCAGATGGGTTTTTTTTTGTGTGTTATTTGTTCACTTTTTGCTGTTAGTGCCCTTTTTTGATGGTCTGATGGTCCTGTTGTGTGGGAGTTTCTTTAAACAGGTTCTATGGTGCTCCTTTGTTTTGTGGCTATCTGCAAGAAGAATCTCAAAGGTGCATTCTGCGTGTGTACTTCAATAATAAACAAATCTTGAACTTCTGAACTTGAACCTCTTCCCTCTAACCTTCAGTCCTGATGAAGAGGATGTTTAAAGACTTCAGACTTGTAGCCCTTGTCCTAGCACAGTGGTCCCCAACCACTGAGCCGCAAAGCATGTGCTACCAGGCCGCGAGGAAACGATATGATTTGGCGATATGAAACAATATGAGTCAGCTGCACCTTTCCTCATTCCCTGTCACGCCCACTGTTGAACTTGAACTCACACGAGGTCATCAGCCTAAATGCAGTGATAACCTCACGCCAGGGATCACTGGTTGGCCATGGGTAACCGGCCGCCTCACGCAGCTGGCGAGAAGTGCCGTTGCTACTGGCCTGGAGCACGGACAGATGGGCGCCGTCTCTAAACCTGCTTAGCACACCGAATGTTCGTGGGGAACCCGGTGCTAAAATATTCGCTGCGATCTACTGAAAGTCATCCCTCGAGCCAAACTTTTGTCGGCCGATAGATCCTACCTACACGGGGGGGCGGGTGCGTGCCCTGTCGCTCTCTTCACTTAGTCGCTCTCTCCAGACTGCGACCGCTGCGGCCCCGGCACGGGGACCTCCGGCCCTTACCTTGTTCTATCACCCCACCCACAACCAACCACACCTGGCCAAGGTGTCTGGCGGCGGGTGGGCAGGAGGCTGGAGTTCAGGCCCGGAGGCTGTCTGATGAGGCGATGAAGCCCTCCAAACTGCCTTGGTAACTTGATTCCCAAGCACCCTGCACTTAAAGACAAACCCGATGAAGTTTTTTTGAGCAAAAAAATGTGAGTAAGCGGGACAGAAGTAAGTGCTGAGAGCCACGAAAACTAAATTGCGGAATAGACAGGACATAAGGAACCCCCTTTGAGTATTGCTGTCTCCCATCAGCCCTCGATGGGACAGTCTTGTTGCAGGGAAACAAGCCCAGGGCTCCCACTGATTCAGCGATATTGGAGTGTTGCAATGATTTTATATGTTCATACGAGGAAAATATGTGCTGTGAGTTTAATATTAAATTCATTAGATAAACCCTTTTAGAAACAAAATTGAGTGTATTAGCCACTTGTAAGTGACTTATAGTTGACTTATCACCTATATGCCGGTCATGATTAACACCCCCACCCGTCGGCCGGTCCGCAAGAATATTGTCAATATTAAACCTGTCCTCGGTGAAAAAAGGTTGGTGACCCCTGTACTAGTAGGCATTAAGCAACAAATTTCATTGACCAGCATCTGAACAACTACAAGGGGTGATTGATAAGTCCATATGTCCAAGATAAATCGCTCAGTACGTAGGTACACTGAAGTAGTAAAAAGGAAAACAGAATGTCAGCCACTCACTCTCATTTATCCTTATCTCTCTCACAGCAGGCAGTGGAAGTACTGACTGCAGCATGGGACCATTTGCAGCTCAGGCATAACTATAAGGAGGTAGACTTAAGGAGAGGATGCTGGCAATAGTAAGGCTATCAAACAACATCGGTTTAGAGATACTGAATGTGCCAATGGAGCTTTCTTCCTCACCTCCCACATCCCCTTCATCCTATGATCTTAAGTCAGAAGCATTCAAAAGCCATACATATTTCCTTCTTATAACTCCTTCCCCTCACTATCACAACCTTGTACTTTTTACATCTTGGGTACTCAGGAAGTCCCAGCTGCACTACCCCTCCTTGAGGAGCACTGATGATGAAGAAACACATTCTGGCAGTCACAGCCCCAGAGGCTATGTCGTCACACAGTGAGTCACCAAAGAATCGCAGCGGCGCTGCAGGTAGTGTAGCTGCCTGACAGTTCCAGCAACTTGGGTTCAATTTTGAATTGCGTAGCTGTCAGTGTGGAGTTCACACATTTGTCCTGCCAGCTATCCTTTTATCCACGTGCTCTGATTTATGTATCTATTTACCATTTTATTTAGAGCTACAGTATGATAACTAGCCTTTCCAGCCCAGCAAGCCCCCGCCACCCAATTGCACCCAAGTGAGCAATTAACTAACTAATGCATACATCTTTGGAATGTGGGAGGAAACGAGAACACACAGAGGAAGCTGGTCACAGGGAGAACGTACAGATTCCTTATAGACAGTAACCAGAACTAAATCCAGGTCGCCAGTGCTGTAACAACATTACATTAACCACTATGCTACCATACTACCCCTGATTTTCCCCCCATCCCAAAAAGATACTGGCTGGTAGACTAATTAGACATTGTAAATTACCATCGGTGTTGGAGAATCAGGAATAAGTTAATGATTATGTGAGAGAGGATAGTTACAGAGAAATAACTGGAAGAATAGGATTGATAGGATAGTTCTGAGAACAGACCAAATGGCATCCTGAAGATTAATCAGGTATCAATAGCCTTTAGCCAAATCAGAGAGGAGCAACAGTACAAGCATTATCTTCCAGACAATGGAGTTACAATCCAGACACTCGTCACGCTACAGTCATAATTATTATGGGATACCCACCACAGATGTAGGCATGCACAGCATGAGTGAGGGTTTATTAGGGCCTGTGCCTAATTTCCATGAGCATCCAGCCTTGCACAGAGATAAGGGCCAAGCCTACATGTGCCCATTTCAGCATTCCAGTTCCATGCCAATAAAAAGGGAGCCGCTCTTGGTGCAGCATCTGATGCCTTAAGCCTAAGCCTTCGCCTTCACTCCTGGATTAGTCAAAGACACCCAGGGCACGATGCTGCACTGCAAACTTTGACCCCTGTAAATCGCACGTTTGATGCATATAACCAACCTCAGTCTGCTGCCGTCATGGCTCATGATTCCACTCAGTTTAGGGTTTTGGTGTCATGGTTGCAGCACCAGTTTATCATCAAAGGTTACTCATGCCAAATCCCAGGGAGTGATGGCTGTTCTCTGGAGCATGAACCTACAGTCATATCTTTCACCTTCACGTTTCACCACCACCTCCCACACTGTGTGCTCACTGTTGCCCATTACTCAACTCACTCTATCTGAGGCAGTCCATAGCTGGACTTTCTGGATGCAAAGCCATTCAGGGTCACTCTCTTCCATTACAACCAGCTTGCCTGTTTATATCAGAGCAGGAAAAAGATTATGGAAGACAGGTGTGAAGAGAATCCATCAGGATTACTCTGCTACAAGACTAAGGTTTTACGACTGACTCAATGCAAAAATTAGGTAGTATCCTGATTTGCTTGGTTTTGGTGTTATTTATCATTTGTGCATAATTAGACATGGAGATAATCAATTACAATATCAAGTAAATTATCTTAGACATTGAACCATGATTGCATTTCTCTTTATTCTTTAATGACCTGTAGGGAGTAGTGCAAATTGATCATCTCTACAAAAGCAGGGATTCTCCCACTCCTGATTGCTGAAGTGCTTTTAAAGAAGGAAGATTGGGCACTTCAGAAAAATTTGGCAGATACATCACTGTGAATGAGCAAGCAGATTGTATTTGGGGGGTGGGGTTGAGAGTATACATATCCAGATAACATTCATATGTATTAGAATCAGATTTAATATCACTGGCACTTGTCATGAAAGTTGTATTTGCAGCAGCAGTATGATGCAATACAAAATAGAGAGAAAATAAATTACAATAAACACATGTTATTACTTAAATTAAATAAGTAATGCATAATCAGAAACTTAAAAAACAGTGAGGTAGTGTTCATGGGTTCAATGTCCATTCAGAAACTGGATGACAGAGGGGAAGTAGCTGTTCTTGAATCATTGAGTGTGTGCCTTCAGGCTTCTGTATCTCCTTCCTGATGGTAGCAATGAGAACAAGGCATGACCTGGATGATGGGGTTCCTTAATAATGGATGTTACCTTTTCAAGACATCAGCTCTTGAAAACGTCCAAGATACTACGAAGGCTAGTGCTCATGATGGAGTTGACTAAGTTTACAACTCTCTGCAGCTTACTTTGATCCAGTCCTGTAGTTCCCCCACCACCCCCCAATACCAAACAGTGATGCAACCAGTTAGATTGCTCTCTACAGTGTATCTGTAAACATTTCCAAATCAGTTTGGAGACATACCAAGTCTTCTCAAACTCCTAATGAAATTGTATCTGCGTCGATATGTTGGGTCCAGGTTAGATCCTTAGAGATATTCACACCCAAGAATTTGAAATTGCTCACATTTGACACTTCTAATCCCTCCAAGAGGACTGGTATGTGTTCCCTCATCTTACCCCTTCTGAAGTCCACAATCAGTTCTTTGGTCTTACTAACATTGAGTGCAAGGTTGTTGATACAGCACCACTAAACTAGCTGCTTCTGTACGCCCTCTTGTCACCATCTGAAATCCTGCCAACAATTGTTGTATCATTAGCAAATTTATAGAAGATGCTTAAAGTGAGCCTAGTCACAAAGTCATGAGTGTTGAGAGAGTAGAGCAGTGTGCTAAGCACACATCCCTGAAGTGTGCACCAGCGTTGATTGTCAGCAAGGTGGAGATCTTGTTTCCAATCTACACAGACTGTTCTACTGGTTAAGAAGTCAAGGATCCAGTTGCAGAGGGAGGTATAGAGGCCCAGGTTCCGGAGTTTTTCAAACAGAGCTGCAGGAATGATTGTGTTATTGAGCTGTAGTCAATAAACAGCATCCTAATATAGGTATTTGTATTGTCCAGGTGATCTAAGGCCTTGTGAAGAGTCAATGAGTTCATGTTTGCCGTAGACCTATTGTGGCGATAAGCAAACATCAATGAGTCTAGCTCTTCCTGAGACAGGAGTTAGCTCTAGCATTAATGAACCTCTCAAGGCACTGTAGATGTAAGTGCTACTGGATGATAGTCATGAAGGCAGCTCACCCTGCTCTTCATGGGTATTGGTACAAATGTTGCACTTTTGAAGCAGATGGCAACTTCTGACTGTAGCAAGCAGAGATTGAAAATGTCTTTGAACAGCTCCGCCAGTTGGTTGGCACAGGTTTTCAGAGCCCTATCAGGTACTCCACGTCATCTTATGAGGGCTCACCCTTTTGAAAGACAGCCTTTAGCACAGAGAACAGAGGGTTCTCCACAGCTTCGTAAGGCCAGTGATGTTGTGGGGGTGGAACTGGACTCTGACAGTGGTGTCTGAAAAGAGGATGCTGTCCAAATTGCATACCATCTTGGACAATGACTCCCATCCACTCCATAATGTACTGGTTAGGCACAGGAGTACATTCAGCCAGAGACTCATTCCACCGAGATATAACACTGGGCATCATAGGAAGTCATTCCTACCTGTGGCCAAACTTTACAACTCCTCCCTCGGAGTGTCAGACATCCTGAGCCAATAGGCTGGTCCTGGACTTATTTCCACTTGGCATGATTAACTTATTATTATTTAATTATTTATGGTTTTATATTGCTATATTTCTTCACTATTCTTGGTTGGTGCGACTGTAATGAAACCCGATTTCCCTTGGGATCAATAAAGTATGTCAGTCTGTCACCAGGTGATGCAGGGATCTGCATAGCTGTAGTTCTATTCTGCTTTTCAAAGCAAGCATAAAAGGCGTAGAACTCATCTATGAGTGAAGTATCTCTGCCATTCATGGTGCTAGGTTTCACTTTGTAGGTAGTAATGGCCTGCAACCCCTGTCAGAGTTGACGTGCATCCAACTTCATTCATAATTTTTCCTTAGCTCTTGAAATAGCCCTCTGCAAATTGTACCTGATTTTCTTGCACAGACCTGGTTCACCAGACATGAATGCCACAGATCTAGCTCTCAGCAGACTATGAGGCTCTGGTTCATCCACAGCTTTTGATTTGGGTATGTACAGCAAGTTCTCTTCGGCACACACTCATCCGCACAGCTCAGTGACAGCTGTGGTGTATTTTTCAGACTAGAAAATGCATCCCTGAATACAGTCCAGACCACTGAGTCAAAGCAGTTCTTTAAGAGCTGCTTGACCATACACCTTCTTGCTTCTCACTACCAGTGCTGCAGTCTTTGGACTCTGCCTATGCTCGGAGTGTAAAAGTACAGACAGAATAATAAGTAACATTTTCTACTTTATACTTAGCTTTACTCATAATAAGTGGAACAGATGAATGATATCTTTTCACTTTACTTAGTGGAGGAGACTGATGGGAAAGCTGTGATATACAATTTTTAGGCAGATATTAAGTCAACCTGAATTTGCTTCCTAGCTCAAGCCCCTGAAATGCTGATTGGTGACCTCCCTCCCCAAATGCTGCCTGACCTAAGTTTCACCAGAACTGTGTGTGGTGCTCCAGATTTCATCATCTTTAATGGCTCCAGATAATAAGTTATGTGTGCCTTAATTTCACAGAAATGGGGGTGATCCTGACCTCTAGTATTATCCATGTGGAGTTTGCCTGCTTTCTCCATAACTGTGTGGGGTTTTTCCAAGTATTTAATTTTCTTCCCATATCCCAAAGATATTCTGCTAAGATAACTAGCTACAAGGAATTACCCTTTAGTGTGAGTTAATGGCAGTATAAATCAAAGGATATCTGATAGTTATACATATTAATTTTGTCATGCCAGTCCCTTAAGGTTGTTATAACCAGTGATGGTAGTGGAGATAAGCTCCCACTACTTATTAAATGCTCCCAATGGTGTGCTTCTTAAATAGCCTCCAACAAAGTCCAGCACCTAGCCTTCACGTGTGACTTAGCTACTAAGCCGAGCAGAACTGTTATAGGAGAAGGGGAAAGGGGGGGGTTACTGGTGCCTTAAAACCAGTATTTTCAGGCAGATGGGGCTCATCAGCAGTCATTGGCAGCACACCTAGGAGAAAGAAAACTCTGATCTCAAACTCCCACTGCCTTGCTGCTATACCCACTCATGGGGAAGGCTTTGGGATAAACCCAGAGGAAATCTCCAGAGCTGGGAGTCCCTAAGGTAGTCTTACATTAAGCTCAATGTGGACTGGCAACTCCTGCAATGCTGCTGGTTCCAAACTCTATTGTTCTTTGCTGTTCCATTGAGTTCATCAGAGGCATGGAGAGAGGTAGCTTGCTACAGGAGTAACAACTTGCTGTCCATATTGAAGTGCCCTGACTTGTGTATCTAACAGCTAGGATGCAACATCCATAGCTGACCCTGACCGATGGACACCTCATCGTCATATGTAGTTAAGGCGGCAAATGGCTATTTGACCTTTACTAAGAAGGGGCTGGAGCTTAAGAGTCGGTAGCTTTTGTTCCAGTTTTAGTACTGTGCACTTCCAGTTACCTAAAACACAGAATACTACTAAGATAATACTCATTTCTGTTTCCCAACTGCCTTCCTATTTTAACCAATATATACTACTGTTCAAAAGTCCTTAAGACCAGAAGACAAAGCAGCAGCATTAGGCAATTTGTCCCATCGAGTCTACTCCGCTATTCAATCATGGCTGATCCTTTTTCTCCCCCCCCAATTCAGCCCCATAGCCTGGCCTTCTCCCCATAACCTTTCATGCCATGGCCAATCAAGAACCAATCTCTGCCTTAAGTACACCCAACAACCTGGCCTCCGCAGCTGCCTGTGGTAACAAATTCCACAAATTCACACCCCTCTGGTAAAGAAATTACTCTGCATCTGTTTCAAATGCATGCCCCTCTATCCTGAGGATGTGCCCTCTTGTCAAAGTCTCCCCACCATGGCAAACATTTCCACATCTATTCTGTCTAGGCTTTTCATCCTTCTAAATTCCAATGAGTACAGCCCCAGAGCCATCAAACATTCATCATATGATAACCCTTTCATTCCCAGAATCACCCTTGTGAACTTCCACAGAATCCTCTCCAAAGCCAGCACATCTCTTCTAAGATGAGGAGCCCAAAACTGTTCACAATACTCATGCTGAGGCCTCACCAGTGCCCTATAAAGCCTCAGCATCACACCCTCGCTCTTATATTCTAGACCTCTTGAAATGAATGATAACATGGCATTTGCCTTCCTCACCACGGACTCAACCTGCAAGATAACTTTTCAGGTATTCTACACAAGGAATCCTAATTCCCTTTGCATCTCAATTTTTTGGATTTTCTCCCTGTTTAGAAACAGTCTTCATATTTACTTCTTCTACCAAAGTGCATGACCATGCATTTTCCAACATTGTATTTCATTTGCCATTTTCTTGCCCATTCTCCTAATCTGTTTAAGTCCTTCTACAGCCTCCCTGTTTCCTTAACACTATCTGCCCCTCCACTAATCTTCATATCATCTGCAAACTTGGCAACAAAACCATCTACTCCCATCCTCTAAATTGATATACTGCATCAAAAGAAGTGGTCTCAAAACTAGCCCCTGCAGAACACCACTAGTCACTGGCATCCAACCAGAAAAGGATCCTATTATTCCCACTTGTTGCCTCCTACCAATCAGCCAGCCTAGCAACTTTTCTGTAATACCATGTACTCAACTTGGTAAGCAGCCTCATGCATGGCACTTTGTCAAAGGCCTTCTGAAAGTCCAAATATACAACATCCACTATATCCCCTTATCTATCCTATTTGTAATTTCAAAAAATTTCAGTAGATCCATTAGGCAAGATTTTCCCTTAAGGAAACCATTCTGACTTTGTCCTATCTTGTCCTGTGTTACTAAGTACTCCATAACCTTATTCTTAACAATTGGCTTTAACATCTTCCCAACCACTGAGGTCAGGCTAACCGGTCAAAATTTCCTTTCAGCTGTCTTCCTCCTTTCTTAAAGATTGAAGAGACAATTGCAATTTTCTATCCTCTGGAACCATGCCAGGGTTCAATGAGTCTTGAAAGATCATTACTAATGCCTCCACAATCTCTACCGGTACCTCTTTGTAAGTTGAGGTATCAGATGTATGTACCACCACCCAAAACAACCATATTCTTTATTCACTGTGCAGTTCATCTGGTCCGGGTGATCTATGTACTCTTAGATCTTTCAGCGTTTTCAGTACCTTCTCTTCCCTCACATCTCTCAACACCTGATATACTGCTAGTGTCTTCCACAGTGAAGATTGATGCAAAATACTCATTTAGTTCATCATCCATGTCCTCATCACCTGCTACTATTTCTTCAGCCTTTTTTCTAGTGGTTCTATATCCACTTTCGCTCTTTGATTTTTTATATATCTGGAAAAGCTTTTTCTATCGACCTTGATATTGTTTAACTTGCTGTCATATTTCATTTTTCCCCTCAATGTTTCTTTCTGCAGGTTTTTAAAAAGCTTCCCAATCCTCTGACTTCCCACTAATTTTTGCTTTGCTGTATGCCCTCTCTTGTACTTTACATTAGCTTTGACTTCCCCTGTCAGCCACTATTGTACTATTTTGCCATTTGAGTATTTCTTTGTTTTTGGAATACATTTACTCTGCACCTTCCTCATTTTTCCCCAGAAACTTAAGCCTTTACTCCTCTGCTGTCATCCCTGCCAGCATCTCCTACTAATTTACTTTGTCCTACTCCTCTGTCATACCACTAATTTCCTGTACTCCACTGAAATATTGCTACATCAGACTACCCTCTTCCTATCAAATTTCAAGTTGAACTCAAATCATTGTGATCACCAGCTCCTAAGGGTTCCTTTACCTTAAGGTCCCCAATTGCCTCCAGGTCATTACATGAGACCAAAGTCTTAGGCACTCTAACTATATGTACCCAAGAGTTTTGCACAGTCCTGTATATACTATGTTAGTGAGGCCAAGTCTAGGACACTATACAGTGGTTTGCTCAATGAATAAAGAATATGGTGGTATATACGTCTGATACCTCAACTTACAAATGAGGGACAGTCATAGACTCAGAAAAGTAAAACACATTTAAACTGCCTCATCTCTTTGACCTGCACCTACACCATAGCCCTCCATATCCCTGCCATCCATATACCTATCCACATTTCTCTTAAATGTTGAAATTGAACTCACATGCACCACTTGCACTGGCAGATCCATCCACATTCTCAGAACCCTCTAGTGCAAAAATATCCACACGTCTGCATTAAACTTTTCACTATTCACACTTAAACCATTAACTCTAGTTGTTAACCACCTAACTTCAGTGCAAAAAGCCTCTATACCCTTCATAATTTTGTGTATTTCTATCAAATCTCTCCTCAATCTTCTAAATTCCCAGGAATAAAGTCCTACCCTATTTAATTTTTCATTATAACTCACGTCCTCCAGTCTCGGCAACACTACAGTAAGCTTTCTCTGTACTCTTTCAACCTTACGTACATTTCTCTTATAGGTAGGTGACCAGAAGTACATACAATATTCAAAATTAGGCCTCACCAGTCTTACACAACTTCAACATTACATTTTTTTTTCTCATACACATTTATTCTGTAACTATTTGAAAACAATAAAAAAAGTTTAAAAAAAACATTACATCCCATCTCCTGTACTTATGAAGGCTGATGTGCCAATAGCTTTCTTACGACTCTATCTACCTGTAACACCTCTTTCAATTAATTACTGACCTGTATGCCCAGATCCTTTTGTTCCACCACACTGCTTAATGCCCCACCGTTCTGTGTAAGACCTACTCTGGTTGGTCCCACTGAAGTACAACACCATGCACTTGGCTGTGTAAAGGAGGTTTCTTCTTTTTTCTTTGCTTCTGTGTATGTAATCAAAATGGCTTCTTTGTTTTGTTAAAAGCAGGAATGCTTCTTTGTTGCGAGAGAGTGCTGGAAGCTTGTTTGGGTTAAAATTTACTGATAATGAGAATTGTATTCCTTTGTAAACCAATTGGGATTAATGTTGTTCTTTCTTCTGAGTCTGTAAGCTATTGTTGGCGGGCTTTTGGGGAGATCGGCGCGAGGGGTTGAGAGAGAGAGAGAGGACGCGATGCTGTAAACTGGGCGAGGAACGTACCCCAAGCAGGGGTCCAAGGCCAGGAGTTACCCCGAGGAGAAGAGATAAAGATAGATGTGCTTGGTTGACCACTTCGGATGGTCCTAAGCTGCGAGTCGAGGAGTTCGGAGGGGATCGAATGGTGGCCAGAAAACTTCAGTAATTGAGCTCCAATGGTTGCGCATGAAGTGGCTTGGACTTTGATAAGTTTGGCGCCTTTTCTTTATTTTTTTCCTTCATATATACTGTATTGTTATTAATCAATTAGTTATAGTAACCTTTATAAATTGTACTCATTTAATCGCATATGGTGTACCTTCTGTTTTTGGGCGAGGCGGGGACATCACACAGCATCCACACCAGCTGATTACCCAGTTTGGCGGGGCCAAAGGCTGCTCCCCCAGACCTGAACGAGCTGAGCGAGCCTAAGGCGACCCAGGGGGTTACAGCTGCATTAAATTCCATCTGCCATTTTTCAGCCAATCCACATCCCACTGTAAGTTTTGATATTCTTCCTCACTGTCCATTACACCCCAACCTTGATATCATCAGCAAATTTGCTAATCCAGTTAATCACATAATCATCCAGATCATTGATATAGATGACAAACAACAACAGGCCCAGCATCAATCCCTGTGGCAGTTCACTACTTACAAGCCTCCAGTCAGAGGGGCAACTACTTACTGCCACTCTCTGGTTCTTCCACAAAGCCGAAGTCTAATCCAATTTACTACCTCATCTTGAATAGAAGAAAATTAATCTTCTTGTCCAACCTCTTATGCAGGTCTAATAGCATGTCTGATGCCTTGCTGAAGTCCATGTAGACAGCATCTACTGCTTTTCCTTCATCAATTTTCTTAGTAACTTCCACAAAAAATTCTATAAGATTGATTAGACACTTCCTACCATGCACAAAGCCATAATGATGATCCCTAATCAGTTCATGTTGTTGCAAGGACGTGGCAGTGGAACGAACCCAAGTGCTGAACACGAGCGTGGAGGCTGAGGAGGGAGATGCTGCCATCGTAGCAAGCATGGAAAGGGTTCCAAGGGGGATTTTTCCCAGAGTCTCGGTAGATAATTCCAGTACAAGGCTAGACTTAGAACTGATAGTTCTAAACAACATGGAATGAGGTTACTCATACACAAGTTAACCAACGAACTGGCACCTTCTAGGTAGGTGGTCACAGGACTCTTATGCTACTCTGGTTGATGGAATGCAGGTGTTTGTAATAATTGGAACCTGGGAATAGATTGGGAACTAACGAGGTATTAAAGGCCCATTTCCTGAGTAAGCCAGCCAGGTGCCAGAAGGGACCATGACACATGTCTATCCAAATATTCATTAAATCCTGCCCCTTAAAATACATTATCTTCCAATAACTTTCCCACAACTACTGTCAGGCTCACCGGCCTATAATATCATGATTTAGAGCCTAGTTAGAGCCTTTCTTAAAAACAGCACAACATTTGCTATCCTCTAACCCTCTGGAATCTCACCTGTTGCTAAGGAGGATATAAATATTTTTTGCTGGGACCTCTGCAATTTCAGCACTTGCCTCCCACAGGGTCTGTGGGAATACCTTGCCAGGCTTCAGGGATTTTGTACCTTAATTTGCCTCAAGACGATAAACCGCTCCTCCTCTGTAATCTATATAGGGTCCATGATCTCACTGCTGCTTTGCCTCACTTCTATAGTCCATTTGCTGAAGAAATACAGATGCAAAAAATCCATTTTAAGATCTCCCCATTTCATTTGCCCCCACACATATATTACCATTCTGATCTTCCAGAGGACCAATTTTATCCCTTGCAATCCCTTTGCACTTAAGTTGTCTGTGGAATCCCTTAGGATCCATCATGTGGAGATGGAGTTTAATGCTGATAAGTGAGTGGTGCTACATTTTGGTAGGACTATTCAAAAAAGGACATATATGGTAAATGGTAGGGCATTGAAGAATGCAGTAGAACAGAGTGATCTAGGAATAATGGTGCATTGTTCCCTGAAGATGGAATCTCATGTGGATAGGGTGGTGAAGAAAGCTTTTGGTATGCCGGCCTTTATAAATCAGAGCATTGAGTATAGGAGTTGGGATGTAATGTTAAAATTGTACAAGGCATTGGTAAGGCCAAATTTGGAGTATTGTGTACAGTTCTGGTCACTGAATTATAGGAAAGATGTCAACAAAATAGAGAAAGTACAAAGAAGATTTACTAGAATGTTATCTGGGTTTCAGAACATAAGTTACAGAGAAAGGTCGAACAAGTTCTTTATTCTTTGGAGTGTAGAAGGTTGAGGGGGGACTTGATAGAAGTATTTAAAATTATGATGGGATAGATAGAGTTGACGTGGATAGGCTTTTTCAATTGAGAGTAGGGGAGATTCAAACAAGAGGACATGAGTTGAGAGTTAGGGGGCAAAGGTTTAGGGGTGACACGAGGGGGGATTTCTTTACTCAGAGAGTGGTAGCTGTGTGGAACGAGTTTCCAGTAGAAGTGGTAGAGGCAGGTTCGATATTGTCATTTAAAGTAAAATTGGATAGGTATATGGACAGGAAAGGAATGGAGGGTTATGGGCTGAGTGCAGGTTGGTGGGACTAGGTGAAAGTAAGCGTTCAGCACGGACTAGAAGGGCCGAGATGGCCTCTTTCCGTGCTGTAATTGTTATATGGATATATGATCTCCTTCACCTTGTCAGCTAGGGCAACATCATGCCTTCTTTTGGCCTTCTGATTTCTTTTTTAAAGTGTTCTCTTACATTTCTTTACTCCGTAAATATCTCATTTGTTACTATCTGCTTATACCTGCTAGGTACCTCCTTTTTTTTCTTAACCAGGGCATCAATATCTCTTGAAAACCAAGGCTCCCTACACTTGTTATCATTATCTTTTATTCAGACAGACACATACAAGCTTTAAACTTCCAAAATTTCACTTTTGAAAGCCTCCCACTTACCAAGTACACTTTTGCCAGAAAACAACATGTGCCAATCCACACTTGCCAGATCCTTTCTGATACCATCAAAATTGGCTTTTCTCCAATTCAGCATATCAACCCACAGATATTGTTCCATATTTACTTTGAAACTAATGGCATTTGATCATTAGATGCCAAGTGTTCCCCTAAACAAATTTTTGTCATCTGCCCTGTCTCATTCCCTAATAGCAGATCAAGTATCACATAATGTCTCATTGGGACTTCCATGCACTGATTAAGGAAATTTTCCTGACACATCTTCCAAACTCTATCCTGTCTAATCCTTTTAGAATCAATATATGGAAAGTTAAAATCTCCTACTATCATAATGTTATGTTCCTTGCAACAGTCTGTGATCTCTCTACAAATTTGGTCCCCTAAATCCCACAGTCCATTGGATGATCACTAATATAGGCCTATTAACATGGTCACACCTTTCTTATTACTCAGTTCCACCCATGAAGTCTTACTAGATGAGTTCTCCAGTCTGTAGTGATTGATCCCTGCTGTGATAATTTCCTTGACTGGTAACACTACCCCTCCTTCCTTTGAAATCTTCTGCTGTGTTGTGTCTTAAACAACGGAACACCGGAATACTGAGCTGCCAGTCCTGTCCCTCCTATATCTAAGTCTCAATAATGGCTGCAATATCATAAATCTATTTGTTGATCCATGTCCTGAGCTCATCCACTTTTCCTATGATACTTCCTGCTTTGAAATACACATAGCTCAGGGCACTGGTCTCACCATACTCAACCATTTGATTCCTGACATTTCCTGAGGTCTTAACAACATCTATCTCCACAACCTCTCCACTATCTGTACTGGCACTCTGGTTCCCATTCCCTTGCAACTCTAGTTTAACTTCCCCACCCCCATGCAGCCCTAGCAAACCTTCCCACGAGGATATTAGTCCCCTTCCAGTTCAGGTGCAAACTGTCTCTTCTGTACAGGTCCCACCTTCCCTGGAAGAGAGCCAAATGAGTCAAAAAGCTGATGCTCTTACACCAACTCCATAGCCACACGTTAAACTGTATGATCTTCCTATTTTTGGCCTCGCTAGCATGTGACTCATTTGTTCCTATCTGCCTATACCTGCTATGCACCTCCTTTCTTCTGACACAGTGACCAGAAGAAGCCAATAGTGATCTTACATTTAAATGACAAAACAGAGAAAACCATTATTCAATTCAAAGGAAAGGGTACCAATTATTTCTGGAAAGAAAAAAATATTTTCAAATGGGACACATTGTTCTACTTGCATGTAACAAGCTATTATTAGTCATCCAGGGTTCAAAACTGGCAATTTCAACGACAGTAAAAGATACCAAGATGACCAGATTTGTCATTTTGCATGATTTAATAATGAAGTATCAGTCTTCCAATTATCAATCATCTATCCATACTACCAACATTCTGATGGTAGTATGGATAGAGGATTAATAATTGGGAGACTGATAAATGATGACATCTTTCTGGTCAGGAACTGTTCAGACAACGAAGCTGAAAAATCTTACAAACATTAATCTCAGAAAATGGATCTGTTCAATTGAATGCCCTGGAGCAAACCCTGATCCTAACTATTCAGTACGGGTTACAAACTGTTTTCAGAACTTAGTGATAGCTTGTAAATTTAAGTTGTGTATCTTTATTTTGGCCAGTGCACAAAACTGGATACTCTGAACACCTACAGAGTTAGGTTTTGACAATTCACCACAGTTCTCATATGTTTGACAGAAATGGAATGGTATCAGGAATTCTCCACTCTGCCCTGCCATGAATGGTGCAATCAAAAGATCTCAGGGCTTCCTTGTACCCTTAACAAGGAAGCCTTTTTCCAAGGTTTTCCCTATTTAACAATGAATCATGTATTAACTTTGATTGAAAACTGGTTATCACAGAGGATAAACTGTTTTTAAGCTGGCTATGCCAAAAGACCACCTCAAGATCGGCTACTGGCCCTCAGTTATTGACTGCTTCTCTCAGTGAGTTGAAGCTGTGCACAGACTGTAACATGTCCAAGTTCGTTTATGATCTGAAAATACATAGGAGGTCATGCTGCAATGAGGATATGTGAACCCTGCAACAGAATATAGTCAAGCTGAGTCAGTGAAAACTTGCCAAATGGAGTTTATTGCAGAAAAGTGTGAGGTCATACATTTCAGTGGGAGGAATCAAAAGGCGGATTATTATCTAAACGAAGCCTGAAAGTAAATAATAATGCAAATGTCTTTGATTATTTTAATATAGTCTATCTGTTACAATCAAGAACCATCCCTAACTGAATATTTAGAAAATAGTTATGAGTCATCTCTTAAAAGTGCTGCAGTCCTGATGATTAATTCCCACACTGTCACTGGACAGTGAGCTCTAGGATCTACACCAAGCAAATGAAACCCCAGCAAAATGTTTCCAAGTCTGGGTGGAATATGATTTGTTGTTTTTTCATCTCTGCCATTTTCTATGGCTAAAGAAATTATCACTATTTCAATGAAAATATTATAGTTAACAGTTGACATGCATTACATTTATATTATACCTTTCAACCTAACAAATAAACTTTGAGCTATCATTTTTAAAGATACTAAATCAGAAATTGTCATATTTTCAACTGTTATATCTACACACTAGACTAAGATAATGCAAATTAATTAAGAAATACACGTCGTCAATATTGCCAAAAACCATGAAAATACTCAACAAATCAAAAACAAATCATTAGGTGAGTAGCGAACATCTTTTTTGATGCATACACAGAGTATAACACGGCCCTGGAAAGTGTTGTAGTAGAGAGAGACTGAGGGAATTATGTATATACAGTGCCTATAAAAAGTATTCAGCCACGCCCCTCCCCCATGGAAGTTTTCATGTTTTATTGTTTTATAACATTGTATCACAATGGATTTAATTTGGCTTTTTTTGACACTGATCGACAGAGACTCTTTCATGTCAGTGAAAACAGATCTCAACAAAGTGATCTAAATTAATTACAAATATAAAACGCTAAATAATTGATTGCATAATTATTCGCTCCCTTTAATACGAGACACCAAATCATCACTGGTGCAGCCAGTTGGTTTTAAAAGTCATATGATTAGTTAAATAGAGATCTGTTTTTGGAGACCTATGTGCAGTCAAGATCTTTCAATTGATTGTAGTAAAATATATATGTATGTGGAGGGGCCAACCGCCGGTGAGTCAGTATCTTGGCAAAAACTACATCATAAAGTCAAAAGAACACATCAAACAACTTTGCGAAAAGGTTATTGAAAAGCACAAGTCAGGAGGTGGAGACAAGAAAATTTCAAAGCCACTGAATATCCCTTGGACATTTAAGTCAATCATCATGAAAAGGGAAGTTAATGGCACAGTTGTGAATATATAACTAGGGCAGGTGTTACGTATTCAGGCAACAATAATTATAGATGAGTTAGACGAAGGGTTTTTATAACAAATAACACGTTTATTAAACACTGATAACAAACCCCCTTCAAAAGTAAACAAACCCAAACAATGATCCGAGCTCAGCTGCTCAAACAGTCCTTAATAGCGTTGCAGTCCCAAACAGTCTTCAAAGCAGTATTGAAAAGAACTCAGTTCTTTAAAGCGATATGCCAACAGTTCAAAAGCTCACGGTACTTTTAAAAGGAGAGACTTTTTAAAGCGATGTAAATTCTCTTCCACGTCGATGTCCTTCGATTCCCAGCGTCGAACTCCCACGTCGAATTTTATTAAATATAACAACTTAAAGTGACTGACCTTCCTTCCACAATATTCTCAATCTCCCGCTTTTTCCAGCGGAGACTATCATGAGAATAGTAAACGAAATCCTTCCGAATGAGGATCACACAAGGTCGAAGTCAATCCATCGAAAATCGATTTCTCTCGATCTCCATTTTCCAAACTTCACTCTCCCTTAGCAAAGAAACCGTTGGCTCTGACCTTTTAAACTTTAGGCATTATATAAAACTTCATTTTTAACTAAACTGCGTCATCACATTAAATCACACAGTGATATGAAGTCATCTTGGCAAATCCAGCCACGAACTGCCCCACCTGACAGGGTGGGTCTCCCTTTTATACCCTGTAGAAAAAACCTGTCACATGACCTCTACTGGCGGGAAAATGACATCACTCCACCATTACCTCATGTCCAGTATAACTTCAACCCCAGTCACGGGACAAGGGTACCACTGTCACGTGTCACGGGTACGTAACACAGGCCACGAAACCGTGATCATGCAAGAAGGGGACCAGTGAGGGAGGCCACCAAGAGACCTATGACAACCCTAAAGGGGTTACAAGCTTTAGTGACTGAGGTGAGAGAGAACGTGCATTCAACTGTTGCCCGGGTGCATCACCAGTTGCAGCTTTACATGAGAGTGTCAGGGAGAAGGCCACTGTTGGAAAAAAACTGACATCGTCTTGGCTAGAGTTTGCCAGATGGCATGTGAGAAACTCTGAAGTCAGATGGAACAAGTTTCTATGGTCTGATGAAACCAAAATTGAGATTTTTGGCCTTCAGACTAAATGCTATGTTTTGTATAAGTCAAACACAGCACATCATCAAAGACACACCATCCCTACCATGAAGCATGGTGGTGGCTGTGGGGATGTTTGAAGGCTTGTGAAGGTAGAGGGTAAAATGAACGCAGCAAAATACAAGGAAATCCTGGAGGAAAGCAAGAAAACTGCAAATTGGGAGAAGATTTATTTTTCCAGCAAGACAATAACCCCAAGCATAAAGCCAAATCAACACAGTTAAAAACAACAAAGTTAAAGTCCTGGAGTGGCCAAGTCAGAGTCCAGACCTCAATCCAATTGAGAATTTGTGGTTGGACTTGAAAAATCTGTTCATTCACAACCTCCATGCAATCTGACAGAGCTTGAGCAATTTTGTAGAGATGAATGGGGATAAATTGCAGTGTCCAGATGTGCAAAACTGATAGAGATCTATCCACATAGACTCAAGACTGTAATTGCTGCTGAAGGTGCATCTACTAAATAGTGTCTTGAAATGGGTGAGTAATTATGGAATCGAATATTTTGTGTTGAATAGTTAGAATAAATTTAGATGAATTTGTAGAGATTTGTTTTCACTTTGACACAAAAGAGTCTTTTCTGTTGACCAGTGTCAAAAAATGCCAAATTAAGTCCACTACAATTCAATACTGGAAAACAATAAAACATGAAAACTTCCGGGGCGGAAATACTTTTTACAGGCACTGGGGCACTGTAGTTCACTGAAAATGGCAACACAGGGAGACAGGGAGTTAATAAAGCATATTGCAGATGTATTATTTAATGCACGTATAACAATTGAGTACATGAATTTGGACATCATGATACACCTGTACAAAGTACTGGTGAGACCATACCTGAAATACTGTGTGCAGTTCTGGTTGCTATAATATAGGAAAGGTGTGATCAATACTAGAGAAGGTTTCAAAAAGAGATGGACAAAGATGTTGCTGGCTTGCATAATAAGGATAGATTGGATAGCTGGGGTTGTTTCCCTTGGAGCAAAGCATGCTGAGGAATAACCATTAAAAAAGACATAAAAGGCACAGATGGGATAAATAAATAGTCACAGTCTTTTCCCTGAAATATGGGACTTTAAACTAGAGGGCACAGGTTTAAGGTGAAAGGGGAAAGTCTTAGAGGGCAAGATTCTCATGCAAAGGGTGGTGGGTATATGGAACAAACTGTCAGATGAAGAGGTACCAATTTGTACAATTACAACATTTCAAAGTCTTTTGGAGAGATACATGGATAGGAAATGTTCAAAGGGATACAGTATGGGCCAAACAGAAGCAAATGAGACCAGTTCAAGAAGGCACCTTGATTGGCATTGGCCAGTTGGGCCAAAGGACTTATTTCTGGGCTGTATCACTCAATGACTATGACAATGAAAGCTCTGACTCCAGACATCTCATAGTAATTCTGGTCATCTGTTACTGCAATACAGAGTTGATACCAGCATGTTTCTATCGTACCAGGTACAAGCATCAATGGGACTTGCAGGAAGAAAAACATCAGAGAAAACAGTGCAGTGTATTTCACCATCTCTTGGACAGCAACACCTAATTTAGCACACCAGGAAATAAACATAGAAACATAGAAAACCTACAGCACAATACAAGCCCCTCGGCCCACAAAGTTGTGCCGAACATGTTCCTACATTAGAAATTACTAGGTTTACCTATAGCCCTCTATTTTTCTAAGCTCCATGTACCTTTCCAAAAGTCTCTTAAAAGACGCTATTGTATCTGCCTCCACCACCATTGCCGGCAGCCCATTCCACGCACTCACCACTCTCTGAGTAAAAAACTTACCCATGTTATCTCCTCTGTACCTACTCCCCAGCACCTTAAACCTGTGTCCTCTTGTGGCAACCATTTAAGCTCTGGGAAAAAGCCTCTGACTATCCACACGATCAATGTCTCTCATCATCTTATACACCTCTATCACGTCAGTTCTCATCCTCCATCGCTCCAAGGAGAAAAGGCCAAGTTCACTCAACCTATTCTCATAAGGCATGCTCTCCAATCCAGGAAACATCCTTGTAAATCTCCTCTGCACCCTTTCTAAGGCTTCCACATCCTTCCTGTAGTGAGGCAACCAGAACTGAGCACAGTACTCCAAGTGGGGTCAGACCAGGGTCCTATATAGCTGCAACATTAGCTCTCAACTCCTAAATTCAATTCCATGATTGATGAAGGCCTATACATCGTACGCCTTCTTAACCACAGAGTCTACCTGCGCAGCTGCTTTGAGTGTCCTATGGACTCGGACCCCAAGATCCCTCTGATCCTCCACACTGCCATCATATCTGACCTACAAAATGAACCACCTCACTCTTATCTGGGTTGAACTCCATCTGCCACTTCTCAGCCCAGTTTTACATCCTATCAATGTCCCTCTGTAACCTCTGACGGCCCTCCACACTATCCACAACACCTTCAACCTTCGAGTCATCAGCAAACTTACTAACCCATCCCTCCACTTCCTCATCCAAGTCATTTATAAAAATCAGAAAGAGTACGAGGCCCAGAACAGATCCCTGAGGCTCTCCACTGGAGACTGACCTCCATGCAGAATATGACTTGTCTACAACCACTCTTTGCCTTCTGTGGGCAAGCCAGTTCTGGCTCCACAAAGCAATGTCCCCATGGATCCCATGCCTCCTTACTTTCTCAAAAAGCCTTGCATGGGGTACCTTATCAAATGCCTTGCTGAAATCCAATGTGTTTAGTCCCATCCTCAAAAAATTCAATCAGGCTCATAAGGCAGGACCTGCCCTTGATGAAGTCATGCTGACTATTCCTAATAATATTATACCTCTCCAAATGTTCATAAATCCTGCCTCTCAGGATCTTCTCCATCAACTTACTAACCACCAAGGTAAGACTCACTGGTCTATAATTTCCTGGGCTATCTCTACTCCCTTTCTCGTATAAAGGAACGACATAAAAAGCATAAATATTTGTTTATTCTTTGTATATCTGGCTGTGCTGCTGTAAACAAAGACTTGAACATCAAGATATGACACCAGCGCTTCATATTTTTTTCCATCTCTGCCATTTTCTGTGACTTACAGTAAGAAATGATAATCCTTTCAGTAAAAAAATTGTAGTTTACAGCTGGTATGCATCACATTTATCTACATCGGAATCAGAATCAGAATCAGGTTTATTATTACTGGCATGTGACATGAAATTTGTTAACTTAGCAGCAGCAGTTCAACACAATTAATAATCTAGCAGAGAAAGAAAAAAATAATAAATAAATAAATAAACATAACAATGAATAAACAAGTAAATCGATTACGTATATTGAATAGATTTAAAAAGTGCAAACACAGCAATACTATATATTAAAAAAAGTGAGGTAGTGTTCAAAGCTTTGAAGTCCATTTAGGAATCGGATGGCAGGGGGAAAGAAGCTGTTCCTGAATCGCTGAGTGTGTGCCTTCAAGCTTCTGTATCTCCTACCTGTACAATACCTTTGATATTGGCAACAAATAAACTCTGAGTTATATTTTTTAAAGTAATTAAAATATTTCTAAGAATAGATTGAGTGAACTTGGCTGTTCCTCCTTGGAGCGACGGAGGATGAGAGGTGACCTGATAGAGGCGTATAAGATGATGAGAGGCATTGATCATGTGGATAGCCAGAGGCTTTTTCCCAGGGCTGAAACAGCTAAGACGAGGGGGCATAGTTTTAAGATGCTTGGAAGCAGATACAGAGGGGATGTTGGAGGTAAGTTTTTCACACAAGTAGTGGGTGCGTGGGATGCACTGCCAGCAAAGGTGGTAGAGGTGGATACAAAAGGTTCTTTTAAGAGACTCTTAGATAGGTAAATGGAACTTAGAAAGATAGAGGGCTATGCGGTAGGATAATTCTAGGTAGTTTCGAGAGTAGGTTACATGGTCGGCACAACATTGTCATCCAAAGGGCCTGTAATGCGCTGTATATTTCTATATAGAAATTGCATATTTGCAAATGTTAGATCAGCACACTAGATGAAGATAACACAAATGAATCAAGAAGTACATGTTTGTCAATAGTACCAAATAAAATGAACATAACAGGAAATCAAAAAAACAAAATAGATTGCTCATTACCAAGTCAAATAGTATCTGTGGAGAGGAACAAATAGTCAATATTTTGGGCCAAGACAATGGGACAGGGAAGGAAGGGTGAAGAAACCAGAATAAGATGGTGAAGGGAATGAGTACATGCCAGCAGGTGATTGGCTCAGGAAGTGGGGTTACCTTATGGAACAGCTACTTCCGTGACTCTGGTTCTACTTAAAATCACTGACACTCACAGCTATCTGGACTATATGTCTTCCACCCTTTTACTTGTAAAAATGCCATTCCCTTCTCTCAGTTCACCCATCTCTGTCGCTTTTGCTCTCTGGATACGTCTTTTCATTCCACAACTACTGAGATGTCTTCGTTCTTCAAAGAAAGAGCTTTCCTTCCTCCACCATTAATGTTGCCCGCTTCTGCATCTCTTCCATTTCACACACATCTGCCCTCACCCATCCCCCTGCCACACCACCACACCAGGGATAGGGTTTCTCTTGTCTTCACCTACCAGCCCACTAGCTTCCGCATTCAGCATATAATTATCCATAACTTCCACCATCTCCAATGGGATGCAACCAACAAGCATTATCTTTCCATTTCCCCCCATCAATTTTTTGTTTTCCACTCCCTATGCAACATTCTTGTCCATTCATCCCTCCCCACTGATCTCCCTCCTGGTACTTACCCTTGGAAGTGGAACAAGTGCCACACCTGCCCCTACACCTCTTCTCTCACTACTATTCAGTGTCCCAAACAGTCACCTTCACCTTTGAGTCTTTTGGGATTTCCACTGTATCCGGTATGACCCAACATAAATTGGGAGACCACTTTGCTGAACACCTTCACTCTGTCCACCACAAAAAACAGGATCTCCCAGTGGCCACCCATTTCAATTCTACTTCCCATTCCCATAAGTCAGTACATGGCCTCCTCTACTGCCGCAAGGCCATACTCAGTTTGGTGGAGCCACACCTTATATTCCATCTGAGTAGCCTCCAACCTGATGACATGAACATCAATTTCTTGAACTTCCGATAATTGTCCCCACCCCTCCTCTCCTTCACAATTTCCCATTCCTGTTTCCCTCTCTTGCCTTATCTCCTCACCTACCCATCACCTCTCTCTGGTGCTCTTCCCTTTTCTCTTTCTTCCATGGTCTTCTGTCCTCACCTATCAGATTGCCCCTTCTCCAGCCTTTTATCTCTTTACTTCACCTCCTCCCCCTCTCCCAGTTTCTCTTACTGCCTACCATTTTGCACTTCTTCTTCCCCTCCTCCTACCTTCTAACTTTGACTTCTTCTCTTCCTTTCCAGTTCTGATGAAGGGTCTTGGCCCAAAACTTCTCCTCTCTACTCTTTTCCATAGATGCCACCAGGCTAGCTGAGCTCCTCGGGCATTTTAGGTGTGTTTATGTGTGCTACTTTGGATTTCCAGCATCTGTAGATTTACTCATGTTTGTAATACAACTTAAGATCATGTTTGTTTACTGTCAAAAATTGTTTGGCATAAGTGGGGGTGGGAAGATTGGCTCAGTCTGTAACCAGGCTTTGGAGATATTGCAAGAAAGAAGCAGTAGTCAAATTTGTGGAAAGCTGATAGAGGAAGCAGCCTACTGAGATTTATAGTGTCAGCACTGGAGGTAAAGTCATCTGGACCACATGAATATTTAAATAAGCTGTTAATCAATTACCTCCCAAAATGTACACAGAGGAAACAAGAATCCCTTACATAAGAGTAAGGAAGAGCGGAGAGCAAGAGTGATCTGCAAGAGTGTGGTTTGATTGGAAAATTTTGAAATGTGCGTCTCTACACCACAATGTTCCAAGGTGCCCTGCCATGTAGATTCCCCACATCCTCAAAGTGAGGCATCTCCAGTTTAGAATGAGAGCCCAGCATTCTTAAGCACAGCCAAGATGGAATATATATCATGTGAATATCCTACACAATAATCATTCAAAAAGTGAATGATGTCATCTGTAGTCTAACCCTCTCTAAAATGTTAACATTCTTTTCAAATCAAAATCTGTTCAATAATTACCCAGAAATAAATCTTGGTGGTCATTATAACATTAGCAGTTAACAAGCTCACCTTCTTCCACTGTAAATGGAGTGTACTAGAACTCTTGACCAACATTGATCTCCTAGCCAAATATTCACATATTTCATATATTGATGGAAAGAAAGTGCCTTCTTCGTGATGGCACAGTAGTTTAATAGTTGTCAGAATGTTTTACAGTTATAAGATCAGGGTTTGACTCTTACTGCTGTATGTACATGCTCTTCCCAAGACCACATGCATTACTTCTAGGTGCTCCGTTTCCTCCCACATTCCTAAGAACAGTTAAGGTTGGTGAGTTGTGGGCATGCTGTGTCGGCACGGGCGGTGTGGTGACACGTACAGGCTGGTTGGTACAATCTTCACCAATTTGATTTGATACAAATGACGCATTTCACTGCATGCTTCCACGTACATGTGACAAATAAAGTTAATCTTTAATCTTTAACTTCTCTTACTAATCAAACAGGCACTGTTGAGGGGATTATCTTAAATGAATTATTGAATAAAATAAAGCTAAACTTAAACCCAATTAGTAGAGCTACAATAAATAGCAGATTTTATATTAGTGATTGTGCAAATATTAATTCAGCTCAATACAGACTCTTGCTTTGGTAATTATACTTCATAGTTGTTGGTATAAGAGTTCAGCTAGAGACACGGGTACATCTCACAATTTAAAACTTGGAGGACATCACCACGAAAATACTTCCAAGAAACCGTCATGGTGTAAATAAGGAAGGTACTGTTACGCCTGTAGCCCCCTCCTTTTTGAGAATCGCAAGATCGCTATTAATTCAGGTCAGGAGACCCAGGAAATGAGAGAGAGACGTTTGGAATGTTTAGCCCCGCAGCGATACAAAGCTACGGGAAATGGCCATTGTCTCTTGGAGACGGAAGTGTGTATTAAAATACTGTGCTTCGTGGAAGCCCTCAGGCAAAGTGGGCTGATTGGGGGATGGCATCATTCCCCCCTGATTGACATCTGAGACCCCGTGAGTGGGGATAAAAGAGGGTCTGTGGGAACAGCCCCTCAGACGCACCAGAAGAAACGCTAGAAATCCTGTAACAGCGTAATAGCAAAAGCCAGTGGAAAGCCACGTGCATCCTTTTCCATTTGCCTCGGAATTGGTGGGCCTTGCCACAGGAGAACGGCTTTAGCTAACAACAAAGGAGAAATCAGCCCCCAACGACTCTCGAAGGATTTACATCATAAAAGGAATGGGCAAGTTTTAATCCATCTCTCTCTCCAACCAAAAGCTGCAGCTTGAATGAACTTGAGTGACTTTTATATTTCCATCGGACAATACATTATCCCCTAGATAACGATAGAGTTATTTCTTATTGATTATTATTATACCCGCGCTTTTAGATTTAGTATTGATGATGTATGTTATCTGTATGGATGCATTGATATTGTTTTTGTGTATTTTTATCAATGAATACTGTTAAAAATAGTACCATCAGACTTCAATGGACCTCTCTATCTTTGCTGGTAAGTCACCCAGTTACGGGGTTCCCAACCAGCCCACTTTGCCTGAGGGATTCCACGAAGCACAGTATTTTAATACACACTTCCGTCTCCAAGAGACAATGGCCGTTTCCCGTAGCTTTGTATCGCCGCGGGGCTAAACATTCCAAACGTCTCTCTCTCATTTCCTGGGTCTCCTGACCTGAATTAATAGCGATCTTGCGATTCTCAAAAAGGAGGGGGCTACAGGCGTAACAGTACATACAGAATAAATAAACTGCACATCAGTTGTGCATGGCTAACTTTTCATTTGAACTTCTACACATTTAAGAAAGCAGTGACAAGTGAACCTTACCTCATAGGCAATAGAGTAGAACTTGGCCGTTTGTCCTTTTGATTAATAGTTCTAATGAACTTATCTTTCCTCAGATTTTGCCTGACCTGCTGAATATTTCTTGCATTTAATGTTTTTTACTTCATATATCAGATTTAGTTCAGATCAAGAAATTGCTCAGCATTGAATACATTAAATTTCAGCCACTGTTCTCCTCTTAAGTCATAAAGTGATACTTTCATGTTCAAGTTCAGAGACATAAGCGTTAAGCCTAGGCGGATCGCAAGAGAGGGAATCTGTTGAATGCCTATGGCATGGCTTTTTAAAGCAGCTTGTGCTTGAACCTATTCGGGGAAAAGCTATCTTAGATTGGATGTTGTGTAATAACACAAAACTTATTAGGAAGCTTAATGTAAACGAACCCTTAGTGATCATAGTAAGAATGAATTCATACTGCAACTTGAGAGGGAGAAGCATAACTCGCATGTATCAATATCGTAATGGAATAAAGGGAATCACAGAGGCATGCGAGAGGATCTTGGCCAGGTGGACTGGAGGAGGATACTGGTGAGGATGATGGCAGAACAGAGCTGACTGAAGGTTCTGGGAATACAGTAGTTCACTAGGTGCAGGATAGATATGTCCCACAGAAGAAGAAGTACTCAAATGCCAGGGTTAGGCAACTGTGGCTGACAAGGGAAGTTAAGGATGGTATGAAAGTGAAGGAAACAGCATATAAGGCAGCAAAAGTGAGTAGGAAGTTGGATGATTGGGAAGCTTTTAAAATCCAACAAAAGGCAACTAAAAAAGCTATAAAAGGAGAAAAGACTAAATATGAGGTCAAACTAGCCACTAATATAAAGCAGGATACCAAATGTTTTTTCAGTTATATAAAGAGTAAAAAGGTGAGAGCTGATATTGGGCCACTAGAAAATAATGCTAATGAGATAGTAAAGGGAGACAAATAAATGGCTGATGAACTTAATGGGTACTTTGCGTCAGGCTTCACTGTAGGAAACACCAGCAGTGTGCCAGAGATCCGTGAGTGTCAGGGAGCAGGAGTGAGTGTCATTGCCTTTACAAAGGAAAAAGTGCTAGACAAACTCAAAGATCTTAAGGTAGATAAGTCACCTGGACCAGATGGACTAGATCCCAGAGTCCTGAGAGAGGTTGAAGAGATAATGGATATATTGGTCATGATCGTTCAAGAGTCACTTGATTCTGGCATGGTTCCAGAGGACTGGAAGATTGCAAATGTCACTCCATTCTTTAAGAATGGAGGAAGGCAAAAGAAAGGAAATTATAGGCCAGTTAGCCAAACCTCAGTGGTTGGGAAAGTGTTGTAGAATATTGTAAAGGACTAGGATTTGAGGCACTTGGAGACTAATTATAATATAAGTCAGGTCAGCATGGTTTCTGTAAAGGGAAATGTTGCCTGGCAAATTTGTTAAGAGTTTTTCGAGAAAGTAACGAGCAAGGTGGACAAAGGAGAGGCACACAATGTCATTTACTTAGATTATCACAAGGCATTTGATAAAGTGCCACTTGAGGCTTATTAACAAGATAAAATCCTACGATGTTACAGAAAATATACTGGAATGGATAGCAGAATGGCTGACAGGCAGGAGGCAGCGAGTGGGAATAAAAGGGGCATTTTCTGGTTGGCTGCCAATGACTAGTGGTGTCTCTCAGGGGTCAGTATTGGGACCACTACCTTTCACATTGTTTGTCATTAATTTGGATAATGGAATTGATGGCTTTGTGGCAAAGTTTGCAGATGACAGGAAGATAGGTGGAAGGGTAGGGAGAGTTGAGAAAGCGATGCAATTGCAGCAAGACTTAGTTAAATTGGAAGAATGGGGAAAAAAGTGGCAGATGGAATACAGTGCTGGGAAGCGTACAATAATGCATTTTGATAAAAGGAACAATAGTGCGGACTATTATCTAAATGGGAAGACAGTTCAAACATCAGAGGTGCAGAGGGACTTGGGAGTCCTCATGCAAGACTCCCAGAAAGTTAATTTACAGGTTGAGTCTATGCTAAAGAAGAATGTGGGGAGGGGGGGGGGATCTCATTGAAACCTACTGAATGTTGAAAGGACTAAATAGGATGGATAGGGAGAGGACATTCACAATGGTGATGGTATCCACAACTAGAGGGCACAGCCTCAAAACTGAGGGGCAACCCTTTAGAACATAGGTAAGAAGGATTTTTTTTAGTCAGAGAGTAGTACATTTGTGGAGTGCTCTACCACAGACTGTAGTGGACCCCAAGTCTGTGCATATATTTAAGGTGGAAGTTGAATGTTTCCTGATCAGTCAGGACATCAAAGGAGATGTCAAGAAGGCAAGTGTATGGAGTTGAGTGGAATCTGTGATCAGCCATGATGGAATGTTGGAGCAGAGTCAATGGGCTGAATGGCCTGATTCTGCTCCTATGTCTTATTGTGTTATGGACATACAGTATGAGCCTGCTGGTAGAAATGACACTGTTAGAGGAACGAGCCTTTGGATGAGGCACTAAGCATTTGATCAATGAAATACAAAATCTGATGAAAGGTGATCAATCAAAATTGCCAACTCTCCATAAACATTATATGATCTACTAAGCATCTCCAGTACCTTTAGTTTTATTGACATTTGACTATGGACCATTCTGGTTCTCAAGTGGATAAAATCTACAACATGATTTGAAGGATGAGCAGAGGAACCTTGCTAGGTGCCTTGCCCAGTGCCTCAACCAGCATTACTAAAGATGAAAATGTGCTCACTGGAGTTGTTCACAATCTAGCTGTTGTCACCATGCTTCTGACATTGTAACCAGGACATTTCAAAAAGCATATTTTAAGAGTGCACAGAACCAGGTCTCAATGTCACAAAAAAGTGCAAGACACTAAGTTATTTATCTAAAATTTACTAATTTCCTGTATTAACTCTGTTTAATCAAACAATCTTGGATTGGCACATGGTGTCTGGTGCTGAAACTTCCAGTAGTCTAAAAACACCATCAATTACTGCCAATACCTAATTAGGGCATGTTTTAATATGCACAGTGATACTTGGGTTCCAGTATCCAAACTTAGTTTGTGTAAGATCCCTTCAGTGAAGATTTTTGACTTAATAGCCTTTTGCACAGTATTGTATTTGTCAACGTGAAGCAGAGCATAAGTTTGTAAATCTAGCAAGAGCAAAGGATGTTGAGAATGGTGACGGTACAGCGCCACAGGAGAGGTGTGGGACAAATGGGAAAGAAGGAGTGCCGGGATGGGGTTGACACAGGTGCAGATGCACTCAGCCCTGAGGCACCAGGCAAGGCAATTTTTATTCCAAACAATTAGTTGATTGATCATTACAGAACACCTCTCTAGTGCTTCCTGCTCCCCCCTCTCCTTTTCTTAACTATGATTCCCCTTGCCCTTGCCCCTGATGTCTCTGCCTCTACCACCACCCCTAGCAGAGCATACCATGCTTACACCACTCTCTCTGTAAAGAATTTACCTCTGACATCCCTCCTTACTTTTCTCCAATTACCTTAAAATTATGCCCTTTGTATTAGCCATTTCCACCCTCATTAAAAATGCTCTGGCTATCTGATATATCTATGCCTTGTATCATCTTGTACACCTCAATGAAGTCATCTCTCATCCTCCTTTTTACCCTGAGAAAAGCCCCTGCCCACCCAACCTACAAGACATGCTCTCTTGTCCAGGCAGCATTCAGGTAAATCTCCTTTGCACCCTCTCTAAGGCTTCCAAATTCTTCCTAGTATAAGGCGTCTAGAACTAAACATAATACTTTAAGTGTGGTCTAACCAGGATTTTATAGAGCAGCAACATAACCCTACGGCTCTTGAGCTCAATCCTCCAATATAGGCCAACACACCATATGCCTTCTTAACAACCTTATCAATCTGCGTGGCAACTTTGAGAGATCTATGGATGTGGACCCCAAGATCTCCACACTGCTGTGAATTCTGCCATTAACCCTGTATTCTGCCTTCAAATTCAACTTTCCAAAATGAATCACTCCACACTTTTCAGGGGTGAAATCCGTATGTTTAGTTGGGCATCTGATTACGAATTCAATTGTTCTGGTACACTATTGTGGACTCAAGGGCTTGTTCCTGTGCTGTACTGTTCAATATTGTATGTTCTCTATGTTCTGTAGTAACCTGTACAATATTTGTATGCTATATTTGAATATATTGTACATTTCCATGGATATTTAAAGGTGTGAATGTAACATTCATTTAGGATTTTTCATGCAGTGAGGTGGAATGGACTTGATGGGCCAAATTACCTGTATCCATGCTGTAATCATTGAGTAACTCTGTTACATACAGTTTCCCAGATAATGTAGCAATAAGATTCACAAGATGCTTCAGGGAGCATCATGAAACAAAAACTGACATCACACCTCACAAATGGGGAGCTAAACAAAATTCAGAGATGCAGATTTTAAAAGTGCAATAATGAAGAAAGGTAGAATTCAGGTCTTTGCAAATGGTCAAGCCATTAAAAATGGAAATAAACAAGAGGCCAGAGTTGGAGTAGTGCAGATACCCATGTGGTTTTTGAGGGGCTGGAAAAGGCTTAGAGAATGATGAGGCCAGTGAGGTATGAGAGCTTTTAATCAGAGATACTGCTAAAAGTGAACCGCCATTTATCAACAATTACAGAGATAATGGATGAATGAGACTTTAAGGACTTTAGGATAAAATCACCAGGCTTTTGAATAGTTTTAACATCATTCAGAGAGATCAAGGTGGGCTGAGGCTGTTCAGGAAGGCTTTGGAACAGGCTAGTTATACACAACCATTTCAGCAGCATTGTGCAAAGAAAATGGACAATGCTTTGGAGGTGACAACATTGACAATGGTAGAGGTATATTGTCCGATAAACAAAGTCAATTTTAACACCTTAGAAAACTCCTAGATTGGCCTCAGGACAGTTGATAGGAAGAGGGATGGCTGTATTGGCTTGGGATGCATTCTTTTTGGTGAGAAACAAATAGTAGCTTTATTTCTCCTAATACTTAGAAGAAAAAATCCACCAATTCAGTACTGTATATGATCAAACACTCACATAATTTAGAAGCAAGTAGCTTGACTGAGGTTAATGGTGAAGTCAAGTTGGTTGTCAATGTAGTCAGAAAAAAAACCTGTTTGAGCAACTGTTTTCTCATTAACTGAAGGAGTTGAATTTATAAAGTGCCTTAACATACAGTAGCATGCAAAGGTTTGGGCACCCCTGGTCAAAATTTATGTTACTATGAATAGCTAAGTGAGTTAAAGATGATCTGATTTCCAAAAGGCATAAAGTTAAAGATGACACATTTCTCTAATATTTTAAGCAAGATTACTTTTTTATTTCCATCTTTTACAGTTTCGAAATAGCAAAAAAGGAAAAGGGCCTGAAGCAAAAGTTTGGGCACCCTGCATAGTCAGTACTTAGTAACACCCCCTTTGGCAAGTATCACAGCTTGTAAACGCTTTTTGTAGCCAGCTAAGAGTCTTTCAATTCTTGTTTGGGGGATTTTCACCCATTCTTCCTTGCAAAAGACTTCGAGTTCTGTGAGATTCTTGGGCCGTCTTGTACACACTGCTCTCTTGAGGTCCATCTACAGATCCTTGATGATGTTTAGGTCGGGGGACTGTGAGGGCCATGGCAAAACCTTCAGCTTGTGCCTCTTGTGGTAGTCCATTGTGGATTTTGAGGTGTGTTTCGGATCATTATTCCGTTGCAGAAGCCATCCTCTTTTCATCCTTGGCTTTTTTACAGATGGTGTGATGTTTGCTTCCAGAATTTGCTGGTATTTAATTTAATTCCTTCTTCCCTCTACCAGTAAATGTTCCCCATGTCACAGACTGCAACACACGCCCAAAACATGATCAATCCACCCCTGTGCTTAACAGTTGGAGAGGTGTTCTTTTAATGAAATTCTGCACCCTTTTTTCTCCAAACATACCTTTGCTCATTGTGGCCAAAAAGTTCTATTCAAAAAGTTCAAAGGAGCATCTAAACAAGCCTGATACATTTTGGAAACAAGTCCTGTGGACTGGTGAAGTTAAAATAGAACTTTCATAGTTCCATAAGATTCTGATCGTTATACTATTGGGAAAGGTAATATAGTGGATTCCGGTTAACTCGTCCAACGATTAATTGAGACAGTCGCTTATTTGGGACAACTCTTAAAGAACAAAATCTAATTGAGAAAACAGCCATAAGAACATTATCATTATGTTACAATAATAATGTTCCCCTCACGTACTTGGGACATTATGCCGCTTAATTGGGACAGGAGAGAGTAGCTGAGCAGTTTCTAACTAATGTCAGTGACGTAAACTTGTGTGACCTTGAGACATGACACTGTACTTAAGAGTGAACAGTTTTAAAATAGCATCCGTTGCATGTGTTTGTGTTCAAAAATCAGTGATTTTGTCTCCAACAGTTGGTGATAAATAAGCAGTAAGTCAATTCACAACAGTTTTGCTGACTGCAGTTTCAAGCCTTTAGGCTTGGAGACACCAAAAACGGCCAGGAGTGAAAATTAAACATTTTCTCTACTTCAACAGGTCAGGCCCTACAAAGAATTTGAAGGTATTGACAATAATCTTGAATGTTACAATAAAACTGAAGATTTGGAGGATGCAATCATCAAAAGCATTGTATGAAGGCAGTCCATTGTCTGCACTAATTTTGCTCATTTACAGTCAGTTAAAAGAACGCAGTAGCATGTTGGTGTCTGTTAATTACAGTGAAAACTGTGCGGGAGGGTTTTAAGAGAAAAAGCCACATTGGAACCGTTTCCTCTCTCAACCTCAGAAGTCCAGGTCCAGTAGTATCAGTAGTCATCACAAGCTGGAGTCTTCCTTGTTACAGCAGATAACCACAACTTCTTCTGTGCCTTATCATGGCCTTCACTTTCCGTGAAAAGTTGCAGAACTGGCTTCTTGGCTGTTGGATCTCATTGTTGAACCCATCCATCTAGTCTGCCAGAGCTGACTTCATATGCTAGGAAAGGCATGCCCCTATTTCACCAGCACATGAGGCCTACCAGCTACACACTCCCAATTTAGCCTGCCTTTAAAGTTGGGTAACAGGGCATAGCCAATGTCATGCAAGCAGCTACTTGGAGCCAGTTAAAAGCTGAGTGTCCAGTGGGGACCAAAGGTATGTGAGCTGCCCCAGAAAGACACAACGGGCTCCTTCAACAGAGATGCTACCTCTCCCTAGACACCCCCCACACAGCAGCATACACTAGGTAAATTCCTCCATCTATAACTATTTAGAATACATAGTTTTACAGTACTATTGTAGCATTGGTAGTGTTCTAATTTGTTCTGTATTTAATTTAAATGCATAATTTGTTACTCAGCTAACAGCAGCTTATCTTTTATACCTTTTTAACTATTTCCATGAAACTTTGTCTAATTAGGGCAGCCGTGTAATTGGTCCAAAATGCACAGGTTCTGATGTGTCCCAATGGACCAAAATCCACTATATACTGCAAGATAAAGAGTAGTTAAAATAATAAAGTACATTATAAAAAAGATAACATTATATAATGCCTTTCTGTTTTCTTCAACCATCCTGACATCAATTTGCTTTAGATTTGTTCTGAGAAGATATCTGCCTCTAATTTCCATACCCTCATAGCTACCTACAGTGACCAACTTAATAAGACTATCAGTGAATGAGCTGCATACAACTATCACGTCAGAGCTCCTTTAAAATTAGAAAAAATAAAGGGAGCCTTTCTGACTTCAAGCAGGTCTTTGACAGGAACCAGAACGTAATTAGGTAGCTGCCAGGAAGGGGAAGAGTATGGATATAAAAGAGGAGGATAACTGATTTGCAGAGGACCCTAATTTAACATAGGTTAAATTTGACTCTCTTTGCCTTCAGGATCAAAATTGCATTTGTTTTTATGCCTTTCATTTAAATCAAAGAGATTAAAGCTCTGTTGAACATGTAAACAAAGGGAACATCTAAGATTCAAACAGATTCACAAAACAGTTCCGTCATAGATGTCATAGAAGATATCTACAAGCTCTAGTGTTCAGAGTGCAGATAGTATTTATATGAGTAAAAGCAATTCTTTTAGAGGAAAGTAATTTATGCAGCTAGGGCTTTAACTTTATTTTGAAGGAATGGTGAAAATGGCATTCCTGAATTTGCTAGCACCTTCAAGGACTTCCTTCTCGTGTCTGGTGAGATGGTGAGAAAATTGTATTAATAAACCACAAATTACAACTCTCCTGGTTAGTAGATGTAGTTTTTGGACATGAAGATTAAGCAAGTGCTATGTGGAAAAGACAACTACTTAGTTGAAGTATCATTTTGGACTGCGAAATTGAAAATATACAAGATTACTTGTAAACAATGCACTTGAAATAAAATATGTGTACTGCAGGTCCATTTAAATCTGCATCGGACGGTTAGGTGAAGATTGTCGGTGCAATTTTCCATCAAGTAACACAAACTATCACACCCCAATATTATTTCTTCAAACTTTATGACTTCTCCAATAACACAACTAAAATTAAATGAAATATTTCAATGAAACATCTGAAATTCATATTTATTTCACATCTATATATGTGATCTATTTAGAGCATAAAAGTTATGCTCTAAATAATAATAATACTATTACAAAATCATTGAGATTCCTTAATAAAAAATAATAAATAAAATCTCTTTCTTCTGATAAATGCCTTCGGATCTAGGCTTCACAGATTTAAGGTAACCAAGGGGAAAATATCAGAAGTCATTTGAGGAGATTGTTCTTTATAAGTAGATTTATGATCTTGAATGCATTGCTGTAATGAATTATCATAAGGGACATGGATACACAATTGAAGAAAAAACAAATACTGAGTTATGAGGATCAGGAAATTCTTGGCTATCTCAAAGAGCCAAAGAAAGTAGAACCTTCTGTATATTTTATAAATATAATTAATCCCTTAAGTCAACTTTAAATAGGTTATGATCATTGAATTTGAGTTAACACAATATCCATAAAGCCAGATCCAAAGATCTGATAAACATGCAGCACTGCAATTTGCTGGGCCTTCCTAAAAACTAGAAAATGAAGTATTACTTCTACCATGGCTTGTCCTGGCCCCAGGTAGGGACCACCCTGTACACCACATAACTAGCATATGTGATAACAACACTATTCATTCAAGCTCCCTGACAAGATTCCTGAGCCCATAATCATGACTGATGTTTCCAAGTGTCAAGCTGTTAGTTGGGGTAGTGACCAGCGAGTTCTGTGCAGACGGAGGCTATTGGCCACAGAACACTTTTCTCACTGTTGTCTGACTTGCTGATTATTTTCTGGTACAGATTGGTCGCTGCTACAGTCACTCAATACCTCCATACTGAAATGGCACAAACGATGCTGGGAAAGAAAAAAAAGGCCTGTGCTTATAGAGTGCCATTCATAAACTCAGGTTTGCTTCAGAGCAGTGCTGTTTGGTAAAGTATTGTAGGTTTAAGAAGGAAAATAATTTTTACATTTCCATGTTATTATGTCGTACTTGAAGTACTGTGTACAGTATTAGTCACCCTGATACAGGAAAGAGGTCACTAAGCTAGAAAGAGTGCAGAAAAGGTTTACCAGGATGTTTCCTGGTCTTGGGGGGTCTGAGTTACAAGAAGAGCTTGTGTAAGCAGAGAATGGTGAATCTGTGGGATCCATTGTCACAGACAGCTGTGGAGGACAAGTCATTGGATATATTTAAAGTGAGGTTGATAAGTTCTTAATTAAAGGTCATCAAAGGTTACAGGGAGAAGGCAGGAGAATGAGGTTGAAAGGGAAAAATAATTCAGCCATGACTGAATAGCACAACAGACTTAGTCGGCTAAGTGGCCTAATTCTGCTCCTATGTCTTATGGTCTTATAGACCAGGACTTTATTCCATAGAATATCGGGGATTGAGGAAAGGCCTGACAGAAGAATATATGGTCATGAGGGGCATTAACAGGGTGAAGGAAGGTGGCCTAAAAATGAAAGAGCATTGATTTAAGATCCAAGGCTAGAGATTTACAAGGAACATCAGGGACAGCTTCTTCACACAAAGAGTGATATACATTTGGAATGAGCTGCCAGAAATAGAGGCTGAAGAAGGCACATTAGCAACATTTAAAAGCCATCTAGATAAGTACATAGATAGGAGAAGTTTAGAGGGTTCGGATGGGACTAGCTCACTGACTAACATACTCGACATGAAACAAATGGGCCAATGGGCCTGTTTCCCTGCTATATTACTTTATTAATATATACCATCTGTATAATATTAGCTTATCTGTTCAAACCATTTGAATAATATACTTATCCTATATTCTATTCCAGATCAACAAAGATCATGCAATTCTATATTAATATTTAAGAATGTTTTTATTTCACATGGAAGTTGGAATTCTGGAGCATATTTTACAACATTATTAGGAATACATGAATGATAAAACATATTTGTATATTTTTATTCTGAATCTAATAGCCTCTCATCAAAAATATAGGAGCTAATTTTCTATTGTGAAAATAAAACAATATCAACAAAAACCCAACTAACCTCATGAGTTTTCCCTTTACTAGATAAACGTTGCAAATTCTCAGTCCACACAATAGGACCAAGAATGAAAATTAGCTTAAGTCTAGTCTGGAGTTACTTAAAGCCATTAACAAAACAAATGAAATTATGCCATATTAAAGATTGATGGACTATCCCAGTGAGCACTGACTTTAAAGATTTCTGAGGTCAGCACTATTTACATTTAACTTACAATAGTAATTCAAGTACGTTCATCCCAAAGATGGGGATGTGTGGAGGTAAATAGAGGAAATAGCTCTGAAGCTGAGCTGTAACTTATTGTGACAGTATGCAGCACTATATTGTGACAGTACATTGCTTAAACAAAAATAAGGCAGATGAATAAAGGTATTGCCTCAGGCTCAACTGAAAACCTTTATAGACTGTAATGAATTTTCATGCATCAGGTACTTGGCTGACTAACAAAAGTCACCCAATCCTTGATGCTGCTATTGAAATTGATATTAATGGTAGACTTGACATATTTTCACAAAACTTTATGTACATGAATTCTCAACATTAACTTACAGTGAGAATGACATCAACATATAAAATTGTCAATCCAAGAAAACAGGCTAGATTTATATCTGTTGTGTATAAAATGCTTCATTAGTATTTGAGTAATACTGTAATATGATTACGCATTCTTGTTCATTTAGATAAATAATTCATTTTGGGTTATATGTAAAATATGTGAATTGCATACATCATGGCACTACTACATGATACATGACATCCTTCAGCTCTCTTTTTTCCTTGAAATTAGTTTAATGCTTTGAAGTTACAAAACATAACAGTGGCAACGAGGTATTTTTAAAACAAACTCGAAACGGCTACCAACTTGTTGAAGTGCAGCGAGACATTCAAGTTTAAAAAGAAGCGGCACAGTATGTGTCTCTTCAGAAGGGAAAACACAAACGAGTTTTAAAAAAAAAGGCAGAAAACAGAAGAACTCACAGGTTCATAAACAGTGAAGACCAGGTGATATTAATCATAAAAAAGAGCATAAATGTCTGGCTCCATCTGAAAAATAGACATTTTCGATTGCTCACTGGGTAACTGGCTCATATATTTAACTAATTGAATAGTATATTGAAGCCAATGAGAAACAAGTACCAATTTTGCTAAGTGCATTGGGTCCACAATTTCTTTCGAAGTTTTACTGTTCCAACCAAACTAGCCAAAATGTGTTTTACTGATATCGTGAAAGTAGTGCAGAAACATTTAGGAACAAAATCAGAACGTTTTGGTTTCATAAGAAAAATCAAAAAGAAAGGGAGTCTATTTCAGTGTATATAGCTGAATTGAAGAGATTGTCTGAACATTGTCAGTTTGATAATGGGCTTAATAATGCACTGAAAAATCATTTAGTTTATGGAATCTTACAAAACAGCATTCAAAAACAGCTCCTAACTGAAGCACAACTCACATTTAAAAGAACAGTTGAAATTACTGTATCAGTGGAAACAGCAGAGACACAACTGAGTTCCAGTGAGAAATAAAAGAGAGCGTGACAAAATTGCAACATCTAAACAGAAGCCAGCCTGGCCAAACAATTTGTGTTACTGTTGTGGCAGGTGCTCATGTACACCAGAGCAATGCAGATTTAAAGGCAAAACTTGGAGAACATCAAACAAAGTAGGACACATACAAAGGGTATATTGGGCAGACAAAAATAAATAGACTGCACAGGGAAGAGAAAAAGATAAAACGTCAAGCTGCAGTTTCAAAAAGAGCTCTAGTCTGCAGGTCATTGATGAAAAATCTGATAATGATGAGAGAGATACAGGACTGGCTAGCCATGGGGTTTACAATGTGAAAAGTGTCAATAGACAAGCAATATGGCTAACGCCAGAAGTGAACAGCATATTAATTAAAATGGAATTGGACACTGGCTCAGCTGTTTCACTTTCCACAAATTGAGTTTGAACAGCATTTCAAAGATACTGAAGCCTGCAGATATCCAACTAAGAACTTATACTGGAGAAAAGATAACTCCTGTGGGAATGACATTTGTAACAGTGAAATATAACAACCAACAAGCTGCATTGAGCTTGTATATATTAAAACCAGGAATGATCAGCATTGTGGAGATGTGAGTGGCTGAGACAACTTGATTAGAGATCTACCCACCATCTTCATGCCATATCCCCTACAATAAGGTCAACTGAAATCAAATTAAGAAAGGTACTAGATGATGCCACAACTGTCTCCATACTGAACACCATGAACCGTTGCCCAACAGAGGTCAAACAGGTGATGGTGTCAACCATTGTTCCTCTGGTTGGAAAGCATGTTGGACCAAGAAATCTATGGTCCAGTTTTTGTATGCAACATATTTGAAAAAGCTTCTGATGTCTTAATCAAGCAGTTACTTACAAAATGTGGCTTGGTTTTAAGGTGGAAAAAGAGTTCAAGAAGCTTTAGAAAAGTTGTAAGCATTTGGTTTTTGCGAGTACAAAGAACCAGATTCTACTCTACATACATTAAGGTGATTATATGAACTTCCAAGTGGAAGACAAATAGCCACTTGTAAAAGTGAATGCAAAGACTAAAGCCCAGCTGGATGAACAGAAGGCCAAAAATAAAGAAGTCAATGGAGATACTAAAACACAGAATTTGTCAGATGATGTGAATGCAGACACCAAGAAGAGAGATCAGATCATAAAGGGAGCAATAGAAGGATTACTAAGAGAATACTCCAGTGAACTACATCCACCTTCCCAAGATCAAGATGCACAAACTAGAAGAAGAAAAAGGAAAAAGGAAGGTGTCCAGAACTGTCAGAACCACTTCGTGCAGTCTCAGAATCAACTCCTACAACCACCACGGAGGAGGCTCGAGAGCCTGCGATTGTTTTCACTGCCACAAGTGTCATTTGCCAAGCAGAGTGATCCCCTTTGTCTGGAAAGACATTATCTCATAACAGTAAGAAATCCTCTGTTGTTTTATGAATGAAGTCACTAGAGAAAAGTACTGTTAGATACAAAGCAGCTTCTTTATTTGACAAAACAAGGTACAGCAGGCATCATATGGAAACACTTTTGGTCTAAAGGTCTGCTGGCCCAATGTGGGGCTTGATATTTTATGTGCCAAACATCAAAGGACAACTCCATATTTACAATATATGGACAATGCTTTCTTTGAAACTACATACAACCTTCACACTTCCCGATTCACATCTACACCACAGATATCCAGATGAATTTTAATCAGCATTGTCTGGTCTGGGATTCACAGCTTTGAGGAACTCATTGTTCAGAGCACACTCCAAATTAAATCCACAATACATTTTCAGACGTGAAGACTGGTAACCAAAGTCAACTGCTAAATGTATTTGCCTTAAACCTAAATATTGCTCTAAACATCCACCACAGTGATTAAACCTTTAAGCCTGAATGGGACTATTTAAAATTTTCTACACTATGTATGTCTGTATTGTTACGAAGGATGAACAACTCTGATGGGCAGAAGGGTGAAGAGTCGCCCATGCTGCGACTCTTTTGGAGAATCGCAAATCGCTACTATTTCGATGCTGGTAACAAGGAAGTAAGAGAGACAAAAGGAAAGCTGCCAGGGCAGTTGTTATTGATAACAGCTCATGAAAGTTAATGAGAGAGAGACACAGCTCAGAGATACACAAGGTGGAATGTCTCCTACAGACAAAAGCCATTGATTTACTGCTATTGTCTTTTAGAGAAGGATTGTTTACTTGGTACTGTTCTATTCATTGAAACCCCTCAGGGGGCAACCAGAGTGGACTGGTTTGATGGGTTACATCATCCCAACCTGACTGACACCTGAGACCCCGTGAGTGGGGATAAAAGTGAGGTCTGGAGCAACACCCCTGAGACGCACCAGGAGAAACGCTAGTGAGCAGCAGAAACCCATGAGACAGTGTGGGACATCGAAGACCGAACGAAGGGTCGGTAAATTTTAACTCACGGTGTTTATAGCGAGACCGGTGGGGGCTTGTGTGTGTGTCCACCCTTGCCTGGGTGACGAGTCCACCACGGAAGAACGGTCTAGCTAAAGGACGGAGGGGTCATACGTGAATGGCCACAACAACAATGCATTGATGGATCAAAATTGTAAAGGAAGGTTGGCAAGATAATAGCTGTTACTGTTCACACATTCTCTCTCTCTCTCTCTCTCTCTCCAACAATTGAAACACAGCGACCAACAACTACCACAGCCTGCATGAACTGAACTGAACTCTATATTTCCATCTGACAATTCATTATCCCCTAGACAACGATAGAGCTTGTTTCTTATTGATTATTATTATACCTGCACTTTTAGGTTTAGTATTGCTGACGTATATTATCTGTATATTTGCATTGATATTATTTTTGTATATTTTTACTAATAAATACTGTTGAAAATAGTATCACCAGACTCCAACGGACACTTCTATCTTTGCTGGTAAGACACCCAGTTACGGGGTTCGTAACAGTATATAGTAGTATATTGTGTAGATAGTTCAGATGCGTTTTATATTGAGTTGGAGTTTATAGCTAAGCAGGGCAAAGCGTTGTGTATTTAATATTTCAGTAATATTGTAAACACATTGTTTGATTAAGCATTCCCATTCGCTTAAATAATTCATTACAGATTATATATAAAAACGGATGAATTGCACACGTCACAACACTACCATGTCGTACGTAATGCATTGCTTAAAAAACAGCCTACGACTCGCATCTCTCAGCTCTCTTATTTACCTTTGGATTAGTTTAATGTTTGAAGTTACAAAACATAACAATATCAATAAAATTTAAAGAATATACCTTGACAGCATTAGCCATTTCTAATCTATCACTGGAATAATAAAATTCAACTTCCAAAACTGCACAGTGGACTTGGCATGGTTTATTAGAATGTGCACTGAAAATTCCACACAAGATAAAAACTATTTCATTTAGTAGCAGATTATCAGTTGTATCAGACAGACCTGTCTCGCTCTACAATGCTAATTCTATCTCTGGGGCACCTCTGCAGCAAATTGTTACCTGTAATTGTCTGTCTTTCTTCATCATTCTTCTTTATAGTCTCCTAGCTTTTTAGCTAACAAATTTAATGTGCCAGTACCCATTATAAAATAACCTGTGCCTCAAGTAATTCACTGGAGTACAACTTCCTTTCATTTCGTTCCAAACAACCTAAACCTGGCAAAATAATTTAAAATTATTCTAAAACATTTAACTTAAAAAACCTAACAACTTCCGATTAGGCAAGCAATGATCAAGCGCGATACATTAGGTTACTGTAAATAAGCAATTGATCAATTTTAAATAAAGTTATCATCAATACAATTACTACATGGAATTTTTTCTGGAAATAGGATTGCAGTTTTTTTTTAAAGTTTTATGTGATCCAAAATCTGCTTTATTCAGACTAGACTGATAATTTCCAGGAGGAACTGTGTAAATATGAAGACTGAATTAGGTTCTTCCAAGTGCAATCTTTGTTGCTATACCCTACCTTTACGTTCCTAATGACATTCAAGAAATGTGGCTTCTCTTCACTGAGGCTGACAGTCATCACACTCATTTTCTCATTAGCAACTGCTTTCCACCCTCAAGCAGACAGTTTCCCCAGTCACATTACACCCCACTAACTTCCAGATCCACCAGCTCCAACAGAATCCCATCACCAGCCACATCATCTCCTCTCCCCCATTTTCTGCCTTTCACAGATCACTCTCTTCATGACTTGTGGGTCCACTTAGACCTTCTCACAAACCACCCTCCCCACCATGGGCCCCAGCAACCATTAATGCTACTTTTCCCTCAACCATAGGAGGTGCAACACTTGTCCCTATCCTACCTCTCTCATCATCACCCCAGGTCCAAAATAGCCTTTCCACCTGAAGCACATCCAACCTTTTATTTTACATTTGGTGCTCAAGATATGCCTTCCTTTACATCAGGAATACCAAGCATAGAATAGGCAACCATTTTGCAGAGCACCTATGCTCAGTCTGCAACAGCCCTCAACACTACTGTGGTGAGGCCAATCATGAATGAGAAGAACAACATCTCATACTGTGCTTGCTTAGCTTTCAGTCCAATGGTATAGACATGAACATTTCCAATTTCAGATAACCCACTCTCCCACAAGCCTCCCTCATTGAAATCTGGCTCCACCCATCAACTACCAGCTGCTGACTCACCACCCCTCAAAAGTCCATATACTAGCAATCTCTCTTATAAGCTCTCATTCCAGATGCCAACCGCCTGAAGTGCCAGCAACCCCTTTGCCTCCACAGATTTTGCTTGACCATTGAGCTCTTCCAGCAGTTTAGTTTTTGCTCCAGATTCCAGCAGCTACAATTCACTTACATCTCCAAATCACACATGTCCAGTATCTGCTCCTACAAACCTCCCATCTGTTCTCAACAAGGCAGGAGTGCAGAATGAACGTCAGTGCACCTACATGATCATGCTGCAAACCAATCTAATATCACTCTGCTTCCGTACAACCTCAAGCTGTTTATGCGTAGCAACGCTGGTGGCATGTCACTGTTCCTGCAGACCTTCAATGTGTTCATTTGTGGGAGAGAACAGGCCTGTGGCTGGATCACAGTGAGACTCCAAGAAAGAGAAACAATGCTGTGTGTCCTATGTCACAGCAGTTGTCACCTGAATTAACTGAACTGTTATGCAATGTTTAATGTGGGTTTTTTTTCTGAATTCCTCCATGGAAGTGCACATTAGCTTATCAGCAGAGGTCATGGTCATCTGGCAAATCACAACCTACACAGAGCATTTAGTCAGACCCTTCCAAGATCCTTGTCATTTATATATTCAGCCAGACGTACCTGCAAGCCTGTCAATTTTGTTGTAAACATACCTTGTAATGATCCAGTCGAGATGGCACTGAGCTGCAATGCCCATCGAGTTTGTGGCTCGGACTTAGTTGCTTTTTTCAGATTTATAGGAACAGTTTCAGGAACAGCGTGAAATATTAAGGATCAGGTTTCAGTTTAGGGAGAGGAATGAGGGGATATTAGAGGTGAAGCTGGAGTTCCGGTTGTAGCACTCTGCAAGCAAAGACCAGTGATCCCCATGGACGGATGTTCAGTCAGCAAGTGCCATGGACAAAGACCAGTGAGGCCCCATGGACGGATGTTCAGTCAGCAAGTGCCATGGACAAAGACCAGTGATCCCCATGGACGGATGTTCAGTCAGCAAGTGCCATGGACAAAGACCAGTGATCCCCATGGACGGATGTTCGGTCAGCAAGTGCCATGGACAAAGACCAGTGAGGCCCCATGGACGGATGTTCAGTCAGCAAGTGCCATGGACAAAGACCAGTGAGGCCCCATGGACGGATGTTCAGTCAGCAAGTGCCATGGACAAAGACCAGTGAGGCCCCATGGACGGATGTTCAGTCAGCAAGTGCCATGGACAAAGGCCAGTGATCCCCATGGACGGATGTTCAGTCAGCAAGTGCCATGGACAAAGACCAGTGAGGCCCCATGGACGGATGTTCAGTCAGCAAGTGCCATGGACAAAGGCCAGTGATCCCCATGGACGGATGTTCAGTCAGCAAGTGCCATGGACAAAGGCCAGTGATCCCCATGGACGGATGTTCAGTCAGCAAGTGCCATGAACAAAGACCAGTGAGGCCCCATGGACGGATGTTCAGTCAGCAAGTGCCATGGACAAAGACCAGTGATCCCCATGGACGGATGTTCAGTCAGCAAGTGCCATGGACAAAGACCAGTGATCCCCATGGACGGATGTTCAGTCAGCAAGTGCCATGGACAAAGACCAGTGATCCCCATGGACGGATGTTCAGTCAGCAAGTGCCATGGACAAAGACCAGTGAGGCCCCATGGACGGATGTTCAGTCAGCAAGTGCCATGGACAAAGACCAGTGAGGCCCCATGGACGGATGTTCAGTCAGCAAGTGCCATGGACAAAGACCAGTGAGGCCCCATGGATGGATGTTCAGTCAGCAAGTGCCATGGACAAAGACCAGTGATCCCCATGGACGGATGTTCAGTCAGCAAGTGCCATGGACAAAGACCAGTGAGGCCCCATGGACGGATGTTCAGTCAGCAAGTGCCATGGACAAAGACCAGTGATCCCCATGGACGGATGTTCAGTCAGCAAGTGCCATGGACAAAGACCAGTGATCCCCATGGACGGATGTTCAGTCAGCAAGTGCCATGGACAAAGACCAGTGATCCCCATGGACGGATGTTCGGTCAGCAAGTGCCATGGACAAAGACCAGTGATCCCCATGGACGGATGTTCAGTCAGCAAGTGCCATGGACAAAGACCAGTGAGGCCCCATGGACGGATGTTCAGTCAGCAAGTGCCATGGACAAAGACCAGTGAGGCCCCATGGACGGATGTTCAGTCAGCAAGTGCCATGGACAAAGACCAGTGAGGCCCCATGGACGGATGTTCAGTCAGCAAGTGCCATGGACAAAGACCAGTGATCCCCATGGACGGATGTTCAGTCAGCAAGTGCCATGGACAAAGACCAGTGAGGCCCCATGGACGGATGTTCAGTCAGCAAGTGCCATGGACAAAGACCAGTGATCCCCATGGACGGATGTTCAGTCAGCAAGTGCCATGGACAAACACCAGTGATCCCCATGCACGGATGTTCAGTCAGCAAGTGCCATGGACAAAGACCAGTGATCCCCATGGACGGATGTTCAGTCAGCAAGTGCCATGGACAAAGACCAGTGATCCCCATGGACAGATGTTCAGTCAGCAAGTGCCATGGACAAAGACCAGTGAGGCCCCATGGACGGATGTTCAGTCAGCAAGTGCCATGGACAAAGACCAGTGAGGCCCCATGGACGGATGTTCAGTCAGCAAGTGCCATGGACAAAGACCAGTGAGGCCCCATGGACAGATGTTCAGTCAGCAAGTGCCATGGACAAAGACCAGTGATCCCCATGGACGGATGTTCAGTCAGCAAGTGCCATGGACAAAGGCCAGTGATCCCCATGGACGGATGTTCAGTCAGCAAGTGCCATGGACAAAGACCAGTGAGGCCCCATGGACAGATGCTCAGTCAGCAAGTGCCATGGACAAAGACCAGTGAGGCCCCATGGACGGATGTTCAGTCAGCAAGTGCCATGGACAAAGACCAGTGAGGCCCCATGGACGGATGTTCAGTCAGCAAGTGCCATGGACAAAGACCAGTGAGGCCCCATGGACGGATGTTCAGTCAGCAAGTGCCATGGACAAAGACCAGTGAGGCCCCATGGACGGATGTTCAGTCAGCAAGTGCCATGGACAAAGACCAGTGAGGCCCCATGGACGGATGTTCAGTCAGCAAGTGCCATGGACAAAGACCAGTGAGGCCCCATGGACGGATGTTCAGTCAGCAAGTGCCATGGACAAAGACCAGTGAGGCCCCATGTGCAAGAGCTAGTGACCCCCCTCCCCCAGGTCAGTAAGCTGACGTAGAATGTGTGGTGACACTGCAGGCTGTCTCTTCTACATTTTTAGATTGTGCTGATTGTTAACACAAGACAATACATTTCACTGTATGTTTCAATTGTACATGTATTAAATAAACCTGAATCTGATTCCTTCCCAATCTTGGTCTGTCATTGACTCTCCAAGATAGTACAAATGCAATGACCCGGCTTCTAGTCAGCTCCTTCTGATGCTACATCTGCACTAGACCGGAGAAATCCATAACTGAAGCTTTTTCTCTTCGTTTTGACCCTCTGTCCACATTGAAACATCATTTTCCTCCCCCGAAAACGGAGCTTTTCTAAAACGCCCTCCAGAGTGTGTAAATTTGAAAACGCTGCTTGGGCAGAGTAATGTGGACGGAGTAACCGGAGATTTCTAGAAACGCTGTCATGACGTGCCAGAACAGATAGTGGCGGCAGCGTGGCATTTCATTGTATTCTTGAACGCAACCCCCACGCAACCTAACAATTTCAGAACAGACAGCAACGAGACTGAAGCCAGAAGAGTTAGAAATGTACTGTACTCACCAAATACTTTGACCCATAACTTACTGAATAAATAAGTATACTCACTTTGCCCTGTTTTCTGTCCTTGCTTATATGAAGATGGTTTACCTATTAATGCAAGTACTTCTCCGACAATAGATGTGTAATAGCCTAATGTAACATTGTATGGCAATACAAGATAACACTGATGCCAACATGCTTTATACATTTAACAAGGTGCTTTATTAATGCAACAGAGTTAGTCAGTTTTTTAATGTTCGTCATCAGCCGGGTCATACTGTCCGTGAACTCCCTGTCGGTTGCCTCCATATGCTCCGGTATTTGTTTGTTTTAGTTTTAAGTCCTCCTGCGCAAGAGCCAACAGCTGTCCGTCATTTGGCAATTTCCTTTTCTCAAGTCTGTAACTGCACAAATGTGCACTTTCACAGCGAGATTCGACACCAAACATGATGCTTATTTTCTGTAGATGTGTCCTGCGCATGCCCAGTAGGAGGAGATTCGCCCAAATACCCTTTTTAATGTGGACAGAGGTATTTTCAAAAACGCTTGGAGCTTTCAAAAATATCCGGTCTAGTATGGACGTAGCCTGATTCTCTATGCCTCATGCATATTCATTTTGCCTGACACACATCCCTCACACACTCAGTCTCTTAGAAGCATTTTGTACAATGACATACATTTGTCAACATCCTTCTGCTCCTGCTCTTCTCTAGCTTAGGGTCCTGAAGTGGTAAGGTAAAAACAGGGAGCCTCTCCTTGAACAATACAAAAAAAAAGATTGTTGAATTCACTTTGTCCAAAACACCTTCACTGAGATGTAAACAAATACATGTAGATGGGGATGTCTATCGTCAATCCACCAAAGTGGGGATTGGAGATTGGGTGCAGTAATCACAAAGATACATTATTAACAAACAAATGGTAAATCCTTTGCCTTCACAGGGGATGCCATCCAAAAATGACTGTGAATCTCACTGCCCACCCCACCCCCATAAAAAAACATTTTCAGGGAAGGTTTAAGCTGATCATTCTTCTCCCTGTCGGAAGGTAGGACAGCAAATACAAACCATACTTACTCTGACATTCTAAAGCATCCAAGTTATTCACCGATTTGCCTTTACTGCAAAAAGGGTTGTGTGTGGTGACATGTATGCACTTTGACAATATATTGAACTTTGAAACAGAACATGACATAACCAACAATAATTAGCTCATAGATAGTAAATAGCTAGAAATTATAATATCCATGGGGGATGGGCCAGAAATATACAAATCCACTTAATCAAGATCATTAAAGTTAAAAATTTATTGTTGACTCTATTTTCCTTTGCATATGAAGCTGATTAGTTCCTCTGTGACCTCTCTGGCCAAGAGGAGAGTTCCCTGCTTTAGCCTGCTGAGGTTATTTTCGTCCTATTGATCACTGAATTAGTCTTGTTATGAATTCCATTATTGTTAAGTATTCCATTATTTTTCCTCAACTTCTGAATGAGGGTGAAGAGATGTGAATGAGGGTCTGCACTGATGTAGGATAGAGTACAATGTATATCAGGATGTGGACTGAGATTCCACTTGAGTGATTAATAGTATATGTGAATGCATGGACATTTATATGCTTTAAGTAGTCTCCCTCTCATGTTGATATTTCTTTGAAATCATTTGCAATATTGCCTCTATGACAGTAGATAATCATACCTGAACAAAACAACCAAACTACTGCATGACAGACAAATCTTATGTTAGTCCTAATGGATCAAGGACACCCACCCTCCAGGTCATGCTCTCTTCTCACCGCTGGCATTGGGAATGAGGTACAGGAGTCTTAAGTGCCTCACCACCAGGTTTACGAACGGTTATTACCTTGAACCATCAGGCTTCTGAACTTGAACAGTTAACTTCACTTACCTTAACACTGAACTGATTCCACAATCTATGGACTCACTTTCAAAGACTCTACAATTCATGTTCCCTGTATTATGTATTTACTATTTATTTGTTATTATTATTATTATTATTATTATTATGTTTTTTCATTTACACAGTTTGTCTTTATTTCACATTAGTTGTTTGTCAGACTTTATATCTGTGTAGTTTTTCATTGATTCTATTATATTTCTTTGTTCTACTGTGATTGTAACTCTATGGGTCTCACTATATAAAAATAAGAGCTCACCTTGTAACATGTTTTTTTTCTTAGAGCATCATGAGTCTATGGGACTACCTTCCTCAAAGGACAGTAGAAGCATGGTTATCGAATGCTCTGAAGGCAGAGGTAGACAGATTCTTTGTCAGCAAAGGTGTAAAAGTTTAAAAAGGATGGACATGAATGCAACGTTGAGGTTACAATCAAACCAGCCATGATTTTACTGAATGGGGAGCAGGAGTATTCTACTCCTTATCCATTTGCTTTCATATTCATTGGTAAGTTTTAATGAACCTTACACTTTTTTAAGTATTCCCACAGGAATGGCAGCAACTTTATAAAAGAGTATTCCTATGGGATGTCAGACACAGGCCGATCAGTGCTGCCTGGCCTGTTGAGTTCCTCCACCATTATGTGTGTGTTGCCTTGGATTTCCAGCATTTGCAGATTTTATTGTGCTAGTCAGTTTAACATCAGTTGTGGGGAAGCTATTAGAGACAACAATCTGAGGTGAAATTTCTAGCCTTTTCAGCAAGCAGAACTAATACAGGAGAGTTATCATGTTTTATAATTTGAATTGGTGTGATAATAGAGAGGATGGATATTGGCAAAGTGGTTGATATTCCATACATAGATATTTAAAAATAATATACACCACATGAGTCACGTCAGCACAGTAAATGCTCCTGGAATAATAGGACAATGGCAGAATGTATGGTACATTGGCAAAGGAAGGATTTGCAAAGATACGGTGAATGATCAGGGAAGATGAGCAGCGTGGTAAACCAAGATTCAGCACTGTACTATTTAACAGGAGAACAGAATTGGTACAGAATACTATTCTAAAACTTGATAATAACATTTTATAGTAAAGAACAAGAATGACAGTAGCAAACTTCGACAACATAGGTTGATACAATGGTTTAAGAATAAAGCCTGCAATTTTAATTTGAAGATGGGAATGTGAGGTTATACACTTTGATAAGACAGATAATACTAAGCAAATTATAAATGCAATATAACAGAGATACTTGGTAGCATTTGTTCATGTACCATTCAAAGCAACTAGCCAGATTAAAAAAGCAATTATTAAAGCATCTGATATCTGGGATATTTTAGAGGTATTGAAAAGACAACCCAAGAAGATGTGCAAAGTTTAAATAAAACATGAGTTCAGCCTCAATTTTGACACATCTAAGCATCTCACTTTAAGAAGGAAATGAAGGCTTTGGAGAAGGCACAAATATTTATTTTAGGGAAGAGGCAATTCCACTTAACAATCAATATTATTACTAAATAAGCAAAGGTACTGACTAAAGCAAGGGTCCTGCTATAAAATAGCAAGACTGCATGGGGTATGAACTTTGTGGAGAGAAGACTGGCACACATTCCCATACAGATAATGAACCAGAAAGGAACAAGTGCAGCTCCAGTGAAAACAACACACAAGAGACACTATGCAGGTCAAACAACATTGATCAGAGAGACCACAAATAAGGTGGTTATCTGGTGCTGAACCCTTCAGGAAGGAAGAGTAACTTTCAGATCATTGATTGACATGCTTGCTGGCCAGATGCTCTGTGCATTCAGAATTTCCTGTTGTTTCAGATCTACATTCCTAACACTGTTTTGCTCAGTGGAACAACTGTACATGAATTTTGGTTAGTCTCTTCAGTAGAAAATCTGTACAACTTAGAAAAAAAAACAAAACAGCACATTCTTGGTGTGTGATAGGATAATAAAAAACAGCGAAAATCAATGTGTCTGTATGGAGAAGAATGAAGATTGAAATTACACTGACACCCAGAGAAATACACCAGTGTTTATCTTCTACAGCTTTAGCAGTTGTATTTCACAGTGAACTAGAAGAGCAGTGAATAATAAAAATTCTGCTTTTGTGTTCTTCTGGAACATGACTTATGTAATTGACAGTTCTTCAAAGTTTACCTGAAGAATCTCAGACACAAAATATTGAGCAGTTTCTCAAAATCTCTGAGTGTTAAAGGTATCATTTTATTTCTAAAATGATGTGTGGTGCAGGTATGAACATACTTGTGAGGTAGTAGCAATATGAATAAATGAATGAATGAAATTAATTTATTTTGGTCAGTACAAACATAACAAAAAGCATCACTTACAATGATGATTTCATAGGACAAAATTACAACAAAAACATCAGTATTCTTTAAAACAGACTGAAAGACTACATGCCACATCAACAATTATGCAGAGTTGATTCAAAAAATTCAAAGTACATTTATTACCAATGTACGAATGAATTATACAACCTTGCTTACAGGCAGTCACAAAGCCAGAAACCTGAAAGAACCCAATTTAAAAAAAGGAAGACCAACACCCAATGCACAGAGAAAAAAAAAACACAAATTATGCAAACAATACAAGCAAGCAACAGCACTCAGAACCAAACTGAGTCCATAGACCTGAATCCTGGAGCAGCCGGAGTAGGCCCAAAGCCTTGGTCTCAGTTCATCATATAGACGGACAAATCACTGTGAAGCTCACAGACACGAACTAAGTAGCAACAGTGCAGTCTCATAGCCTTAGTGATGTGGAGAGAGGAGTGAACATCGCAGGAGAGCCAGCAAAACCTGCCCAACACTCACCTCCAGTCCTAACACCCTGCCTTTCCAGTCTATCTGGGTCAGTGTTTAAATCAACCAAACACCCACTAATAGTATATAAATAAATAGATCAGGATGTTGATCAGCATGAGGATAAACTACTGCTTTGAACCCAGTGAGCTTGGAAGCCCCATGTCATGAATAGCTTCAAGAAAATCAGATTGAAAATGTAAAGAGTGGGATCACAAATTCTCCAGTTTTTTTAAGGATCATACTGTTAGCCAAAATATAAAGCTGTTTAACTTTACTAATATTGTTGTTATGTGACATCTTATCAAAACCCTTCTAGTTAATATATACTACACTGACAGCATTATTCTCAATAACTTTTTCCCATTACCTCATCAAAACAATCTACCAAATTAGTTGCACACACTTTGCTCATAACAAATCCATGTTAACTTCCCTTCATTAATCCATTTTTCTCTATATGACCTTTAATCTGTACCAGATCTGTTTTAATACAGCCCCCAACTTTTGAGATTTAACTGCTTAATTTGCAGTAGCTGAGTTCATCATTATTCCATATTTTGTGTACAGGAGTAACACATGCAGTACTCCAGACCTCTGGCATCAATTCCATAACCAAAGAGCAGTGGAACTTTATGATCAGTGCCCCAGGTAATTTCCTTCTATATATTTGCTCAGAATCCTTAGGAGCATCCCATCCAGTCCTGGTGGGTCAACTTCTTTTAAGTCAGGCAACTTCTCTAACAACTCCATGTTATCAATTGCTTATGTGTCTTGTATTTCAACTATCTTCCTTCACGATCCATATGTCTTTATGACACCAATGTTAGATGAAAGAAATGGATTATTACACTAATACATGATGGTATAATTTCCAATACCTTACTGAATCAACTCTAATGGCACTTCTGGTAGAACACTAACTGAACCTTTATTCTCTACGATAGCCAATGCTAGGGAAACAAACAAAATAATAGTTCCATAGATGCTGCTGAGTTCCTCCAGGATTTTGAATCTGTTGCTTTGGATTATCCAGCATCTGCAAAACTTTTCATGTTTAAAATAGTAGAGAAATGGTACCTGCAGAGTTCAAAACACCAAAACTCAACTATGAGGTTAGGATGAAAACCCACTGCCACAGATGGCTAAAGTAGTTATAAGGAAAAAAAAACGTCCTCACAAATATTCAGTCAAAATATCTGTCATTGGTCATTTTACTCTGAAGATCAGGGAGGATAGAAATTAGGATGCATCGGACTATTCTGATTAAGTGTTAATACCTAACCTACCATAGACTGCAGCATCTCTAAAGAAGAGGACTATTCAGGTTGGAGTAATTCAGTTAAAAATACTTGAGGCTGTGACTCCCCATTTAGGTTGTAAGTCAAAAGCTGCCCATGGTAGAGATTTGTTTTTATCTCAAATTCAGCCCAGGATGAGCTGAACATTTTGGTCAAGAAAGGAAATATCTATTTAGAAATATAGGGAAAGGTTTTCACACAAACAGCTGTGGGTGCCTGGAATGTGCAGCCAGGGATAGTGTTTGGGGCACAGGCTCTTAAACAGTTACATAAACATACAGACAATTGAGGGATATAAGTATAGGCAGAAGGGATCATAGGCCAAAAGATCTGGAATTGGAATTGGTTTATTATTGTTACATGTAACAGGATATATTGAAAAGCATATCTTGCATACTGCTCATACAGATCAGATCATTACAGAGTGTTTTGAGGGAGAATGAGCTAAAACAATCCAGAATAAAGTGTAACAGCCAAAGGGAAAGTGCAGTGCATGTGAACAACAAGGTGCAAGATCATAAAAGGTAGATTCTGAGATCAACAGTCCAATTTATTGTATGAGGGTACAATACTTTTAAAACACAGGGATAGAAACTGTCCTTAAGCATGATGGTATGTGCTTTCAGGATTTTGTTCTGTTTTGTGTTCCAGAAATATGAAACCACTAATTAAACTTAATTTACAAGATGGAATAATAAATCAGATTTGTTGCTATTCTGCTTAGAGGTTGTAAAAAGTAGTCCTTAATGTTTTGTTCAGAAAAAATGCGGTCAAATCATATACCAACTGTGAATTTCAATCATTCAACTGCAACAATATAATAGACATATGTCTGTAAATGTTAATTTGTACATTTTCATTGAGGGAAAACAATGTGTAATTATATCTCAAGGATGGAGGAGTAAACTACCCAAAGAAACTTGAACTTTCAGCTATGTGTGATGTTCTGCCCTGGGAAAGTAGCGGCCCAGCTAAGGCCCTCTCTTAATCAGCATAGCTCACCATGTGTTTAGCTTTTCCTCCAGTGATTAGTTAAAGGAATCGATGACTACTTGCAGGTCAGGGACTCATTGCAACACCCACTGGCTGTTGCTACAGTTCTACAAGTTCCTAATTCTAGTTCATGTTTAATATTGCTGTATTTTACAGTAAAATATATAGCAGCTGCTGATAGACTTTCTAACTTCAAAGTTCCTGTAAATATAAAATGAGGATATTGAAAGTATTTCCATTGCAAAATAGCAAGAATGATCAGTCAACCCAAGTAATATCCAAGAATTACTGTACTGTTCCAGCAAGCCATTGTCAAGGGCAGGACTAATTTGATCTCAGGCTTTAAATATTTTGTGTCTAATGCCCATAATCCCTGAATCTAAAAACTAAGCATCTCAGCACTGAATAAATTGTATGATTTTATATCTACATTTGAATTTCAAAACTTCTTTATCTTAGTTTCTTAGTATCAATAACTACTTCCTTCTTTCCAGTTCTGATGAAGAACCATGGCCCGAAATGTCCACTCTTTGTTCACTTCCATTGATGCTGCCTAACCTGCTGAGTTCCTCAAGCATTTTCTGTGTTGCTCATGCTGATATTTATCTTCCACACAAACTTTGGCCTCATATTTTTAAATTACCCCATCAGTATACCCCTCTTTATACCTTGCATTTTCATTAAGGCTTCCACTTAAATGCAGTCATGTTAACATCTTCATCATGCCATGTGGTAGTATATTCCACATTCTAAAATTTTTTTAACAAGCTTAACTGATCTCCAATCCAACATGATGAAAGCATTTTCAATAACAATCAATGCAGCTCTTATCAAAGCCTTTCTAAAGCTAAAGAAGAATGACATCTTAGCCTATCATATTTTAATTGAGTAATTTCCTCACGAAATTCAGTTTCCTCTTGGATCCACATTAACTACCGACTTTCTAACGCACATTACATTGCCTCTTCCATACAAGAAGCAGCTAAGTAACTTAGGCATAACTAGAAATCCAATTTCCCGTCCTTATGAAACATTAAGACCACATATGTCTGCTTGCAGTCCATTGAAAAAAATCAAACAACCATTAAAAATATGATATAGCATTTCCCAGAATAATCTATCATTTTCTTCCAACACTCCAGATGACTAGTGTCAAGTTCAGTAACCTTATAAACATGCAGTCTATCAATCGTAGCCAGAATCATTTCTGTATTTAGTTTTGTAGAAACTGTTTTATGAGTAGCTTCATCAGCATCAATAGCATCTCAGAATCACCCGCATTCATGAATACAGATGCAGAAGATCTAATTAGCACATCAAACATAGCTTTATCAGCCCTAATAAATCTCTAAAAGACTACTCAACAGTCATTTACTGATTTTTGGCACAAGTAAAAAGGTTTACAATTGATGCTTGTCCTTCCCAAGGTTCGTTTCTCTTTTAAGTAGTTCCAATAATGAATTTAAATATCTCAAATATATCTTCTACCAGTTCCTACATTCTTAGATATTCATCCAGGTATTCCCTTAGAGCCAGGTGTAATATTTTTCTGTTGGGCTTTTGAAAATCCCAGCTTAAATATGTATGACCAGCAATTCAATTGTATAGCACCTGGATCAGAATCACATTTATTATCATTGTTTTGTACAATGTGAAATTTGTTGCATTGTGGCAGCAATACAGGCAAAGACAGGAAAATGAAAATACTAGAAATTACAAAATAAATAAATAGTGCTGAAGAAAGGAATAATAAGATAATGTTCATGAGTTCATGGAATGTTCAGAAATCAGAAGGCAGGGTGGTTGAGGGAAGCTGCTTCTGAATGATTGAGTCTTCAGTCTCCTGTACCTCCTCACTGACGATAGTAACATGAGAGGGTATATCTTGGACAGTGAGGGTCCTTAATGATGGATGCAACCTTCTTAAGTTACTGCCTTTTGAAGATGTCCTAAGTGGCGTGGAGGGCCATGCTTGTGATAGAAATAGCTAAGACTACAACCCTCTGCAGCCTCTTACAATCCTGTGCATTGGAACCTTCATACAAGTTGGTGAAGCAACCAATCTGAATGCTCTACACTGCACATCTATAGAAATTTGTGATAGTTTTTGGTGACATACCAAATCTCTTCTAACTTCTAACAAAGTAGAGCCTTATATATGATTCCTTTTTACTGTTATGCAATTGAAACTTGTCCCTTTCTAACATTAACTACAGTAACAATTTTTTCCAGATTGTTCTGTATTACACTGAAAATCCAATCGAGCATTTGTCATCCTGTTTGGATTTCAGAGTAGGGGCTGTACTGGATGACTTGCCACATTCCTTTTGCTACTCTCACCTGGTTCAGGCGACAAAACGTCACTGGGAACTCCTAGGGCAACAAAGCCTTAAATCTGAAAACCTGAACTGCGAGATGAATTAACGTTACCAACTTTAGTTTTTCTCTCTTACATTAGAACGAGCCTTCTAGCATTATCTGATCCTTACAGTCCCATCAAACATTCCTCATCTCCCCTTCTGTTCTCATGTCTCAACTCATTCTACAACACCCCACTGACCCTGGTGATCCAACCCCAAAACCACCACAATCTCCCACCCTCTACTACCAGAATGAGCCCACTCTCACATTGGAGAAACAACACCTTCTGGATAGCCTGCAACCTGACTCATGAACATTGATTTCTCTAATTTCTGATAATTCCCCCCCCCTTTCTTTATCCATTCCCCATTCTGGCTCCCTTCTTATCCATTCTCTTCTCATCTGTCCATTACCTCCCTTTGGTGCCCCCCCTCCTTCCTCCCAGCTTCTCACTTCATCTTCAACCCCCACACATATACCTTCATCCTCACCTGACCTCACATCTTATTCTGGCTTATTCTCCATTCCTTTCCACTCCTGATGAACGGTCTTCAGCTGAAACCCCAACTGTTTATTCTTCTCCATTGATACTGCCAGACCTCCAACATTTTGTATATGTTACCCCTACCCACTGATTACTCTTCACCCAATCCCAAAACGAATCTACCTGTATCCTCTACCCCAAATGCACCCCTACCCTGCAATATTATCCTCCTCCTAATCACCCAACTACCTGCAAGTCTTTGTTCCCAATAGGAACTTGCCAGCCAACATTCCTAATCCCAACTAGCCATTACCTGCCAATCAATTGTTAGTTTCCAATGTCAACACCTCTCCCTCATTTACATTATGGCTGATCTCCTGAGCATTGTTGATCCAAACGACCTCTGAATGTAAGCTTGGTAGAGGCAATTCTGAAGGAACACAATACAAACAACATTAGACTCCCACCAACCCTGTACCTTAAACACAGCAGTGAAGATGTAAGCGAATACATCTCATCTAAGACGTCCACTCCCTTTTTAGTACACACGTGCTTAACTTCCAGACAGAGACTAAACATTCACGTTACGCTGTTACATTCACAATCAGTCATGATACAATGAAGTTAGACAAAGGTACATTTTGGCACAACTTTTACAAGATATTGCATGGTAGTTAAATTACAGGAAGACTGACCTACTTGGCCGGTAAGGAACTTTGCACAAGCCACGCTATCCAGTACCAATGCCTTCACTCGTGAAAATCTAAAATCACTCGTCAAATTACCAATATTCTCAATTCGCCAAGAAACATAAACGAATTCACATGGCTATCGTCAATTTTTCTCGCTTTTCCTCACCATGCCCAGTATCTCTGGGAGGAACTTAATCCCAAAGCCCTACCAGCTGCTTCTGCAGAAAACAAAATGGTCTCCCGACGATCCCGCACGTGCGTAATGACATCACCGTCTCCACTTAAAGGCCTAGACAACTATTCTAGCATTACCCAGATGGATGCCTAAGTACACTTGTAATGATAATGAATAAGATTCGACAGTCACCCAGTTACATTTATATGACAATTTTGCCACAAACCACAAAAGTTGGCATTTTTGAAAAGAATTTTTGCTTCTTCATCATTCTGAATTTTGATAATTTCTTCTTACAAGCTTTCTTCCTGTTCTTCCCCACACCCCCACTGCCCGGCAAAAAATGGGTTAATTACACAGTCTGGAATTTCCAGATTGTTCAAATCCTTGAATCAATTCTGAAAATTCTTCAGTGACTGCAGGTGTACGCTATACTCCTGCGAATCACCGTCTGAAAGAGAGTGCCATTCGTTCCATGCAGGGAAACTGTGAGAACATTCTTCTCCCAATGTTTTGTTATATATTTTCAATTTTCCGATAAAAGTGGACACTGCACTTTTTGCCTGGATTAAATTGAAATTCTCACCTTGCAGTTTCATATTTAGAATATTAATTTTGTCATAGACGTGCCACATCTTCACGTACAAGTTCTATCTTGCTTTGCAAGCTCTTGTTGACTTTGAGCAAAAATTCAACCACAGTGTCAAAAAGATCAAAGAAATGTTTTAAACCAATGCACATCAGGGGTTTTTAATTTGTAAAATGTTTTGAAAAACTAATAAAAAAATTAAAATAAAAAAACCAATGCACATCAGTGTGAAGAAGCAAGCATTTAAACTCTTCATCGTTATCTTGGCATAGCAGGCAAAATATTCTGCTACTTAATAGATCCACTTTAATTTTGTTGATAGTAGATATCACAAGAGTCATGCTTGAAGAAAGTCACTGGTTGAGGTTTCTGGCTGCGAGATGTTGACAATGAATCACACAATGGATTGCAGACTTGGAATTTCTTTTTTCTTAAATGCCTCTAAACCAGCATGACAACCTGTCATATATGGCACCCCATCAGTTATGCAAGATATCATGTTCCTAATCAGAATACTTTTATCCTCAATGTACATTTTGAGCTCACTGTAGGTTGATTCTCCATTAATATTTGTTTTTAACTTTTTACAAAAGAGAATCCCATCATAAACTTTTCCATTTTTGATAAACCGCACATATGCCATTAGCAAAGCCTCACCGTCTTGCACAGTTGACTCATCCAGTTGTATCCCAAATTCTGTTTTTTGTAGCTCTGTGCATAGTTGATACTCAATATCTTCACTCATTTTATCAATATGATGAGCTAAAGAGTTATTACTCAGAGGAATTGATTTTTAAATACTGGTATCCATTTTGAGAACAGAGGTAACATTTCTGATACAGCAGGCATTATTAATCTTTCACCAATTGTAAGAAATTTTCCACACATTGCTATCATTTTGGAAATGTAACAAGAAGCAATGAGACCAATATCAAGGTAATTTTTCAAGTCAAGTCAAGTCACTTTTATTGTCATTTTGACCATAACTGCTGGTACAGTACACAGCAAAAACGAGACAATGTTTTTCAGGACCATGGTGCTACATGAAACAGTACAAAAACTACACTGAACTACATAAAAACAACACAGAAAAAAACCCCACACTAGACTATAGACCTACCCAGGACTGCATAAAGTGCACAAAACAGTGCAGGCATTACAATATAACTTTCTTGGCGAATGATTCAAGTGTGCAACACTTTTCAAATGCTCCTTTCATCTTCTTGAACTTAGTAATACCATAAGTAACCTTTTCAGGATGTCTTACTGAAAAGTTCCCTGCAATCTTGATGGTTTCATGCCTTTATTAGACAGTACAGTATTACAAATAAGACAGCTGGGCATCGCTGATCTGATGGGAATGGAATAAAACCATTCTCCAGGAATGTAACATTGTATTGACTCGCTTTCAGGAGTTTCTGCTTCTTAGCAGGATTAGAATTCAAAGCTTCACTGCCTTCAGAGTTATAGAGATTGTGCTGTATGTATTTATCTATCATTAAGAGAGTTAAATTAAAATTAAAAATTAACACAAACTGGGAATGCCTATCAGATATTGATAATGACAGCGAGTTGACACAGATGGAACAATGTTAGTGGCATGCAAAGGAACGGTGAGGCGAAGATGAAGACAATCACAACAGCGAAAATTACATTGACGAAGATTCAGATTGGAATCTGATTGTTTGTCAGGATTAGCTGGTGTTCAGCAAACTACCTTTCTACTATTCCAGTTAGCACGACTGGCCAATCACATAAGGTCTTATAATCCCCAAAGATGGTTCCTGAGCACACATATGAAGCCAAGGTCACTTTGAACACCTCAAGAAGAATCCTTGGGGTTGGCAGGTTCACTGATTGGCTCTATTTCCCAGCCTGCTGAGCTATGGTTTTTCCTGTGTCCAGTGCCTGATCCTATCCTTTGGAAGTGCCTGTTCTATTAACAGTCAGTCAGGTCTCGTGTCTCAAGTTACGGTGCCACTTACCTCCCCCAACGACTTCTATTTCCCCTAATTCCCCATTAGGACACTTAGCCACACCCATTGGGAATCACTGTTCTACAGGGAACGGTGCTGGGATCTCTACTGCTTGAGATACATATAAATGAATTCAACAAAAACATAGGTGGGCTGATTTGAAAGTTTGCAGATGTCACAAACTTTGGCAGAGTTGTTGATAGTAACGAAGGTTTTCAAAGGATACAGCAGAATATAGATCAGTTAGAAATATGGTTTATTTTATTAGTTTAAAATGTGTCATGGTCATTACAGACACAGTGGGCCGAAGGGCCAATGTGTGTGCAGTACTAATCTATATTCTGTATGCAACTTTAGCTATCCAGATAGTTCAGATAGCAACAACAGAAGTGAAGAGTGAGGGGGCTTTCATAAATGTATTTCTTTATAGGGTTACCATATTTCTGATCCAATGTAGAAGTTGGCACTACTATGCCTCATTCTGGGAAATGCACTGAACGCGCTTTATGAGTCTCAGCGGGGGAATATATAGGATACATCTATCATAGTATAAGGTTTAGAATTGTTATGAAAAATAATGCAGTCAAAAGATAAAATAAATATCTCCATTAGCAGAAGGATCAATTTCAAGGAGGTAAGAACAGACCTAGCCTAGATAAACTGTTCAAAGCTTGGCAGGCAAAGCTGCAACTGAAAAATGGAAGACTTTGAAAAAGGAAATCTTTTAGCTACGGTCTGGGTACTTTCCCATAAGGGAGAATGGGAGGGAAATTAAAGTCATAGGTCCAAGTATGACCAAAATAGAATAAAATAGAGCAGAAAAGAATAGCTTATGACAGGTGTCAGATTGTTAGCACAAGTGAGAACTGGGCTAATTGCAGAAAGTTCACATGGGAATTATTAAGTAACAACTAACAAAAAAGAGAGTATGAATAAAAGAAACATAAAAGGGAATATAAAAAAAAACAGGAACAAGATGTAACAGGAGAAGTGGTGTTGAACTTAGACCTAAAAGGAAATTTATTAATATATTTGGAGGACACAGCTGAATTACTAAATGCGTACACTTATGCCAACTTTCACTAAGGAAGAGAATGTTGCTGGATTCTCAACAAAGTAAGTTCTAGATGAACTTCTAGATTGAAATTCTAGATGGTCTAAGAATTGATAATTATCAGAAAAGCCAAACTTAATGCAGTTAATTCTCCTGGCCTCATTTTGCTGACAGAAATAGGGAAACCTCTAATTGATTAACTCAGTTTGGATGTTTATATAAACCAAATCAACCACCATTTCATCACTGACCCTCAGAATGGTGCTTGCCAGTGAGAAAATAACAAATGTTGGAATTATCTCATAAAAGGAAACAAGCTTAAGAAACAATCAATTAGAGAGAAATAACAGTCACTGGTAAAAATGTGGAATGATTAGAGAAAAATACTGTAGATTCATTAAAGGCAAATTTGTGTTTCTCCACCTTAACATAACTTTCTAATGGTGGGAGTTGATGTGGTACATTCTAACATCCAAAGTAACAGATCAGGTACTGTACCATAAATATGCTTCTCATTAATGATGAAGCCCATGGAATAGATGAGTTTGTGATAATAAGGAAAGAACATTACTTAAGTAATTGGAAAGGAAAAGGAAGTTGAAGTTCATCCACTGGGACTCCAAGGGAGTGTACAATTGAATTCCACAGGAGTCCATCGTAGAACTACTGCTTTTCTTAATATATGTCAATGACTTTATACAGTCAGAATTCCAGGTATGTATGATTCAAAAGTTTCAATGTAGAGAAGTATGAAGAGGACAGCAAGAGATTTCAAGGAGATAATGACAAACTAGTTGAATGAGTAAATAGGTGACAGATGAAATATATTTCTAAGAAATGTTCAGTGTTACATTTTGATAGAATGAATGTGAACAGGCAAAATAAATTAGAAGACAATTCTAAAAGTAGTATAAGAATAGAAAGACTTGTGTGCACATTGAAAATGGCAGCACTTGTAAAAATAGTTAAAAAAAACATAGAAATGCTGGGTTTTCAAAAAGGCACTAAGTACACAAGCATGAAATCAATGATGAATCTTTATAAACAGCATTTCAGCTACAGCTGTATTCAATTCTCGGCTTTACATTTCAGGAATTATGTCAAAGATTTGGAGAGAGCACACGGGAACTTTACTAAAATGATTCCAGGTTCCATAGACAGGCTAGAGAAGCTGGTGTTGTTCTCCTTAGAGGATGTAAAGAGATCTGACCAAAGTTCAAAGTAAATTTATTATCAAAGTGCATATATGTCACCATATACATCCCTGCAATTCATTTTATTGCAGGCATTCACAGTAAATACAAAGAAACACAATACAATCAATGAAAGACTGCACACAACAAAATGGATGTGTACACAGACAATGTGCAAAAGACAACAAACTATGCAAATATAAAAAGAAAAATAATAATAAATAAGCGATAACTATCAAGAGAATGAAATGAAGAGTCCTTGAGAGTGAGTCCATAGGTTGTGGGAACAGTTCATTGCTGGGGTGAGTGAAATTGAATGAAGTTATCCTCTCAGATCTAAGAGCTAGATAGTTGAGAGATAATAATTGTTCCTGAATCTCCTGTACGTTCTTCCTGATGACAGCAGCAAGAAGAATGGTGGGGGGGTCCTTGATGATGGATGTTGCTTTCCTCCAAAAGGCTCCATGTAGATGTGCTCAATGATTGGGAGCACTTTACCATAATGGACTGGGCTGTAACCACTATTTTTTGTAGGCTTTCCATTCAAGGGCATACAAGTCCAGGAAGAACCAGTCAGCGTGCTCTCCACTATACATCTACAGGCGTTCGTCTACAGAAGTTTTAGATGACATGCAGAATCTTTGCAAAATCATTATAGAGAATAGAGAGAGAGATGTTCAGGGAAGGTGGATGTGGAAATGAGTTTGTTCCTTCTCTTGGATGGAAATGAAAGTGATTGGCAAAAGCCCCAAAAGGCCAAAATAAACAAAAATGTTACTGAGCCAATGATTAGAGTCTGGAAAAACAGATCTTAATGGAGGTAAATTTATTGTGATATTCAAAAGATTGATGGACAATTATCTACAAAGCTAGTTTGGACAAGATACGCGAATGGCCTTTTTCCATGCTGTAACAGTTCTGTGATCCTCTGTATGCTAAAAGTTCTGACATATAAACAATTGTGCAAGTTCAGAGCTATTGTCAAAGCTATGGACATGAGATTCCAAAGAGGTTTGCAGGCCAATTTTACATTCTCTAGGACTGAGTAGCTGCACTGGGGAAGTGGCTGCAGCTCCACTGAGTATTAATTCCATATGTACTGATCTCTCAAGCTGACAGGATTTGTTATCCCACTGACACTCTGTCAAGGGCCATTGGTGTTGCCTGCCATTCTGTAGCAAATCATGCCAAGAAGGTTCTGTCTGAAATTAGGCTGCTTGGACTCAAAAAATTTAAGTCATCTTCCAAACCTATCTGCAGCCTTCTTCACTGAATCCAAGCAGCCGGAGAGAATAATGTGGAGGAACATCAATATAAACAAAGACAGGCAGGGGATAGCAGAAAGCATGATGATCATTAGCTGAAGTTTGAATTTTATTTGAATACCATATTCAATATTGGGTTTTTTTGTTCTTGTCATCACATGGGGTTTATGGTAATGTCAATGGGAGAGAATATTCTGATGAGAACAACGGGTGACGAGACAACTGAGTTTGTATTCATTGCTAGCAGAATCAGTTGAGATGCTCACGAACAGATCAGACAGAAAGGGACAGTTCATTCTGTGCAGCTCTAGGTTTAGCATAATAAAAAGCAAAAAAATCTGAAAATTTTCAACACATCAGACATCTAGGGAAACAGAATCAAAGTTAAAGTTTCAAGTTGAAGATTTCCATCAGCTGCAATTTGATTTTCACTGTCTGCTCCATCATTATGTAGATGAATATATGGTATTTATTGTTAACATACTGTTGAGTGATGTCCCATGTGATTAAAGAATAGGTTTTAGGTGTTGGCTAACTGGGTTTGCCACAGGAGCACAGGTATCCAGTTAATTACCACATATTTAATGGATCATGATTACTATCTGATTATTGGACTATTGCTATGCACAGCTGTAGATTGAGTGTCTGGAATCTTGTGGGTTACAATAAGCATCAGATGTAGTATTCATAAAGCAAGCTAAAAGCAACCAGTGCACTACGTACTACTGGAAAGTCCATAATTTAAGCAAATCCTCAGGCATGCTTCTTGCTCCTCTATTGGAAGGGGAATGAGATATATTCTACTTTCCTGGAAAACAGATTAGATGATTGACCTTATTCAAGAATGAGCAGGAAACTGACATACAGTACATTGAAAATGCCCTAAGACTGAAAACATGTATAAGCTCACTGCCTTCAAGCTCTAATAGCCATGAGCAAAATGTTTCACAGGATAATCCTGAACTTATATTCATCCGCTTTCTCTTCCAGCAAGTTATCCTACTACATATCTTCTCATTCTCCTTGTGAAAGTGCCCTTCCAAAAAGAATGACAAGAACAGAAAAGCCTACAAAAAGTAATGGATACAGACCAGACCATCACAGGCAAGCTTTCTCTACATGAGCAAATGACAAGGAGCTCCGTCACAAGAAAGCAGTCCATCATCCAGGATGTCTAGTTTCCAGGCCATGCTTTCTTCTCACTGCTACCATCAAGAAGGAGCTGATTATTGGTCTTAGGACCAATACCAACAGGTCCAGAAACATTTATTATACTTCAGCGTCAAGCACCCGAACTAGCGTGAATAACCGCTGCACAAGGAAATCTCCAGATGCTGGAAATTCAAGCAGCACACACAAAATGCTGGTGGAACACAGCAGGCAAGGCAGCAAATAACTTCTGAACTGATTCCACAACCTATGGACTAATTTTCAGGGATTCAAGTCCTTGGTGTCATTTATTTATTTATTTATTTATATGTATCTGCCGTTTGTCTACTTTTATACATTGGTTGTCAAATTTTGTGCATAGCTTTTCATTGATTATATTGTATTTCTTTATTCTTCCGTGAATGCCTGCAAGAAAATGAATCTCAAATTATTATATGGTATCATAAATGTACTTTGATCTTTGAAGGACCTTTGGTCTGCGAGCAGCTGGATAAAGCAGTAAAAGTTACTCATATTTCTTGAGCTCCTGCCTTTTTGACTTTACAAACACGAAAGACATCTGGAGATACATCAAAACAATATTCTGTCTTAATCAATGATCAGTTCACCTGCATGATACTAACTGATTCTGGGTGATGGACATCTCTCTTACAATTAATCCACTGTGAATGCTTAACATGTGCTGTTCACTGGTTGTTGCAGATCAGTTTGGCAACAACGTTATTAAATTAGTATTGCTACTGGATTGATATCATGGTTTGAGCTCTTGAAATTGTCCTGGTGAATCATGAAGCATATGAGCACCCTTCCCAATATGGCAACCAATATAACTTGAATTGCAAGTACACATCAGGTGTCAAATCTAAAGTTCAAAGTAAATTTATCTTCAAGGTACAAAAAGGTCACCCATATTCTATCCCAAGACTCATTTTCTTGCAGACATTCACAAAAGAAGCAATATAATAGAATTGATGAAAAGACTGACAGACTACCATGGTGCAAAAAAAAAACTGTGCAAATGCAAAAAGAATGGAAAGAATGAATGAATAAATAGCTAGATGAATGAATGAATGCATACATACATACATACATACAGAGAACAGAAGTTGTAAAGTCTTTGAAAGTGCATCTATTGGTTGTGGAATTAGTTCAAGATATTGAAGATAAGGAGCTGCTTGACTGCAATTTAATGCAACAGAAGATTCATTTTCTCCACAGTAACAGGCTTACTGTGCTGATTCCTCTGGGGACAAAAGCAGAAAAAAGAACAGGTAGTTCACTCAATTTAAGGGCTCTCACTGAGCATTAGAACTTTTACTTACATTGACATAATGATGCACCATCAATAACTCTCGGAGGCAGGAAGTGAACGATAGGCTTTTATTAGCAGCAAAAAAGGGAGCCCACTACATCTCGGAGACTGAGGGTGGAGCAGTGCCCCAATCACCTTTATACAAGGGTCTGTGGGAGGAGCCACAGGAGCAGTCAGCAGAGGGGCGTGTCCAGACAGGTATACATAGTTTACCACACATAATGACCTGTTGTTCTCAGCATCAGAAAGACGAATCACACTACTATAGTTACCTTGCTGGCCATATATAATGTGTGGGCTTCCAATGTGAGAACTGAACATCCTCCATTTTATCTGTAGTACAGAAACAGACAAGAAACCTCGAAGGATCCATGCTTGTGTTAAACCTCCACCACAGTTCTCCATTTACCCTTGCTTATTTAACCCTTTCACTCTCCGAATTACAAGCTTAAATACTAGCATTTCAACCAAATGCAATCTTGCCTCAAAATTGAGTAATTAGAATTGGAAATGGTATATTATTGTCAAATGTACTGGTACACAGTGAAAAACTTAGTTTTAAAACCTATCCAAACTGATCATAAGCACATTAGTACAATAGTACAGTAGTACAAGGGAAAAGTTATAACAGAATAAACAATATAATATTTCAGTTCCATACAAAGTGCAGTGCAGGAAGACAAGAAGGTGCTAGGGCCCTGGCAGGGTAGATTGTGAGATCAAGAATTTAGCTTTAACCTATAAATTCTATGTTCTAATATACTGTACTTCGCAAACTGGAACGGGGCCACTTCACATCTCATTTGCCAAGAGACTCTATGTGTCCTTTTCAGTCTACAGCAAATTTGTTGGGTGAGGGGCAAGATCCGAATCAGCTCACCCTTAAAAGGGACTAAGAAATGGTTTAAAAACAAGTGTGCAATGTCATCAGTATAGTTCACACCTTGAATGAAGGGTTGAATCACAGCCTCCAAGTGCTTCATCCAACACTGCGCTACCAGCAATCAAATAATCACCAGCCCTCAAAGGCACATTACTCTATGACTGCATGACAAAGCTTAAGGCAGCCAAACAAAGTGGCTCAGAGGCTGCAATGGGAAAGATGAAGGCTGCAGGGAGGGTTCATCCTCGCTAATTGTCTCCTATCCCTAATCCTGTGCTTGGAATGATCATGAAGGCAAATATGATGTGGTTTATTCCATAGAAACATAGAACATTACAGCAAAGAAACAGGCCCTTTGGCCCTCCTTGGCTGTGCCGAACCATTTTTCTGCCTAGTCCCACTGACCTGCACCTGGACCATATCCCTCCATACCCCTCTTATCCATGTACCTGTCCAAGTTTTTCTTAAATGTTAAAAGAGAGCCTGCATTCATCACTTCAACTGGCAGCTCATTCCACACTCCCACCACTCTCTATGTAAAGAAGCCCCCCCACAATGTTCCCTTTAAACTTTTCCCCCTTCATCATTAACCCATGTCCTCTGGTTTTTTTCTCCCCTAGCCTCAGTGGAAAAAGCCTGCTTGCATTCACTCTATCTATACCCATCATAATGTTATATACCTCTATCAAGTCTCCCCTCATTCTTCTATGCTCCAGGGAATAAAGTCTGAACCTATTCAACCTTTCTCTGTAACTCAGCTTCTCAAGTCCTGGCAACATCCTTGTAAACCTTCTCTGCACTCTTTCAACCTTATTAATATCCTTCCTGTAAGTCGGTGACCAAAACTGCACACAATACTCCAAATTCAGCTTCACCAACACCTTATACAACCTCACCATAACATTCCAACTCTCATACTTAATTCTTCGATTTATAAAGGCTAATGTACCAAAAGCTCTCTTTACTACCCTATCTATCTGTGATGCCACTTTTAGCGAATTTTGTATCTGTATTCCCAGATCCCTCTGTTCTACTACACTCCTCACTGCCCTACCATTTACTTTGTATGTTCTACCTTGGTATTTCCTTCCAAAGTGCAATACCTCACACTTCTCTGTATTAAACTCCATCTGCCATTTTTCAGCCCATTTTTCCAGCTGGTCCAAATCCCTCTGCAAGCTTTGAAAATGTTCCTCACTGTCCACTACACCACCAATCTTTGTATCATCAGCAAATTTGCTGATCCAATTTACCACATTATCATCCAGATCATTGATATAGATGACTAATAACAATGGACTTAGTACTGATCCCTGTGGCACACCACTAGTCACAGGCCTCCACTCAGAGAAGCAATCCTCCACTACCACTCTCTGACTTCTCCCATTGAGCCAATGTCTAGTCCAATTTACTACCTCACCATGTATACCTAGCAACTGAATCTTCCTAACTAAACTCCCATGCAGGACCTTGTCAAAGGCCTTACTGAAGTCCATGTAAACAACATCCACTTCCTTCCCTTCATCCACTTTCCTTATAACCTCCTCGAAAAACTCTAATAGATTTGTTAAACATGACCTACCATGAACAAAGCCATGTTGACTCTCCCTAATAAGTCCCTGTCGATCTAAATACTTGTAGATCCTATCACTTAGTACTCCTTCCAATAATTTACCTACTACCGACATCAAACTTACTGGACTGTAATTTCCTGGATTACATTTAGAGCCTTTTTTAAACAACGGAACAACATGAGCTAACCTCCAATCCTCTGGCACCTCACCCGTAGATACTGACATTTTAAATATATCTGCCAGGGCCCCAGTAATTTCAACACTAGTCTCCTTCAAGGTCCGAAGGAATACCCTGTCATGTCCTGGGGATTTATCTACTCTGATTTGCCTCAAGATAGCAAGCACCTCCTCCTCTTCAATCTGTATTAGGTTCCACGACCTCACTACTTGTTTGCCTTATTGCCAATGACTCCATGGCAGTTTCCTTAGTAAATGCAAATGCAAAAAAAAAACAAATTATGATCTCCCCATTTCTTTTGGTCCATACATAGCCTACCACTCTGATCTTCAAGAGGACCAATTTTATCCTTTACTATCCTTTTGTTCTTAATATACCTGTAGAAGCTCTTTGGATTATCCTTCAACTTGACTGCCAAAGCTACCTCATGTCTTCTTTTAGCCCTCCTGATTTTTTTCTTAAGTGTTTTTTTTGCACTTTTTATACTCCTCAAGTACCTTATTTGCTCCCTGTTTCCTATACATGTCATACATCTCTCTCTTCTTCTTTATCAGAGTTCCAATATCCCTACAGAACCAAGGTTCCTTATTCTTATTCACTTTGTCTTTATTCCTGACAGGAACATACAAACTCTGCACTCTCAAAATTTCTCCTTTGAAGGCCTTCCACTTACCAACGACATCCTTGCCAGAGAACAACCTGTCTTCATCCACGCTTTTTAGATCCTTCCTCATTTCTTCAAAATTGGCCTTTTTACAGTTTAGAACCTCAACCTCAGGACCAGATCTATCTTTATCCATGATCAAGTTGAAACTATGGTGTTTTTGATCACTGGAACCAAAGTGTTCCCCTACACACACTTCCATCACCTGTCCTTACTCGTTTCCTAATAGCTGTAACTCAGCTTCTCAAGTCCTGGCAACATCCTTGTAAACCTTCTCTGCACTCTTTCAACCTTATTAATATCCTTCCTGTAAGTCGGTGACCAAAACTGCACACAATACTCCAAATTCAGCTTCACCAACGCCTTATACAACCTCACCATAACATTCCAACTCTCATACTTAATTCTTCGATTTATAAAGGCTAATGTACCAAAAGCTCTCTTTACTACCCTATCTATCTGTGATGCCACTTTTAGCGAATTTTGTATCTGTATTCCCAGATCCCTCTGTTCTACTACACTCCTCACTGCCCTACCATTTACTTTGTATGTTCTACCTTGGTATTTCCTTCCAAAGTGCAATACCTCACACTTCTCTGTATTAAACTCCATCTGCCATTTTTCAGCCCATTTTTCCAGCTGGTCCAAATCCCTCTGCAAGCTTTGAAAATGTTCCTCACTGTCCACTACACCACCAATCTTTGTATCATCAGCAAATTTGCTGATCCAATTTACCACATTATCATCCAGATCATTGATATAGATGACTAATAACAATGGACTTAGTACTGATCCCTGTGGCACACCACTAGTCACAGGCCTCCACTCAGAGAAGCAATCCTCCACTACCACTCTCTGACTTCTCCCATTGAGCCAATGTCTAGTCCAATTTACTACCTCACCATGTATACCTAGCAACTGAATCTTCCTAACTAAACTCCCATGCAGGACCTTGTCAAAGGCCTTACTGAAGTCCATGTAAACAACATCCACTTCCTTCCCTTCATCCACTTTCCTTATAACCTCCTCGAAAAACTCTAATAGATTTGTTAAACATGACCTACCATGAACAAAGCCATGTTGACTCTCCCTAATAAGTCCCTGTCGATCTAAATACTTGTAGATCCTATCACTTAGTACTCCTTCCAATAATTTACCTACTACCGACATCAAACTTACTGGACTGTAATTTCCTGGATTACATTTAGAGCCTTTTTTAAACAACGGAACAACATGAGCTAACCTCCAATCCTCTGGCACCTCACCCGTAGATACTGACATTTTAAATATATCTGCCAGGGCCCCAGTAATTTCAACACTAGTCTCCTTCAAGGTCCGAAGGAATACCCTGTCATGTCCTGGGGATTTATCTACTCTGATTTGCCTCAAGATAGCAAGCACCTCCTCCTCTTCAATCTGTATTAGGTTCCACGACCTCACTACTTGTTTGCCTTATTGCCAATGACTCCATGGCAGTTTCCTTAGTAAATGCAAATGCAAAAAAAAAACAAATTATGATCTCCCCATTTCTTTTGGTCCATACATAGCCTACCACTCTGATCTTCAAGAGGACCAATTTTATCCTTTACTATCCTTTTGTTCTTAATATACCTGTAGAAGCTCTTTGGATTATCCTTCAACTTGACTGCCAAAGCTACCTCATGTCTTCTTTTAGCCCTCCTGATTTTTTTCTTAAGTGTTTTTTTTGCACTTTTTATACTCCTCAAGTACCTTATTTGCTCCCTGTTTCCTATACATGTCATACATCTCTCTCTTCTTCTTTATCAGAGTTCCAATATCCCTACAGAACCAAGGTTCCTTATTCTTATTCACTTTGTCTTTATTCCTGACAGGAACATACAAACTCTGCACTCTCAAAATTTCTCCTTTGAAGGCCTTCCACTTACCAACGACATCCTTGCCAGAGAACAACCTGTCTTCATCCACGCTTTTTAGATCCTTCCTCATTTCTTCAAAATTGGCCTTTTTACAGTTTAGAACCTCAACCTCAGGACCAGATCTATCTTTATCCATGATCAAGTTGAAACTATGGTGTTTTTGATCACTGGAACCAAAGTGTTCCCCTACACACACTTCCATCACCTGTCCTTACTCGTTTCCTAATAGGAGATCTAATATTGCATCCTCTCTAGTCGGTACCTCTATATGTTGCTTTAGAAAACTTTCCTGAACATATTTTACAAACTCTAACCCATCTAGACCTTTAACAGTATGGGAGTCCCAATCAATATGTGGAAAATTAAAATCCCCTACTATCACAACTTTATGTTTCTTGCAACTGTGCTATCTCTCTGCAGATTTGCTCCTCCAATTCTCGCTGACTATTGCGTGATCTATAATACAACTCCATTAATGTGGTCACACCTTCCCTGTTTCTCAGCTCCACCCATATGGACTCAGTAGACAAGCCCTCTAATCTGTTCTGCCTGAGCACTGCTGTAACATTTTCCCTGACTAGCAATGCCACCTCCCACCCCACACTTCATCCCTCTGCCTCTGAAACATCGGAACCCTGGAACATTAAGCTGCCAGTCCTGCCCCTCCTGTAGCCAAGTTTCACTAATGGCTATAATGTCATAATTCCATGTGTCAATCCACACCCTCAGCTTGTCAGCCTTCCCCACGATACTCCTCACATTGAAATAGACACACCTCAGAAGATTATTACCACCACACACAACCCTTCTATTTGTGACTTTGCATGAACCTTTAACATCATTTATTTTCACCCCCGCTCCACTATCTACTCTGGCACTCTGGTTCCTATCCCCCTGCAAATCTAGTTTAAACCCTTCCCAACAGCACTAACAAACCATCCTGCAAGGATATTGGTCCCCCAGGTGTGACCCGTCTATCTTGTACAGGTCCCACCTGTCCCAGAGGAGGTCCCAATGATCCTAAAATCTGAAACCCTGCCCCCTACACCAGTTCCTCAGCCATGTTCATCCTCCAGAGCATCCTATTCTTACCTTCATTGGCACGTGGCACAGGTAGCAATCCTGAGATTACTAAGAGGCTGAGAGTGAAGGACTAAAGACATCTTGTAGAGAAGCCATTTTTTTTTTACTGATGAGGGAAAAGAGGCCAGACCGCACAGGCAGTCTATGAGTTTTATTCATGAGTTCGCTTTCCAGAAGGCAGCTTTTTTGTGTGATTTTGAACAGATTTCCCATTTTGGAATATGCATAAGTTGCCTCCAGTGAGAATTTTAGCTACATTGTGAAGTCCCTTTAAATCTTGAGTAAAACAAGAATGTAGCACAATGTACTCTTTGTCTCCCTAAAAGTGTTCCACATCAGTGCTTAAGAGGAGCCTTGAGTCCAATTAACACAGACTAAAGTTTGCACTGGATGACAATTGGTGTTAGGTACACACCTAATACAATTAATCATAATACAATCAACACACACAAAATGCCAGTGGAACGCAGCAGGCCAGGCAACATCTATAGGAAGAAGCACTGTCGATGTTTCGGGCCGAGACCCTTTGTCAGGACTAACTGAAAGGAAAGATAGTAAGAGATTTGAAAGTAGGAGGGGGAGGGGGAAATCTGAAATGATAGGAGAAGACCGGAGGGGGTGGGATGAAGCTAAGAGCTGGAAAGGTGATTGGCAAAAGGGATACAGGGCTGGAGAAGGGAAAGGATCATGGGACAGGAGGCCTAGGGAGAAAGAAAGGGGGAGGGGAGCACCAGATTGAGATGGAGAACAGGCAGAGTGATGGGCAGAGACAGGAAAAAAAACGGAGGGGGGTAATAAATAAATCAGGGATGGAGTAAGAAGGGGAGGAGGGGCATTAATGGAAGTTAGAGAAATCAGTGTTCATACCATCAGTTTGGAGGCTACCCTGATGGAATTTAAGGTGTTGTTCCTCCAACCTGAGTGTGGCTTCATCTTGACAGTAGATGACGCCATGGATAGACATATCAGAATGGGAATGGGACGTGGAATTAAAATGTACGTTTTTAAAATCGTAATACAATGCATGTTTCAGTGCATAGGAACATTACTGGAACTGTAATAGAAACACAGAAAACCCACAGCACAATATGGGCCCTTCAGCCCACAATGCTGTGCCCAAACATATACTTAATTTAGAAATAACCTCGGGTTACCCATAGTCCCCTATTTTTCTGAGCTCCATGTACCTATCCAGGAGTCTCTTAAAAGACCCTATCATATCCACCTCCACCACCATCGCTGGCAGCCTATATCACGCACTCACCACCCTCTGTGTAAAAAACTTACCCCTGACATCTCTGTGATAAGGTAAGGGGATAGGTAAATATGGGTGTAGACTAAGAAAAATGATTAGCTAATGATCAATTACCTTATAGGTACCTTATGTTACTGTAACATGGTATGTCAGAAAGAAACCCTACCCAGCAACAGGTGACGTACTAGACATTGTTCTCTGAAAATACTAGACAAAGGTTCAAATAAGGAATTATCTGCTCATACAAGCATTTTGAGGCATAACTAAATATGGGTATAAGAATGATTGAAGGGACATCTCAAGGTATAGCTAAATATGGGGAGGATAGCGTAGGGAATAGAATGTTCTAGAGAAAGGAGAAGGTGTCAATATAAGGAACTGCTGTTGTATCCAGACTAGCTTTGGCAGAAAATAATTATAACTAACCAATGATGATTTTACACCTAATAGTATATTAGCTTATAATCGAAACTATTAACGTGATCAAAACTATTCTAAAACTGTCTTAACTCACGTAATTGTAAGATTTCCTGCATATGTAATGATCAATGTTATAAATTGTGAAGAATTGTGATTTGGGGGAGGGTAGTGTCCAGACTGGCTCTTTGGGAGATCAGTCTGTAACTTCCCCCATAGCATGCTATGAATAAAGAGTAAAGTTTGATAAAATATTGCTTGTTTTATTGTGTTTGTGGTATTTGCGCTCTTGCATCGGGTTGATCCGCCTTGACATCTGTACCTACTTCCAAGCACCTTAAAACTGTGCCCTCTCGTGCTAGCCATTTCAGCCCTGGGAAAAAGCCTCTGACTATCCACATGATCATCTTAAACACCTCTATCAGGTCACCTCTCATCCTCCGCCGCTCCAAGGAGAAAAGGCCAAATTCACTCAACCTATTCTCATAAGGCATGCTCCCCAATACAGGCAACATCCTTGTAAATCTCCTCTGTACCTGTTCTATAGTTTCCTGTAGTGAGGTGACCAGAACTGAGCACAGTACACCAAGTGGGGTCTGACCAGGGTCCTATAATGCTATAACATTATCTCTCGGCTCTTAAACTCAATCCCATAGCCAATGTACTGTATGCCTTCTTTTTTTCTTTGTTTTTCTTTCTTTTTCCCTTTTTTCCAATTTTTTATTAGTTTCTACATAGAAGAATATAGAGTACAAGGAAGTGTATGTAAAAGGTCAGAAAAGATAAAAAATCTACCAGTTACATTATATCTGTTCATAATAACAATTACATTATCCTGTATTCATATAAGTTAATCAACAGTTATATTGATCTATACTAATTTATTACAAAAGAAAAAAAATCTAACCCCTAGCAAGACTGAAGCTGTTCATTAAGGAGAAAAGAAGGTAAAGTACCTTCTTATATAATAAAAATTAATAATAGCCAACATCTGAGTTTAAACAACAAATTGAAGGTTTTGAAAATAATTCAGAAAAGGTCCCCACAATGTTTGAAAGTCTTGATGAGTTTCAGAAGTTGAACAAGAAATCTTCTCTGAATCTAACCATGACATAACGTCACATAACCATTGAGCATGAGTAGGAGGAAAAACATCTTTCCATTTAAACAAAAGCATCCTCCTAGTTATAAGAGAGTTAAAGGCCAAAATATTTAAATCAGATGCCTTCAACTTAATAACTTGTCCTGCAACAATACCAAATAGGACCGTCACAGGGTTAGGCTTAAAATTGACTTTAAAAAGTAAGGAAAAAGTTTGAAAATCTTCCTTCCAATATTTTTCAAGATATGGACAAGTCCAAAACATATGAATTAATGAAGCTTCTCCATTATTACATCTGTCACAGTAGGGAGATATATCCGAATAAAAACAAGATAGCTTATCCTTAGTCATATGAGTTCTATTTACCATCCTAAATTGTATGAGGGAATGACAAGCACATAGCAATGAAGTATTAACCAGTTTACAAGTTTCATTCCAAGTTCCCTCAGATTTTGTTGTCTGTAAATCTTGTTCCCAGAGATTCTTAATTTTGTCCGAAGGAACATTCCTCGTCTCCAGTAACATACCATAGATATTAGATATTGAACCATTATGAAAAGGCGTCAGACTAAAAATTAAGCCTAGTAAGTTCTTATCTGAGCTTACAAGGAATATACATAATTGAGATCTTAAAAAGTCTCTAATTTGTAAATATCTAAAACAGCGAGTTTTGGGTAAACTATATTTAGCCGACAATTGCTGAAATGAAAAAAGGTTTCCTCCAACAAACAGATCCCAAAAATATTTCATACCCAACCTGTCCCATTCCTTAAAAACTAAATCAGTCATAGAGGGTTTAAAAAAAATTAGAATAAATGAGACTTGAAAGGGAGAATCTCATTAAACCAGAGTTTTCTAAATTGTAGCCAGATCCTCAGAGTATATTTAACTATTAAATTATCAGTTAGTTTACTTACACATAAAGGAAGTGAGGATCCAAGAAGAGAAATAATAGAAAATTTATTAATAGAGTTAGCTTCTAAAGAAACCCATACCGGACAATCTACACGATTAATATAAGCAAAACATAAGATATCGTATATTAACTGCCCAGTAATAAAACCTAAAATTAGGTACGGCTAAATCTCCAGACTTTATAGATTTTTGAAGATGGACTTTATTTAAATGAGGATGTTTATTTTTCCATATATAAGAGGATAAAATAAAATCAAGAGAGTCAAGAAGGAATTTAGGAATAGAAATGGGTAAAGTCTGAAAAAGATATATAAATTTAGTGAGAATATTTATTTTAATAGAATTAATTTGTCCAATCACCGATATTGAAAGAGGTGACCAATTTAATGATATCCATTTTACATGATTCAATAAAGTAAGAAAGTTTTCTTTAAACAGGTGTTTGTAATTCTTAGTAACTGTTACACACAAATAAGTACATTGATTCCTTACAACTTTAAAAGGGAGATTAGTATTAATTGATACCAAATTATTTAAAGGAAATAATTTACTCTTATGTAGGTTCAATTTATATCCTGAAAACTGGCTAAAACAGGAGAATAAAGAAAGTACACAGGGTAACGAGGTCTCAACATTAGAGATAAACAGCAATATATCATCAGCATAAAGTGAAATTTTGTGAGTAATACCTCTCCTTAAAACACCACAGATATCATTAGATTCTTGAAAAGCAATGGTAAGAGGTTCTAAGGCTACCAAGAGGTAAGGGCTCAACGGATATCCTAGTCTAGTTCAGCAATAAGTTTAAATAGTTTGGAATTTTGAAAATTAGTAACAACCCGGGCAGAAGGAGATAGATAAAGTAATTTAATCCATTGAATAAAATCTGGTCTGAAATTAAATTTTTCTAAGGTTTTAAATAAATAATTCCATTCAACCCAATCAAAAGCCTTCTCAGCATCTAAGAATATCACACATTCTGATATCTCCTGGGAGGAAGAGTAAATAACATTTAATACATGGCGTATATTAAAATGGGAATGTCAGTTTTTAATAAATCCAGTCTGATCACCAGAAATAATAGAAGCAAATATTTTCAATCCTATGAGCCAGAAATTTAGGAAGGATTTTAGTATCAACATTGAGTAATGAAATTGGCCTATATGAAGAGCATTCAGTTGGGTCCTTGTTCTTCTTTAGGATAAGCGAAATAGAGGTTTTATAGAAAGATTGAGGCAAGCTACCCAATTTGAAAGAATCCAAAAAAGACTAAGTGCAAGTGCAGTATAATTAATGAAAAAAAGCCTTATAAGATTCTCTAGAAAATCCATCTGGACATTCCCCGAGTGTAATGAACGTATAGCCCTGGCAATTTCCTCATCAGAAATGGGTTGATCCATCTGTTTGCAAGTATCTGCAGAAAGTGCAGGGATATTTAATTGACCTAGAAAATTATTCATTACAGTATTATCTTTAGAGGAATCATAACTATAAAGTTTAGAATAAAATTCTCCAAACATATCATTTATTTCACAGTGATCAGTCCTATCACCATTAGTTTTGCAAATTTCTTTAATTTGTCATTTAACAACATAAGTTTTTAATTGGTTGGCAAATACTTTGCCTGGTTTATCTCCGTGAATGTAAAACAGAGTTATATCTTTAAGAAGCTGAGTTTCAATTGGATATGTTAACAGAAGATCATATTTACTTTTAACTTCAACGTGTCTTTTATACAAAAAAGGATCTGGAGCGAAAGTACATTTTTGATCTAATTGTTTCAACTGATTGGCTAATTCAATTCTTTCTTTATCAGCTTCATTCTTAACACTCGCAGTATAAGAAATAATTTGTCCTCCAATATAGGCCTTGAAAGTGTCCCATACAATAAGATTAGTAGTCTCTTCCTTTTTATTATCTTCAAAAAATAAAATAATGTTTTTTCAGGTGACGTCATCATCGAGAATGGCAGCTTAAGCACTAGCTCCTCTGGAAAAACGCGTATTAAACCCCATTAACCTGTCAAATATAATATTTTTCAAAAAATATTTGAACTGAAAAGAGGGGCAAGAATGGGGAAAAAGAATGGAAATTTAAAAAAGCGCCACTGGAGTGCAGCAAGCAGCTCTCTGACCGGACCGCGTGCGAGCGAGGCGGGTGCTGGGCCTCGTTTGGACAAAGCGGCGAATATGTTTGAAATCCTGAAAGAAATAATGGAGGTCCAGAAAGATATAAAGCAGCAGCTCCGTGACATTAAGGCAGAGCTCGCCAGCATTAATCAAAAAATAGCGGTGGCAAAGACTCACATTGGGAAGGTGGAAGATCGCGTTCAAAATGTGGAACGGATACTGAGCAAGACAATAAAAATCATACATCACCAAGAAGGTAAACTGCTTGATCTGGAGGGAAGATCATGGCGGAAAAATATCAGAATCTACAACGGTCCCGAAGGTCTATGCCGGAGTTTGTCGGAAAGTTACTGCGGGACGCGCTGGAGTTTCCCCCGGCTATGAAGCTGGAAATCGAGAGAACACACGGCGCGCTAGTCCCAAAACCTACCCAGGATAGAAAGCCATGCTCAATTATAATTAAATACCCTCGGTACAGCACCAAGGTGGAGATTCTACGAAGGGCCTGGGGTAAGAGGAGAGTGTTTTTAAGAGGATAAATTAATATATTTTGACCAAGATTACCCCCCCCCCGTGGTCCTCCAGAAACGCAAAGAATACTCCGAAGTAAAGCGAGTACTAAAGCAAAATAAGATTAGATTTCAAATTCCGTACCCTGCTAAACTTCGAGTGTTTTATGACAATGGGACGCAGTTGTACCACACGGTGGATGAGGCGACTACAGACATGAAGGCCAGAGGGTTGTCCGTCAGCATGACCAAAACGAAAGAAAGCCTGGCTGAGGAATTGTCTCGCTCGGCTTGGGAAATAGTGTGAGAATCAAGAAGGCAGGAGAGGGGAGGAAGCCGAGAGAAACATATCAGGAAGAGACAAGGAGTTTCCCAAAGACAGTCCTCACCCCTTTCAGAAGAGCCATAAGGTTTGGCTAACTTTAAAAATGCTGAGAAGCTAAACAGAAGCAAAAGTACACGGTGATATACCTATCTCGAAAAATACTTATTATAATGTGGATTTTATATTACTTAGTTGTTATTCTTCATTCACTCACTTACTCCTTTTTCCCCACCAAAATGAGAATGTGTTTGTATATATATATATATGTATATGTGTGCATATATGTGTGTGTGTGTATCTATGTATATGTATATATGTGTATATGTGTGTGTATATGTGTATATATATATATTTGTTTGTGTGTGTGTGTGTCTGTGTGTGTGCGTGTGTATCTATGTATATGTATATATGTGTATATGTGTGTGTATATGTGTATATATATATATTTGTTTGTGTGTGTGTGTGTATATGTGTGTGTGTGTGTATGTATATATAGGAGGAGTACACAGGGAAATCTTTTCTGTGTAATGGATTTGTTCACTGACTTTTATGAATAATGCAATGGGGGCCCTCAACTCACAAATAGGAGGGGTTATCCCCCACAGCTAGACATTTCCTCCAGCTCAACGGAGGGTCATTTACTAGAGACCTCAGTCTTGGAATCACACGTTCGTTGCCATTTTTTTAATTATTTGAGTTTCTTGCTTCTTATTTGTTCAGGGAGTAGAACAATTAAGTTTTATTCTAATTTCAATGATACATTGACAGATAAATACAGATGGCTAAGGACAAGGTAAAATTCATTTCTTTTAATGTAAATGGGCTATTAGATCCAATCGAACATAAGAGAATTTTATCCAAAATGAAAAAAGAACAAGCCCATGTAGGATATTTACAGGAAACTCATTTAAGTGATAATGAGCATAAAAGACTAAAGAGCATGGGCTTCACTAATCTGTTTTTCTCCTCATATAAATCAGGACATAGGAGAGGAGTTGCTATTCTTATCTCAAGTAAGCTAAATTTTGAAAAAATATTCAAAATGGGAGATAAAGAAGGCAGATATATTCTGGTAAGGGGGAATATAGACAGCAATACAGTTACTCTATTGAATATATATGCACCCCCAGGAAGTGATATTGGTTTCTTTCAGAAAATTACTGATATTATGGTAATGGAAACAGAAGGTCTCCTGATATGTGGGGGAGACTTAAATTTACAATTACAACCAAACTTAGACTCTTCCAATAGAAAAACCTATGAAACAAAATCTTCACATAAGAAAGTTAATACACTTCTTGACGATGTTGGTTCAATTGATATATGGAGGGACCTTTACCCGGACAGAAAGGATTACACTCATTATTCTGCTCCACATTCTGTATATACAAGAATAGACTATTTCATAACATTTGGAAAAGACAAAGACAAAATAAACACCTGTGGAATTGGGACAATAGATGTAAGAGACCATGCATCTATATATTTATCTGTTGATTTTGACCTACAACCAAAGAATACTATTTGGAAACTAAATTCAAGTCTACTCAATGATCCGTATTTTAAGAAACAAATTAAAAAAGAAATTGGTCTCTACTTAGAATTTAATGATAATGGAGAGGTTTCACCTCCCATTTTCTGGGATACTCTAAAGGCAGTCTTAAGAGGGAAAATTATAGAGATATCTTCATATAAGAAAAAAATAAGGAATAAAACATTAGAGGAATTACAAAATAGAGTGAAGGAACTAGAGAAAAAACACAAATTGAATTTGGCACAGGATACATTAGGGGAAATTAAAAGAATTAGGAATTAAATAAATAATTTGGCTACGCAAGAAATCAGGAAAAACTTAATGTTTCTGAAACAGAGACATTATGAAAGTGGATCGAAATCTATGAAAATACCTGCGTGGAAACTGAAAAAAAAGATAGCAGAAAATACAATTCATAGAATTAGGGACCCAAGAACGAAAATGATAAAAAATAAGCTAAGTGAAATTCAAGAAGCTTTTGAAGTGTTTTACAAAATGCTATATTCCAAAGTTCCAGGGGGAAACATAACCCAAACTGACACCTTCTTGAATTCTCTAGAGTTACCCACCTTAAGCGAAGAACAAAATAGAAGGATGACTGCGGACATAACTGAAGTTGAATTAAAAGCTGCAATTAGTAGGCTTAAATTAAGCAAGTCACCAGGATCAGATGGGTATATGGCAGAGTGGTACATAGAATTTAAAAATGAGTTAATTCCTGTTTTACTCCCCACACTGAACTGGGCTCTAAAAAAGGCACAAATGCCACCCAGTTGGAAGGAAGCGATAATCTCAGCTATACCGAAAGAAGGCAAGGATAATATGGAATGCGGGTCATTTAGACCAATATCCGTTCTTAATGTAGATTATAGGTTATCTACATCCATCATGGCCAAACAATTAGAGGAGTTTCTACCCATACTGATACATAATGATCAGACGGACTTTATACGACAACGCCAGACTCAAGACAATATACGAAGGACACCACATTATGGATCATATACAAAAAAAATATCGAAGCAATAGTGATAAGTGTGGATGCCGAAAAAGCATTTGATTCGGTTAATTGGAATTTTCTTTACAGAGTTTTACATAGATTTGTTTTCCAAGACACAATTATTAAAACTATACAGACACTATATGACAATCCTACTGCTAGGATTAAAATCAATGGATATTTATCAAATAGTCTTACCCTAGAAAGGGGCACGAGACAGGGTTGTGCATGGTCACCACTACTCTTCGCGCTATATCTGGAATCATTAGTTCAATACATCAGACAAAATGAAGATATCAGGGGAATTACTATTAAAGGGACAGAGCATAAATTGGCTTGTTATGCGGATGACATTTTGATCTATCTAGGGCAACCAATATACTCTTTACCTAATTTGATGCAATCCTTTGAACAATATGGTCAATTATCAGGATACAAGATCAACATAGATAAAACCCAATTACTTTCATATTACTATAGCCCACCAAGAGAAATTGAAAGTTGATACCCCTGGGCATGGCACACAGAGTCTTTCAAATATTTAGGCATCATTATGCCAAAAGATTTGGCAAAATTATCAGAATGTAATTATCAGCCTCTATATAAAAAAAATTAAGGAAGATGTGGCAAGATGGAGCCACTTTTTTCAGTCTCAGTTCAAGGATTGAGTCTATTAAAATGAATATACTGCCCAGACTGTTATATCTCTTTCAGACCCTACCAATAGAGATTAATCAAAATCAATTCAATGAATGGAACAAGATGCTATCAAGATATATTTGGCAGGGTAAAAGGCCTAGAGTTCATCTCAAAACTTTGCAATTAGCAAAGGAAAAGGGGGGATGGGGCTTGCCTTCTCTTAGAGATTATTATTTTGCAGCACAGTTGAGAGCTATGATATGTTGGTGCAACCCATCATATGACGCTCAATGGAAAAACATTGAGGAGCGGGTACTTCCCATCCCCATACAAGCAATTTTGGCTGATAACAACCTGCAAAGGTACATAAATACTATTGATAACTCATGGGTGAAATTGACTCTTAAAATATGGAAAACCACTATAAAAGAATATAATCTACAGGGAGATATTGCAATTCTTAAATGGTGTGCATATGACTCTGATTTTACACCAAATAAATTGGATGCTAGATTTAAGGACTGGACAGCTAAAGGAATAACAGTTCCTTGCAACATAATGAAAGAAGGAACACTGTTCAGTTTTGAAATGTTTAAAGAGAAACACATATTAGAAAAACAAGATTTTTATCGGTATTTACAGATGCGACAATATGTTAATAAGACGCTTAAAAATGTAACCAAGGCAAATACATGCTTGATAGAGCTCTTCAGAAAAGCATATAATTCAGATAATGGTAGTCGAATCATTTCAAGCATGTATAAGGGGTTGTCAAATCTTAAAACACATTTGACTTCATACATTAAAACAAAATGGGAGAAGGAAGGAGGGATAATTCTATCTGAGGAAGAATGGACAACAATATGGAGATATCAATGGAAGTGTACCAATTCACAGAAATGGACGGAGTTTGGATGGAAAAACTTGATAAGATATTTAATTACACCCTCTCAGAAAGGATAAAGTGAGAATAATGGAGCATGTGAAAGGCCCTGCCCCGATGAAAACTACAAGTATTACTAAGCAACGCAGTGGTTTCATTATTGGAATACACATGTTTCTTAAGTGTTTTATATGCATAGAAAGGTAAAATACATACTATATACTAAGACAAACGGTTGACCAACTGACGCTAAATAATACCGGATGTACTTGTTGCGACTTACGTACAAATCCGACTTAAAGACGGACTCAGAAACGGAACTCGTTCATAACCCGGGGACTACCTGTATAACAAAACATCCATTAGTATCAGACACTATGTTGAACAAAGGAAAGTGTATTATCTATAAGAATTGAAACTCCTCTAGATTTAGCCTGAAAAGAAGAAAGAAGCCAAAGTCCATTCCAACGGCTAAAAAAACGTAGATTATCACATTTGCGTATGTGAGTTTCTTGTAAAAAAAAAATAGGGACCTTAAATTTCCTAATATAAGCAAAAATCCTATTACGTTTCACAGGGTGATTTAACCTTTTCACGTTAAAACTGAGTAGATTAATAGTTTGGTCCATTTTTAGAATAATTTAAAAGGGTTAAAATGTAAGTTAGAACCAATCCATAAACCTTCAGAAATGGTAACCAAGCAACAAGTTGGCTAACAAAAATTCGAGAACAGCTTCTGAGGAGAAAAAACATCCCCCCCTGCCCTCCTCCCATAGAAAGAAAGTTGACCAATAGAAAGCCGACATCTACAACTATGGACAACACCCCCCCCCAAAAAAAATCCAAGTGATCGCTCCAATTAGTTTCAGGTTGTTTATATTCCAACCTAGACTAAACAATTTCAAGACAAGAAATTTAATTCTCGTATATCAAAAATACAGTATTAAAAAATACAAAAGGAAATTGGTTACAAAGGTTTACCAAAAGTAAAAGTTACCATTATTCATACAGAAAGACAGTAAACATTTAATCTTATATCTTCATGAAAAATCAGGCTAAGCAGTTAGCTTTCAAATTTAAAAAAAATCTTTATGCTTCAGCATTCCAACAAAACCATTTGAAGGGTCCAGCTTTAATGAGATTCTCAGTCAAACTAGGTAGCCAAGGGACGGGTTAACCCTTAATAAAAAAAATTCCAACAAAGCTTGCTTAAACTTAGCACATTCCTGCTTAGCCTCAAGCAAATAGTCTTTGAGAATCTTAATATTCCACCTTATAACGAACCATGCCCCTTCGGATTTGCGAATTAAGTTTCTCATTTAATCTTGTGTTTTCATGCAAGGACAGACTAAGCAGCTAGCCTTCAGATTTTAAAAACCTTTGTGCTTCAGCAGTCGAACGAAACCATTCGAAAGAACCGTTTTTAAGTGTGATTCTGAGATGAGCTGGATAACAAAGGGAGGAGTTTAAAACCCTTGTTAGAAAACTCAGACATAACTTCTTTGAACTTAGCACGTTCCTGCATAACCTCCGGCGGAGAGTCTTCCACAATTCTAATCTTGCCGTCACGATAAGCAAAGATGCCTCTTCGATGAGATTCACGTATTAACAGATCCTTTGTTTTAAATTCATGAAAGCAAATTATTACAGATCTTGGTCTATCTCTGTTAGGAGATCTAAACACAGGGAACCTATGAGCTCGATCAATCATAGGCAAAGACGCCAACATTTCCGAAAATAATTCTTGCAGAGAGTTTGCAAAGAATTCCATAGGATGATTACCTTCGAATTCTTCGAGACCCAGAACCCGTAGGTTGTTCCTTCTACTTCTATTTTCTATGTCGATAATCTTTTGTCTTAACTTTTCGTTGGACTTCGATTACTTTTCACAAAGCTTTTGCAGTTCATCCACTTCCAATTCCAGAGTTGACAACATTGCTTCATTATTTTTTATACGTTTATTGTGTTCATTAAGAGTTTGCTGAATAGAATCCAATTTACCATCTATTTGTTTAAATTCAGAGCTGAATTGTTGAAACTTCTCAGAGGCTTCTTGTGTATGACTTTGCAGCAAATCCATAATAGAATCCAAAGAAGCAAGGGCATCATCCATTTTAGTACCTCGGCCACTCCTTGATGTAGCCATAATGAAAAGATATCACATGTAAAAAGGAGGTTTCAAGACAGGTTGGAAACAGTAAGGTAATTAGAGTCGGAGCAATGGGAGATTGCTACTACTCCATCAGCCATCACAAGAAAAATCGTATCCCTTCTTAACCACACAGTCAACCTGTGCAGCAGCTTTGAGTGTCCTATGGACACGGACCCCAAGATCCCTCTGATCCTCCACACTGCCAAGATTCTTACCATTAATACTATATTCTGCCATCATATTTGACCTAGCAAATTGAACCACCTCACACTTAACTGTGTTGAACTCAATCTGCCACTTGTCAGCCCAGTTTTGCATCCTATCGATGTCCCACTGTAACCTCTAACAGCCCTCCAAACTATCCACAACACCCCCAACCTCTGTGTCATCAGCAAATTTACTAACCCATCTCTCCACTTCCTCATCCACATTATTTATAAAAATCACAAAGAGAAGGGGTCCCAGATCACCCTGAGGCACACCACTGGTCACCGATCTCCATGCAGAATATGACCAATCTACAACCACTCTTTGCCTCCTGTGGGCAAACCAGTTCTGGATCCACAAAGCAAGGTCCCCTTGGATCCTATACCTCATTCCTCAATAAGCCTGGCATGGGGTACCTTATCAAATGCCTTGCTGAAATCCATATACACTACATCTACTGTTCTACTTTCATCAATGTGTTAAGAAAACATCCTCCAAAAATCAATCAGGCTCGTAAGGCACGACCTGTCTTTGACAAAACCGTGCTGACTAATCCTAATCATATTATGCCTCTCCAAATGTTCATAAATCCTGCTCTCAGGATCTTCTTCATCAACTTACCAACAACTAAAGTAAGACTCACTGATCTATAATTTCCTGGGCTATCGCTTCTCCCTTTCTTGAATAAGGGAACAACATCTGCAAACCCTCCAATCCTCCAGAACCTCTCCCATCCTCATTGATGATGCAAAGATCATTGCCAGATGCTCAGCAATCTCCTTCCTCGCCTCCCACAGTAGCCTGGGGTACGTCTTATCAGGTCCCGGAGACTTATCCAGCTTGATGGTGAGGTAAGGTAAAACCAAGCAGTACAGGGTGTGGGAATTATGAGTTTTTTGGCTGAGGATGGAAGGTCTCCAGAGTTGATAAGGGCAGTGATGGTACGGGAGACAGCTTGATGCTTTCCAAAAGCTCTTGCACATCCTCTTTCTTAATGTCTATATGCTCAAGCTTTTCAATCCACTATAAGTCATCCCTACAATCGCCAAGATCCTTTTCTGAGGTGAATACTGAAGCAAAGTATTCATTAAGTACCACTGCTATTTCCTCTGGTTCCATTCACACTTTTCCACTGTCACTCTTGATTGGTCCTATTCTCTCACATCTTATCCTCTTGCTCTTCATATACTTGCAGAATGCCTTGGGATTTTCCTTAATCCTGCTCACCAAGGCCTCCACATGGCCCCTTCTGGCTGTCTTAATTTCATTCTTAATCTCCTTCCTGCTAGCCTTATAATCTTAAAGATCTCTATCATTACCTAGTTTTTTTGAACCTATCATAAGCTTTTCTTTTCTTCTTGACTAGATTTTCAGACTTTGTACACCATGGTTCCTGTACCTTACCATCCTTGCCCTGTTTCATTGGAACATACCTATGCAGAACGCTACGCAAATATCCCCTGAACGTTTGCCACATTTCTGCCATACATTTCCCTGAGAATATCTGTTCCCAATTTATGCTTCCAAATTCCTGCTTGATAGATTCATATTTCCCCTTACTACAATTAAATACTTCCCTAACTTGTCTGTTCCTATCCCTCTCCACAGCTATGGTAACGGAGATAGAATTGTGATCACTATCTCCAAAATGCTATCCCACTGAGAGACCTGACACCTGACCATGTTCATTTCCCAATACCAGATCAAGTACAGCCTCTCCTCTTATAGGCTTATCTATATATTGTGTCAGAAAACCTTCCTGAACACACCTAACAAACTCCACCCCATCTAAACCCCTTGCTCTAGGGAGATCCCAATCAATATTTGAGAAATTAAACTCTGCCACCACGACAACCCTGTTATTATTACACTTTTCCAGAATCTGTCTCCCTATCTGCTCTTCGATGTCTCTGTTACTATTGGGTGGTCTATAAAAAAAACACCCAGTAGAGTTATTGACCCCTTCCTGTTCCTAACCTCCACCCACAGAGACTCAGTAGACAACCCCACCATGACTTCCTCCTTTGCTGCAGCCCTGACACTATCTCTGATCCACACCCTCACCTCTTTTGCCTCCCTCCCTGCTCTAAGCTCATCCACTTTGTTCATGATGCTTCTTGTATTAAAATTGACACATCTCAAACCATCGGTCTGAGCACATTCCTTCTCTATCACCTGCCTATTCTCCCTCTCACAGTCTCCAAGCTTTCTCTATTTGTGAGCCAACTGCCCCTTCCCCTGTCTTTTCAGTTTGGTTCTTACCCCCCCCCCCCCCCAGTAATTCTAGTTTAAACTCTCCCCAATAACATTATCAAACCTCCCTGCCAGGATATTGGTCCCCCTGGTATTCAAGTGCAACCCGTCCTTTTTGTACAGGTCACACCTGCCCCAAAAGAGGTCCCAATGATCCAGAAATCTGAATCTCAGCCCCCTGCTCCAATCCTTCAGTCACGCATTTATCCACCACCTCACTCTATTACTATACTCACTGTCACGTGGCACAGGTAGTAATTCCAAGATTACTACCTTTGAGGTCCTGCTTCTCAACTTCTTTCCTAACTCCCTGTAGTCTGTTTTCAGGACCTCCATCCTTTTCCTACCTATGTTGTTGGCACCAACATGTACCATAAGCTCTGGCTGTTCAACTTCCCACTTTAGGGTATTGTAGACGTGATCAGAAACATCCCGGACCCTGACACCTGGGAGGCAAACTACCATCCGTGTTTCATTCCTGCATCCACAGAATCATCTGTCTGACCTCCTAACTATAGCGTCCCCTAGTGCTGCTTCCTTCTTCCTTTCTTTACCCTTCTGAGCCACAGGCGCGGCCACTGTTGCTTCCCCCAGATAGGCCATCCCCCCAACAGTACTCAAGCAAGAGTACTTTATTGTTAAGGGAGGCAGCCACAATGGTACTCTCTGGTATCTGACTCTTGCCCTTCCCTCTCCTGACTGTTACCCACTTATCTGTCTCCCGAAGCCCCGGTGTGACTACTTGCCTAAGTCTTCTCTCTATCACCTCCTCACTTTACCTGGCCAGACGAAGGTCATCAAGCTGCATCTCCAGTTCCCCAACCCAGAGCCTAAGGAGCTGCAGCTCGAAGCACCTGGCACAGATATGGCTGTCTGGGAAGCTGGAAGTCTCCCGGACATCCCACATCCAACACGCAGTACACGCAGTACAGGCCTCACAGACAATACTTCCTGTTTCTACTCTACACAAGTAGCGTACCTCGTCTCGACCCGTTATCACCGTAGCCCTGTTGAGTTAAAGAACCTCCTACTCTGTCTCCCTCTACTCAATTCACCCACTCCTCCAATGCCCGCTCGAAAAGCTGTCTTCTTTTTACATTCTTCCCGCCAGTCTAACTCTTTGACTTCCACACGCTTGCACAGATGTGCCTCGATGAAACCGCTAAAGAAAAATCTGTCTCCTTAAAATCCCTATAAAGTAATCATAGTGAAGTAATTATGTTGGGTACCTGATTTCCTTATCATACCATGTTGACATCTGAAGGCCTCATAAGGCAAATCCTGAACTGTTTAGACTGCTCAATCACCTCTCAAAGCCTACAGTGTGCGCTAAAACTACAGAAGAAGCAATAGTTGTAACATTTAGCTACTGAGCTGCACATTGAAAGTATGTCTTGATGATAATTGCACTGGCTGTGCTTCAATTGGATGCGAGACACAGAGCTGCTCACTTACTAAGAACTTGTATGCAGAAAGTCTTCAGAGGCTACACCCTACCTGATGCCAATGTCTTCAAGTTTTCAAAAGCTATGAGAATAGAGATAAGCAATATTCAGTAGGATTACCTTTGATCCTGTTCCTGTGCCTAGTCAGCTGTCAATGCAGAAGGTACTGATAACTCACAATCATTAGTTATTTTCAGGCAACTGCAGCTGATCTCTGCCATATTACTCTTTGCTGCCTCACACAGTCACTAAGATTCAGTACTCATGGAGGAACAATGTCGAGTTTCTACATTTTGAGTATAAAGAGGCATCACAATCAGTCAGAATTGCCAGCAGTGTTGGCATCCAAAGAGTGCTGGCAGTTGTTAATACCTTTCATGTGGCCATATGTGCCTGAGGAGAAGCAGAAAGATGCTTGAAGGATAGGAAGCAGAGACCAGTAGTTACAAGAGAAGGTAGAGGATGATGAGAGCTACCAGCAGGCAGCCCCTACAGATTATCAGCTACTTTATCTTCCAGTTGAGGGAAGCAATACCCAGACATGCAATAATAGATTATTTTACAGTAATCTATGTATTAATAATCCCCAGCACAACCTATATTATCTTTCCCACACCTCACTGAGTACTAACAACAAAAAAATGCATAAACAAGTCATTAAAAGTTCCTGGATAAATACATGCTACTTCATCAGTCCACCTGCACTAATCATAAACTTCAATGAATTCATCCCTGATCATATTAATTGTGTGGCTTTTGGCAATAAACTGATATGCCTGATGAATGCTGCAATAAATATACTTTTCTCAAAGGATTTCCATCCATCCAGGTGTAAACGTTGGTTATTACAATTTGAAATTTGCATACTAATAGTGGATATTCACTGCTGTAGTTCAGATCACAATGTATCGATCAGATTGGTATGCAATGGATAGGGAAATACATTAACATGCAATTCAAACCAATGAAGTACATGAAATTAGTTTATGAGAAATCCCTCACAAAGCAGAAAGAAAGATTTATTTAAGTCTTTGCCATCAACTGATCATTTCAGGATACAGTGGGGAAGAAATAGTGAAATTTCAACAGTTGAAGCATCACTTATCAGAAGAAATGAACATCATCTATTTGACAGTGTGTCACCCTATCCTGCTTGAAAAACTGCTTTTGACTCATTCCTGTAACTTTAATCCAGCAGTATTATTCAGGGAGCAGGCAAAATTGAGGAAGTTTGACATTCCCTGCATTCTTCAATCTCCCTTTGGTGTTTTGACAAAGCTGATCAAGCAGAAGAACAATCTACTCCCATGGAGATTTCATTGTACCTGAACATCAGCTTGCTTCTTAGGCTACGTCCACACCACACTGGATAAATCCGTAACCAAAGCTTTTTCTCTTCGTTTTTACCCTCCGTCCACACTAAAACGGTGTTTTCGTCCCCCAAAACCAGAGCTTTTCAGAAACGCTTTCCAGGGTGGGTATTTTCAAAAACGCTGTTCGGGCAGATCAGTGTGGACGGGGTAACCGGAGACTTCTGAAAACGCTATCAGATGGCAGTGCGCTATTTCATTGTTTTCTTGAACGCAACCTAACAATTTCAGAACAGACGGCAAAGAGACTGAAGCCAGAAGAGTTAGAGATGTACTTACCAAATACTTTGACCCATAACTTACTGAATAAATAAGTATACTCACTTTGCCCTGTTTTCTGTCCTTGCTCGTATGAGGTGGTTTACATATTTATGCAAGTACTTCTCTGACAATAGATGTGTAACAATCTAATGTAACATTGTATGGAAATACAAGATAACACTGATGCAGACATGTTTTACACATTTAACAAGATGCTTTATTAATGCAGCAGAGTTAATCAGTTTTTCAATGTTTGTCGTCAGCCGGGTCAATCTGTCCGTGAACTCCCTGTCAGTTGCCTCCGTATGCTCCAGTATTTGTTTTTTTTTACTTTTAAGTTCTCCTGCATGAGAACCAACAGCTGTCCGTCGTTTTAAGTTTTTCTAGTCTGTAACTACACAAACGCGCACTTTTATGGCAAGATTCGACACCAAATACGTTGCTTGTTTTCAGTAGATGTGTCCTGCACACGCGCAGTAGGAGGAGATTCACTTAAATCTCTGTTTCAATGTGGATAGAGATATTTTCAAAAACGCATAGTGTGGACGCCTATCGTTTTTATGTGAAATCGGTGTTTTCAAAATTATCCGGTCTAGTGTGGATGTAGCCTTACCTGCAACATCCCATTGTTTCCAAGAAACAATGAGTGGCTCATAAATAGCATCATTACTGTATGGCCACTGGGAGGAGGAATCTGCTCTTGAATAGCATCTTAATGTTTCATGACAACAGCGATCTATTCACAGGCAATATCTATCTATTCAGTGAGAACAAGCTAGGCCCTTGGTGATAAACTGCTGTTCCTGACAGGCTACGAATGTGGTAGGGCGCTGCTCTGACACTGAATCTCTCTGTGATTACAGGAAAAGATGAAGGTTGCAATTGTTCGATCTAAAGCCAGTGTATTATGCCTAAACAAGGGAAACTACAATGGGATGAGGGAGGAGTAGGAAAGGGTAGACTGGGAACACAGGCTATATGGTCGGACAGTTTAGGAACAGTGGAACACATTCAAAGAGATTTTTCATGGTGCTCAACAATAGAATATTCCAATTAAAAGCAAGGACAGTAAGGGTGTGGAGAGCCAGCCTTGGACAACTAAAGAAATAAAGAAAGACATCAAGTTAAAAGTTTGTGCATACAAAGTCGCCAAGAGTAGTGAGAAACTGGAAAATGGGGAAAACTTTAAAAAGCAACAAAGAACCCTAAGCGAGCAATAAAGAAAGGGAAGATAGATTATGAAACTAAACTAGCACAAAATATAAAAACGAATAGTAAAAGCTTTTATAATTATATAAAGCGGAAAAGGGTGGCTAAAGTGGACGCAGGTCCCTTGGGGGATGAGAAGGGGAAGTGATATTGGGTAATGAAGAAATGACCAAGGCTTTGAAAGACTATTTTGTGTCAGTCTTTACGGTGGTTGACATGTCTAACATGCCAAAGAGGGATGATACGGATGCTTTGGGAGGTGAGGACCTCAATACAATAGCTATCACTAAAGAGGTAGTGCTGAGAAAACTTGTAGGTCTAAAGATGGACAAGTCACCTGGTCCAGTTGGAATACATCCCAGGGTACTGAAAGAAATGGCAGATATTATAGTAGAGGCTTTGGTGATAATTTACTAAAATTCTCTGGACTCTGGGCAGATTGGAATAAGTCAAATATCACGGTACAGTTCAAAACAGAATGCAGGCAAAAGCCAGGTTAACTATAGGCCAGTTAGTTTAATATCTGTAGTTGGGAAAATGCTTGAAGCTATCATTAAAGAAGAAATAGCGAAGCATCTGGAAAGAAACGCAGACACAGCATGGGTTCAGCAAAGGTGGGTCCTGTTTGATAAAATTACTGGACTTCTTTGAGGTTATACAGGCCCAGTAGAAAGAGGGGAACAGATTGCCATTATTTAGTTGTATTTCCAGAAGGCATTCGATAAAGTGCCACATAAAAGAATTATCCATAAGGATGCATAGTGTTCGGAGTGATGTATTAGAATGGATAGAGGATTGGTTAACCAATAGAAAGCAGAGTTCGGATACAGGGGTGTTTCTGTGGTTGGCAATCGGTGGTGAGCAGTGTGCTGCGGTAGTCAGTGCTGGGGCCGAAACTATCCATGATATATGTTCACTATCTGGAAGAGGGGACCTTTGGAAGAAAAAATGGAAGATAAGATTATTTAAATAGTAAAAGATTGCAGCATGCTGCTGTGCAGAAGGACTTGGAAGTACTTGTGCATAAATCGCAAAAGGTTGGTTGCAAATGTAGCAGACTATCAAGAAGACAAATGGAATGTTGGCTTTCACTGCTAGAGGGATTGAATTTCAGTGCACGGAGGTTATGCTGCAAATGTATAGGGTACTGGTGAGGCTGCACCTGGAGTACTGCGTGCAGGTCTGGTCTCCTTACTTGAGGAAGGATATACTGACTTCGGAGGCAGTGCAGAGGAGGTTCACTAGGTTGATTTCAGAGGGGGTTAGACTATGAGGACGGATTGAATCACCTGGGACTGTATTTGCCGGAATTCAGAAGATTGAAAGGAGATTTCGTACAAAATTATGAAAGGGATAAATAAGATAGAGGCAAGAAAGCAGTTTCCAATGGTAGCTGAGCTAGAACTAGGGGACATAGTCTCAAGATTCAGGGAAATAAATTTAGGAAGGAGATGAGGAGGAACTGCTTTTCTCAAAGAGTGGTGAATCTGTGGAATTCTCTGCCCAATGAAGTAGTGGAGGCTACCTCAGTAAATATATTTAAGACAAGGCTGGATAGATTTTTGCATAGCAGGGGAATTAAGGGTTATGGGGGAGAAGGCAGGTAGGTGGAAATGCATCCATGGTCAGATTAGCCATGATCTTATTAAATGGTGCAGCAGGCTGGACATGCCAGATAGCCTACTCCTGCTCCTGGTTCTTATGTTCTTATGTAAGATGCTGTAGAGTGTTTGCTTATTCCCCTACACTAGAGTCACTTGAACCAGCAGACACCATGTGGCGATATCATTGAAAGAATTTTCATTGATGACTTTCCTCATTTTTGCACAATGTGGTACAGGCAACTACACTGAATTTAGCCTTGCTACCAAGAAAAGCGCAGATTGAATCATAGCACTTTTTGCTGGGTGAAAAGCATAACTTCCTATCAAGAGAGGCTAGTTATTTGGGTCTGTATTCACTGGAGTTCAGGACTACAGGGACCTCATTCAAATATACAATATCCTAAGGGTGCCTGACAAGGTAGAAGTTGAGATGTTTTGGGAATAGTCATGAACATGGGGACAAACAGTACTTACAGATTAATGGGCCCATCATTTAAAAATAAATGGTAGAGAAATTTATTCTCTCTGAGGGTGGTGAAACTCTTGAATTCTCAGCCCCAGAGGTATTAGAACATTGAATATATTTAAGGTGAACATAAATATTTTTAAGATTGAAAAACTGAGGATAATGTAGAAATGGCACAAAAGAGAAGGCCAGCAAAGATCAGCCATTATCATTTTGAATAGAGGGAAAGATTTGAGGGGGGGATTGGTGACTTATACCCCCTCCAATTTCCTTGAGCTCGTGTTCTGATGCTGTTTTTGACAAGTTTTAAATTTTTAAAGGGATGCAAAATTAGAACTTAATTAAATTTAATTTTTAAGCAAGCATCTTTCCCTTTTAATACTGTAAGAAATTGCAGAATTGTGGGTACACAAAAATCAGCCTGGCCTCCCTGGACTCTACCTGCATTCCCGTTGCCATGGAAGAAGAGCTGACATAATCATTGACTCCTCCCACCCCAGTCATTCTCTCTTCTCCCCCTTTCCACGGGACAGAAAGTATGAAAGCTTGAAAACATTTATCAGGCTCAAGATCAACCTATACCCACTGCTATAAGCCTCTTGAATGAACCTCTTGTATAACAAAGATGAACTTTTGATCTCACAATTTATTTTGTTGTGACCCTTGTACCTTATTATTTACCTGTGCTGTACTTTCTCTGTAAATGTAACACTACATTCTGCATTCTTCTATTGTTTTACCCTTTGTGCTACCTTGACGAACTTGTTTCAAAATAATCTGTATGCAAAATTTTTCACTGTATCTCACTATATGCAATAATAATAAACCAATTACCAGAAGTGAATGGTTTCTTTAGCCAAAAGAATAATTGTTCATTATTTTATACCCAATCCAACAGTTGAGACGGCGCTGGTGAGCCACAGTGACGGGTTGTTGGCCGCATACAAAACTTCTAAATATACCTCTTCTGTATTATTCTCACTGTACTCTGTAGCCTGTAATTCCCTTTAAGCAGCACACATTTGAACCATCTTAATAAACTTAACTCTCAAGCACACAGGTACCGTACTTTTAAGCAGATGAAGGTACATCACCATGGCAAGAGAGAGAGGACTCTAAACCAGGCTGAGAAGCAGAGGTATGTAACTCTCTCTACCTAGTATCTTCTCAGCAATTGCACAGTCACTGAAGAACAAGATTGAAGAGCTAAAAGCAAAATTGCAGTATTGGAGGGAAATGAGGAATTGCTGTGTTCTGTGTTTCACAGAGATATGGCTCAATTTGGACACACCAGATGCATCCATAAGACCTGAAGACTTCACTATACACAGGACGGACTGGACTGATGACATGGAGAAGGCAAAAGGTGGGAGTCTATGTTTCACGATAGACTCTTCGTTGTGCTCAAACACATCAGTGTTGTCGTATTCTTGTTCACCTGACCTGGAACATCTAACGATTAACTACCAACTGTTCAACTTACCTAGAGATTTACTGTGATCCTGACTGCAGTTTACATGCCACCAAAAGCTTATGCTGACCAGACACTCGAGATATTCAATGCTACCATCGTGGGCAAAGTACTGGAGAGTTTAACATCGGTAGCTGAGCGAAGGGCGCTGAGTAGGCTACGGTCAATTATGGAAAACTCTGAACATCCTCTACATAGCACCATCCAGAGACAGAGAAGCAGTTTCAGCGACAGGTTACTATCGATGCAATGCTCCTCAGACAGGATGAAGAGGTCAATACTCCCCAATGCCATTAGGCTTTACAATTCTACCGCCAGGACTTAAGAACTTTTTAAAAGCTATTATTAATGCTTTTTGAGATAGTGATTTAGATGCATATCATATTTTCTTACTGAGTTAAGTATTGTATGTAATTAGTTTTGCTACAACAAGTGTATGGGACATTGGAAAAAAGTTGAATTTCCCCATGGGGATGAATAAAGTATCTATCTATCTATCTATCTATCAAACAAGAAACAGTCCATCCCAATGCATTTAAAATCATACTCAGAGACTTCAATGTGGCTCGATTAAAGAAATCTATGTCCAATTGTCATCAGCATATAACCTACAGCATTAGCGATCCCAACACAGTAGACTACTGCATTACTACTGTAAGAAATGACTACCGTTTCGTGCTTAGACCACATTTTGGGAAATCTGATTCCTTAGCTGTATACAGGTAGAGGCTAGAGAGCGAGGCTCCTTAGGTAAGTGTTCGCAGAAGGCTGAGGAGCGGCTACGAGGTTGTTTCAAGTCAATAGATTTGGCCACTTTCAACGACATACAACATGGCTGTCATAGTCATTGTAAAAACAGTTTTAGGTGAGTATGTCCCCATAGGATCATTTCATGTCTTCCCTAACGAGAAGTCCTCAATGAACCATGAGGTCTGCAACCTGCTGAGAGGTAGCTCAGTGGCATTCAGGTTTGGCGACCAAGTAAAATACAAGAGGTCCTCTGTATTCCCTAGTAGTTTGTCCAGATTAATAGTTAATCCTCTTGTTAGACACACTCTGCGTATATGGGCTCAGTTTAGGAAATTTTATGGTTTCCATGGTTTTTCCTTTTCCAGCCCTATCTTACATAATCACCTTTTTTTACCTACTACGTATGACTCAGCATTCCATGATTGGTATAGGAAGGGCATTAGACATTTTGAAGATCTTTTTATTGATAATCGCTTCGCTTCTTTTCAACAGCTCTCTGCTAAGTTCAATCTGCCCAATGCTCATTTTTTTAGATATCTCCAAATTAGACACTTTATTACTCCTTTAATTCCTAACTTCCCTGAAATGCCTGAGAAAAATGTTATGGACTTATTTCTTTCTATTAATCCACTAGGTAAAGGTTTAATATCATTTATTCGTGATAAATTAGCAGCTTTACGACGTGTCCCTGTGGATAAAATTAAAATGGCATGGGAGCATGATTTAAATACCTCCTTATCTGATGAGACTTGGGACTCGATTCTCAAATCGGTTAATTCAACCTCTCTTTGTGCTCGCCATTGCCTTTTACAGCTTAAGATTGTTCATAGAGCCCATATGTCTAAATCAAAATTATCCCGATTTTACCCTAACATTAGTCCATTTTGTGATAAATGCAAAAGGGGTGAGGCCTCTCTCATTCACATGTACTGGCTTTGTCCTAGCTTGGAGAAATTTTGGAAAGATGTCTTCATAACGTTATCGCATATTCTGAATCATCACCTAGAACCTAACCCTTTAATTGCTTTGTTCGGTTTCTGGGGTGAGACAGATTTACATCTGAGTTCGACTAAGTGTCGAATATTATCTTTTGCCTCTCTCCTGGCTAGGCATTTAATCCTCCTTAGATGGAGATATGTTGCCCCGCCCACGCATGCTCAATGGCTTAACAATATTATGGCCTGCTTAGACCTTGAAAAAATTCATTATTCAGTTCTTAATTCGGATTTAAAGTTCCATAAGGTCTGGGGACCTTTTATTGAGTACTTTCATAACCTTCCTCTTGACTAGGATTTTTTTTCGGTCCCTTGCTTTCAGCTCTTTCCCTTTTTTTTTGGTAGTAGGCATTAATATCTTCTGTTGCTAAGTGTATTTACAGTTTTGGGGGTTTGATTGTCCTGATTTATATTCTCTATATTGTGTTGTGGTTGGTCTGTTTTTTTTGTTGCGGGGCTTGGGGGGATACTAATTTTACATGTCTTCAATTTGGGTGCTTTCTCAATTATCTTTCTTTGTATCATATTATTATTGTATGTTTATTTTTGCACTGTATCAATGTTCTTCATTTTGATCTGGGTTTTTTTTTATCTGTAGCTATGTAGAAAATGTATAAAAAAACTAATTAAAAAAAGGAAAAAAAAAATACAAGAGGTCCAGGTACGATCCCCAGAAAGCCATCTCACAGGCAAAGTGGCAATTCGGGACCAAACTTGAATCACTGAAGGATGCTTGACAGTTGTGGCAATGCTTGAATACCATTACCTCAAAGTAAAATCAAGCGATAAAGGTGACAACAAGGCTTTGCTCCCATATGAGCTTCTATGTCTTCTATGCTCGCTTTGACCATCAAAATGGAGGAATCTTCACTAACTTCAATCCTGTGATTTCATTCTCTGAGGCTGACATAAGAGCATCCTTCAGCAGAGTAATTATATCCATACTTAAGAAGAATGTGGCAACCTGCCTCAATGACTATCATCCAGTAGCACTTACACCCACTGTGATGAAGTGCTTTGAGAAGTTGTTGACTAAACATATCAACTCCTGCCTGAGAAGTGACTCATATCCTCTCCATTTTGCCTACTGGCATAACAGGTCCATATCAGATGCCACTTCAGCGGCTCATCACTCAATCCTGGAACATCTGGACAGCAAAGATACGTACATCAGGATGCTCTTTATTGACTACAGCTCGGTATTCAGTATTATTATCTCCTCAAAACTAATCAGTAAGCATCAAATCCTTGGCTTCAATACCTCCTTGTACTATAGGATCGTCGATTTTCTTGCTTACAGACTCAGTCAGTTCAGATTTTCAACATCTCTTCCAAAATCTCCATCAGCACAGATGCACCCTAAGGCTGTGCGCTTCACCCTCTGCTCTACTCACTTCACATTTATGTCTGTGTGGCTAAGCACAGCTCCAACGGCATATTTAAGTTTGCTGACGACACCACTGTCATTGGCCAATTCAAAGGTGGTGAGAAATCAAGGAGGGAGATTAAAAACCTGGTGCCATAACAACAATTTTTTTAGTCAATGTCAGCAAGAACAAGGGACTGATTATTAACTTCATGAGAAGGAAACTGGAGGTCCATGAGCCAGTCCTCATCAAGGGATCAGAGGTAGACAGGGTTAGCAAATTTAAATTCCTCGGTGTTATCATTTCAGCGGATCATTTCTGGGTGCAGCATGTATGTGCAATTACAAAGAAAGTATGGCAGTGCCTCTATTTCTTTAGAAATTTGTAAAGATTCAACATGACATCTAAAACTTTGACAAACTTCAATAGATGTGTGGTGGAGAGTATACTAACCTGTTCTATCATGGCCTGGTATGGAAACACCAATTGCCTTGAACGGAAAATCCTACAAACGTAGTGGATACGGCACAGTTCACCACGGGTAAAGCCCTTCCCACCACTGAGCACATCTACATGAAGTGCTTTTGTAGGAAAGCCTTTTCTATCATCAAGGACCCCCACCGCCCTAACCATGTTCTCTTCTGACTGTTGCCATTGGGAAGAAGGCACAGGAGCCTCAGGATCCACACCACCAGGTTCAGGAATTACTGCTCAACCACCAGGCTCTTGAACTAGAGGGGATAACTTAATTTGCCCTATCACTGAACTGTTCCCATATATTATGGATACACTATCAAATACTCCATCTCATGTTCTTGGCATTTCTTGTTTATTTTTTCTTTTGTCTTTTGTATTTACATGGATTGTTGTGCTTTGCACATTGTTTGTCTGTCCTGTTAGACGCAGTATTGAATTTTATGAGTATTGTATGCCTGTAAAAAAAAATCAAATCTTATATAGATGTACTGTACTTTGATAAAAAAAATCACTTTGAACTTTGAGATAGTCAAACTATAGGAGTTTACGAAGTCATTTGAACCTGAAGGCAAAATACTGGCGGCTGACATAAACAAGCCAAACAAGTTATCATTTTACGATACACATTCACCAGGTATTTTTAACATGAACACCCACAAAGTGGCAGAACAATTCTGATATAAACCTACTTCATATGTATTATCTACTCATTCCATTGTAAATATTATCCTGACACATAGAAGTATGATTATCTCTGAAGAGCTAACAAGATTTTCAAAATCATTCCCTGAACATGAAGGATGCGAAAAATACTGCTGAAATAATCTAACATCAAAAATAAAAGAATTACTTAAAATGAAGTGAAATATACAATCACATGCATTCTCCACCTGCTGTTTATAGTGTGTTATCTGAATCAACAACTAGACCCAGTTTACACCCGGGTGTAGCAGTTTTTTATACTCACTTAACAATTTCCTTATTTCAAGCAAAGATGCTCAGTCTTTATTGATCTCTCTATTAACTTATTTGCAGTGAAGATTACATATAGCAGTGATAAAATGGAAAAGCCACCAGTCTTACTGTGCCCAGGTATATTTTTAGCTGCCTATTGCTCTACAATTGCTTATAAATGAAAATCTGAATGCTTAGATAACTCTGAGAAATCTTCTTCCCATGATTCCAACTTTAATTTTCCAACAACAACACACACAAAATGCTGGTGGAACACAGCAGGCCAGGCAGCATCAATAGGAAAAGCACTGTCGACGTTTTGGGCCGAGACCCTTCGTCAGGACTAACCGAAAGGAAAGATAGTAAGAGATTTGAAAGTAGTGGGGGGAGGGGGAAATGTGAAATGATAGGAGAAGACCGGAGGGGGTGGGATGAAGCTAAGAACTGAAAAGGTGATTGGCGAAAGTGATACCGAGCTGGAGAAGGGAAAGGATCATGGGACAGGAGGCCTCAGGAGAAAGAACGGGGGGGGGGGGGGAAGCACCAGAGGGAGATGGAGAACAGGCAAACAACTAAATATGTCAGGGATGGGGTAAGAAGGGGAGGAGGGGCATTAACGGAAGTTAGAGAAGTCAATGTTCATGCCATCAGGTTAGAGGCTACCCAGCCGGTATATAAGATGTTGTTCCTCAAACCTCAGTTTGGATTCATTTTGACAGTAGAGGAGGCCATGGACAGACATATCAGAATGGGAATGGGATGTGGAATTAAAATGTGTGGCCACTGGGAGATCCTGCTTTTTCTGGCAGACCGAGCGTAGGTGTTCAGCGAAACGGTCTCCCAGTCTGCGTCAGGTCTCACCAATATTTAAAAGGCCACACCGGGAGCATCGGATGCAGTATATCACACCAGCCGACTCACAGGTGAAGTGTCGCCTCACCTGGAAGGACTGTCTGGGGCCCTGAATGGTGGTGAGGGAGGAAGTGTAAGGGCAGGTGTAGCACTTGTTCCGCTTGCAAGGATAACTTCTCTAACTTCAGTTAATGCCCCTCCTCCGCTTCTTACTCCATCCCTGACATATCTAGTTGTTTGCCTGTTCTCCATCTCCCTCTGGTGCTCCCCCCCCCCTCCTTTCTTTCTCCTGTGGCCTCCCGTCCCACGATCTTTTCCCTTCTCCAGCTCGGTATCACTTTCACCAATCTCCTTTCCAGCTCTTAGCTTTATCCCACCCCCTCCGGTCTTCTCCTATCATTTTGCATTTCCCCCTCCCCCCACTACTTTCAAATCTCTTACTATCTTTCCTTTTGGTTAGTCCTGACGAAGGGTCTCGGCCCGAGACGTCAACAGTGCTTCTCCTATAGATGCCACCTGGCCTGCTGTGTTCTACCAGCATTTTGTGTGTGTTGTTTGAATTTCCAGCATCTGCAGATTTCCTCGTGTTTGCTCTTTAATTTTCCAACTTTGTCTCTCTTCTCCGGATTGTTACTTCAATCTGTCACTGAGACTGCATTAGTCAAACAAATATTTTCTAATTTTTTACAAGGGTTGTGTGTGTTTTTGGCATTGTTAAATGTCGTTGAGGCTCTTGTGCTGAGCTCCTTTCTTCCTATTGTGATCCACTGGGCATCACAGTCAGTAAAGCTTCTATGTCATAGCACCAGGTTCAATCCTGATCTTTGCAGCTGTCTACATGGAGTTCACACATCTTCTGTGTCCTTGAGTTCCCAAAGAATACCAAAGATGTCAGGTTTGGTAAGTTTATTAGGCATTGCAAGTTGTCTCTAGAATATTGATCAGTGCTAAAATCTGACTGGAGTTGATGATAATGTAGGATTAGTATAGACAATTGGCTGATGACCCTAATAACCAGCATATACTTAGTGTTTCTACGCTGTATTTCAGACTCTCTTTTATGAAGGAACTTCCCTAAACTGCCAGGTGTATCGTTACACAATTCTGATCTTCCAATGAATAGGGAATGCAATGCCTCCAAGTCAGGATGATATGCAATCAAGAGAGGTACTATTGCTCCACAAAAAAATGCTCCTACCTCTTTAGAGGGTAGAGGTTCCACATTTGGAAAGTATTGCTGAAAAGAAAACCTTGATGAGCTGCTGTGACACATCTTGTGGAGGTTACACCCAATAGCTAAAATCTCTCAGGAGTGAATGAAGAGGTGCCATTCCTTTGGGCTGCTCTTTCCTGGATGACAATAAGCCTCTTATATGCTGCTGGAGCTATTATTTTCTGGTAAAAGGAAAAAAAATCAATTGCAGCTATGCCTACATCTCTATATCAGACCTAATGCACAATACTCAACCTCTGACCTGACTTTGTACCCAGAGTACTTATCTGGCTGGTCCAATTAAATCTTTTGTTGATGGCAAGCAGAGTTAGGTGATAAAACATTGAATTGTCCGTTAATCAGAGAAGAGAGACCTGTCTTTCAGGTGTTCTTCTGTCACTGGTCAGCCTTAGTCCTCTCCTGATGTTGTCCATACCTTCCTGGCTGTGCAATAAATCAGCTGCAGATTTGTGAATGGAACTGCACTCTGTGCAACGTAGGAATGTCACCAAAAAAACAGTTGGGCATAGGACACGGCCAGGAGAAACTGGTGCAGTTATTCTCGGCCATGTCTTATGCCCAAAGATCCTCAGCAGCTTTTTTGGCAATGAGACAGTCATGACTGGCTTTTAGAGTCCACATCCCCCTTTATCCTCAGTACAGTGCCATCTTGCAGCGCGCTTTTCCAAGTCCCAATTACTCCCATTTTTTGAAGGCTCTTTGATGCTAACACAGTCAAAAGCTGCTTTGCTGCTAAAGGCAACTGCTGTCACTTGTAATTTAGCCCTTTATTCCTGTTTAAACCAATACTGCATCGGTTCAAGCAACAGGTCCCAAATCCTATTGCATTTTAATGAACCCTCCTTCACACAGATATCCAGGTTGGGCTTGGCCAAATGCTTCAGGTCAAGGATTCCATCTGAGAAAGTGAACAGTTGCAGAGCGGGTGGGTTGTACAAAGGGGTAGGATAGGATAAGGCCAGATTTATCCAAGATTCCAATATTTAAGTCGACAGATGCTTTAGACAGAGAGAAAAACTACAAAGGTACATGTCAAAGCTGTGAAATGTAGTTCCAAACTTTAAGTACAAATTTCATAACTTAAACTTGTCCCTTTGCTTCTTATCTCTTTTTCCAACTGTCCTCATTAATCTACTAACCAGACAGTTCTATGAACATTTTCTGCATCTGATATCATATGATTACCTCAATCCAACTTGTGTTAACCTCTTTCTGCCTATATCCTACTTCACACTGAGTTTCACTGATCTAACACCTTACTTCTTGCTGTTTCGTGTCAGTTTCTGATTAAACAGATTTATTTTAATAATTTGAATCTGATTTTCCAATTCCTCCAAGGGTGTCACATGCCCCGCACCCAACGTTTTCCTATCTCAGAAATACCCTCCAGTCCTACAATTCCAATAACTCTGTGCTACATCTAAATAATTGCTTTACAAGTGCCTAATGATCTGTAATTTTTTTTCTAATATTTTTACCCCATTTCTTTCCTCCTCTTAAGTGCTCCTTTTTGATCTGCTTTTATGGTTCATGTTATCATATCAAAGTCGAAAGTAAATTTATCAAAGTACTTACAGTGTATGTCACCATATATTATTCTGAGATTCATTTACTTGCCGGCATTCAGCGTAGAACAAAGTACAGTGGAATCATGAAAAACTGCGCTCAAAATCAAATAGTGTTGTACATTGCTTGATACTGCTCACAAGTATCTTGGAGCAACTGCTGTGTGAAAGGCTCTACCTAAACGTTACTGTCATTTCATATTGAAATTATCAATTACAAAAGCACCTTCAGGTAATACTTGTACAATTGAATACTCATCTTAAAATTAAATATTCTAATCGACCTATTGATTTTGAATAATTTGTTCACAAGCTCTGTCTCTACAACCTTGCAATAGCAGCTTAGAACTTACATTACAGTCGGCCCTCCTTATCCACGGGGGATTGGTTCCGAGACACCCCCCCCCGCGGATACCAAAAATCGCAGATGCTGAAGTCCCTTATTTAACCTGAATCAGTGCTGTGGTCTTTAGGACCCAGCAGAACCCTGGACTTTATTTAACATGTTCAGTGCGGTGGACATTAGGACCCGGCGTAGCTCTGAATCTGCGGTGTATCTGTTCACGAAAATAATCACGATCGCGATTGAAAATAAGGTGGAAGAAATAAAGCGATTGGAAAGAGGTGAAACGCCATCGGTCATCGGAAAAGTGTTAGGCTACAGTCAGTCAATGATTGGAACAATTTTAATGGAGCATTTGAAAGGCCCTGCCCCAATGAAAGCTACAATTATTACTGAGCAATGCAGTGGTTTAATTATTGAAATACGTATGTTTCTTAAGTGTTTTATATGCATAGAAAGGTAAAATATGTACTATATACTAAGAAAAACATTTGACTAACTGACGCTAAATAATACTGGATGTACCTGTTCCGACTTCAAATCTGACTTAAAGACAGACTCAGGAATGGAACTCATTCATAACCCTGGGACTGCCTGTACTTTTAAGTCATTTCTAGATTACTTATAATACCTAATACAATGTAAATGCTATGTAAATAGTTGTTATACTGTATTGTTTAGGGAATAATGACAAGAAAAAATAGTCTGTACATGCTCGAACAACGAGTGCTGGAGAAAGAACTTCCGGGTTTTCCCGATTCGCAGTTGGTTGAATCCGCGCTTGCGGAATCCGCGGATGAAGGCCGACTGTACCTTGTAATGTTCATATTGTTGTGCCTTCTGACAGTATTGCTAGTTTTACATAGGAAATGCAAATAAATATCACCTCCTTGATAGGCAATGCAGCACTTATCATTTTGATTCTGATTTCCCTCTCACCCCTTCTCTTCTCCTCACCTCACCTGCCTACCTTCCTCCGGTGCTTCGCTCCCTTTCTTTTCTACAATGTTCCACTCTCTCCTCCTATCAGATTCCATCTTCTTCAGCCCTTTACCTCTTCCACCTATCACCTCCCAACTCTCACTTCATTCCCCTCTCCCCCATACAACCACCTTCCCCTCACCTATCACCTACCAGCTTATACTACTCCCCCTCCTCCCAATGTCCTATTCTGGATTCTACCCCCTTCCTTAACCAGTCCCAACAAAGGCTTGGGAGTCAAAAGTCGACTGTTCATTCACTTCCATAGATGCTGCCTGACCTGCTGAGTTCCTCCAGCATTTTATGTGTTTTGCTCTGGATTTTCAGTATCCACAGAATCTCTTGTGTTAATCAACTGTCAATAAATTTGCAGATGTCCACAGCTAATAGCCAAGCAATAGCTTGCAGTTAAATAATTATTTATTTTACTTAAGCATACAGTAGTCTTCAGCACAATAGAAAGGAACAAATATGGAACAGCCCTAATTCATTTCCTGCTTCTTCCACGGTATCCCACAAGGTAAGCCCAACAGTGTATCCCTGAACCATATTCCATTTGACGCAAGCCAGCTGCACATGGATTTCCAGGTTTGGCATGAGGCAAATAATTGTTACGAATGGACCCAGCCCTGACCACAATCAAAACAGTTGTTGTTTCCGACTTTAAAGGCCTGCAGCAAAATGTAGTTAGTGCCTGTTGCAGAGATTTGTGCTTCGGTTTAAAAATACACTGACAGAGCTGCTGGTGCAAGGTTATATAGGTATCTTAAGTGCCCTTCTTGGTCTAGACTGCTTGAGAGAGTGTGTGCTTTTAATCAACCTTCAGCCTATTAACCCATCACACATCGATTTTTGTCCAATCTAGATGACAACAAAAGCCATTTACAACCATTATGGGAATCAGCCTCATCAATAAATTAACTGTCAAATGGAACTATATCATCTTACTACATAATCATAATGCTTGTCTATATAATTAGTTCATTGTACAACTACCTGTTGCCACATAATTTCTTTACATCACTACTGTACGATTTACTGGGAAGCATTATTAATGGATCTTTATATGTCCCATATTTAAGCATTCACTTTAACAAGATGACCACTGCAGAAGATAATGCTCTCAAAAGTCTGCAATTTGCTCATATATGATCCTTTTCAATGAAATGTACCACTTGTTATAAATGCAATACAATCTAAATAATTGATGAGATGCAATTTATTTCAATGATTTCCATTAAAGATAATTAGAGATCAAGGCCAGTGAAAGCAAGAGCATTATATCATAAAACCAACTTGTATTTTCGGCTTAAAGGGATGACCTTCTTCTATCTCCATAGATTAAGCTTAATGACTCAATTTCTCAACATGAATAAGAGGAGCCTGCAGAAGACTGCTGATGGGCCATTCAAAATAATCTGCAGTCTCCTCAGTTCAATTTCCTGATGCTGCAAGAAAAAGTGAAGGATATACTGAGATGAGATGATGCTTATCTTATCTTTATTTCTCAAAAAGAAAATCCTCGGAGGCTGGATTTCTAATTACTTTAGGATTCGAGAGATTTTGTGGTGGAACATGGTTAATATTGTTCTAATAGGTTAGGGCCATGATGTGGAAATTTAATGACGCATTCAACCAAACTCAGCTGCACCGAATATATCTGAAAATGTTGGCAAAGTCTGGTGATTTTCTTATCTTCAAAAAACTTTTTGTCCCCAAACAGCAATTAGTGTGTAACAGTCCCTCTGCAGTTTTGTTCAAATAAGGTGAGAATACTTGACTTCTGGATACATGTGTAAACTAGCAAGCTTGGGAAGCATATTTAATCACTCCAACATGCTTTTCCTCTGGCGCCCTTTTCCATAAAAGTCTCATAATCTGACAGATTCAGGACTTTGGTAGTACCAAACCAGTATATTTTCCAGACTACTGGATTGTCATTAATAACCCATCACATTTGCAATTAACTTTTTAAATATATGTTGCACAGTATTATCATAAATTTCCCAATAAACCTGGTAAGTTTAAAAGCAGTATAGGCAACAGAACCTGGTCAGTTTAAAGAGGGCATTGGAATTGGGACCCCAGTGAATTAAATGAGTGCAGAAAGGGGGTCCCAGTGTGTTGAACAGGAACTAAAACTATAGTAAATTGGAAGACGCTTTGGGAACTGGAAATGCAGGGAGCTGAAAGGGACCGTGGTAATCATCTTCTCGTGAGCCTAGTGCCAAACCTTCAAGATTTCTGAAAATTGAAGTACATACTTTCAGGGTGGGGGGGAGAAGAGAGAAAAGAGAAAGAGGAGGGAAGGAGAGAGAAGGGGAAAGAGAGAGAGGGGAGGAAAGAGGGTGGGAGAGTGGGGAGAGGAGTGAGGGAGATGAGAGGGATGGGGAAGAGGGGGAGGGGGGAAAGGGGAGAGGGGGGAGAGGGGAGTCAGAGAGGGGGATGGAGGGGATGGGGGATAACTAGCTTCACATTTGAAAAGCCATACTTAATTATCTGTGTATCTGAAAATTTCAGAATATGCATCTTATAAGTTGTTTTATGGATACTTGAAAGCAGGAAGACAAACAAGTTGCACATTAACACCAGTGGTGTTACTGGTGGGAGTTGGCCCCTCAGTGATCCAGTGACCAAGGTTCAATCCTGACTCCTAGTGTCTTCTATGCACAGTCCGTATGTTCTCTCGTGACTGTATGGGCTTCCTCCAGATTATCTACTCCATATCCCAAGAGCTGCAGGCTGGTGGATGAGTTGGCCACTGTCAGTTTCCTCCAATGTGAGGGTGAGTGGTCAAATATGGGGGAGGGGGATGATCAGTATTTGAAAGGAATAAAATAGAATTAATGTAGGATTAGTGCAATGGGTAGTGTGACCCAGTGGGCTGAAAGATCTATTCCATGCAATATGGCTCCAAAACAAGCACTCATTTCATTCCCTGTGTTTGTTTTGTCATGCATTCACAAATCGGATGAGAGAGAGATCAAACTTTACTCCATCTTAGATTCAGCACCAGACTGCTTCACTCTTTGGATCAATATCCAATTCTGCTGGGGCAACTACTCCTCAGTGGTTACTGTCTTTATTCAGATGTTCACTGCCATCTCCTGCATTCTTCAAATAAACTAGATAAAAGGAAAACACTCTTGTCAGATTTCCACATGAAGCCTAAAATAGCATTCCATCAGGATTCACAGTGATATGTCACCCATTGATTTCTGCATTAACTGGATTTGGATTAGCTTCTGAAAACACTGGCACATCAGCTTTGTCACAAAAAGCTTCAGTGAATTTAAATACCACTTATTCCTTGGCGGAAAGAAATTGCCATGAGTCCAATTAGATATGTACTTCATTTGGTCACCAGAGTAAAAAGCAAAGGAGACTCTGTAAATTGATTCTGGTGAATGCACCTCCTGGGATCACCAACTCAACACTGCTGCCAATGGCTGATTAGTCCTGATTTACTATAAAGCATTTGTAAGATCATTGATCCAGAAGGTTAAACTACGGTTCCCTTATGAAGTGTCTGCCATCTGGTGTAACATTTTCAGCCACTACCTGCTCCAGCCAATTGTTTGAAATCCTTATCCGACTGACAGCAGGGTATCTGCAAACTAAATAATCCTCACTTCTGATAATAATGAGGTAAACTCTTATGGTAATACTAAGCACCTTTCTTATATAGAAATACCATTACAGGTGTCCCCCGATTTTCGAACATTCGCTTTACGACACCCCGCTGTTAAGAAAGACCAACACGGTACTTTGAAAATAATCAGAAAAGCTTGATTCCCAAAAAAATATTTTTTATACAGTACTTTGCAAGTGCATGATTGTAGAGCTAGAAATCAGAAGAGACATTAGCACTGAGTTACGGAATCACAGAATCACACAGCAAGGACAAAGACCCTTTGGCCCAATGGTCGATTTCATCTATGATTCCCATCTAACATAGTCCCATTCACCTGCAATTTGGCCCATATCCCTCTTATCCTTTCTTCTCCATGTAAATTGATTGTTAATGCCTCTGTCTCAAACATTTACTCTTGTAGTTCATTCGACATACTGATCGCACTCTGGATGTTAAAGATATCCACAGGTTCCTACTAAGTCTCTCCCTTCTCACCTTAAATCTATGTCCACTAGTTCTCAATTCCCCAATCATGGGAGAAAGATTATGCATATAGGTTACTCTACCCCTCATAATTATAAACACCTCGATGATTATTTCCCACTCTCCTACACTCCAATGAAAAAATTTTCAACTTGCTCAACTTCTCTCCGAGTTGAGATAACACACAAAATGCTGGAGGAACTCAGCAGGCTGGGCAGCATCTATGGAAAAGAGTACAGTCGACCTACTGGGGCCGAGACCCTTTGGTGGGACTGGAGGAAAAAAGCTGAGGAGTAGATTTAAAAGGTGGGGGGAGGGGAGAGAGAAACACAAGGTGATAGGTGAAACCTGAAGGGGGATAGATGAAATTGGAAGGAGCTATCAGCAGAGCAGCAACGGTGTGTATTTCTGGGGAAAAATGAGGAAGGTGCAGGATATGGGTATTCCAAAAATGAAGAAATACTCAAATGGTAAAATAGTACAATCGTGGCTGATAAGGGAAGTCAAAACTATTGTAAAAGTAAAAGGCATACAACAAAGCAAAAATTAGTGGGAAGATAGAGGATTAGGAAGTTTTTAAAAACCTACAGAGAGCAACTAAACAAAATTAGGAGGGAAAAGATGAAATATGAAAGCAAACTAGCAAATAATATCAAAATGGATAGTGAAAGTTTTTTCAAGTATGTTAAAAAAAAGAGAAATGAGAGTGGATGTAGGAATATAGGACTGCTAGAAAATGAGACAAGAGACATAATAATGGAGGACAAGGAGATGGCTGATGAACTAAATGAGTATTTTGCGTCAGTCTTCACTGTGGAAGACACGAGCAGTATGCCCAATGTTGCCAGTTACTGTTACAAGAGAGAAGGTTCTCAAAAAGCCAAAAGACCTAACGGTACATAAGTCCTCTGGACCAGAGGAACTGCACCCTAGGATTCTGAAATAGGTTGCGTTAGAGATTGTGGTGGCATTAGAACTGATCTTTCAAAAATCATCGGACTCTGGCATGGTGCCAGAGGACTGGAGAATTGCAAATGTTACTCCACTGTTCAAGAAGGGAGGAAAACAGCAAAAGAAAATTATAGATAACTTAGCCTGACCTCAGTGGTTGGGAAGATGTTAGAGTCAATTAGAAACATAGAAAACCTACAGCACAATACAGGCCCTTCGGCCCATGATGCTGTGTCAAACGTGTACTTATTTTAGAAATTACCTAGGGTTACCCATAGCCCTCTCTTTTTCTAAGCTCCATGTACCTATCCAGGAGTCTCTTACAAGACCCTATTGTATCCATCTCCACCACCCCATTCCATACACTCATCATGCACTGCGTAAAACACTTGCCCCTGACATCTCCTCTGTACCTACTTCTAAGCAGCTTAAAACTTCTCTCTAGTGTTCGCCATTTCATCTTTGGGGAAAAGCCTCAGACTATGCATACAATTAATGCCTCTCATCATCTTATACACCTCTCATCCTCCATCGCTCCAAGGAGAAAAGGCCAAGTTCACTCACACTATTCTCATAGGGCATGCTCCCGATCCAGGCAGCGTCCTTATAGATCTCCTCTGCACCCTTTCTATAATTTCCACATCCTTCCTGTAGTGAGGTTACCAGAACTGAACACAGTACTCCAAGTGGGGTCTGGCCAGTGTCCTAAAAAGCTGTAACATTATCTCTCGGCTCTTAAACGCAATCCAACGATTGATGAAGGCCAATGCACAGTATGCCTTCATAAACACACAGTCAAACCTGTGCAGCAGCTTTGCGTGTCCTATGGATTCGGACCCCAAGATCCCGCTGATCCGCCACACTGCCAAGAATCTTACCATTAATACTATATTCTGCCATCATATTTACAGGAAGTCAATACGAGCTACGAATGTCTGACTTACGGACACCTCATACTTACGAACCGAGGAAGGAGACCGCCATCCGCCATTTTAAGTCGGATCACGACACCGTCCACCATTTTAAGTTGTTGACGTTGACACTGTGTTGAGTGTTCAACTTTGTATTTGGCTTAAATTGTTCTTAGTAAGATTCACCCTGAGCCCGCCACCCCCCCCCCCCCCCCACAGTTCTGGTTGGCCGGTGGCGCAGTGAGATCAGCGCCGGGCTTGAGAACAGAGGTTTCCGAGTTCGATCCAGTGACAGACCGCTCCCATGCTGGGTTGATGTTGATCCAGTGACTCCCGTACCATCCATGCCGGGTTGATGTCGAGCTCGCAACTCAACCTCGTAAAAAAAACACTGCCACCTCCAGTTTAAATTCCTACACGGAATATTGTGGAGGATCAAATACCTAAATCCAGCACAGCCCCCACATGTCCCATTTAACCTGTCTCAGTGTGGTGGACTTTCGAACCCGGGGAATTCAGGTGTGGTGGTCCTTAGGACCCAGCGGACCTCAGGAGCCAGCGGAGGTCGGGACCCACCGCCCGCACTGTTTCTGTTCCATTGACAGGATTGAAAATAAAGTGGAAATAATAAAGCGTTTGGAAAGAGATGAAACGCCATTGGCCATCGGAAAAGCGTTAGGCTACAGTCGGTCAATGATCGGAACAATTTTAAAGGATAACGGATAAAGTGTGAATAATGGAGCATGTGAAAGGCCCTGCCCCGATGAAAGCTACAATTATTACTAAGCAATGCAGTGGTTTAATTATTGGAATACTTATGTTTCTTAAGTGTTTCATATGCATAGAAAGGTAAAATACATACTATATACTAAGACAAATGTTTGACTAACTGACGCTAAATGATACCAGATGTACTTGTTCCGACTTATGTACAAATCCAACTTAAAGACGGACTCAGGAACGGAACTCGTACATAACCCGGGGACTGCCTGTAATCTATCAAAATGAACCACCTCACACTTATCTGGGTTGAACTCCATCTGCCACTTCTCAGCCCAGTTTTGCATCCTATCGATATCCCGCTGTAACTTCTGTCAGCCCTCCACACTATCCACATCACCCCCAACCTTTGTGTCATCAGCAAATTTACTAATCCATCCCTCCACTTCTTCATCCACGTCATTTATGAAAATGACAAAGAGAAGGGGTCCCAGAACACCCTGAGGCACACCACTAGTCACCAATCTCTATGCAGAATATGACCCATATTCAACCACTCTTTGCCCTCTGTGGGCAAGCCAGTTCTGGATCCACAAAGTAAGGTCCCCTTGGATCCCACGCCTCATTCTTTCCCAGTAAGCCTTGCATGGGGTACCTTATCAAATGCCTAACTGAAATCCATATACACGACATCTCCTGCTCTACCTTCATCAATGCGTTTAGAAAACATACTCAAAAATTCAATCAGGCTCGTAAGGCACGACCTGCCTTTGACAAAACCATGCTGACTATTCCTAATCATATTATGCCTCTCCAAATGTTCATAAATCCTGCCTCTCGGGATCTTCTCCATAAACTTACTAACCACTGAAGTAAGACTCACTGATCTATAATTTCCTGGGCTATCTCTACTCATTTTCTTCAATAAGGGAACAGCATCTGCAAACCTCCAATCTTCTGGATCCTCTTCCATCCCCATTGATGATGCAAAGATCATTGCCAGAGGATCAGCAATCTCCTCACTCACCTCCCACAGTAGCATGGAGTATATCTCGTCTGGTCCCAGTGACTTATCCAACTTGATGCTTTCCAAAACCTCCAGCACATCCTCTTTCTTAATGTCTGTATGCTCATGCTCTTCAGTTCGCTCTAATTCATCCCTACAATCACCAAAGTCCTTTTCCGTAGTAAATACTGATGCAAAGTATTCATTGAATACCTCCGCTATCTCCTCCAGTTCTATACACACTTTTCCACTGTCATACTTGATTGGTCCTATTCTCTCACATCTTAGCCTCTTGCTCTTCTCATACTTGTAGAATGCCTTGGGGTTTTCCTTAATCCTGCTCACCAAGGCCTTCTCATGGCCCCTTCGGATCTCCTAATTTCATTCTTAAGCTCCTTCCTGCTAGCCTTATAATCTTCTAAATCTCCATCTTTATCTAGTTTTTTGAACCTTTCATAAGCTTTTCTTTTCTTCTTGACTAGATTTTCAATAGCCTTTGTAAACCACAGTTCCTGTACCCACCATCCTTTCCATCTCATTGGAACGTACCTATGCAGAACGTCATGCAAATATCCCCTGAACATTTGCCACATTTCTGCTGTACATTTCCTTGAGAACATCTGTTCCTAATTTATACTTCGAAGTTCCTGCCTGATAGCTTCATATTTCCCCTTACTCTAATTATACACTTTCCTAACTTGTTTGTTCCTATCCCTCTCTAATGCTATGGTAAAGGAGATAGAATTGGAATCATGAACTCCAAAATGCTATCTCACTGAGAGACCTGACACCTGACCAGGTTCATTTCCCAATACCAGATCTAGTACAGCCTCCCCTCTTGTAGGCTTATCTATATATTATGTCAGGAAACCCTCCTGAACACACATAACACACTCCACCCCCTCTAAATCCCTTGCTCTAGGAAGATGCCAATATATATTTAGGAAATTAAAATCTCCCACCACGACAACCCTGTTATTATTACACCTTTCCCAAATCTGTCTCCCTATCTGGCTCCTCCATGCCCCTGTTACTATTGGGAGTTCCATAAAAATCACCCAGTAGAGTTATTGACCCCCTCCTGTTCCTAACTTCTGCCCACAGAGACTCAGTAAATAATCCCTCCATGACTTCTTCCTTTTCAGCAACGGTGACACTATCTCTGATCAACAGTGCTACACCCCCACCTCTTTTGCCTCCCTCCCTGTCCTTTGAAACATCTAAAGCCTGGCACTCTAAGTAACCATTCCTGCCCCTGAGCCATCCAAGTCTCTGTAATGGCCACAACATCATAGTTCCAAGTACTGATCCATGCTCTAAGCTCATCCGCTTTGTTCATGATGCTTCTTGCATTAAAATAGACAATACAGGTGCCCCCCCTTTACAAAGGTAGAGCATTCCTATGAAACCTTTCATAAGCTGAAATGGCGTAAAGTGAAGAACCATTCATTTATATGGAAAAAAATTTCATAAAAGTGAAAATCCTCTTTGTGATGCCAAAACAGGTTACTAATGTAGGTCTTTTGTAAAAGTGAAGTGCCGTAAAGCGAACATTCGTAAAGCAGAGGACACCTGTACCTCAAAGCATCAGTCTGAGTGCATCCCTTCTCTATCACCTGCCTATTCTCCCTCTCACACCATCTACAAGTTTTTTCTATTTGTGAGCCAACTGCCACTTCCTCTATCTCTTCAGTTCCGTTCCCACTCCCCAGCAATTCTAGTTTAAACTCTCCCTAACAGCCTTAGCAAACTTTCCTGCTAGAATATAGGCCTCCCTCAGATTCAAGACAACCCATCCTTTTTGTATAGGTCACGCCTGCCCCAAAAGGGGTCCTAATGATCCAGAAATCTGAATCCCTGCCTGCTGCTCCAATCCCTCAGCTAAGCATTTATCCTCCACCTCACTCTATTCCTATACTCATTGTCGTGTAGCACAGGCAGTAATCCCAAGATTACCTCCTTTGAGGTCCTGCTTCTCAATTTCCTTCATAACTCCCTGTAGTCTGTTTTCAGGACCTCCTCCCTTCCTCCTGTGTTGTTGGTGCCAATGTGCACCATGACCTCCTGCTGTTCACCTTCCCACTTCAGGATATCATGAATGTGATTGGAAACATCCTGGACCCTGGCACCTGGGAGGCAAACTACCATCTGTGTTTCTTTCCTGCATCCACAGAATCGCCTGTCTGACCCCCTAACTATAGAGTCCCCTATCACTGCTGCTACCCATTTCCTTTCCCTTCCCTTTTGAGCCACAGGTCCAGACTCTGTGCCAGAGGATTGTTAAGGATGAAGTGATGGGGTACTTGGTGATACAGGACAAGATAGTACAAAGTCAGCATCATTTTTTTCAGGGAAAATCCTGCCTGATGAACCTGTTGGAATTCTTTGGATAGATTATTATCCTGTTGTTATTATCCAGATATTCTATCCAGATAATCTATCCTGTTGGATAGATAAAGGGGATGCAGTGAATGTTGTATACTTGGACTTGCAGAAGGCCTCTGACAAGGCGCAACACATGAGGCTGTTTACTAAGTGAAGAGCCCATGGTATTACAGGGAAGTTACTAACATGATTGCAGAATTGGCTGATAGGTAGGAGGCAGAGAGTGGGAATAAAACAATCCTTTTCTGGTTGGCTGTTAGTGACTTGTGGTGCTCTGCAGGGCTCGGTGTTGGGACCATTTCTTTTTACGCTGTATATAAATGATTTAGATGATGGAATAGATGGCTTTGTTGCCAAGTTTGCAGATGATTTGAAGAGTGGTGGAGGGGCACGTAGTGTTGAAGGAGGTAGGATGCAGAAGGACTTAGGCAGATTAGGAGAATGGGCAAGAAAATGCATGGTTATGCACTTGGTAGTAGAAATAAATTTGCGGACTATTTTCTAAATGGGGAGAAAAACCAAGAATCTGAGATGCAAAGGAACTTGGGACTCCTTGTACAGAACACCCTGAAAGTTAACTTGCAGGTTGAGTCGGTGGTGAGGAAGGCAAGTGCCATGTTATCGTTCATTTCAAAAGGTCTAGAATACAAGAGCAAGGATGTATGCAGAGGCTTATAAGACACTGGTGAGGCCTCACCTTGAGTATTGTGAATAGTTTTGGGCTCCTCATCTTAGAAAAGATGTGCTGGCTTTGGAGAGGGTCCAGAGGAGGTTCATAAGGATGATTCCAGGAATGAAAGGGTTATCACATGAGGAACATTTGACGGCTCTGGGTCTGTACTCGCCGGAATACAGAAGGATAAGAGGAGATCTCATTGAAACCTTTTGAATGCTGAAAGGCCTTGACAGAGTAGATGTGGAAAGGATGTTTCCCATGTTGGGAGAATCTAGGACAAGAGGGCACAGCCTCAGAATAGAGGGGCACCCTTTCTAAACAGAGATGCAGAGAAATTTCTTTTGCCAAAGGGTGGTGAACTTGTGGTATTTGTTGACACATGTAGCTGTGGAAGCCAGACTGTTGGGCATATTTAAGATAGAAATTGATAGGTTCTAGATTGGACATGGCATCAAAGGTTACTGGGAGAAAGCCAGGAACTGGGCTGAGGAGGAGATAAAGTAAAAAGATCAGCCATAATTGAATGGCAGAGCAGAGATAGGCCAGATGGCCTAATACTGCTCCTATGTCTTATGGTTACCCTGCATTGGCTGTCTTGCCCCTTTCCTTCTCCTGACTGTCACCCAAGTACGTGTCCTGCCCCTTAGGTCTAACTATCTCCCTGTCTTCTTCTTCGGCTGTCCATTGATTTCGATGTTGACTGAGGCCTGGGCAAGGTTGTATGGAAGACCGGCAGTTGCCCATGCTGCAAGTTTCCCCTCTCCACACCACCAATGTTGTCCAAGGGAAGGGCACTAGGCCGATACAGCCGGTGTCGTCACAGAGCAATGTGTGGTTAAGTGCCTTGCTCAAGGACACAACACGCTGCCTCAGCTGAGGCTCAAACTAGTGACCATCAGATCACTAGACCAACGCCTTAGCCACTTGGCCACGTGCCAATACTATCTCCCTGTATCTCCTGTTAATCAACCTCCCCATCTCACACCAGTTGGTTAGTTGGTTGGCACAGGTTTTGAATGCCTTACCACAGTGGTCCCCAACCACCGGGCTGCGGACTAGTACCCGGCTGCAAAGCATGTGCTACTGGGCCGCGAGGAAACGATATGATTTGGCGATATGAAACGGTATGAGTCAGCTACACCTTTCCTCATTCCCTGTCACGCCCACTGTTGGAACTTAAACACACGTGAGGTCATTATGCATGCGAGGTCATTACCCACTCGTCATCCATGTCAGCGCGGGAAGAAGATCAACTCCTCGAGCTTGCAAGTGACGGTGGGCTGAAAAGTATGTTTGACATAACATCTCTGCCGGCATTCTGGATCAAAGTCAAGGCTGAATATCCTGAGATAGCCACGAAAGCACTGAAAACGTTGCTTCCATTTCCAACATCATATCTCTGCGAAGCGGGGTTTTCTGCAATGAATGCAACAAAAACTAAATTGCAGAATAGACTGGACAATAAGGAACCCCCTTCGAGTATCGCTGTCTCCCATCACCCCTCGATGGGACCGTCTTGTTGCAGAGAAACAAGCCCAGGGCTCTCACTGATTCAGCGATATTGGTGTGTTGCAATGATTTTATATACAGGGAAAATATGTGCTGTGTGTCTAATATTAAATTTGTTAGATATACCATTTTAGAAATGAAATTGAGTTTATTAGCCACTTATAAGTGACTTAGTTGACTTATCATCTATATTCAGGTCGTGATTAACACACCCCCACTAGTCGGCCAGTCCGCAAGAATATTGTCAATATTAAACCGGTCCGTGGTGCAAAAAAGGTTGGGAACCCCTGCCTTACCAGGTGCACTATCAGGGCCTGATGCCTTGTGAGCCGAACATAATCCAGCACCACCTTCCTAATGTGGCTTGTGAGAAGCTGCAGATGAATGCAGTTCTCGCAGATGTAGTTGTCACAAATACTGGAGGTCTCCTTGTCATGCATTCTGCAAGAGGAACATTCCATTAACCTACCTGGCATTCACACTGCTCTAACTGTGCAATGAAAAAGAAAGAACTTTCCAGAAACTTGTCTTAGTCTCTGCCTCTTCTCATCAAAACCTCCCACAATGGCTGCTCCACTTAAGCTTTACTTCTTTGTACTGGCCCTTGCCAAGTGTCCAAAAACTCATATGATCTCAAGCGCCACAGAAAAGTCCATATAGGTCCCACTCATATTTTTTCATTAATTTTCCTAATTTCTACATTCAAGGGAACAATTTTAATTGCCAAGAAAATCACCCTGTATTTTAGCGTTGAAATATATACACTATCGATCAGAAGGTTTCATGACTTTATAAATTGTCTTCAAAGCCTATCAACAACCAACTAGACCATTCATCTCAACCATTAAATAATGCACCATGCTCCTATCAAATATCTCTAAAAATCACTATCAATCAAAACATATGGTCTTGAGGCAAAAGAGAACGTAGTTGCTGGAGTCTAGAGCAATAATCTGCTGGAGGAATTCACTGGGTCAGGCAGCAACTCCCACAGCAAATGACTCATACTTTGAAAGGGAGAATAATACTACAGCACTGCAAATCCCTGCAGCATCTCATGACCCTGCAGTCCGATGTCAGAACATCTTTCAAGAGGGTGAAACCTTGCAAGGCATCAATGCCTTACCTGATAGTATAGCTAGTAAGGCATTGAAAACCTGTGCCAACTAACTAACCAACTGGGAGGAGTGTTCAAGGGCATCTTTAATCCCTCACTACTGTTTTCAAGAAGGAGCTAGATAGGTATCTTATGGATAGGGGAATCAAGGGATATGGGGACAAGGCAGGAACCGGGTATTGATAGTAGATGATCAGCCATGATCTCAGAATGGCAGTGCAGGCTCGAAGGGCCGAATGGGCTACTTCTGCACCTATTGTCTATTGTCTATTGTAGGTTGCCTTCTACTTCAATAGGGTGACAATCATACCTGTGCCCAAGAAGAGCACAGTGAGCTGCCTCAATGACTATTGCCCAATTGCACTCACATCTACTACGATTAAGTACTTTGAGGGGTCGGTCATGACTAGAATCAACTCCTGCAAGGATCTTGACTCACTGCAAAGACGTGAAAATCTGCAGATGCTGGTAACCCAAGCAACACACACAAAATGCTGGAGGACCTCAGCAGGCCAGGCAGCATCTATGGAAAAGAGTAAACAGCTGACGTGTCGGGCTGAGACCCTTCATCAAGGCTCATGAATGAAGGATCTCGGCCCAAAACATCAATCACTGTTAACTCTTTTCCATAGATGCTGCCTGGCCTGCTGAGTTCCTCCAGCATTGTGTGTGTGTGTGTGTGTGTGTGTGTGTGTGTGTGTGTGTGTGTGTGTGTGTGTGTGTGTGTGTGTGTGTGTGTGTGTGTGTGTGTGTGTGTGTGTGTGTGTGTGTGTGTGTGTGTGTGTATGTGTGTGTGTGTGTGTGTTGCTTGGATTTACTGCAAATTGCCTATCACCATGATAGGTTTACAACAGATGCAATCTCACTGGCTGTCCACTTGGCCTTGGATCACCTGGACAATAGCAATACATACATCAGGCTATTTCTTATTTATTACAACTCATCGTTCAACACAATGATACCCTCAGTTATAATCAACAAGCTCCAAAACCTGTGGCTCTATACTTCCTTCAGCAACTGGATCTTGACTTCTTCTCTGAGCAATTACAGTCAGTGCAGATTGGAAATAACATCTCCTCCTCACTGACAATCAATACAGGCATACCTCAGGGATGCATGCTTATCCCACTGTTCTATTCTCTCTATACCCATGACTGAGAGGCTTGGCTTAGTTCAAATACCATCCATAAATTTGCCTGACACAATTATTGTTGGGTGTATTTCAGATGGTAAAGAGGAGGCACACAGGTGTGAGATAGATCAGCTGGTAGAGTGGTGTCACAACAACAACCTTGCACTCAATGTCAGTAACACCAAGGAATTAATTATGGACTTCAAGAGGGGGAAATTAAGGGAACGTACACCAGCCCACATCAAGAGATTAGCAGTGGAAAGGGAGAACAGTTTCAAGTTCCTGGGTTCAACAGTTTGATACATTACAAAGAAGACACAACAGCAGGTATATTTCATTAGGAGTTTGAAGAGATTTGGTATGTCACCAAAAACATACACAGATTTCTACAGGTGTACCATGGAGAACATTCTAACTGGTTGTATCACCAACTGGTATGGAGTGGCCACTGCACAGGATTGGAAAAAGCTGCTGGAAGTTGTAAACTCAGCCATTATGGGCACTAGCCTCCCAGCATTGAGGACACCTTCAAAAGGCAATGCCTCATGAAGGTATCACCCATTATTAAGGACTCCTTCCAGGGCATGCCTTCTTCTCATTGCTACCATCAAGGAGGGTTGGTACAAGAACATAAAGGCACACACTCGACATTTCATGACAATTTCTTCGCCTCCACCATCAGTTTTTTGAATGGACAATGAACCCATGAACACTACCTCACTATTTTTGCACTCTCTTAGCACTACTTAATTATATAAATCTATATTTCTTATTATAATTTATAGTCTTTCTATTATTATGTATTGCAATGTGTTACTGACACAAAACAATAAATTTCATTACAGAAGAGGGGATCCAGTGGATCAGATATGTGTTTAATAGGTGGATTGAATCAGGAGAAGGATGAGAACTAAAATAATGATGTAAGAGACCTGAGGTGGATTGAACATTTGATTGGGGTAGAGCATAGGAGGATTTGGTTACTTGAAATTAGAGAATTCAATGTTCATACCTTTCGGTTGTAAACTACATAGGTGGAATCTGAGGTGTTATTCTCCTAGTTTCTGTTGATCCTCACCCTGGCAATGGAAAAGATAAACAGACAGATTACTGACAGATTGCCCTAAGAACTGAACACTTACTCAGTCTGATCCAGTTTAAAATCTAAAGCAGACTCAGTGCCAGGACTCTAATTCCAGTCACCAGCTACCAATGAATGCAGCGGGCAAGAAGCAAATTTACAGACAGGTGACTTCTGATCTGCTTTTAGTCTCTATGGCTAATTGGAGCCTCTGGGCATAAAATCTTTTGAAGAAGTATGGTGCTCCAAGCCTTTCCGATAAAATTCTAGGTACTTTGGAAAATCTGAGGCCTCCCACGAGTATATACTGAAATGATTCAGTGAAATTTATTATGATCCAGCAGACAAAACAGATCAAACAGCAGAATACCTTGTAAACAGAGAACCATATGTTGCTATACAAAATTGAGGAGCCTTTTTTGCCATCCTACCTTTTCATTTTCCTTTAGTACAAAATGCCCTAAACCATATTTTGAGATCAGTGAGCAGGTAATCTTGTCTTCCAAAGGTCAAGAAATTTGATTACCTTTCCATTTCTTAAAGTCACAGAGCAATATCGTGTGGCCCAATGAGTTAACGCTGACTATCATGCCCCCTTCCTGAGTTTGGTCCTTATCCCTTGAAGCTTTACCTCTCCATTTACCTATCCAAGTGTTTCTTGTATGGCACTATTGTAACTGCCTCAATTATTTCCTCTGGAAGCTCATTTCACACACTTACCATGCTCTGCATGAAAAAAGTTGCTCCTCACATCCCTTTTGAGCATTCCTCCTGTCACTCTATGACCCCTAGTTCAGGATTCTCCCACCCTGGGCAAGCTACTGTTACTGTTCACCTTACCTATGCTCACATAATTTTAAACATTTCTATAAGGTCATCCTTCATTCTCCTTTGTTCTAAGGAATAAAAACCTAACATTGCCAACCTCTCCTTATAACTCAGGCCCTCTGGTCCTGGCAACATCCATGTAGATCTCTTCTGTAGATTTTCCATTTTAAACATTTCTTTACAAATTTCTTGACCAAATCTGCACACAGAACTACAAGTGCAGCCTCACAAACGACTTATACAACTGCAGCATATTGTCCAATTCCTACACTTTTTGACTAATGAAGGCCAGTACACTGCATGTTTTTTACATCACGCTGTCTACCTGTGATGCCACTTTCAATTGTCTTTGCACTTATACCCCCAAGTCCAGCTGTTCCATTGCATTCCTTACACACAAATGCTGGGTTGACTTTCTAAAACATACTACTGCATATATATCCGTATCGAAAACCATTTAGCACTCCTCGGCCCACTTCCCTAACTGATCAAGATCCTCTTGTAATTTATGGTAACTTCCTTTACTGTCAACAACACCTCCTAATTTCAGGTCATCTGCAAACTTATTGATCAAGCATTGTGCATTTGGATCCAAATCACTTATATACTGTACAAGGAATAAAAGGTCTCAGCACCAACCCTGCGGCACACCATTAATCACAGCCTTCAATTTTAACCACCCTTGACTTCTTATATCTCAGCCAATTTTTAATCCACCGAGTTCAATAGTCTTTTTCAAAATGAAATTTGTAACCAGAATTTGGGTGTGGTGAAAAGAGGCAGATGCATGCCAGTACAGTATCTTCAGTTGAAATACAGAAGATGATTCTTGCCTGATTGGCCTACGGCCAGAAGAAATTCCTTGTACCCTCCTCATGTCTGTGCACAGCGTGGATGGATGCATGAGTCCAATCATTTTAGCCCTTATGATATCACAGTGAAGCAACAAGGTAAAGTCTCAGCATCAATGATACCTCAGACAGAACAGCACCACACTAGAACTCCAGAAGGCCAGGGCAGTTAGCAGCAAGAGCAAAGCTCAGGACAGCATTTTCCCTCAATGTTGTCAAGGATTTATAAAAGTTTTAATTATCTCTGGACAGGCCAAGACATCTAAAATTGCTTTAAATTACATACATGACTATACAATTGATTACAAACATATAACAAAGTTGACTAAGAAAATTAAATTGATGAAGAATGAGTAAAAACTAAATAACTCAACTTGTTATTTAGAGTAACACACACAAAATGCTGGAGGAACTCAACAGGTCATAAACAATCAACATTTCTGGCCAAAACTCTTCATGAGAACTGTTCTGATGAAGGGTCTCACCCCAAAACATCAAATATTTATTACACTCCATAGATGCTGTCTGACTTGCTGAGTTCCTCCAGCGCTTTGTGCATTACGTTGGTTTTCCAGCATCTGCAGAATCTCCTGTTTATGACCACCTTGTCATTTTTTCTAATCTCCAGGTCAGGATTTCCCACTAAAGTAAATACAAATTCCATCCCATGCCAATTCTAACTGGCACAGGGTCACATTGGCAGATTCCCCAGTATATTCCCATATGATTGACTGCACTACTGGACAGAATCCAGCAATAGAACAACATGACACATGTACCAGCAACTGCCAATCAGCTTCTCCCTGACCAGCAGAAGGGACCTCAACACCACAGAACTACCACCCACAAGGAAGCTCAATTCAGACCACAGTTTTAAAATAACTGGGGTGCTATATAGTGTGACATACTTGCCCACAATGCCAAGAAATTAGACTCTGCTTTTCATGCATTATTCACACTGCTTGTTGCCACTGTCACTTCTCCAAGTCTCATTTTCTCATCCCATTCTCAACATCTGATGTTGCAGTTAATTTAAGTTACATAACAGAAATTAGATTAAATTATTTCATAATTTAACTCATAATAAAATAATGTGTGAACCATGCTTAAATATGTGAACCTTTGTGATTTAAAGGGAGGGATTTTGATTCACAGCGAAGTGCTGTTTCACACTATGGTATAAAGTTACCAACAAGAAGATGGTACTCTAAATATTTGATCACCCAGCACTGTTTCATTCTCCAGAATGAAATGCGCTGATGCCAATTTTTGGGCCATTTTACATTTCTGCAGAAGATTATCTCAGCATTTCCTACAATTGTACACTCATACATCTTGCTAGATTTCCTTTGCACATGTGCAGGTGGGGAAAGTAAAGTGTATGGTCCCACTATTGACATGTTGGAATCCTGAAATGTAAAGGGCTGACCAATGCCTGCAACCAGGTGTCCTAGAATTGTTATCTACTGTAACACCCTGGTAAAGGTTTCACTGTTAACGTTGTAGGGTATTTCATGTAACAGCCGTTCTGTAGAAGCAGTGCTTGGGTTATTGTTAGAGTAAGGGGTGCTTAGGAATGTAGGCCATCCAATCAGGAGAGCAGGCTGGGTGCAGTGAGTATAACTTTGTGCCTGACACCGGTGTGAGCCTTTGTCTTTATTCAGTGGGAGATGAAGATGGAAGACGCTGGAGAGAACTGGTTGTAGGATTTGATCCCATGGGGACCATGACTCGACAGAGCAAGGTGTGGGAGTTTACTGAGGATCGGTGAACATGACTTCTGGAAGATTTGAGCTCCAATGTCTGCACATTTGACTTTAATTATAATAGGCCCTTTTTGTTTTTTTCTTTCTTTACTAACTCTTTAGTTAAATTAATATTCATAAATATACTTCCTTTAACTGTATGCGGTGTGCAATCAGTTATTTCCTGCCAACGAGCTGTAACAGAGCAGCAAATCACACAGCATTCACACAAACTGGGGCTTGAGTGGAAGAGACATCCGAATCTCATGGATTTGGCTGGACCGAAATGTGTATACCTTGACATACGAGGCCGGAGAACAGTGAGTTTCTCAGCGCTGAGTTGGGAGACCGCAAGGGCTAACGAACCATTTCCTGAGATGCCCGGGAAGAATGGAGTTCAGTGAGGGGCTTGTCCGGGATTTAGTTCATTGGATGCTGTGTGATTGCCCTGAGCATTGATCAAGTGGGTTTGTGCCTTTAAACCTGTGTTAAACCATTGTCCAGTAAAGTGGTGAAGATACGTGATTATGGACGCTGCAGAGATTGAGTATTGGTGCGAGTCAAAGAGATTACTTATGGGTTGAGTGGAGTGGATATTCATGGCCCAGAAGAATTGTTGCTTAGGATTTTAAGTACCATTAAAGTATTAGGAATAGTTACAATCTTGGAGCAGAGGTTTGACAAAATTGCAGGCAGAGATTCCGTTTTAGTTCAGACTAGCACTGGCATAACAGCAGTTGATCTGCCCATTGCTATTGGGGCCCCAGGAGGAGGGGTTATGGGATACTTTCTGAGAAGAGGGGAGTGTGGGTGAGGATGCAGAATTGCAAGCAGAGTTTCCTGTAGCTGAAGGTGGAGACTTTAAAGACAAGTTGCTCTTGTTTCTGCAGAGCAAGGGGAAGGAGTGGTCTGATGTGGAAGGTCTAATGAGTCCTCCAGCGAGGGGTGAGAATTCTAGGTTGATATTGGCTCTTATGTCCCTGGTGAGGAAATGGCCAAGTGCACCATCAGAGAGTCCCAGTTATCATAGACTGAGAATATTGTTGGGAATGAAGCCTACCCCCGAGGGGGGTAGAAATATGCGATATGGGTAGAGCAGACCTAAGATGCTGGATGAGTGGCAGTTCTCCGATAATGTGAAAAGACTGCAACTGGTAGAGTCTAAGGAGTCTAAGGAGTCTGGATACTGAGGTAATGAGATCCTTAAAAACAGAGAACGCTTTGTCTACTTCCATAGGCTGCATGCAGGCACTAGAAAACATTTCTGGTGTGACAGGAAGTCCACTTGAGCTTATGATGGGATTTAGGAACGTGTTTCAGGAGAATGGGGAGAAACTTCCTGCCTATATTTTCAGCTAGAGAAGACAGCAGAGGTCCTTGCAACATAGAGGGGCCATCCAAACAGCTGGGGTGAATCAGTTAAGGATGAACCAAGTGGCAAAAGGCACACAGTTGCAGGACATGATCACTTTCAGCCTCCCAATGTCACATAAGACATGCCCCTTCCCTCATTTGTTGAGCTCATCAGAGAAGTAAGAGAGGAGGAAAATGCAGTGGAGCAGTGAGAGGCCTCTATCAGTATGGTAGTAGCTTCCGCTACAGTCCTCGGTAGTAGCTTCTGCTACTGAAGTGATCCCTGATATCCCACAATTGGGGGTGCTACAGGGTTTTGTGACAGATTGTAGAGCTGAGGTATCCAGGTTGTTATCAACAGGTGCTGCCACCAAGCATGACGAAGCCAATGATGAGCTGGACCCACTGAGCAGAGGGCTGCTGTTGAATAGGGTCCCTTGAAAAAGGGAGCAGCCAGTACAACTGTGGTGAGGGGGGGGGCACATTAGGTGGGAGTGTGAAGAATGAGAAGACCTTCAAAAAAATGAGCCCACAGTTACTTACGCAGAAAGGGAAGTCAGGAAACTTGGGAGAGACCCAGTGAGGGAACAGCCTGCTGTCTTGGGGGGAATATGTTCTAATTAATGTATATAGGAAGACACTAAAGTGAAAACCCTATTCCTGAAGGCTTAGTGGGACCAACCTCCAGAGTACCCCTAAGGACTGAGGATATTATGGTAGAGCCATACTTGACTACGTTCTCAGGTTACTCTGCTGTACAGGTCATTCTACAACTGGTATTACTCAGTGTGCTAGAGCTCTGCAGCCTTAGTACTGATGACTACCACTATAATGGTTACTTCCCAAAGCAGATGTGGTTCCTGATACATTAATGTTGGCTTGTCCGGAACCAGTTGAGAAAGGTGAAGCTTCAATTCATGAGGAGGCTGGTGGAGCATGCAAGGAGAAAGTCAGAGAGAGCTTTCTAAACACCATGTCTATTTACTGTGTTCAGAGTTGCTTTTGAGGAAGTGAGCAGCCATCCTAGGCTGAATGATGAGCACAAACGAGGAACTGTGTGGTACACCCTGCCCAAATCTGCTGTGTTACAGCCTAGAGAAGTAAGTAGTGACGGGAAACCATAAATTTCCTGGAATGCCTGATGCCGAGGCCCTCTTGGTGGATATTCTGGAAGACCATGAAGAGGAATCCCAATTATCTGCAGGGGTGCTGGTGAGGCCTGAACTGAAAAAGCCTAGACTAGCTGTCCTCAAAAATGGAGTGACCATGCAAGAAGGGGACTGGTGAAGAAGGCCACCAAGAGACCTATGACAACTCAGGCAGAGTTACACGCTTCAGGGGCTGAGATGGGAGAGACTGCGCATACAACAACCATTGCCTGGATGCTTCACCAGTTGCAGCTTTATGGGAGAGTGGCAAAGAGAAAACCACTGCTGAAAATAACTCACATGAAATCTCAGCTAGAGTTTGCCAGAAAGCATGTGGGAGACTCTGAAGTCAGCTGTTAGAAGGTTCTATGGTCTGATGAAACCAAAATTGAGAATTTTGACTATCACACTAAATGCTATGTTTGGCAAAAGCCAAACACTGCACATCATCAAAAACACAACATCCCTACTGAGAAGCATGATGGTGGTTGTATAATGCTGTGGGGATGCTTCACTGCAGCAGGCCCCGGAAAGCTTGTGAAGGTAGAGGGTAAAATGAATGCAGCAAAATACGGGTAAATCCTAAGGGAAAACCTGATGAAGTCTGCAAGTGGGGACGTCACTGATGACATAGGATTGCGATGTGGAAATCCAGCTCTCCCGTAAAAAAACAGTAAAATAATGTTTAAGTGAAGAAAAGTTAGTAAATACTTATAAAAAATTACTTATAAACTACTCAGGATTGTCTTAAGATATATCTCCTAAACAGAAGCAGAAGAAAACTACTACTTTGAAGACAACACAAGTTGGAAAAGAATAAAGGCAGGCCGCCATGAAAGAGCCTCGGGCTCAAGTGCATTTTACCTTCGGCGATACAGAACAGGAAACTGTGGCAACATCAACCGTTTCCAAAAAAAAGAGCAACAGGAATTGCGCATGTGTGAAGGAAGGAGCATGCGCAAACACGAGCAACCCAAACTACAAATCCCAGCTATGATCGGAACTGAAAGTGAAAGTGAATATGAGGTGGAATCAGATTCTCTGGATAAATCAGACGAAGATGAAGAGACAAAGAAAAGCAACAGGAAGAGGTTGGAGGTGATATTGGAGACATAAAAAAATCTTTGGTGCAAATAACGCATGAATTAAAAGCATTAAAAGTAATAAAAAGATATTAAAAATATAAAGATTATGTTTGATAAAATGATGAAAAGACAGGTCAAAATGGACAAGAAAATTAAAAACTTGGAAGAAACAACGGGAGACACCATTGATAGAGTGAATAAAATGGAAGATAATATTTCTGCCTGGACATCAGAAAGAAAATGGTTGTTGGAAAAAGTGGATGTACTTGAAAATTTTAGCAGACAAAATAATATTAAGATTGTTGGACTTAAAGAAGGTATAGAGGGAGAGGATCCAATAAATTTTTTTCAAAAATGGATTCCGGAAATTTTGGAAATGGAAGAAGGAACCCAGTTAATTGAAATTGAAAGGGCTCATGGAGCCTTAAGATCAAGACCTCAAGTTGATCAAAACCCACGATCAATCTTGATAAAATGCTTAAGATATCAAGATAAAGAAAAGATCTTGAAGGCAGCTGCCCAACGTGCCAGAAAGAGAAACGGGCAATTGATGATAGAAGGGAAAACAGTTCTTTTCTATCCTGATATAAGTGATGACCTTTTGAAGAGAAAGAAGGGACTTAACTCAGTGAAAAAAGTTTTATGGGAAAAGGGTTATAAATTTATATTGCGCCACCCGGCAACCCTGATAATGTTTTTGGATGACAGAAAAAGAAGATCTTTTACTGATTATCGGGATGCAGAAGAATTTGCACAAGTACTCCCAAATATTCGCTAACCACAGCCAAAGATTTAAAAGTGAAACGGATTAAAGATGAAGACGGGGACAGTGAATGGAGTTGTTGGATGCTTAAGGACAGAATAATATTTAAATATATTCTTAATTATATGATACAGGGGGAGAAAGGTAAAAATTTGAGAAATATTAATCGAGAGTCGTGATATTATTTTTTTCTCTTATATATACTTTTTTATGTTACGGGGAGCTGGGGGAACTTCGGATCGATTGCTACACGATTCACATCTGTAATCATGGCGATTGCCATGACCTGTACAATGGAGGGGGGTAATGTTGTGTTTTTTTATTCACAACATTAGTAGGGGGGTATTTTGGTTTTTTTTCTTTATAATCTATTTTTCTTTAATCTTTCTTTCTTTGCCTGGACAATCGGGGGGGCGGGGGGGGGTGAGGAGACACATAGCAACATGGAGAATTTTAAAAAGATTCCCCAAGGTACTACGAAAGTTGAAAAGTTATGTATTACTATAGACTGGAGTAATACTGTCAAAAATAATGACTAACTTACTGAATTTTTTAAGTTTTAATGTTAATGGGCATAATGGACTGGTGAAAAGAAAAAGAATTTTAATATACATTAAGAAAATGAAAATAGACATAGCTTTTAGCTGCATTCTATTTGAAAAAAATTATTTATAATTTAAGAGATAAATATGAAATATTTCTGAAAATTTGGCACACTTACAAAAGATAGGATTAAATATATAGGTGCTCTGAAGATAAAATTATTGGTTATTTGGGGAAAGAAATAAATATATATACTAAAGCTATTATGAACTCCATGGAGCATGTGGGGATCTTCCGATATCCAGGCATTCTTTCTTTCTTCTTTTTTTTTCTCTTTCTACAGGGATATGTTAGGAGGGAGGGGTTAAGGGGAGGGGGGAAGGGTTGATATTTTCTTTTTCCTTCTGTAACCATTTGAAAATTCAATAAAAAAATGTATTTAAAAAAACTCTGCAAGTGAACTGCGACTTCGTTTTCCAGCAAGACAATGATCTCAAGCATAAAACCAAACCTATGCAGGAATGGCTTAAAAACAACAAAGCAAACATCCTGAAGTGACCAAGTCAGAGCCCAGACCTCAATCCAACTGAGAATTTGTGAGTAGACTTGAAAAGAGCTCCCCATGCAATCTGATAGAGCTTGAGCAGTTTCTTAAAGAAGATTAGGGGAAAATTGCAGTGTTCATATGTGCTAAACTGATAGAGATTTATCCACACAGACTCAAGGTTATAGTTGCTGCCAAAGGTGCATCTACTAAATACAGACTTGAAGAGGTGGGTAATTATGCAATCAATTATTTTGTGTTTAGTAACTGTAATAAATTTAGACCAATTTGTATAAATTTGTTTCTATTTGACATGAAATAGACTTTTCTGTTGATCAGTGTCAAAAAACCAATTTAAATCCACTGTAAAACAATAAACTTCCAAGGGTATGTGTACTTTTTATAAGCACTGTAAGTCCATGATTCAAGGAAAGGGAATAATTTCAAGTTGAGCTTCAAATGGCTAACAAGTTTATAAAGCTTCAATGTGTAAATATGATCAACAACGTCTTTACCAGAATCAAGTTTACCAGAGAAGAGGAGAATAACAGCCAACTTCCATTCTTAGACGTATTGGTTGAACAAGTCAAATGCGAATTTCAAACAAGTGTCTACCGAAAGGCAACTCACACCGATCAAATACTCAATTTCCACAAGCAAAGCTGCATCATGACATTATTCAAATAGCCCACTACACATTGCAGCACAGTATTACTATGGAAGAGTGAAGAAGAACATCTCCACAAAGTTTTCAAGAACAATGAATACTCAAGAAATTTTGTCTGGTGCTGTTTGTCCAACCGATAAAATCAAAGAAGCACATAATGTCAGACCAAGCTGATCACCCTACCCTTCATCAAGAATGTATTGAAAATGACCAGTAGACTTCTACAACCATTGATTTCACTGTAGCACTCAAACCTACAGCCATAATACACCAATGTCTATGAACAATAAAAGACCCCATCCTACGACTCTCAGAACAAACACCATATACAAAATTCCAAGCACCAACTGCAACAAGTATTATATTAGACAGACTGGTAAGAAGGTATCAACAAGGGTACATGAAGACCAACTGGCTGTAAACTGTCATGATCAACTTTCCCTATACCTATACATTGTGACAGTCAATTCGACTGGACCAATGTCACTATCCAAGGCAAAGCCTGTCAACAACAAGCCAAACAATTCATTGAGGCGTTGTTCTTCCCACTGAATTCTAACAACAAGCACTTCGAAATGAACCCAATTCAAAGGTTCAAAGGTCCAATTTAATGTCAGAGAAATATATACAATGTACATCCTGAAATGCTTTTTCTTCACAACTATCCACAAAAACGGAGGAGTGCCCCAAAGAATGAATGACAGTTAAATGTTAGAACCCCAAAGTCCCCTCCAGCTTCCCCCTCCTGCATGTAAGCGGCAGCAAGCAACAATCTCCCCTCCCTCCCACCGGGAACTTTACATCCCACTTTAGCATCAAGTCATCAGTCCAGAGCCAAGAGTCAATTCACACCTGATTACACGCGTCAATCAATGAGGACAATGTTCATCCTACATAATGGTGGACTAACAGAGCCTGGACAACAATTATCACCAATTTGGATTTTAATGAACTAATCACGGATTACATAATTGGTAACTAATAGAAATGGCGTGCGCGCGCGCACACACACACACACACACACACACACACACACACACACACACACACACACACACACACACACACACACACACACACACACACACGCCCATGTGCGCGCATGTGCGGACTAATCACAGGACACATAAACGACAAACAATGTAGATCACTAACATTTCATTTGAAGTTTCACTTATGATGTTGCTTAGTTGGTAATGAAATGTCTGCAAACTAACAAGTCAGCTCGGCAAGCTACTCAACAACTATTACAAGATTAGACAACAAACTATTATGAGATTTAGAAAACCTACAGCACAATACAGGCCCTTCGGCCCACAAGGTTGTGCCGAACATGTCCCTACCTTAGAAATTACTAGGCTTACCCATAGCCCTCTATACTCATAAACCCCATGTACCTATCCAAAAGTCTCTTAAAAGCCCCTATCGTATCCGCCTTCACCACCATTGCCGGCAGCCCATTCCACACACTCACCACTCTCTGTGTAAAAAACTTACCCCAACATCTCCTTTGTACCTACTCCCTAGCACCTTAAACCTGTGTCCACTTATGGCAACCATTTCAGCCCTGGGAAAAAGCCTCTGACTATCTACACAATCAATGCCTCTCATCATCTTATACACCTCTATCAGATCATCTCTCATCCTCCGTTGCTACAAGGAGAAAAGGCCAAGTTCACTCAACCTATGGCATGCTCCCCAATCCAGGAAACATACTTGTAAATCTCCTCTGCACCCTTTCAAAGGCTTCCACATCCTTCCTGTAGTGAGGCGACCAGAACTGAGCACAGTACTCCAAGTGGGGTCAGACCAGGGTCCTATATAGCTGCAACATTACCTCTCGGCTCCTAAATTCAATTCCAATATTGATGAAGGCCAATAAACCGTATGCCTTCTTAACCACAGAGTCAACCTGCGCAGTTGCTTTGAGCATCCTATGGACTCAGACCCCAAGATGCCTCTGATCCTCCACACTGCCAAGAGTCTTACCATTAATACTATATTCTGCCATCATATTTGACCTACCAAAATGAAACCACATCACACTTACCTGGGTTGAACTCCATCTGCCACTTCTCAGCCCAGTTTTGCATCTATCAATGTCCCGCTGTAACCTCTGACAGCCTTCCACACTATCCATAACACCTCCAACCTTTGTGTCATCAGCAAACTTACTAACCCACCATCCCTGCACTTCCTCATCCAGGTCATTTATAAAAATCACGAAGGGTAAGGGTCCCAGAACAGATCCCTGAGGCACACCACTGGTCACCAGCCTCCATGCAGAATATGACCCATCTGCAACCACTCTTTGCCTTCTGTGGGCAAGCCAGTTCTGGATCCACAAAGCAATGTCCCCTAGATCCCATGCTTCCTTACTTCCTCAATAAGCCTTGCATGGGGTACCTTATCAAATGCTTTGCTGAAATCCATATATACTACATCTACTACTCTTCCTTCACCAATGTGTTTAGTCACATCCTCAAAAACCTCAATCAGGCTCATAAGGCACGACCTTCCTTGAATGAAGCCATGCTAACCATTCCTAATCATATTATACCTCTCCAAATGTTCATAAATCCTGCCTCTCAGGAACTTCTCCATCAACTTACCAACCACTGAACTAAGACTCACTGGTCCATAATTTCCTGGGCTATTCTACTCCCTTTCTTGAATAAAGGAACAACATCCGTAACCCTCCAATCCTCCAGAACCTCTCCCATCCCCATTAATGATGCAAAGATCATTGCCAGAGGCTCAGCAATCTCCTCCCTTGCCTCCCACAGTAGCCTGGGGTATATCTCAACTGGTCCTGGCAACTTATCTAACTTGATGCTTTCCTAAAGCTCCAGTACATCCTCTTTGTTAATATCTACATGCTCAAGTTTTTCAGTCCGCTGCAAGTCATCACAATCACCAAGATCCTTTTCCATAGTGAATACTGAAGTAAAGTATTCATTAAGTACCTCTGCTATTTCCTACTGTTCCATACACACTTTCGCACTGTCACACTTGATAGGTCCTATTCTTTTACGTCTTATCCTCTTGCTCCTCACATACTTGTAGAATGACTTGGGGTTTTCCTTAATCCTGCCCACCAAGGCCTTCTCATGGCCCCTTCCGGCTCTCCTAATTTCCTTCTTAAGGTCCTTCCTGTTAGCCTTATAATTTCTAGATCTCTAACATTACCTAGCTCTCTGAACCTTTTGTAAGCTTTTCTTCTTGACTAGATTTATTACAGCCTTTGTACACCACGGTTCCTGCACCCTACCATAACTTCCCTGTCTCATTGGAATGTACCTATGCAGAGCTCCACACAAATATTGCCTGAACATTTGCCACATTTCTTCCATATTTTTCCCTGAGAACATCTGTTCCAAATTTAAGCTTTCAAGTTCCTGCCTGATAGCTCACTTAAATGCATTTCTAACTTGTCTGTTCTTATTTCTCTCCAATGATATTGCAAAGGAGATAGAATTCTATCACTATCTCCAAAATGCTCTCCCACTGAGAGATCTGACACCTGACCATATTCATTTCCGAAGTACAGACTCTCCTCTTGTAGGCTTATCTACATATTGTGTCAATAAACCTTCCTGAACACACCTAATAAACCCCACCACATCTAAGCCCTTTGCTCTAGGGTAATGGCAACTGATATTTGGGAAATTAAAATCTCCCATCACGACAACTCTGTTATTATTACACCTTTCCAGGATCTGTTTCCCTATCTGCTCCTCGACATCCCTGTTACCATTGGGCAGCTTATAAAAAACACCCAGTAAAGTTGTTGACCCCTTCCTGTTCCTAATCCCCACCCACAGAGACTCAGAAGACAATCTCTCCATGGCATCCCCCTTTTCTGTAGCCGTGACGCAGTGCCACACCCCTACCTTTTTTGCTTCCCTCCCTGTCTTTTCTCAAACATCTAAAACCCAGCACTTGAAGTAACCATTCCTGTCCCTGAGCTATCCAAGTCTCTATAATGGCCACCACATCATAGCTCCAAGTACTGATTCACACTCTAAGATCATCCGCTTTGTTCACAATACTCCTTGCGTTGAAATAGACACATCTCAAGCCGGCGGCCTGAGCGTGTCCCTTCTCTATCACCCTGCCTATCCTCCCTCAAACACCGTCTCCAAGCTTTCTATATTTGTGAGCCAATTGCCTTTTCTTCAGTCTCTTCACTTCAATTCCAAGCCCCCAACAATTCTAGTTTAAACTCTCCCCAATAACATTATCAAACCTCCCTGCCAGGATATTGGTCCCCCTGGTATTCAAGTGCAACCCGTCCTTTTTGTACAGGTCACACCTGCCCCAAAAGAGGTCCCAATGATCCAGAAATCTGAATCCCTGCCCCCTGCTCCAATCCTTCAGCCACACATTTATTCTCCATCTCATTCTATTCCTATGCTCACTGTCATGTGGCACAGGCAGTAACCCCGAGATTATTACCTTTGTGGTCCTACTTCTCAGCTTCCTTCCTAACTCCCTGTAGTCTGTTTTCAGGACCTCTTCCCTTTTCCTACCATGTCATTGGTACCAATATGTACCGTGACCTCTGGCTGTTCTCCCTCCCACTGCAGGATATTGTGAACTCGATCTGAAACATCCCCGGACCCTGGCACCTGGGAGGCAAACTACCATCTGAGTTTCTTTCCTCTCCTTTCCTTTCTTTTACAGCATAGTACACAGATCTGAATGACTGGGCAGTGTTTTACTTAGAATCATTTAACTCATTTCTGAATGTTACTTACATGGATACAGATCCAGCTAGTTGAAAAATCCATTATGATGACTCAAACCAATTATTTGAACAATTTGACTGGCTTCTGATGCCTGCCAGTTCAGAATTAGTTTTGGAAAAACAATTGGAACAATTTGTTTTGAGCTGTCACTAATTCTCATTGATAGCAATTGACTTAATTGTGCTGCCATTTTATTTATTAATTGATAGAATGCAAACATCACCAATAAGGCCAATGTTAACGATACTTGCTTAATTGCCCTTGAGAAAGTGTTAGTGAGCTGTCTTTATAAATCACTGCACCCTTTGTGCTAAACATAGTCCTACCACTATAGTGGTATCTAACTTTTTTCTGACCTTGTGACTGCAGGCTAAGTTAGATCAGCATTCTGAAGATGAGGAAATGACCAGAATAGCTACAGGATAACACGGCTGTATATACAAAATCATAAACACCATAAAAATGTAATTCTCACCAGAAGATTACACACAGAACAAAACTGACAGTGTTCTCTGACCAGATGTGGAGTCTAAGAGCTATCTTAATGGAAGGAAGATTGGTAAGAATACTCAAAAATACTGAAGGAACTCAACAGGTAGAGCATCATCAATGGAGCAAAATGGACAGTGCATATTTCCTTCCATTAAGCCTGCCCAATCTGCTGAGCTCCTCCAGCTTTTTTTTGCATGGTGCTCTAGCTTTCCAGTATCTGCTGTCTCTTGTGTCTCCAAAGGTTGGTATGAGTAATTGAGAAAGAGACTTCCTGAACGTGAAAGCTACACAATAGAAGTCCTGGTCAAAATTCCAGGTTGGAATTGTAGGAGCTTGGGGATATCAGAAGGTGAGAGAAAAACAAAATAGTTCAGATATGGAGTGGAGTGAGACAATGGAGGGAACTGAAAGCAAGAAAGAATTTTAAATTGACATTCATCAAGGATTTGTCACAGAACTCACGAATCAACAAGAATGCTAAATTTATCAGAGTAAAGCCTTCAGATTCCTCTCAGCCAGAAACAGTTATTATACAGGGATTTTCTTTTACAAATACAATAAAAAAAGAGTGATGTGAAATATTAATTCAACAATTTCTGAGGAAAATTACCATTCTATATGTAGAAAATTATTATTCAACTTGTTCACTAAGAATTTTAAACTGAAGGACATTTGACACATCTTAATACAGATTAAAACAGCAATATCTCCATAACAGCTTTGTGATCTTTCTTAAATGATTTCAATGATTTTTCTTTAAATCTAATCAAATTTTGAATATAAAAGCACTTTTGAATATTAAATCTTAATGTATTTTGTTTGTTATTTAAAGCCTGTGTCTCTCTTACTCTACCATTGGACTTTCATTTGAAATTATAGTCATGACCTGGGGGGGGGGGGAACTGATTTTTCCATTCTCACCAGAAATTCTCCAGCTGCAAGATCAGGAAGACAGAACGGAGTATCTTCACAATCAAATCGCTGGATTGACAGTACACCTCTCCAATCAGAAAGCAAATAGGATGTGCAATCTTTAAAATTAAGAATGTGTTTACTGGATCAATTTACTTTTAATTTTCCCAAGGAAAGTTTATTTTCTATACAAAACAACTACCTCCTTACACTTAAAGCAGAAAACCCATTGTACTCAAACCAGTTCCTAGCAGAGTAATATCATTATTCCTATATCCCAGCACCCTATAACTTATTGTCTCTATTACATGTCCATCAACTCTCCCTGATTCTTTCTGTCATTTACCTACTGTAAGTGTAATTTATTGTGGCCAACTAACCTATCAGCACACCTTTGTGATGTGGGGCATCCTCACCAACCCGGAGCACCCAGAGGAAACACACACACACACACACACAAAGAGAATATGTAAACTCTGCACATATCGAATCAAACGATGGCCCCTGAAACTGTAACACAATGCGCCACTCATTCATTGCACCACTTGCGACACAATCCTATTAATATTGATATCTGGCACTTAAAACACTAAAATTAAAGTAGAATGATATTGCATCTTTGTTACAAGAAGGAAGAGCGTTGATGTTTTATAAAAACAGGAAAAAATAGCAGTATTCTGCAAGTTAGGCAGCACTGTGGAGAGAGAGACCAAAATAACATTTCAGGATTAGGACCTATCAGCAGAATTAGAATAATTTACAGATGTTGAGTAGTAGAAAGAAAAAGAATTGGGAAGGTGTTTATGGGAGGGTAATGACAAAGACAGACTGCGTAGTACAAGCATGCTGTTGCCCACTAACACAGGGTAGTGAAGATACGTTAATCAGAGCTGAAGTAGAGTTAAATGGCAGGAAAATGATGGAAGTAGTACTGGAAATGTGAGGTACGGAACTTTTCAGATGTAGAAAAACAGAAATAAAAGAGAATCCTGGAAATAATCTAAATGAGAGAATGTCTGTAGAGACAATTAACTCATGATTGATGCCTTTATTAAGAAAACCTGTCTATTTTTGGGAAGTCCACACTGTCCTGACTCCACCTAGGTGCAGGTTGATGGGATGAGGCAGAATAACTTCATTTGGAAGGATGAGATGAGCCGAAGAGGCTGTTTCTGTACTGTATGTTCTATGAATATGGCACAATGGCTTTGTTGGTACAGGGCAGGAGGCCAAGGATGGAGAGCACTCGGATGAAGTAGGATTGTGAACTAACATGACAGGTGACTGGAAGCTCAAGAAAACCCTTGCACACTAAAATAAGCACCCAAACTCTTCTCTCTCCTCTGACCTTTCCAACCTTCCACCTCCCAATCCCAGTTCCAAACCCTGCCTTATCATTACCATTGCCTCTGACCTTCCTCTCTCTGAGGTACAGCATTCCATCCTCAGTGAGGGCCTCATCTTTATCCCATGCATCTCCACTTCAATGAGTTCTTCTATCACCTCTATCTCCAGGCTTACTTCTTTGGCAAGGATTCCCCACTACCCACCAATAAAACCTTCTCCCTTCTTCAACCCCTGCTCTTCTTGGACTCCCCGTTCTGGTCTTCTGCCTACACTAGATTTTTTTCATCATGAACTAATGATGAGACATCAATCTCTGCTATTTGTACCTCATCCACTCTGCATACACTGCCCTCCACTCTCTCCATACTGTGGGATGAAAAGGTGGCGGTCCTCAGGTATTGAACTGAGATGTTGAAAGTAAAGTTGTTTAAACAAAAGAAAAATATGTCAGTTGTTCGGATACTTTACTTTATTGTCACCAAACAATTGATACTAGAGCGTACAATCATCACAGCGATACTTGATTCTGTGCTTCGCGCTCCCTGAAGTACAAATCCAAGTAAATATAATTTAAAAATTTAAATTATAAATCATAATTAGAAAATAGAAAAGGGAAAGTAAGGTAGTGCAAGTTAGGTCTGGATATTTGGAAGGTACAGCCCAGGTTCGGGTCAGGATCTATTCAGCAGCCTTATCACAGTTGGAAAGAAGCTGTTCCCAAATCTGGCCGTACGAATCTTCAAGCTCCTGAACCTTCTCCCGGAGGGAAGAGGGACAAAAAGTGTGTTGGCTGGGTGGGCCGTGTCCTTGATTATCCTGGCAGCACTGCTCTGACAGTGTGTGGTGTAAAGTGAGTCCAAGAATGGAAGGTTGGTTTGTGTGATGTGCTGGGCTATGTTCACTATCTTCTGCAGCTTCTTCCGGTCTTGGACAGGACAACTTCCATACCAGGCTGTGATGCACCCTAGAATAATGATTTCTGCATAAAAATTAGTGAGGGTTTTAGGGGACAGGCCAAATTTCTTCAGCTTTCTCAGGAATTAAAGGTGGTGGGCCCTCTTGGCAGTGGACTCTGCTTGGTTAGACCAAGTCAGGTCATTTGTGATATTCGCACCGAGGAACTTAAAGCTTTTGACCTGTTCCACCTGTGCACCACCGATGTAGATGGGGTTGTGCGGTCCGCTACTCCTTCTGAAGTCAACGACCAATTCCTTTATCCTGCTGACGTTGAGGGATAGGTTATTGTCTTCGCACCATGCCACCAGGTTCTTAATTTCCTCTCTGTACTCCGACTCATCATTACCCAAGATACGACATACAATTGTGGTGTCATCACCAAACTTATATATTGAGTTCGATCGAAACTTGGCTACACAATCATGGGTGTACAGTGAGTACAGCAGGGGGCTGAGTACACAGCCTTGTGGGGCACCGGTGCTCAGAGTGATTGTAGAGAGCTTGTCCCCTATTTTTACAGCCTGGGTCCTGTCTGTGAGGAAGTTGAAGATCCAGCTGCAGATCTGAGTGCTAAGACCCAGGTTCCGGAGCTTAGGAATCAGTTTATTTGGAATGATGGTGTTAAAGGCAGAGCTGTAGTCAATGAAAAGGAGCCTTACATATGAGTCTTTATTCTCCAGGTGTTCTAAGGAGGAATGTAGTGCCAGAGAGATGGCTTCTGCTGTTGACCTGTTGCTCTAGTAGGCGAACTGCAAAGCGTCGAGGTTGACCGATAGGCTATGGTTGATGTGTGCCATAACCAATCGCTCGAAGCACTTCATAGCAATTGATGTCAGAGCCACAGGTCGATATTCATTCAGGCATGCCACCTTGCTTTTCTTCGGCACTGGGATTATCATTGCCTTTTTAAAACATGAGGGGATCTTAGACTGAAGCCAGGAGCAGTCCAAGATGTCAGCAAACACTCCAGCTAGCTCGCTTGCACAGACCCAGAGAACCCGTCCCGGGATGCCATCTGGGCCTGTCGCCTTCCTTGGATTTTTCTTCAGGAAAGCTCTTCTAACGTCTTCCTCGGTTACGATGAATCTCGATGCCACCAGGCCCAGTTCATCCGGGGGGGGGGGGGGGGATGCTCCTCTTCTGTTCAAATCCTGCGTAGAATACATTAAGTTCGTCAGGAAGAGAAGCGCTACAGTTATTGATATTCCCAGCCTTTTCTTTGTACCCAGTGATCTCATTTAAATCTGAAGATATTGAAGAGTGCCATATCACATTATTTACAGTGGTAGCAGAAGATGGTTTCCAATTACAGGATCTCACTGACATTTGATGAGAATAAGCCTTCCAGAAGCTAGAAAAATGAAATTGGAATATGGACTCGTATTACAGAACCGGAGAAGAAGCAACAAGCCTTGGCTTTTGTGTTATCACTTTCGAGAAGAGCGAGAGACCACACTAGGAATTTCAGTGGAAGACTTGAACAAAGATAGCGGTATGAATACGCTAATAAACACAGTTGACTTTTTTTTTAAAGGAAGAAAAGGATCAGATTTATGAGCCATATTCAGACATTTACAAAATTTAGATTCACATCTAAAAATATGGCTGATTATATTATTGATTTTGAACAAAAGTGTAGTCACATGTGTAAATACAAAATGCAACGTCCTGATGCTGGACTAGCTTTTAAATTGTTGGATACTGCATGTTTAGACATAAAGGACAGGCAGCTAGTGTTAACTGGATGTGCAAAACTTATAGTTCCATCTATGGAATCAATACCGAAGAGGATTTTTGGAGAGAAGGCCGCTAAGACAACAGTCGGTTGGAATTAGCTTCAGTCAGGAAACGGCATACTTCACTGAGCAGGAACAGAAATATAGCAAGCGTAGATCCCAGAGTGACCAGAAAGAGTACCATTATCTGGCACAAATCCAATAAACAAGTACAGTAAGAGATCGAAATGTGCGGTACATCGAAGTATTTACCACTGGGCAAGAAACTGTCTGCACAGAACTGAAGAAAATAACAAATCTGAAGATGTTGAAGAGTGCTATATCACATTGTTTGTGAAACAATCACTTACTAATGCAGAGATTCTGAGGCAGAGATTTTGATGATAGCATCTCTAAGATCTGCTGTTATTGATACAGCATGCACACGCACAGTATGTGGAGAAAAATGGCTTGAAAGTTGTGTAAGTAAACTAATCCAGAACGATGTGCAGTAACTGGTTGACACACACACCTAGTAACAAAGCATTCAAATTTGGAGTTGAAAAGATTGTACATTCCACCAAAAGAATGAAAATTCTCGCAAAAGTAGGGCAGACAAAATGTTACATAGAATTAGAACAGGTACAACTGAACATTCCATTATTCTTGAGTAAATCTTCCCCAAAGAAAGCAAGAGCAGTACTGGATATGGAGAATGACTAAACAACGTTGCTTCAACAGCAAATGTCTCTTGAGCTCACCAGTTCTGGACGCTACTGTGTGAACTTCCTGGATAAAGGCATTACTGAGAATCAATGTGAGAATGAAATACTGTCACTAAACATGACCATAGATGAGAAATGCAGTGTTGCTCAAACTTCACAAGCAGTTTGGATGTACTTCAATTGATAGATCTCAGAAACTGCTCAGGAGTTCAGGAAACAAAGATTATTTTTCCATTCTAAAGCAGACATGCCAAAAGTTTGGAAAGCCCAAGACCACGTTGGTCTACCACTAGAATCTGCATACAATGAAACAGTAGCTGTAGACCTACATGAACCAATGCAAAGAGTGTGATACCTCCATATCATTGATGAGTTCACACGTTTCAGTGCTAGTAGCATTGTAAATACAAAGAAACCTTCAGAGATAGTAAATAAAAACTTCATCCATTCCTGGATAAGCACGCATGGCCCACCTCAGAAAGTATTCAGTGATAATGGTGGTGAATTTAGCAATGATGAATTCAGTGATATGGCAGAGAACTTTAACATTGAAACAAAGACAACCGGCGCACGCAGTTTTTGGAGTAATGGACTTCAGAACTAACAGAATCAAACTGAAATAATGCTGAAGGTAAAGAAAAGCAATGGTTGTGGTTGTAACACAGCCCTGCACTGGGCCTTAATGGTGAAGAATACAATGCATAATGTACATGGCTATAGAACGTATGAATTGGTGTTCTGCCAGATTCCAAATCCTCTCTCTCTATTGGTTGACAGACCACCTGCTCTAGAGGGCACTACAAGGAGTGAATTGGCTGGGAAACTTATTTCACCACTACATGCATAAAGAAAGGCTTTCACTGAAGCAGAGTGTTCAGAGAGAATTTGAAGAGCACTGAGGGCCCCAGTCTGCCCTACGAATGACAAATATGACACAGGGACAAAGTGTATTACAAAAGAACAGACTGTACAGAACGGAAAGGGCCTGGAGTTGTCATTGGTCAGGATGGAGTTGTGGTCGTTGTGAGACATGGAGGTACGTATGTCAGAGTGCATCATTCTAGACTACATAAAGCACAAACTGAAGACCATCAAAACCTCATAGAGAATGACATAAAAAATGAAAAGCACTTATGTAGTACACTGTCACACTGCACAGACAGGGACAAGGAGAGTGCAGGTAAGGACTAAACAGAGTTGCTCAATAGTGGCATTGATCGTGTGGAAGAAATGCAGTTGGAGACTCAAAAGACTTGCCTGCACAGAAATTATCACAAGTGCAAAGACAACATGGAAGTTTCGGTCTTAAACAGGGTAAACTATGAGATTTGCAGACAAAGACACTGGTATCTCATACAAAGCTGACGTCCTAGGACAGGCAGGCAAAGCCGCTGGGAGAAACGAAAGTCGGTACAACTTGAATTGCCTAGAACCAGTCATGGTTGTTCACACTGCAGGATCAGTCGACATGTCATGTGTAGACAGACTTCTTATTGAATCAATTATAGATCAGGTTGGACCACCTGAAAAATGTCCAAGATGAAGATATCCTAGTAACTAAAATGCTGTCATTTGAATCTGCAAAACAGGATGAAATCAGAAGTTGGAGAAATAATGGAGTGTTTGAGGAAGCCAGAGATATTTGGCCAAAAGACAGTGTTTACAAGATGGGTATACACTCTGAAAGAAACCCAGACAGAAATTATACCAAAAGCACTCCTGGTGGCTAGAGGTTTTGAGGAACTGAATATAAAGAAAATCCGAAAAGACCCACCAACATGTGCATCAGAGTCTCTCCAACTACTTCTCTCAGTGATAAGTCATTGGTATCCCCATTGCATGGACATAAAATCTGCATTCTTACAGGGAATGGAGGTGCCCAATGACATTTACAATAAACTCCTGCCTGAAGCCAGAAGTAAAGGACACTGTGGAAACTGAAAGAGAGTGTGTATGGTGCAGCGGATGCATCACTCTATTGGTATAAAAAGGTCAAGGAAATAATGTTGAAAACAGGTAGAAAGTTGTCACAAGTGGATCCAGCTGCTTTTTTACTGGCTAGATTCAGGATATCATCAATTTGGAGTACAAAACTTTAACACAACAGTTATCCCTCAGCTAAGGTCAGCCTTTCAGGTTGGGCGCGAGGAAGATGACAGATTCTACGATGTTGCGATAGGCATCCTTGCTGTTGATGGAACAGTACAACTGCACCTAGAAAGCTACATCAGGAATCTTCAGACAACCCACATGGAATCCTCACGTGCCACACAACAGGATGCACCCTTCAGTGCAGCTGAAGCTGAGCAACTCTGGTCAAAGTTAGTCAGATTCTATGGGTGGCAAGGCAGAGCAGACCTGATATTATGTTTGATGCCTGCAACTTGATATCCAGCACAAAAAATACCACAGTACAAACTTTACATGACGCAAAAAGATGGTGCGCAGAATTCATACTGAAAACGTAGTCTTGAAATTTCGACACGTAGGAAAATATAGCTCACTCAGGCCTGTTGTTTTCAGTCTTGCCTCACTTGGAACTTCCTGATGGAGGTACTCAAGGGAGATATTTTATTGTATTGATGGGAGAAGAGGGAAGATTTTCACCTCTCTATTGGCAATCAAAAAGGATCTAAACAGTTGTACAGAGTACGCTGGCAGGAGAAACCCTTGTAATGTCTGAAGGTATTGATGATGTTGTTTTTCTGACAACACACTATTCTGAGTTTTTCAATGGTGACCCCAAAGAAGAACAGTCTACTTATGTCTTCTTGTGTCAGAGACAACTACTCTTTGTTTGATGCACATGCACGCTGGAGGAAAAAGGGGGAATTGGGGGATGAAAAGGTGGCAGCCCTCATGTATTGAACTGAGACGTTGAAAGTAAAGTTGTTTAACAAAAGAAAAATGTGTCTTTGTTGTTAGGACATTAACACGCACCAATCCCAACCTCATCATCAAACCTACAGACGAGGGTCATTCTGTTATAGTCTGACACATTGACTTCTACCTTGCTGAGACCAAACAGCATTTCTAAGATACCTTCTCTTACTTACCCCACTAAGGAACATCAGCCTATAGTCTCCTCCAGCACCACCAACCTCATACACTATGGGTATCTCCCATTCACTGATACCAACCTCATTGTTTACATACCCTGCAATGCATGTTGTGTTTCTACCTCCTACCCATGATCCACAATCCTGTCAAAGAGCCCCATTGCTTCTTCCTGCTCCTGCCCCACTGAACTTATGTCTACATACCTTGATTCCATTTTGTCCTCTTTGGTTCACTCCTTCCCTCCTACATCTCTGATACTTTACATTTCCTAGAACATAGAATAGAACATTACAGTACAGAAACAGGCCTTTTGGCCCTTCTTGGCTATGCTAAACCATTTTTCTGCCTAGTCCCACTGACCTGAACCTGGACCATATCCCTCCATACACAAGTTTCCATAAAAAAAACATCAATCTGCCAACTCAAATCCATTTAAAGAAAAATTGGAAGGAAACCATATTAATTAACTCAAATCAGATGATAGTAGTGGGTGAATGAACCCCAACTTTTCGCAAAATCAAATTGAGGATCAAAAGTTCAACTTCTGATTTTCTCCAAACTAAGACATAGCATCGCTTGAAAAAAAACCATTGTGTCAAAGTAGGAGCAGAAGCATCTTTCCATTTCAACAAAATATCCCTTCTGGCCAATAATGTAACAAATGCAATTACATGTTGGTCTGATGGAGAAATACCGTGAATATATTGAGGGATTTATTGTCTGTCTATTTATTATCTATTAATAAATACTGTCCATTTATTAGGTTGTAAATTCATTTTTAAAACTTTAGAAGTTGTAGAGAAAATAGACTTCCAAAAATGTTTCAATACAGAACACGACCAAAACTTATATGTCAATGTGGCTGTCTCAGTTTTACATCTGTCACACTGACTATCAATATTAGGAAACATTTTAGACAGTCTCTCCTTTGTCAAATAGTAACGATGTACAATTTTAAGTTGAATTAAAGAGTGACTGGCACAGATTGAAGAAGAGTTAACCAACTTCAAAATCTGCAACCAATCTTCTGTTATCAAGGTCATGTTAAGCTCCCTCTCCCAATCTTGCTTAATCTTAAGTGAAGGGTAATTGTGCTGTTGTAACAATAAATTATAAATTTTCCCAATAAAACCCTTCACTAAAGGATTTATTTTTAAAATAATATCTAGAAGGTCAGAATCCAGTATATATGGAAAATTACTTAAGTATTCTTGTAAGAAGTTCTGATCTGAAGATATTGCAGGAAATGTGGATACGAGAGAGAGTATTTAGTTACTAATTTCTCAAACGACATCAATTGACCATCTTGGAACAGATCCGTGAAAGAATAAACTCCTTAATCACAGGGTATAAATTTAAATTAGTAATTTTGGCCAGTTGTACGGGTAGAGAAGCTCCTAATAATGAAGTTAAGTGAAACAGTTTCACAGCATTCAATTCTAAATCAGCCCAAGGTGGTTGTTCATTTCTACCAGCCCAATATAACCAAAAACACATATAATGTACATTAACAGCCCAATAATACATTCTTTAATTAGGCAAAGCAAGACCTCCATCGTTTTTTTTAATTTTTCTAAATGATATTTAGCAATTCTTGGTCTTTTATTATTCCAAACAAAAGGTGAAATAATAGTCAACCTGATTGAAAAACTTCTTAGTTAAAAAAAATAGGGATATTTAGGAATACATATAAAAATTTTGGTAAAATCATCATTTTAGCTGCATGAATTCCACTGGCTAACGAAAGCGTAAGTGGATTCCATCTAGAAAATAATTGCTTCATAAAATCCACTAAAGGAACCAAATTAGCTTTATAAAGGTCTTTATGTGTTTTAGTATTAATAATACCTAAATATTTAAATGAGTCCGTAACTCTAAAAGGGATGTCATCATATATAGAAGCAGAATCATTTAAGGGAAATAATTCACTTTTATGAAGGTTTAGTTTATATCCCGAAAACTTTACAAAATCCTTTAATAGTTTCAATAAACTAGGAATGGATTCTTCAGGATTCTAAATATAAACTAACAGATCGTCAGCATAAAGGGAGATCATATGAGCAGTCCCATTTATGAGAATTCCATGAATATCTTTAGCTTCATGAAGTGCAATAGCCAAGGGTTCTAGCACCAAATTAAATAACAAAGTACTTAACGGACATCCTCGTCTCGTACCCCACGAAAGCCGAAAAAAAGGAGATCTGCAATTATTAGTAATAACAGTAGCAATAGGGCTTTTATATATCATTCTGATCCACTTATTAAAATTAATACCAAAGGCGAATTTCTCGAAAGCATTAAATAAGTATTTCCATTCAACTCTGTCAAATGCCTTTTCAGCATCAAGAGAAACAATACATTGGGGTGTCTTAGAAAAGGATGAATATATAACATTTAACAGTCTCTGAATATTATAGAAGGAATAACGACCCTTTACAAAACCTGTTTGGTCTTGAGAGAAAAATTTAGCCAGAAAATTCTCCAGCCAATTAGCCATTATTTTGAGAGAATTTTATCATCCACATTTAATAAAGAAATAGGTCTATATGAAGCACAGTCAGTAGGGTCTTTATCTTTCTTAAGAATTAAAGAAAAAGAAGCTTTATAAAATGTGGGAGGTAACTCTCCTATCAAGAAAGAGTCCTTAAGTATTTCCAACATATGTGAAGAGAACAATTTTTCCATTTTTTATAATTTCCTACAGAATAACCATCCAGTCCAGGAGCTATCTATCTAAATGCTTGTAGATCCTATCTCTTAGTACTCCTTCCAATAACTTACCTACTAATGACGTCAAACTTAATGACCTATAATTTCCCAGATTACTTTTAGAGCCTTTCTTAAACAACGGAACAACATGAGCTATCCTCCAATCCTTCGGCACCTCACCTGTAGATACCGACATTTTAAATATACCTGCCAGGGCCCCTGCAATTTCAACAATAGTCTCCTTCAAGGTCAGGTCCTGGGGATTTATCTACTCTGATTTCCCTCAAGATAGCAAGCATCTCCTCCTCTTCAATCTGTATAGGTTCCATGACCTCACTACTTATTTGCCTTATTACCAATGACTCCATGCCAGTCTCCTTAGTAAATACAGATGCAAAAAAAACATTTAAGATCTCCCCCATTTCTTTTGGTTCCATACATAGCTGACCACTATGATCTTCAAGAGGACCAATTTTATCCCTTACTATCCTTTTGCTCTTAATATACCTGTAGAAGCTCTTTGGATTATCCTTCAACTTGACTGCCAAAGCTACCTCATGTCTTCTTTTAGCCCTCCTGATTTCTTTCTTAAGTATTTTTTTGCACTTTTTATACTCCTGAAGTACCTCATTTGCTCCGTTTCCTATACATGTCATACATCTCTCTCTTCTTCTTTATCAGAGTTCCAATATCCCTAGAAAACCAAGGTTCCTTATTCTTATTCACTTTGCCTTTAATCCTGACAGGAACATACAAACCCTGCACTCTCAAAATTTCTCCTTTGTAGGCCTCCCATTTACCAACGACATCCTTGCCAAAGAACAACCTGTCCCAATCCATGCTTTATAGATCCTTTCTCATTTCTTCAAATTTGGCCTTTTTACAGTCTAGAACCTCAACCTCAGGACCAGATCTATCTTTATCCATGATCAAGTTGAAACTAATGGTGTTTTTGATCACTGGAACCAAAGTGTTCCCCTACACACACTTCCATCACCTGTCCTTACTCATTTCCTAATAGGAGATCTAATATTGCATCCTTTCTAGTTAGTACCTCTATATATTAATTTAGAAAACTTTCCTTAAAACACATTTTACAAACTCTAACCCATCTAGACCTTTAACATTATGGGAGTCCCAATCAATATGTGGAAAATTAAAATCCCGTACTATCACAACTTTATGTTTCTAGCAGTTGTGCTATCTCTCTGCGGATTTGCTCCTCCAATTCTCACTGGCTATTGGGTGGTCTATAATACAACCCCATTAATGTGGTTATACCTTTCCTGTTTCTCAGCTCCACCCATATGGCCTCAGTAGACAAGCCCTCTAATCTGTCCTGCCTGAGCACCGCTGTAACATTTTCCCTGACTAGCAATGCCACCCCGCCCCCCAACACTTCATCCCTCTGCCTCTATCACATCTGAAACATCGGAACCCTAGAACATTAAGCTGTCAGTCCTGCCCCTCCTGTAGCCAAGTTTCACTAATTGCTACAATGTCATAATTCCATGTGTCAATCCACACCCTCAGTTCATTTGCATGAATCTTTAACATTATTTATTTTCACCCCTGCTCCACTATCTACTTCTGACACTCTGGTTCCCACCCCCCACAAATCTAGTTGAAACCCCCCCAATAACACTAACAAACCTCCCTGCAAGGATATTGGTCCCCCTGTAGTTCATGCGTAACCCGTCTCTCTTGTACTGGTCCCACCTGCCCCAGAAGAGGTCCCAATGATCCTGAAATCTGAAACCCTGCCCCCTACACCAGTTCCTCAGCCATGTGTTCATCCTCCAGATCTTCTTATTCTTACCCTCACTGGCACGTGGCACAGGTAGCAATCCTGAGATTACCACCCTTGATGTCTTGCTTTTTAACTTCCTACCAATCTCTCTATACTCATTCTTCAGGATCTCCTCACTTTTTCTTCCTACGTCATTGGTACCAATGTGTACCATGACATCTGGCTGCTTACCCTCCCATTTCAGAATGCTGTGCATGCGATCAGAGACATCCCTGACCCTGGCACCCTATTGTTTCAATGACTTTCAATTCCCTGGCCCTGATTGCCTGATTTTCACTATGAAGATCCAATCCCTTTACACTTCCAGTCCCTATCAGGAAGGCTTTAAAGCTTTCAACTTCTTTCTGGTCTACAAACCTAACCAGTTCCCCTCCACCACCATATTCCTCCATCTGACAGAACAGCTTTTCACCCTCAACAATTTCTCTTTTGGGTCCTACTATTGTTCAAAAACTAAGGTGTAGCCTGGGCACTTGCATGAGCTCCAGCAATGCCCGCATTTTCCTTGGCTATGTGAAACAGCCCATGTTCTAAGCTTTCACTGGTAATGTTCCCCAAATCGTTCTCCGCTACACTGAAAACTGAATTGGTGCTTCTTCCTGCACCCATGATAAACTTTACAATTTCATCAACTTTGCCTCCAACTTCCATCCTGCTCTCAAATTAAATTGATCTATCTCTGACACGTCTTTCTCTTTTCTTGATTCCCTTGTCTCCATCTCTGGAGAAAGACAATTGTCTGCCATCTTTTACAAACCCACTGACTCTCACAATTACTTTGACAATACCTCTTCACACCCTGTCTCTTGTAAAAATGCTATTCCCTTTTCTCAGTATCTCTATTTCCACCACATTTGTTTCAGGTGTCTTCTCTTTCCAAAAACAAGATTTCCCTTCCACTACCATTGATGCATCTCCTCCATTTCCCGCACACCTGCTCTCAGTCAATCTTCCCGCCACTGTAATAGGCATAGGGTTTCCTTTATCCTTACCTACCTCTTATGAGTCTCCATATCCAGGACAGGATTCTCCACAACTTCTGCCTTCAACAAATAAAGTCCTACCATTCATCATATTGTACCTCCCCCATACCCTCCACTTTCTAGTAAGAATACTCGCTACATTATTCCCTTTTCCATAAGTCACTCCTCACTGACTTCCCTCCTGACACTTATCCCTACAAGTATGACAAGTGCTACATCTGCCCATTCACCTCCTCTCTGTATTTCCACAGGTGAGGCAACAATTAACCTTCACGTCATCTATTGTGTCCAGTGCTCACAGTGTGGTCTTCTCTACATTGCTGAAACCGAATACAGATTAAGGGACCTCTTCATTGAGCAGCTTCACTCTGTCCTCTGCAATGGGTAGGATCTCCCTGTGGCTGCTCATTTCAATTTGATTTCTCATTCACATACCAATATATCTGTCCATGATCTCCTCTACTGCCCCAATGAGGCCAAACACAAATTGAAAAGCTCACACATAGTACAGAACCTTCAGCGTAAACGTGCCAATCTTTTAACCTACTCTAAGATCAAACCCTTTCTTCCTAGGTAGCCTTCCATTTTTCTACCATCCATGCACCCATCTAAAAGGTTCTGAAATGCCCCTATGAAGAATCTGCCTTGACCTGTCCCCCTGGCAGGGTGTACCACATACCCTTTCTCTGTGTGAAGAACTTCCTTTAGATGTTGCCCCTATACTTTCCTCCAACCACCTTAATATTATGCCTCCTTATATTTGGCATTTCTACCCTGGGAAACACTGTCTAACCACTCGATCTAAGCCACTTATCATCTAACACCACTATCAAGATACCTCTCATCCTCCTTTACTCTGAAGAGAAAAGCCCTCACTCACTCCATATACCCATATAAGACACACTCTCTAATCCAGACAGCATCCTGGTAAACCTCCTTTGCTTCCCCTCTAAAGCTTCCCATCCTTCCTATTAAAAGGCAACTAGAACTGAACACAATATTTCAAGTATGGTCAAACCAGGATTTTATTCAACTGCAACATTACTTCACAGTTTTGAACTCAATCCTCGGACTGATGAAGGCCAACACACAAGACATCTTCTTAACAACCTTATCAACTTGCGCAGAAATTTTGTGGGATCTATGATGTGGACACTAAGATCCCTCTGTTTCTTCACACTGCCAAGAATTCTGCCTTCAAATTCAACCATCCAAAGTGAATCAGGTCTGGGTATTCTCCAACCTGATGGTATGAAAATTTACTTCTCTAACGTCTGGTAATTGCTCTCCCCTCTTCCCCCCTTCTTTTTCCTTCAAATAGGAAGGCTTTGATGATGTAACTGGAATCTTATCTGCCTATTACCTCTCTCTAGTTAACCACCTCCTTCCCTTTACTCCATGATCCTTTCCTATTAGATTACTTCTTCTTTAGCACTTTACCTAGTCCACCTATCCCCATCTTCTTACCTCATCACCCTAACTACCCACCTTCCTGTTCTTCACCCACTTTCTTATTCTGTTTTCTGCTCCATTCCTTTCCACTCCCTATGAAAGGTCTCCGCCAAAAAAGTTTATTCCCCTCTATAAATGCTGCCTGACCTGCTGAGTTCCTCCAGTATTTTATGTGTACTGAATCTTTCCAGTATTTTCTGATTCCATTTATTTAAAGTTACTTTTCAAAATCAGAGTGAAATTTCATGGATACTGTGCAATTAATGTTTGTATAATTACTTGTCTAATTTTGGATTCTCCAGCTCAATTGACGATCTACCAAAGAATCTGAAATTACTTTGTACCTTATGAAGAACGTCCATTATGATGTTTCTTTCCCTCTTTCCCTTTAGCCTAGTACAACTTTCAATTCCTTACTTCCTCCTCAAATCATCCATTATGATTGGCATTCCAGATTTAGTAACAGTACGTTCTACATCCTAACCAGTCTCTTTGTGTACTAATTTCTTCTGAAATATCTACAGGATTTATTAGCAACTACCTTACATTTGCAAGATTGAGAGTAAATCTCAGCCTCAAGTGGAAATATCATCAGATGTATTCCATAAAACAATTTCAAATTTTCAACTTCTCACTTTCCAGAGAGAGTAGCCCTGAACTGTTTACTCCTTAATGATGGGCATAACTTCCCATTTCTAATATCATCTTGAACTTTCTTCACTGTCCATGTCTTTGACAAAGTGGTGAACTAGTGGTAAGGCAGGGGTTAAGGTAATATCCAGGCAAAGAAAAGTTTTGGAAGAACATAGCTTCCCTATAAACAGCAGGAGATTGGAGACATTTGAGTTACTGAAACAAGGATGTAATCAAAGGATGCAAGGCACACATATCAACTAAGGGATTAACTTCAAAGTATCATCAGTTGTTAATCTGTTGTTTCTATTGACTTTTAAGGCCTGTATTATAAATTTCAAATAAATTTGTAAATTAAGAATTTGAACATACACCAGATTACTGATTGGTCAATATCCATAACTGCTAGTCAAGTACATACAAAAAAGGAATTTCTCTGTTCAGACTTCAGAACAATGTAGTGAAAAGGGCCATGCTCTTCTTCTTGTGCACAAATAACGTTTGAACTAAAGTATATAAGTTGTTACGAAGGTGAAGGGGTGGGGTACAAAGTACAAAGTACAAAGTCGCCCCCTCCTTTTTGAGAATTGCAAGATCGCTATTATTTCAGGTCTGAGACCCAGGAAATGAGAGAGGGACACACAGGATACACAACCAGGTGGAATGTGTCCTGACGTAAGCGGAACGGAACCACTGATTACTGCCATTGTCTCTTGGAGAAGGAATTGTGTATTGAGTACTGTACTATTCATTGAAACCCCTCAGGGGACAACCAGAGTGGTCTGGTTGAGGGATTGCATCATCCCAACCTGATTGACATCTGAGACCCCGTGAGCAAGGATAAAAGAGGGGTCTGGGGAACACCCCTTTAGACGCACCAGGAGAAATGCTAGAAATCCAGTGACAGCGTTTTATAGCGAAGCCGGTGAGAGCTCCTGTGTGTCCTCCCTTGCCTGGGTGGCAGGCTCATCACGGAAGAACGGTTTAGCTAAAGGAGAGGTCACACTCGAACGGCCACGACAACGAGACACCTGACGGATTGAAATCACAAAGGAAAACTGGCAAGTTTTTCTCTTTCTCTTTCTCTCTCCAACAATTGCAACACAGTGACAACCAAAAAGACGGCAGCTTGTGTGAACTGCAGTGAACTTTATATTTCCATCGGACAATACATTATCCCCTAGTCAACGATAGAGCTTATTTCTTATTGATTATTATTATACCCACACTTTTAGGTTTAGTATTGATGACGTATATTATCTGTATATTTGCATTGATATTATTTTTGTGTATTTTTACTAATAAATACTGTTAAAAATAGTATCATCAGACTTCAACGGACGTCTCTATCTTTGCTGGTAAGTCACCCAGTTACGGGGTTCGTAACGAAGTTTAGCAACATTTTTCTACTTTTCAATTCCATATCGCTAAAATATCACACCATTAGTTCAAAGTATCAATGCAAACAAATCAAATTTGTACCAGCAGTAAGATTTGCCTATTCTCATTTCCTTTTACAAAACATTTATCTTCATGATTGTTTGTATGAAAGACCAGAGAATGTTTAGCTAGTGCTGGAATGGGTATAAATAATGTCGTGATTAGTGGTGGTGGGAAGCTGCCACCACTATCCTCACTTCACCTTGATGCGAAACTAAAATGCTGAATCAGCTCACACTTGCAAAGGGAGTGGACCCCAAAGAAGAACCCCACAAGTAAAGTGAAGCCTGCCTGTGATGAAAAGCAACATGGAGGAGAAAGGCAATCACTGCAGTTATGAACAACAGATAGAAGCAATCTAGATACTGAAGAGGTTATTTTACTATAGACTTCTGCTCTTTTAACACCTTCTATCAACATTGAGCCTGTGGAGTGATAGATGATCTCACTGTGTACCTACCATCAGCCTGTCAGATATTAGTAATGGTAACAGAATACTATGAACTGCCTTAAATAAGACTATGATTGAACTTCCTAGCAGAGTAACCACTCACTTGTATAACACAATAATAGTGCAAACATATGAGCAGATAGAGTGGCTACTAAGTGTGGCAATGAATAACTGTCCCACCATAGCGTGATGTCTTCGGGATTCATTCAGAAGGCCAAGTTCAAATGACAATGCAACAGAGCGGCAGACTAGCCAAAGTGATTTTAGCTCCGTAAAGGTCCTTACTGACCCAAGGGGTCGGTCTTCTAAAGAGTTAAAACTCAGGAAAGTGGGTCTCTTGTTTGGTCTTGACGTTATTGGGACCAAGGCTAATATATTTGTATGGATTAAAATTAGTTAATGGAAAGAAAGCAATAAGTTACTTCAAAGATAACAGGCTAGAACTCGTGAAGTGCACAATTATCAATGCCAAAGTTTTGCTATAGAGAGCACTTGAGTTTTGTCACTTCAACATGCAGGTAAAAAGCAACCACTTTACAGACTTGATCAGAAATCTGAAGTTATCTTTTTACTTCAGATGCCAAATATCCTACTGACATACTTCCAGCACTACTTGCACATATTTCTTATGAAGAAAAATAAATTGTAGTAAGTCAGGAAATAAATTGTAAATTCTGGTGTAAGAAAGTAATACAGTGGCTACAAAGTTAATTATACTTTAATTATTAAGGATATTTATACCAAAATGAAAACTTAAAACATAAAAAACATAAATTATTGGTTTACAAATAAACTTGGCTTAAAAGGAAACTAATTCATTATTTATAGATAAATAATTCACAAATTAAATTCTTAATCTAGCATGCTCTAGTATTACACCTCAACAATATCCAGAAATGTAAAGGCCAGCTATCCAGTGCAGCTAACAATCTTCATATTAAACTTAGGGTATAAAACCTTCAACTGTGAACCTATTAGAATACTCAGGATTTTTAATCAAAACTATTAATCAACAAGCTATTTACTCAATGCCTGTATTTTTCAGTTGTTCCTGGAATCAGCTCCACTATTACATTTATAAATGGTCCAAGGGTAATTTGAACAATTCTTATCACTAGTTTTTGAATAATGCCTGTGTGTTAAGATTTCTCAATTGCTTTTTCCAGAGGCATTACTTTAAGCTTCAGACACTCATCAGCATTTTTAGATCATTTTTCTCATAGAAAGTATTTGAAAATAATTAAGGAATTTCAAGTTTTTGTTGAAGCTTACCGTATTATTATAAGTAAAAACAGGAGTTGAATAACACAGAGCAATAACCAGCACCAAATGAATATTCTGTCATGGTCCGGTCCGTAAAGTCTGTGTTCCGGTTCACGGTCTGACCCATGGACTCCAGACTCCGGGTCTTCCGGCTGTCCCTTGTTTCATTTGGGCTTAATCATAGGCACCTGATTCTCGTCTTGGGGCCGGGAATATAAGTGGCCCTGGGGTTGAGTGTAGGGGCTGCTCTTGAAGTTACTGCATCTTTATAACAGAGTGTGAGAGGAGGGAAGATTACCAAGTGCATGGAAAGAAGCAGTAGTAATTCCAATAAGGAAACCTGGCAAGGATCTGTCAAAACCCACTAGCTACAGGCCAATAGCAATAACATCAAATATATGTAAGATAATGGAAAGGATGATAACAGACAGGTTATCATATGATCTTGAGAAGAGAGGAATGCTGGCAAGTTATCAGAGTGGTTTTAGGAAGGGAAGGAATTCCATGGACTCAGTGATAAGGTTAGAGACTGAAATAAGAAAGCCCCAGGCAAATAAAGAATCAGTAGTTGCAGTGTTTTTGACATTGAAAAAGCCTATGATATGATGTGGAAGAAAGGATTATTAACTAAACTGCACAAAATGGGGGTTGGGGGGGAGAGTTTTTAATTGGATTAAAGATTTTTTGTTTGGTAGAAAAATTCAAGTTCGGATTGGACCTGAATTATCAAAACAGTACATAGTGGAAAATGGCACACTTCAGGGTAGTGTGATTAGCCCATTATTTTTCATCATTATGATCAATGATGTCTTCACAAAGGTACTAGTGGATATAGGTAGGTCACTGTTTACGGATGATGGGGGCTTGTGGAAAAGAGAACTACAAGGAGTAATTGATTAAGTGGTAGAGTGGGGTTATGATTGGGGATGTAGATTTTCAGTAGAAAAAACTCAAACTGTATTTTTCACCTGGAAAAGAATTAAGGTAGGGAAGAAGTTAAGGATGTATGGGATTGAATTAGAAAGGGTTGGATCATTTAAATTTCTGGGAGCTATATTTGATTCACGATTAACATGGGTAGATCATATCAGGAAAGATGAGGGGAAATGTAAAAAAGTAATAAACGTGATGAGATGTTTGACTGGTAGGGAATGGGGAGCAAGTTGTTCAGCATTGAAGAGAATGTATGTGGCTTTAGTAAGATCTGTGTTGGATTATGGAAGTGTAGCATATGGATCAGCAGCTAGGTCTCTTGTAAGGAAACTGGATGTGATTCAGGCTCAGGCTTTGAGAGTGTGCAGTGGGGCTTTTAAAACATCACCAGTATCAGCCCTGCAGGTAGAAATGGGAGTAATGCCTTTGGAATTAAGAAGGATGCAATTGATGGCAAACTACTGGGCTAATTTGCAGGGGCATAATGATTTTCACCCTGCTAAAGAAGTGTTGCAGGAGTCCTGGGAAAATGGGAAGTTTCAGAGGGAAAACTTTAGTCGGGTAGGGAATGATATTGCTAAAGGATGTGGAGTGTTTGATCTAAGGATAAGTCCTTCAGTAGTTTATCCGGTCGTAGCTCCATGGAAGCTTGTATGGCCTGACATAGACTGGCATTCGTTAGAGGTAAAAAGGAAATGAATACATAAAACTGATTTGGTAAGTGCATTTAACTGTCATGTGATGGAAAAGTATAGCAATTATACTCAGATTTATATGGATGGTGCTAAGGAACCTGAAACAGGAGTGACAGGGTTTGGGGTGGCTATACCAGCAAAAGCAATTGCAATCAGCAGAAGAACATCTGATAAGTTAGTGGTGTATACAGTGGAGATGCTGGCAGTGCTGGTTGCGTTGCATTGGGTGGAGAAAGCTAGACTAGTCAAAGCATTGATATGCTCAGATTCATCCTCAGTTCTAGCAAGTTTAAGGTCTTTTGACTCAAACAGCCGGCAAGACGTACTTCATGAAGTCCTTCAGTCAGTCACAAGAGTTGCAAATCAGGGAGGTCAGGTTAAATTTCTATGGGTTCCAGCACATGAAGGGGTGAAGGGCAATGAAAGGGTGGATGAGTTGGCAAAGAGGGCAATAAAGAAAGAAAATATAGAAATGCACATTAGTATCAGTAAAGCTGAGGTTAAGTGTGTAATCTGGGGAAAAATCAACCAAAAGTGGCAAGAAAGGTGGGACAGGGAGGGTAAAGGGAGGCATTTATATCAAATACAAAAAAGTGTTGCAGGTACTAGGGTAGGTAGTAGATACAGAAGAGAGGAAATTGTGTGGACTAGGTTACGGTTGGGGCACTGTGCACTAAACCAAACACTGAAATTGATAGGGAAACACCAGACAGGACTGTGTGAGGAATGTCAGGAAGAGGAGTCAGTAGAACATGTAGTTCTGAGTTGCAGGAAGTATGGGATACAGAGAGAGATGATGAGAATTAATCTAAGGGAATTGAAGGTGCAGGAATTCACATTAAAAGGGTTGCTGGGCATGGGTGAGAGAGCACAGGTTAGGGTATTAGTTTTCTTCAGGGTTACAGGGGTTTTTAATAGGATATGATGGATAAACAGGAACAGGGTACTAGGATGGCTAAAGATGGGAAGATAAAGTGTAGGTGTGTGTGTGTGTGTGTGTGTGTGTGTGTGTGTGTGTGTGTGTGTGTGTGTGTGTGTGTGTGTGTGTGTGTGTGTGTGTGTGTGTGTGTGTGTGTGAGAGAGAGAGAGAGAGAGAGAGAGATTTTATATATATATATAGGGTGAAGGGATTTAGAATGTGAGTCTATCGCACACTCCGGAGCAGAAGGTGGTGATAATGCACCATTAAGCTGGATGCCAACCGCCGTAAAACAAGATGGAGAGAGAGAGAGAGAGAGTAGGGGCTGGTTTGTCTTGTTGGTATCCTGTCCTTGCCTCTGTTGGGTAAGTCAGGCCGTCTTTGCTGTAACCCTGAGGCTGGACTGTACCCTTCCTTCCCTCTGAAGCCCGGCCTGAAGCCTTGCTGGCTACCCACGCCTGCGTCCTTGCCTGCATTGCTGTTGAGTTCAGCCACTGGAGTGAGACCGGAGCCTTGCCACACCAACAGATGGAACTGTCTATTGTTGAACTTGGAACTGTCTCTTTGTGTCCCTCTGTTCAGTGTCTGTGTATGAGTCCTGGCCCTATGTCTTGTCCCCAAGGAGGGGTCCTGACTCTGTGTAAGCCCCAGCCCAATGTCCTGTTCCCAAGGAGGCGTCCTGGCTCTGTACTCAGTGTTCCTGTGCTTGAGTCCAGCTCAGTAGGCAGGCCGTTTGCGACTACTCAAATGGACTGTTGTTTTTTGTCATTCCATGTCCAAGTCCAGTCTGTGTCCAAGGCTCTGAGGAGGTTCCAGTCCATGTCCAGGTTCCTAGTTCCTCGTCCAGGTCCCTCTTTCCTGGTCTAGTCTTAGCCCAAGCCCTGTATCCTAGTCTTGTCCAGCGTTGTTTCTCCCCCACTTCCCTTGCTTTCTGACACACCAGGTCCCACTTTCCCTAGTACTTCAGTGTCTGTGTCTTGCATTTGGGTCTGTTCCCAATGCCCACCTTATGATATACTCATCAGTCAATAGCTAAGTAATGAGTCCTTAGGAGAAGTGATGAGGAAAGGCCTAAAAAGTAACCCTGTACAATAAAATGGAGAGCTATTTCTGTTTTAATTTGCTGTTTTTGGCCTCTCAAAGATTTTAAGCTCTCATGAAAACACTGCCCCCATGAGTAACATTAATAGGAAACCTCCAACAACTACTATGTCCAGGCCCACTTTAAAATCCAATTCATGTTCCTCCTAATGTACTGACTGTGTGCTGCAACAATGACAGTTGGACTCCGACAGGTGGTCTACTTCCAGTCAACCTGATGGTTAAGTGCGTTAAAGCATCCCACCAAAAATTTCATTGGAACCAGGACAGAGGGCAGATTTTCTAACCGGTAAGTATGTTACAATTTTGGTGGAGAATAGAAAGGGACATACTTAGTGTAAGGAGTTTTTCAGACTAAGAAGCTGTGTCATTATAATCTTGAAAAAAAATCATACCATTCTTCAGTTCATTAACCAACAGAAAAAAAGTGAATTTTGAAAAAAATGGAATTATGTTCTTAGACTAAACCAAGTATCAGTTATTTAGCAGAGGGAAGATTAAAAGAGTAAAAACAAGATGAAATATTTCTTTTAAGATTTGTAAATGGTGATTTGAGTATCTCCACAGTGCCACCACAGGGTGATTCACCTGGATGTATTCAATTACATCAAATCATAAAGAAAGAAATCTGATATCTGGAAGTTGCACCAAGAGGTTTAAATGAGAGTTGAAGGAGATTGGAACCAGAGAAGCCCTGCAGATGTTCAGTGGTTGCGAGACAAAATGCTGTTAGCCTACAAAAAAAAAGACAAGAATTGAAAGGTTGTGTATGGTGGGAACAATGTTCTGAGTTGCGTTGATTCCAATGCAAGGAGTACTTCAAGGAAAGACAATGAACTTAGAGAGTGTATCAGCAGGTGGAATTATGACTTTGCAGCCATTTGTGAGATGGTTGCAGGAGGGACAGGGCTTGCAGTTCAATGTGCCTGGGTTCTGTTGTTTTAGACGTGACAGAGTGGGGGTGAGGTAGTATTACTAGCCAAGGGAAATGTCAAAGCAATGCTTAGAAAGGACAGACCAGAGAGCTTGTCTACTGAGGCTATAGAGAGAAATTGAGGAAGGGATGAAAAGGGATGATGACTTTAATGGGATTATATTATAGTTAGTGGGATTCAGAGGAATAAATTTGTAGAGATAGACTGTTGCAAGAAGCATAGGGTTGCAGCAGTAGGTAATTTTAAATATGTTCAGGGGAGTTTCCTTAATCTAGTGGTCACCAACCTTTTTAAGCCCAAGATCCCCTACCTCAGCCCTAGTGAAAGGCAAGATCGACCCCAAATTGATTAGTTACACGCATGCGCACCAGGGCAGAAAAGACCGGAAGTAGAAATAATGTATGAACACCAGGGGTCCCCACCCCTTTTTTGCACTGTGGACTAGTTTAATATTGACAATGTTCTTGCAGACCGGCTGACGGGTGGGGGGGGGGGGGGTGTTAAACACAACTGGAATACAGCGATACTCGAAGCAGCTTCCTTATGTCCAGTCTATTCTGCAATTTAGTTTTCATGGTTCTCAGCACTTAGCTTCTGTCCCGCTTGCTCACATTTTTTTCCACTGAAAAAACTCAACGGGTTTGTCTTTAAGTGCAGGGTGCTTGGACTCAAGGTACCGAAGCAGTTTTGAGGGCTTCATTGCCTCATTAGACAGCCTCCGGGCCCGAACTCCAGCCTCCCAGACGCCTTGGCCAGGTGCGGCTGGTCGTGGGTGGGGTGAGAGGACAAGGTAAGGGCCGGAGGACCCCGTGCCAGGGCCGCAGCGGTCACAGTCCAGAGAGAGCGAGCCTTGTAGGATCTATCGGCCGACAAAAGTTTGTTTCAGTAGATTGCAGCAAGGTAGCTGCTCTGCTACTTATGAAACACTGAGCCTGGATTAGGTTGTCTGCAAATATTTTAGCACCGGCTTCCCCATGAACATTCGGTGTGGTAAACAGGTTTAGAGGTGGCGCCCATTTGTCCGTGCTCCAGGCCAGTAGCATCAACACTTCCCGCCGGCCGCACGAGGTGGCCGGTCACCCGAGACCAACCAGTGATCCCTGGCGCAAGGGTATCACTGCGCTTAGGCGACTGATGACCTCGCGTGCGTTCAAGTTCAACAGTGGGTGTGACAGGGAATGAGGAAAGGTGCAGCTGACTCACTCATATCGTTTCCTCGCAGCCAAGTGGTTGGGGACCACTGAAGTACACTGTGTAATCAAGTGCGTGGTGGGGGAGCTACATGCATGCGCACTGGGCAGAAAGAATGGAACTAAAACCCCGCAACTCGGAAACAATCTCTCAACAGTATTTGTGTATTTATTTTTCTATTTTTAGGATCTACTGGGAAAGTCTCAAAGATCGGCCAGTCAATCGCGATCAACAGGTTGACGACCACTACTTAATCAATATATTGAGGACCCAACTAAAGAGAATGCAATACCATATCGCCTATTAGGGAGTGAGACAGGGCAGGTGACAAAAGTGGTTTTAGGGGAATGCTTTGGATCTAGCAATCACAATGCCATTACTTTCAATATAATAAGGATAGGTCTAGTCCTAAATTGCAGAAAGAGATTCTGAATTGCAGAATGGCCAATATTGATGGTATCAGATAGGATCTGGCAAGTGTGGAGTCGGACAGGTTATTTTCTGGCACAGATGTGCTTGATAACTGAGAAGCCTTCAAAAGTGAAATTTTGAGTATAGTGTTTCTATGTTTCTGTCTGAATAAAATGTAAGATTTAGGGAAATACAGTTTGAATGATATTAAAACCGTGGTTAAGAAAAAGAAGGTAGTCCATAGCAGGTATAGGCAGCAAGGAACAAATGAGGTACTTTTGAGGAGTATAAGAAAAGCAAGAAAACACATTTGGTAGGAAATCAGGAGAGCTAAAAGAAGGCATGAAGTTGCTCTAGCAGACAAAGTGAAGGAGAATCCCAAGGACTCCTACAGATATATTAAGAGCAAAATGATAGCATGGACAAAATTGGTACTCTTGAAGATCAGAATGGTCATCTATACATGGAGCCAAAGAAATAGGGTAGTGGATCACTTGGGAGATGGATACAGAATCTGGAGATGTGAGGTCACGGACCACATACGGATTATAGAGGAGGATGTGGTTGCTGCCTTGAGGCAAATTAGGGTGGATATCTAACCAGGGCTTGAGAAGCTGTTCCCTTAGACCCTGTGGGAGTCTACAGCAGAAATTATAGGGGAACTAAAACACCCTTGGGCACAAGTGAGGTGCTAGAGGATTGGAAGATAGCTAATTATTGTTCCTTTGTTTAAGATAGATTCTAAGAATAAGATGGAAAATTATAGGTTGGTGAGCTTGACATAAGTAGTAGATCAGTTATTGGAAGATATTCCAAGTACTGGATATACAAGTACTTGGATGGACAGGGACTGGTGAGATATAGTCAACATGGCTTGTGCATGGTAGGTCATGTCTAATTAGTCTTAGAGGCAGTTACACAAAAAATTGAAGGAAAGGCAGTGGAAGTTGTCTACATAGACTTTAGCATGATCTCTGACAAGGTTCGAGGTAGTTTGGTCAGAAGGTTCTGTCACCTGGCATTCAAGATGAGGTATGTGGTGAATCATGGCGATGTGTTGCGAACTGCTTACAAAACATCTAAATATACTTGTCTGAATTATTCTCACTGGAATCTGTAAATTCCCTTTAAACAACATACTTTTGAACCATCTTAATGATCTAGCAATTTTACGATTTTCTGAAGGACTCGGCAGACTTAACGTAGTTATGGCACCTTTAGGTGGATGAAAGTGCATCACCATCACTGGGAGAGAGGAGTCAAAGCTAGGCTGAAATGCAAAGGAATACACCCTCTACTCGGTAAGACCTGAAGGCTTTTCGATTCACCAGATAAACCATACTGCTGCTTCAAAGAACGCAAAGGGTGGGGGTGTCCTGTGTCTCATGATAAACTCTTTGTGGTGCTCGGACTCAGCAGTCTTGTCGCACACTTGTTCCCCTAACTTGGAACATCTGAAGATTAAGTTCCAATCTTTCTACTTATCAAGAGAATTCTCCTCCGTGATCCTGGCGACAGTTTACATACCACCAATAGCAGATACTATAAAGCACTTGATATATTGAATGCCACAAATAGCAAACAAGAAACAGCCTACCCTGAAACCTTTCAAATAATTCTTGTGGATTTTAATCAGGCTTCTTTGGAAAAAATCTCTGCCCAATTATCATCAACATATCACCTGCATTCAACCACTGTTACACTACAATTAAAAATGCCTACTATTCTATGCCTGGACCATAATTTGAGAAATCTGATCACTTAGCTGTCGTCCTGTCTGCATACAGGCAGAAGCTAAAGAGCAAGGCTCCAGAGATAATGACAACACAGAGGTGGTCGAGGGAGGCTGAGGAGCGGTTACAGGATTGCGTCACGTCAGTAGACTGGGCTGTGTTCAAGAACACATCAGAGGTTCCGAACAAATACACCACAGCCATCACGGACTTTATAAAAACATAAGTGTGTCCCCACAAAATCATTCAGAGTCTTCTTTAACCAGAAGACCTGGATGAAGCATGAGATCCACAATCTGTTGAAGGCCAGTTCAGTGACATGAAGGTTTGGCAACCAAGCTAAATACAAGAGGTCCAGGTACAATCTCAGAAAGCCACCTCACACACAAGGTGGCAATTCCAAACCAAACTTGGATCACTGAAGGATTCTCGACAGCTGTAGCATAGCTTGAATGCTATTACCTCTTACAAAGTGAAACCAAGTGACAACAAGGCTTTGCTCACATATTAGCTCAACACCTTCTACACTCGCTTTGACCAACAAAACACGGAGGAACCTTCACAAACTCCTACAACCCCTGATGAACCTGTGAGTTCAGTTGCTGAGGCAGATATTCAAGGTCAAGGTAAATATATATCACATATTCAGCCCTGAGATTCATTTTCCTGTGGGGATACTCAGTAAATCGAAGAACATAATAGAATCAATGAAAGATCACACCCAACAGGGCGGTCAAACAACCAATATGCAAAAGACAACAAACTGCACAAATAGGAGAGAGAGAGAAAAAAATAAATAAGCAATAGATATCGAGTACATAAAATGAAGAATCCTTCAAAGTATGTCCACAGATTTTGGGAACAGTTCAGTGAGATGTGAGAGCATCCTTAAGGAGGGTGAACCCATGAAAGCATCCAGTCGAGAAAGGGTACGTGGCCGAGTACTCAAGACCTGTGCTGATCAACTGGCTGGTGTGGTCACCAATATCATTAGCCTCTCATTTGTGGCAATCAGAGGTACCCACCTGCTTTAATCAAGCTCCAATTATACCAGTGCCCAAGATGAACTTGGTAACCTGCCTCAATGACTATTCTCCAGTACCACTTATATCCACTATGATGAAGTGCTTTAAGAGGTTGGTGATGAAACATATTAACTCCTGCCTGAGAAGCAGCTTGGATCCACTCCAATTTGCCTACCTTTATAACAGGTCAACATCAGATGCCTTTTCATTAGCTTTTAAATCAAACCTAGAACATCAGGATATCCTTCATTGATTACAGCTTGGTATTCAATACTATCATCCCTTCAAAACTAATCAATAAGCTTCAAGTCCAAGGCCTTAACACCTCCTTGTGTGACTGGATCATTGATCTCATTTGCAGACTCAGTCAATTTGGATTGGTAACATCTTCTCCACAATCTCCCTCAACACAGGTGCACGACAAGGCTATGTTCTTTGCCCACTGCTCTACTCCCTTTATACTTTATATTTGCTTTATATTTGGCATATCATCAAAGACACCTGCAAGTTTCTGCAAATGTACAATGGAGAGCATTCTAACTGGCTAAATCACTGGCTGGTTTGAGGGGAGGGGGCACTGCACAGAATCTAAATAACTGCAAAAAGTTGTAAACTCAATCAACTCCATTATGGGCACCAGCCTCCCCAGCATTCAGAACATCTTCAAGGAGTGATGCCTCAAAAAGGTGGCATCCATCATTAAGGACCCCTATCACCCAAAATATGCCCTCTGTACATTGCTACCATCAAAGAGGAGGTACAGGAGCCTGAAGACACACATTCAAAGATTCACGAATAGCTTCTTCCCCTCTGTTATCAAATATCTGGATGGACAGTAAACCCATGAACACTACCTCACTGCCTTTTTTTCTATGCTTGCACTACTCATTTAACTTCTTTATATTTACAACAATTTAGTTTTTTTTAAATATGTATTGCAATGTACTGCTGCCAGATAACAACAAATTTCACAGCATCTGCCAGTGATATTAAACCTGATTCTGATGACTGTGAGGCTAAGCACAGTGCCAATGCCATATTTAAGCTGGCCGATGACACCACTGTCACTGGCCAAATCAAGGATGGTGACAAATTAGCAAATAGGAGTGAGATTAAAAATTTAGCTGAGTGGTGAAACAAAAAGAACAACTCACTCAAATGTCAGCAAGACCAAGGAGATGATTATTGATTTCAGGAGGAAACCAGAGATTCATGAGCAGTTCTCATCGGGGGAATCAGTAGCGGAGACGGTCAGCAACTTCAAATTCCTCGGTGTTATCATTTCAGAGGATCTTCTCTGGGTCTAGCACATATGTACCATTATGAAGAAAGCATGGCAGCACCTCTACTTTCTTATAATTTGCAAAGATTTGGCACGTCATCCAAAATTTTAACCAACTTCTATAGGTGTGAGGTGGAGAGTATACTGACCGGTTGCATCTCAACTTGGTATGGAAATGCCTATGTTCTTGTGTGTAAAAGCTTACAAAAAGTAATGAGTATGGCCCAGACCATCATGGATAATGCCCTCCCAACCACTGAGCACATCTACATGAAATGCTGTTGAAGGAAAGCAGCATCAAGAACCCTCACCGTTCATGGTCATGCTCTCTTCTTACTGCTGCCATCAGGAAGGTTGTACAGGTGACTCAGGACCACACTACCAGGTTCAGAAACAGTTATTACGCCTTTACCATCTGGGTCTTGAACCAGAGGGGATCAACTTCATTCACCCCATCACTGAACTGCTTGCACTAAACTGGACTCACTTTCAAGGACTCTTCATCTCATATTCTTGATTTTTATTGCTTGTGTACTATTATTGTTTCTCCTTTTTCTGTATTTGCAGTTTGATATGGTTGTTGTCTGCCCTGTTGGGTATGGTCTTTCACTGAATGCATTGTGTCTCTTGTACTTACTGTGATTGCACGCAAGAAAGGGAATCTCAGGGATGGATATGGTGACATTTACGTACTTTGGGTATAAATTATTTTGAATTTTGAACTTTAAAGTATGAAACTGGATTAGACATTGGCTTCATGGGAGAAAGCAAAGAGTGTTAATAGATGGTTGCCTTTCTGATTGATGGGGTGCCGCAAGGATTGGGACTGGGTACACTGTTGTTTGTCATCTACCTTAACAATTTGTATGATAATGTGGTCAATTAATGGATCAGCAAATTTGTGGATGAGACCAAGATTGGGAGTGTAGTGGACAGTGAGACAGACTATCAAAGTTTGCAGTGAGATCTGAACCAGCTGGAAAAATCAGTTGAAAAATGGCAGATACCATTTAATGCAGATATGTTTGAAGTGTTACACTTTCGGAGGACAAACAAGGGTGGAACTTACATAGTAAATGATAGGGTACTGTGGAATGCTATAGAACAGAGGGATCTGGAAATACAGATCCATAATTCCTTGAAAATGATCACAGCTACAAAAGGTCATAAAAAGAGTTTTTGGCACATTGGCTTTCATAATTCAACGTACCGAGTGCAAGTGTTGGGATGCAATTGTACAAGACAATGGAGAGGCCTAACTTGGAGGAATGTGTGTAGTTCTGATTACATCCTCAGGGTGATGAGACTGGAAGAAGGCGAATGTCAAGCCACTGTTCAAAAAAGGATGGAGGCAAAAGGCACGTAACTTTAGGCCAGTTGGTTTAACATCTGTAAAGAAATAGATCCATCAAGCAGACGCAGTATGTATTCAGCGAAAGCAGGTCCTGTTTGATGAACTTACTGGAGTTCTTTGAGGATATAACGTGCAGTAGACAGAGGGAAATAGGTGGACATTATTTACTTGGATTTCCAGAAGGCGTTCAATAAGTTGCCACATAAAAGACTTATCCATAACATAAGGATGCATAGAGATTGGGGTGATGTATTAGCATAGATAGAGGATCAGTTAACCAATAGAAAGCAGAACTTTAGGATACATGGGTGTTTCTCTGCTTGACAATCAGCGGTGAGTGATATGTTGCAGGGATTGGTGCTGGACTCGCAACAGTTCACAATATACATTAACAAGGAAACCAAATGTAGTGTATCTAAGTTTGCTGATTACACTAAATTGAGTGGAAAAGCAAATCTTGCAGAGGATGTGGAAAGTCTGCAGAGATATATAGATAGATTAAGTGAGTGGGTAAGGGTCTGGCAGAAGGGGTACAATGTTGGTAAATGTGAGGTCATCCACTTTGGAAGGGAAAATGGAAGATCAGATTATTATTTAAATGGTAAAAGATTGCATCATGCTGCTGTGCAGAAGGACTTGGGAGTGCTTGAGCATGCATCACAAGAGTGTGGTTGCAGGTGCAGCAAGCTATTAAGAAGGCAATTGGTTTGTTGGCCTTCATTGCTAGAGGGATTGAATTTAAGAGCAGAGAGGTTATGCTGCAACTGTACAGGGTACTGGTGAGGCCACATCTGGAGTACTGCATGCAGATCTGGTCTTACTTGAGGAAGCATGTACTGGCTTTGGAGGTTCACCAGGTTGATTCCAGAGATAAGGGGATTAGACTGTGAGGAGAGATTGAACCACCTAGAATTCAGAAGAATGAGAGGAGATCTTATAGAAACATTAAACTATGAAGGGGATAGATAAGATAGAGGCAGGAAAGTTGTTTCCACTGGTAGGTGAGACTAGAACTAGGGGGCATAGTTTCAAGATTTGGGGGAGTAAATTTAGGAAGGACTGCTTTTCCCAAAGAATGGTGAAAATGTGGAATCCTACCCAATGAAGCAGTGGAGGCTACTTCAGTAAATATTTTTAAGACAAGGTTGGATAGATTTTTGCATAGTAGGGGAATTAAGGGTTATGGGGGAAAGGCAGGTAGGTGAAGATGAGTCCATAGTTAGATCAGCCATATCTTACTGAATGGCAGATAAGGCTTGGCAGGTCAGATGGCCTATTCCTGCTCCTATTTCTTATGTTCTTTATCAGTAAGACTGAAAGAGTGCAAAGAAAATTTACAAGTATGCTGCCGGGATTTGAGGACCTCAGTTATCGGGGAAGATTAAATAAGTTAAGACTGTATTCTGTAAAGTGTAGGAGAATGAGGGGAGATTTGATAGATGTATACAAAATTATGAGCAGTATAGACAGGGTAAGTTGCAAGTAACTTTTTTCCATGAAGTTTGGATGAGAGGCTACATTAATGTCTGGTATGGGGTGGGAGGGGGTAGGGGGTGCTACTGCACAGGACTGTAAGAAGCTACAGAAAGTTATAAAATTAGTCAGCTCAAGTAGTGTTGCCTCAGAAAGTTGAAGTCTATTATGAAGTATCCTGTTCACCCAGGGCATGCCCTCTTCTCATTGTTACTGTCAGGAACTAGGTACAGAAGCCTGAAGGCACACACTCAGCGATTCATGAAAACAGCTTCTTCCCCTCTGCCATATGGTTCCTAAATAGACATTGAACCCATGAACATTACCACACTTTTTGAAAATATATATAATTTCTGTTTTTGCACTATTTTAATATACTCAATATATATGTACTTACTCTAATTGATATACTTCTGAATGCTTTTTATTTTCCATATTATTATGTATTCCATTGAACTGCTGCTAAGTTAATAAATTTCATAACACATGTTGGTGATAATAAACCTGATTCTGACTAAGCACTACAGATCATGGGTTAAGTGTGAAGGGTGAAATGTTTAAGGGGAACATAAAGGGAATTTCTACACTCAAAAGGTAGTGAGAGTGTTGAATGAGCTGCTAGAAGAAGTAGGGGATGCAAGTTTGATATCAACATGTAAGTGAAATTTGGTTAGGTACGTGTACGGGAGGGATATGGAAGCTATGGTCCATGTGCAGGTTAATGGAACTAAGCAGTGTAATAGTTCAGCATAGACCAGATAGACTGAAGGGCCTGGTTCTGTGCAGTAATGTTCCCTGACTGTATGACTCTGTACCATCAAACACACACAAATGCTGGAAATCCAAGCAGCACATACAAAATGCTGGAGGAACTCAGCAGGCAGGCAGCATCTACGGAAAAGAGTAAACAGTCAATGTTTTGGGCCAAGACCCTTCATCAGGACTTTCCATTGGTTACCTTACAATCACCTTACAGAAAAAACTGTTTTAAATGCTAGGCTTATTTATAGGAATTAGTAATCTATACATTAAAATGCATGCACATACTTTGGTGGTACCAGACTATAACCATGCTCTGAGGAGTTCCTCTAGCGATTTGTGTGGCTGGAAGTTTGAATTCCATGAACTGCAACTATCTTTACAGGCAGCACAAAGGCATAGTGCTTCGAAGCGCCAGAAAATCAGCTTCAATCCTAATCTCACATGCTGTCTGTGTAGAGTTTGCATATTCTCCCTCAGATCACTTGATGTTTTTGGGTGCAGCAGCTACTTCTCACATCCCAATGACATGCTAATTGATAAATAATTGGCTACTATAAACTATGCTTAGTATAGATGGGGAGAATTGATTGGCATGTGGGAGCGAGAGTAGATCACAGGGAATAAGTGGAGGAGTGGGATTGACAAGATTGGTCTAGGAGCTAACATCATAAATAGCCTCCTTTAATGTCATACGAAGAGATTGAAAAATTATGAGATTGAGAGATAAATCAAAATCAGATTTATTATCACTAAAACATGACATGAAATTTGTTTTTATGCAGCAGCAGTAGAGTGCAAATCAAAATTATAAATTATAATAAATAATTTATAATAGCACAATGATTAGAGTACTGCTATTATACTTTACAACAGCATAATGATTAGAGTAACGCTATTACAGAACCAGCAATACAGGTTCAATTTCACCACTGTAAGGAGTATGTACATTCTTTCCATGACCATGAGGGTTTCCTCTGGGTGTTTCAGTTTCTTCCCACATTCCAAAGAAATATGGGCTATTAGGTTAATTGGTCACATGGTTGAGACTGGTCAGCCATTGACCCAGAAGGGTTGGTCATTGTGCTGGATCTCTAAATAAAAAAAAGTGAAAGAGGAATAACAAAATCGTGTTCATGAGCCATTCAAAAATCTGCTGGCGAAGTGATAGTAGTTATTCCTAAAACACTGAGTGTGGGTCTTTAGACCCTTGTACCTCCTCCCCAATGGTCGTAATGATAACAGGGCCTATCTTGGTTGTGAAGGGTCCTTAATGATGGATATCACTCTCTTAAGGCTCTGTATCTTGAAGACATCATTGACAGTGCAGAGGATTGTTCCCATGATGGGGCCGGCAGAGCCTACAATCTTTTGCAGCCTCTTCTAATCCCATGAAGTGGAGCTTCCATACCAGGCAGTGATGCAACCAGTCAGAGTGCTGTACATCTGTAGAAATTTGCTGGAGTCTCTGGTGACATACCAAGTCTCTTCAAATTCCTAATTAAGTCGAGCTGCTGGCATGCTTTCTTTGTGACTACATCAATCTGTTGGTCCGAGGATAGACCCTCTGAGATGCTGATGCCCAACAACTTGAAGCTGCTCACTCCTCAATGAGAGCTGGTGTGTGTTCTCCCAACAACCCCTTCCTAAAGTCCACAATCAACTCCTTGGTCTCACTGACATTGAGTGCAAGGTTAGTTTTGCGACACCACTTAACCAGCTGATCTATTTCATTCCTGTACACCTCCTCGTCACCATTTGATATCTGCCACAAGAGAATTATAGACAGCATTTATGATGTGCTGAGTCACATAGTCACAAGTGAGGAGAGAGTAAAGCAGTGGGCCAAGCGTGTATCCTTGAGGTGTACCTGTGTTGACTGTCAGTGAGAAAACAATGTTATCACTAACCCCTACTGACTGTGGTTTCCTGATGAGAAGTCGAGGATTCAGGTGCAAAGGAAGGTACAGAAGCCCAGATTTTAAAAGTTGTTGATTAGTAATGAGGGGGTAATGGTTTTGAACACCAAGTTAAATTCTGCAATGTGCCAGGATAGTCTTTGGTTGAATGAAGCAAGGAGAATTTGAGGATCAAAACCTCAGACCTGACAGAAAAGTAATTGTTTATTGAGCAGCAGTGATAGCTTCCTTCCTATATGCTTGTGAGATCATGAATGTCAACAACAAAGATGAAGGCACTGGAAAATAATGCCATTACAAATTCCTCTGAAATAACTGGAAAAAGGATAGGCAAAGCTACCTTGCTGTTTTCTCCTGGGCCAACATTCCTAGACATGAGAATTCAATCACACTTAGACATGTTGTTTAAATACCAATATCCGGCAGTTGAGACAGAAAAAGATTGTGCCGATACTGGAGATCCCGAGTGACACACACAAAATGCTAAACAACCTCAGCAACTCAAACAACATCTATGGAAAGGAAAAAAAAAGTCTTATGTTTTAGTCCAAGATTCTTCATCGGAATTGGGAATCTCTAGTCCATGATTTCTGGGTAGAGAAGGACCTATCAGAATGGTACATAGAACCTTCTGTCCATACATAATAAGCACAACTAATACATGCATGAATGGTGGAACAAGCACACAACCTCATGAGCCCACCAGCTGTTAATTACCTCCCTGCCCCACCTGTGCAGAAGTCTGTGGTACCCACATTTACCTCATCTGGCACCTTAGAATATGAACAAAAAGCTTGGCTGCCAGGGGCTGTCTTGGAAGAAATACGTTTCCCTTTTTAATAGAAAAGCAGAAATTGTTGGAAATACTCAATGGGTCAGATGGTATACAGTATGTAAAGACATGAACAGAGGTAATGTTTCAGGTTGGTGCTCTTTACATTATTTGACTTTTCAAATATTATTGCAAATCACAGTAATGGATCAAAGAAAATTAACAGTATAAAATGTTTGGCACAATAGCCATCATAAAAGAACACCCAACCTTTACCCTTCCCACTAGGTCTGTGTTCCTGCAGGTTTTAGCTCTTCAACTACGCATCCAAGTACCCTTTAAAGTATATTGAATATTTTTGCCTCTGCCACCTTTCCGACGACTAAATCCCATGGCCCAAGTATCCTCAAAGTAAAAATATTTTCTTCTTTATATCATTTCTAAAACTAGTTCTATCATCTGTGGAAAAAATCAGTACAGTGTTGGTCTTTTGTTCCAACCAATCTACAATTTTTATATTGCATAATTTTTCATTATGCATTAACATGATTTTAAAAGCTTTTTAAAAGGTAATGTTGACCTAAGACAAAACAATTGATCAAAACAAAAAAAGAAACAAAAGTTTTGTTAAAATAGGATATGTATTGAACAAAAATTTGAAGTGAAAGGAGTGGGTTGACTAAATGAGTGGATGAAAATGCAAATTTTGAAGTGATAAAGCAATATGATTGCATCATTGTAATCTGGGTATGCATCTTACTGATGTGAACACTTCCTCACAAAGAAAGGTAAGTGCTCTGGTTGTAAGCTAATTCAATCAGGGCATGCCTGGGGCAAACAGTCCTGATCCAACCGGGAAAACTATAGTGGAATCATGTACTTTTCATCCCAGAATACAACACAGGCCAACTTTTTTGAATTTCTGCCATTTTTTCTAAGTATAGTTGAACTTCAGAATGAAATTATTTTTAACAGTTATAAACATTTAGAAAATAAAACTGACTGACAATGTGTACACTAGCAGGCCAGCCCTTTTTCTAAATTGAATTGCTGGGGGCTTCAAATCATACCTTGATAGCAAGCAAAGCATGTCAAACAGCAGAAAGAACATCACTGAGTTTTATGTGGAACTATTATTCAGGGAAGTACTTAACAGTCTGATAGCCTTCAGACCTCAGAGCTATTGCCTTCTGTATTCACAATATCACTTCAAATGCCAAGCACAGCAATTCAAGGGTCACCGGGGCACCGCTCTTGCTGGAATCCTAGTTTGCTCTGAATCAGCTTTTCAGAATATTGCAATATGTGCAACTGGTATCTCTGCTATACATCCAGCCTGTTGAGTGGTAGGAAGAGATGCTTTGAAACCTTCACAGAAAATGAATAAAAGGGACTGCAAGACAAAAAGCTCCTTGAGCTATTTTCATCTACTATCCCAGAACTTCACCTTTGGCAACACTTAAAATTATATGGGTGTTGATATGAGCAGTACAGCAATGTCCCTGAAGTGGTTATTGTGCAGGGAAAACACTTTTGTAGACCTATTCCACACCCTGACGATCCACTATAACTGTCATAGATTTTTTTTCTGTATTTTCTGGGATTTTCCTGATGACTTCTTTTGCTGCTTATAGTGGGTACTTGAGAAAATGAAGGACTGAAGAATTGATTCCCCACTGGCACCTTTCTCTTCTATGAAGATAAGAAGTTTGAAGACAGAAGCTGATAAATTGAAAGTACTTTCAAGAATCAAAAGGTGCTTCATGAAACTTGAGTAACAAGAAAAAAGAGCAAACCAATTCTACAGAATGACAAGGTACCCAAAGGTGCATAAAAGTCAATTTCGAGGTCATTGACATATGGACAAATACATGTATTCACAGGTGCAATGTAAAAAGTACTTGCAGCAGCATCATAGGCACATAGCATCATATAAACAACATTCACAAGAAACATAAAAAAGCACCTGCTACAAATCAAAGATTATTTCATAAAAATAGTTTCATTCTTATTGGTCACGTGAAATAGCACTGGGCTTATGTTGTACATTAATATCTGATGCCTTGGAAGATGTCATGTTATTTTCATCTTGCAGCAATCCACCATACCCGAACTGATAACTCAAATCTATTTCTTAGATATGGATGGCAGGGGAAATCAGTCAAGACTTACAATTTCAGCATGTCATCCAGACAGATAGTCCCATGTATGTGACAAAACACAAACAGCATTCTTAAATTTCATTCAATATATCTTGATGCATCCAATGAAGTATGCATGCATCATGCAATATGCATGAGCAACTGATTCTAGGATCACATTCTTAAATTTTCTCATAATAACAATGTGCAGAAACAGTTGTCATTTCCCCAGTTTGAAGATCCTCATTTGAAGGAAATAGTGATACTTAAGATGGATCAGCATCCTAAATGGGATAGATGAGCAACACATGCAGAAAATAATGGAGCACCCTTGAAATAGTGTCCACCAGCAGCAGAAGGAGAATTGCATAAAGGAGGAAGCCATCCAGCTTGTCGGCTAATCCTGGCTTTCAAAGCAACCTGCACATTGTGGAGCTTCTTTATTGCTTTAACGTTAGGGTCCATATCTCTGAAGTTTGGGTAATATTGGTTTAGAGTACAGGTGAAGGGGATTGAGTAGTTTTCTATTAATCTCACAGATCTATTCAAGTGAGATGCTCATTCAAGATGATGTGCAGTATTACAGCAAGCAGAACTGGGGGCAGTTACGCAGCAATGTTTTTCACTGAAAGTGAATTTGCTATAGACAATCATATTTCCCCACCTATTTCTTTGTGTCCTCTTTCCTTTCATATGTCCATGAATCCAACTACCATGCTCTCTTATCACTGTTGCCGTCAAGAAGAAGATACAGAAAATTCAAGACCCACACCACCAGGTTCAGGAACAGTTATTACCCCTCAATCATTAGGCTGTTGAACCAGAGGAGATAACTTCTCTCGTCCATCACTGAACTGTTCCCACAACCAATGGACTCAGTTTCAATATTTATTGCTTATTTGCTTATTATTATTGTTTTTTCCCTTCATAATTGCAATTTGTTGTCCTTTGCACATTGTTTGTTTCCCCAAACTGTTGGGAGAGGTCTTTCATTGATACTGTTGTGTTTTTGTATCTACTGTGAATGCCTGCAAGAAACAAATCTCATGGTTGAATATGGTGATACATATGCACTTTGATAGTAAATTTACTTTGAACTTTGAACCTCCTTCCATCCATCCACACTGGAAGTAATTTACTTCAGTGATTAATCTACATACCAACATGTCTTTATGATAGAGAAGAGTGAAACCTTCACAATCATATGGTGAACATAACTGAAATTCTGAAGCCTATTTGTTAACATGAAAAATTCCTCAGGTATTATCTTGTCCACAAAAAGTGAGATAAGTCTATTGTATGCTCTCAAACTCCCAACAAAAGCAGATTTAACAGTGCTGTCAAAAAGTCAAGGCAGCCACATTAAAACCTAACAAAGGCTCTGAAACAGACAGCAGTAATAATAAAGTTCCAAAATTCAGCTAGTACAACTTCTCTCATGAGAAGATATTACCAAGTGAACAGAGGAAAAATTTAGAGATTATTCTCAAAACCTCCTTGAAAAATAAACACTGCAACCCAACTAATTCCAGGTCATGGCTGTTGAAAGTCATTAAGAACATTTAAGAATAGCACCTGGTGCCACACTTCAGTTGCACACAGTGGCCCTACAGACTCAGCAAAAAAGCACCACTTCTCAAAATAATTGTCTGTCACCTTTCCCATCTCACACTAGACTCAGTAAACAGCAGAATGGAAGTCATCCTCAATGCAACTTGAAGAAGAATAACTTACCAATACCTTGCTCACAAATGCTCAGTTGTCATTTTGCAGGACCAAAAACAGACCAAAGGTGAAGTGAGAATGGTTTAGCTTCCATCCAAAAAATAATTGACTTAATGTGACATCAAATGTAAACTGAAGCCAACGGAAATTGGGGGAAAGGTTTTTCACTATCTGGCACCATTTACTGTGGAAAGAAATTTGGTTGTTGTTGTTATTATTGTTGTTGTAGCTCAGCTGCAGAACTTCAGGAGCGGTAAACCCATTGTCTCAGCTTGTTCCTGCCCCACCGAACTAATTTCGGCATATCTTGACACTGTTTTATCCGCCCTTGTTCAATCCCTTCTCACCTATGTTCGTGGCACTTTTCACGCTTTGAATTTTTCAATGATTTTAAGTTCCCTGGCCCCCACTGCTTTATTTTCATCATGGTTGTCCAGTACTTATATACCTCCACCCCCCACCAGGAAGGTCTCAAAGCTCTCTCCTTCTTTTTGGATTCCAGACCTAATCAGTTCCCCTCTAATACCACTCTCCTCCGTCTAGCGGAATTAATCCTTACTCTCAATAATTTCTCCTTTGGCTCCTCCCACTTCCTCCAAACCAAAGGTGTAGCCATGGGAACCCATATGGGTCCCAGCTATGCCTGCTTTTTTGTTGGCTTTGTGGAACAATCCATGGTCCAAGCCTATATGGGTATCCGTCCCCCTCTTTTCCTTTGCTACATCGACAACTGCATTGGCGCTGCCTCCTGCACACATGACGAGCTCGTTGACTTCATTAACTTTGCCTCCAACTTTCACCCTGCCCTCAAATTTACCTGATCCATTTCTGAGAACTCCCTCACCGACTATCTATATTGCATTACAGCATGACCATCACCAAGATTCCACCATCAATTTTCTGGAAAGTCACTGTTTACCAGAATTTAAAATGGACTAATCACCTAAATAATGCAGGCAAAAGACTAGGCCAGAGCCTGAGTATCCTACAGCAAGTCAATTGCCTCTATTTCACTTACAGAAAATTAATACCCAAACCTTTGTTACTGATTAAAAATCACAGTCAGTATTACAAGAAAGATACTAGCATAGATAGAAGATTGGCTGATTGGTTGGATTCATTATCTTGAATTTTTGGCATGCTGTTAGTGTCTTCCACAGTGAAGACTGACACAAAATACTTACCAAGTTTCTCTGCCATTAATACCTCTGCAGTCTCATTTTCCAATGGACTGATACCTATTTTTAATTTTTATATATATGTAAACACTTCTGGCATCCTTGTACTTTATTGATTAGCTTATATTTTCTCTCCTTATGGCTTTTTAATTGCCTTCTTGTAGCGGTGTGCTACACGCAGCGCTGCAATAACGAGACGGAGTCGGTGAGCTGCAGTTACAAAAGAGGTTTATTCAAACTTTGCGGCCTCGCTTTAAAGCCTTCCTGATCCCGCCCTCCCCGGGTGGGAATGCTGTAGGGGGCATGTATTCACAGTCCAGTCCCGCTTTTCCCCTTGCTGGTGAAGCAGGCTTGGCGCCCTCTTTGGGACCGGCCTCAATGCCGGCGCGCGCCGCTTTGTGAGCCGGTTCGAGTGTGCTAGGAAGTGGGTCGCCACATAACCCCCCCCCCCAGAACCGGCGATACACCCCCCAATGTTCACAGTCTGGGTCGGACTCTGTTTGGGAGGTCTGGCTCTGCGCCGTGGTGCCTGAATCTCGACCGGCTGCGCCAAGTCCACATGGGCCGGTTTGAGTTGGTCCACCGTGATAACCTCCTCTTTCCCCCCAACGTCCAGCACGAATGTGGGCCTGTTGTTTCTGATCACCGTAAACGGCCCCTCGTAGGGCCGCTGTAGCGGTGCCCAATGTCTGTCCCGCCGTACAAAAACGAACTTACAGTTTTGCAGGTCTTTGGGTACGCAGGTCGGGTTCTACCCATGCTGTGAAGTGGGTATGGGGGCCAGGTTACCGAGCCTCTCGCGTAGTCTGCCCAGGACTGCTGCGGGTTCTTCCTCTTGACCCTTGGGGCTGGTATGAACTCTCCTGGGACGACCAGGGGTGCACCGTACACCAACTTGGCTGACAAGGTGTGCAGATCCTCTTTGGGTGCCGTGTGGATTCGGAGTAGGACCCGGGAAGCTCGTCCACCCAGTTAGGCCCTTTGAGGCGGGCCATGAGAGCCGACTTCAGGTGATGGTGGAAACCCTCCACTACTCCGTTCGACTGTGGGTGGTAGGCAGTTGTGTGTTGCAGCTGTGTCCCCAAAAGGCTGGCCATAGCTGACCACAGGCTGGAGGTGAACTGGGCGCCTCTGTTGGAGGTCATGTGGGCCGGTACACCAAAGTGAGATACCCAGGTGGCAATCAGTGCCCGGGCGCAAGATTCAGAGGTGCTGTCGGTGAGCGGGACCGCCTCTGCCCATCTTGTGAACCGGTCCATGATAGTCAGGAGGTGTCGCGCTCCTCGCAACACTGGCAGGGGGCCCACGATATCCACATGAATGTGGTCGAAACGCCGGTGGGTGGGGTGGAACTGCTGCAGCAGAGCTTTGGTGTGTCGCTGCACCTTGGCTGTTTGGCAGTGCATGCACGTTCTGGCCCATTCACTGACCTGCTTGCGGAGTCCGTGCCAAATGAACTTGCTGGCTACCGTCCGGATGGTTGTCCTGATGGAGGGGTGCACTAAGTTGTGACGGGGCAGGGTTGGCCGGTGGTGACATCACAGAGTAGGGTCCTCTCACCTGGGCCTACGGGGAGGTCCTGGAGCTGCAAACCGGAGACTGCGGTTCTGTAACTAGGGATCTCCTCGTCTGCCTGCTGCGCCTCCACCAGTGCTTCGTAGTCTACCCTCTGGGACAGGGCTTGGATGTTAGGCCGGGAGAGGGCATCTGCCACGACATTGTCCTTTCCCGAGACATGCCGGACATCCATCGTGTATTCAGAGATGTAGGACAGATGTCCCTGCAGGCGGGACGACCAGGGATCGGATGCTTTCGTGAACGCAAAGGTAAGCAGTTTGTGGTCCGTGAAAGCGGTGAAGGGCCTACCTTCTAAGAAGTACCTGAAATGCCGGATTGCCAGGTATAGCGCCAACAGTTCCCGGTCGAAAGCTCTGTATTTGAGCTCGAGTGGTCGTAGGTGTTTGCTGAAAAACGCCAAGGGTTGCCAGCGACCCTCGATGAGTTGTTCCAGCACTCCACCGACTGCTGTGTTGGATGCGTCCACTGTGAGGGCAGTAGGGACGTCCGTTCTGGGGTGCACTAGCATCCTGGCGTTTGCCAAGGCTTCTTTGGTTTTAATGAAAGCAGCGGCAGACTCCTCGTCCCAGGTAATGTCCTTGCCCTTACCCGACGTCAGGGCATTCGGGCAGCTGAAGGGAGGAAGCGGTGGTAGAAATTCACCATACCCATGAATTCCTGAAGGCCTTTGATTGTGTTGGGTCAGGGGAAATGGCGGGCCACGTCTACCTTGGCGGGCAGAGGGGTTGCTCTGTCTTTAGAAATCCTGTGGCCCAGGAAGTCGATGGTATCGAGCCCGAACTCGCATTTGGCCGAGTTGATTGTCAGGCCATATTCATTCAGTCGGGCGTAGAGTTGACAGATGTGGGACAGATGCTCCTGACAAATGCTGCTGGCTATCAGGATGTCGTCCAAATAGATGAAAGCAAGGTCCAGGTCACGTCCCACCGCATCCATTAACCACTGAAACGTCTGTGCAGCATTCTTTAGGCCGAACGGCATGCGGAGGAACTCGAAAATGCAATGGGATTTGATGGTATCCCCAGATGAGGTCTACCTTGGAGAAGATCCATGCACCGTGCAGGTTTGCTGCAAAGTCCTGAATGTGCAGCACAGGGTAGCGGTCCAGTGTTGTAGACTCATTCAGCCTGCGGTAGTCGCTGCATGGTCTCCAGCCCCTGGTTGCTTTGGACACCATGTGCAGGGGGGGAGGCCCATGGGCTGTCAGACCACCGGATGATCCCCAATTCCTCCATCCTCTTGAACTTCTCCTTCGCCAGCCGGAGCTTGTCCGGGGGAAGCCTTCGTGCACGGGCGTGGAGGGGTGGTCCTTGTGTCGGGATGTGGTGCTGTACACCGTGTCTGGGCATGGCTGCCATGAACTGCGGTGCCAGAACCGATGGGAAATCCGCCAGGACTCTGGTGAAGTCCTTGTCGGACAGCGTGATGGAGTCTAGGTGTGGGGCTGGCAACTGGGCTTCACCCAGGGAGAACATTTGAAGGGTTAGGTCTCAGCGTGGACCAGTCTCTTCCTGGGCAGGTCGACCAGTAGGCTGTGAGCTCGCAAAAAATCCGCTCCCAGGAGCGGTTGGGCTACGGCGGCCAATGTGAAGTCCCACGTGAACCGGCTGGAGCTGAAATGTAGCCGCACCATACAGGTGCCGTAGGTCCTTACTGTGCTGCCGTTCGCGGCCCTCAGGGTGAGACCCTGTTCTCTGTTGCGGGTGTCGTAACTCGTTGGAGGTAAGACGCTGATCTCGGCTCCGGTGTCGACCAAAAAGCGGCATCCCAACTGCTTGTCCCAGACATACAGGAGGCTATCCTGATGGCCAGCCACCGTAGTCATCAGCGGCAGCTGGCCCTGGCGTTTCCCAGGAACTTGCAGGGCGAGCTACAGTGGCGGGCTTCTGCGCCCCACCGCTGGTGGTAGAAGCACCATTGTTCGTTGGTCTCCTCACCCCTGCCTCTGGGGTTAGCGGGCTCTGCGGCCGGGCCTGGTCTGGTTTGCTGCTGGGAGCGTGGCCTGGTGATCTGTGCGACGGACGCCCCACTCTCCTACTTGGCTTTCCACAGCACGTCCGCCCGGGCCGCCACCTTCCGGGGGTCGCTGAAATCCGCGTCGGACAGCAGCAAGTGTATGACCTCGGGCAGCTGCTCCAGGAATGCCTGCTCAAACACGAGGCAGGGCTTGTGACCTCCGGCCACGGACAGCATCTCATTCATCAAAGCCAACGGTGGCCTGTCCCCCAAACCATCCAGGTGCAGTAAGCGGGCAGCTCGCTCGCGCCGTGAGAGTCCAAAAGTCCTTATGAGCAAGGCTTTGGATTCTGTGTATTTGCCGTCCGCTGGAGGTGATTGTATGAACTCCTCAACCTGGGCGGCTGTCTCCTGGTCGAGGGAGCTCACCACATAGTAGTAACATGTGGCATCCGAGGTTATCTGCCAAATGTGGAATTGGGCTTCTGCTTGCTGGAACCATAGGTGAGGTCGCAGCGTCCAGAAGCTTGGCAGTTTTATCGAAACTGCATGAACAGATGCGGTGTCGTTCATCTCCAGTCCAAATATCGTTTGGGCCGTCGGGGTCACTAATTGCGGCGGTGTGCTACACGCAGCACTGAAATAATGACACGGAGTTGGTGAGCTGCAGTTACAAAAAAGGTTTATTCAAACTTCGCAGCCTCGCTTTAAAGCCTTCCTGATCCTGCCCTCCCCGGGTGGGAATGCTGTAGGGGGCGCATATTCATAGTCCCATCCCGTGCGCAGGCTTTTCCCCTTGCTGGTGAAGCAAGCTTGCTGCCCTCTTTGGGACCGGCCTCAATGCCAGCGCGCGCCGCTTTGTGAGCTGGTTCCAGTGCGCTGGGAAGTGGGTCGCCACATTCTGTTCATGTTTAAAAGCTTCCCACTGACTTTGGTAAAACTATATTCCCTCTCTTTGCCTTTTATACTGTTTTTGACTCCCTTGACAGCCATGGTTCAATCATCCTCTCTTTAGAATACTTCATCTTTGGGACGTACTGTATCTATCCTCTGCCTTCTGAATTGCCCCCAGAAACTCCAGCCATTACTGTTTTTCTGTCATCCCTGATAGACTTCCCTTCCAGTCAACTTTGGTCAGCTCCTTTCTCATGCCATTGTAATTCCCTTTACTCCATCATACTACTCATACATCTGATTTTATCTTCTCCCTCTCAAACTGCAGAGCGAAGTCTCTTCATTATGATCCTTTACCTTAAGCTCCCAAATCAAATATGAATCATTGCACAACACTCAATCCAGAATTGCTTTTTTCTTAGTGGGTTCAACCTCAAGCTGCTCTAAAAAGCCACGTCATAGGCATTCTACAAATTTCCTCTCTTTGAACCTAGCACCAACCTGATTTTTCCAATCTACCTGCATATTGAAATTCCCCATGACTATTGTAACATTGCCTTTTTTACATGCCTTTTCTATCTCTCGTTGTAATTTGCATCTCACATCCTGGATACCATTCAGAGGCCTGTATATAACACCCATTATGATCTTTTTACCCTTGCAGTTTCTTCATTCTACCTGCAAGGATTCCGTGTCTTCCAATCCTATGTCAACTCCTTCTAAGGATTTGATTTTATTTTTTTACCAACAGAGCCACCCCAGACCCTTTGCCTACCTGTCTTTCGATACACTGAGTATCTTTCAATGTTAAACTCCCAATTGTGAGCTTCTTTCAGCCTGGACTCAGTTATGCCGACAACATTGTAACTGTCAGTCTCAAACTATGATTCAAGAAGGGTCATCACCATATCCTTAAGTAAAATTTAGGGAGATGGCCACATTCATGAATGAACAATTAAAGTAAGTAGTCTATAGCAAAGGAAATTATTTAACGTTTTCCATCCTCTTCCAATGCATTTATTACCCCGATGGTCTTATCAAGAATATCATTGACACGACTTTTAATCTTTGCCTCTATGGGGCACATTCCAACAAAGCCCACTCTTCTGCAGAAATGTACATGATTTAAATCAGATGACCTATGGGCAAAATGTTTTAATTTTCAGTAGGTAAGTTCAACGATGCATTTTCGTAATTGTATGTAATTCAATTGCAATTATTCCTTACTGACTCCTTTTTGCCTGAGATTCCTCTGAAGCTTTGAACAGTTGTAATGAAGCTGCTGTTCTGAACAATCATGTCTGATTGCACCTCTTTTGTTCCTATAGTCTGCTGGATCCAGTTCAGAATCCCTTTTGGGGCACAAATGTTAATCACACAACAGTCCATATCCCTTTAAATTCTTTTTGCAGTTTACTTTTATGCCTGGTTTTTGTTGTCAGGAAACTCTGGTGAATTTAATTTCCTCACTCCTTTATATTGCTTATATAAGCTGAATAAAGCAAAGACTGATACACTGTTTCTTGTGACACTTCACAAGTTACACTCTACAGGCTTGAAAATTACTTGTTTCTCCAGAGCCAATCCTCTGTCCACTCTAACATATTACCATGTGTATTATCCGCAATGTCAGGAAAGAGGGAGACAGAAAACACAAAACTATAAGCCTGTTATCCTAAGATTTGCCATTTGGAAAAATCCTGGGATCTATTAATACTGAAGTATAGGACATTAAGAAAATCATAAAACAATCAGAGCGAATGAAGATAATTTCTGCCAAATTTCTTTGTGTATATTTAATATATAACAAGCAAGGTGAATAAAGATGTTTTAGCAGTTTTACTGTACTTTAGGATTTCATCCCAAAAGCCAAATACAAAACCCTCCAAAATCTGAAATCTATTTGAGCGCTGACATGACACCACAAATGGAAAATTCCACAGGTGATGGAAAGGTTCCCAGGCAATGAACCATTCTCATGCATAAAATCATTAAAAAAATAAAACTACCTTCAAAGTATATGTAAAAGCTGTATGTGTAATGTAAATAGATCTCAATTTTAGACTTGGGTCTCTTCCCCAAGATATCTCATTATATAGATGCAAACATTCCAAAATACAAAACATTTCCAACACCAAAAATTTTGGATAAGGGGTGCTAAACCTGAATTTGTATTTTCAAATAGCATTAGTTAAAACAAATAGCCATTTGGGGGTAGTATATTAATACAGATGGAGAATGAGTCAGTTAACATAACAAGCATGAGTTAATGACATAGGTGAATTTAGCAAGACTTATGTAGCCAATTGTGCTGATGATATAACAACAGGTGGAAAGTAATTTATCTAAGTGACTTAGAATTTGTTCTATGTGATATAAATAGTTTAGTGAGTGGATAAAAATTAGCACATGCTCGAAAACACAAGGTTATCCACTTTGGTAGGACGAAGAGAAAAGCATATTGTTGCTAAAAATGTAGAATACCGCTGTAAAGAGCTGGATATCCTCATACATCTAATACAGAATTTCAGCATACAATATAGCAAGCAATTTAGAAAATCAATGAATATTAGATTGTGCTCTAAAGGGAATGGGTATGAAAAAGAGAAATCTTGTTAGAACTATATAGATAAAAACAAAACCTACAGTACTTTGTACAGCTTTGGTCATTTTCAAGGAAGGGGATGCTTGCTTTGGAGACACCTCAGAAAATTTCAGTCAGAGGACTTCAAGGATCAAAATGTTATGAAGGAAGTTTGAACAGGTTGGATTTATATCCATTAGGAATTTAAAAAGCAACTTATAAGATTCTGAGAAGTCCTGCACTGTTGTAAAGATATTTCCCCTTGTACGTTATCAGAAATTAAAGGGCATGGCTTAAGGAAAAAAAAAGGTTGCTTCTTTAAGTAAGAGGAGGATCTTTATCTCTCAGGGGGATATTGATACAATAGAGAGCAGAGGGATGATGAATTATTGAATATGGGGGAATGACAAATTATTGAATATATTAAAGGCTTAAGCAGACAGCATATTGGGCCAGGGGAACCAAGAACTAACAGGGGGGAAATTGGAATTGAGGTCAACATCAGATTAATCATGATCTTAGTGAATGGTAGAAACACAACAATGTACTCTAATTGATAAAATGTTATAGCTTTTAGTAGAGTGGATCTGTTGGCTGACTCATCATTCCATCAGTCAACTGTTCATCAATCCCTTACTCTCTGCCCATACGCAACACCCTCTTTTTTCAACCCTCTCCAGCAATGACATTTCCATTCAATGGAAAAAAAGGCAGTAAAACTGGAGATCAAATTTTGACAAAGTGATTTACTAAGAAAGGAAATTTAGAGACATTTATGGCAAGAAAGACCGATGAGTCTCAGGAAGTGTTGTTTCCGCTTGGCAAACAAGATTAAGTAGATCTGACACCAACACTAAAATTTTTCGTCTTCAACCTGGTCAAAGTGAAAGCAAACACATGATTTTGCAATATACAGTGCAGAAAAATAAACCCCACGTAGAATAAAATTGCAAGGGCTCATCTATTTCAAGGACATTTTTTCACAAGTTATGACAATCTGAGGTACAAGAACTATGCATTTTTTGGATTAGAAAAGCAACTTTCATACATATTGTTCCGTATTATACAATTGGATCCATTTAGGTAACAGGTAACAATAGTAGTGACACAGATAATTTTTAAAATTGACAAAATCTAGCACCTTCTTCCGTTAGCAATACTTGAACATCTAGAAGTAGTCTGAGCTGGAAAATGCAACTAGTGAGCTATAAATTTTCTAGATTATGATGCCTTTAATAAGTCAAGTTTTTTTCTTGCAGATAAGTCAAGCTTTTCAAAAATGATAGCATCAAATGGAACAATGGCATCTGAGACACGAAATTTGACTCTAGTTAGAAGCAAATTTTGCATCAGTTGGTACTCTAAGATACAAGGTTTTGAAAAGAAGATCATCTTTGGACAGGTAGGGATTTACATGAATGGTCATATATTTCTCCAGTTTGCAGATAGTCTCACCCTTAAATAATACCAAACATGGTAATATTCAAGATATATACAACATTACACATGAAAACAGACTTGATATCTTTTCCGGCAACCTGATAGTTCATTTACAGCCTTTACAAATTTTTGTTTTTCAAAATTTTACTTGGCTTACATCAAATGATGACACAAAGCTGGGTGGCAGTGTGAAATGTCAGGAGGATGTTATGAGAATGCAGGGTGACTTGGACAGGTTGGGTGAGTGGACAAATGTATGACAGATGCAGTTTAATGTGGATAAATGTGAGGTTATCCACTTTGGTAGCAAAAACAGGAAGGCAGATTACTATCTAAATGGAGTCAAGTTAGGAAAAGGGGATGTACAACGAGATCTAGTTGTTCTCGTACATCAGTCAATGAAAGCAAGCATGCAGGTACAGCAGGCAGTGAAGAAAGCTAATGGCATGCTGGCTTTTATAACAAGAGGAATTGAGTATAGGAGTAAAGAGGTTCTTCTGCAGCTGAGCAGGGCCCTGGTGAGACCCCACCTGGAGAATTGTGTGCAGTTTTGGTCTCCAAATTTGAGGAAGGACGTTCTTGCTATTGAGGGAGTGCAGCGTAGGTTCACAAGGTTAATTCCCGGAATGGCGGGACTGTCATATGTCGAAAGATTGGAGCGACTGGGCTTGTATACACTGGAATTTAGAAGGATGATAGGGGATCTGATTGAAACATATAAAATTATTAAGGGATTGGACACACTGTTGGCAGGAAGCATGTTCCCACTGATGGGTGAGTCCAGAACTAGAGGTCACAGTTTAAGAATAAGGGGTAGGCCATTTAGAACAGATGCGGAAAAACTTTTTCACCCAGAGAGTGGTGGATATGTGGAATGCTCTGCCCCAGAAGGCAGTGGAGGCCAAGTCTCTGGATGCATTCAAGAGAGAGTTAGATAGAGCTCTTATAGATAGCGGAGTCAAGGGATATGGGGAGAGGGAAGGAACGGGGTACTGATTGTGTATAATCAGCCCTGATCACAGTGAATGGCAGTGCTGGCTGGAAGGGCCGAATTGCCTACTCCTGCACCTACTGTCTATTGTCTATTATCCTTCTCAATTGAGTTATGTACTCAAAACACCCAACAGGGAAAAACCATAACTGGAAAATTACTGGCATATCTAGACATGGAATCTTAGTTTCCAGAAGTTAATGTGTTAGTAATAATTAGAGCTGTTAGAATAGATTCCATTTGACAGACAGCTCTATGAAAGCATTGGCATCCTTTGGTATTAAGAAACTTCATACTGGTTGTACAAATATGCAAATGCACTAATTCAATGGAAGGATTATGTTCATTCAGTAGTAACTTTACAGTAGTTTGTTCAGATCAATTTAGTTTAGAAGCAGAACAACCATATAAAACTCATGATGTCCTGTCATGTAATTTTGAAAGGCTCTGCAGAGAAGATGGTTCCCCTCCTGGGAAAGTCACAAATTAAGGGACAGACTAAGGGATTTTCATTTAAGAAGCAAATAACAAGGAACTTCACTGTTCAGTTTTCTGATTCATTGTGATTCTAAGTGCTTGAGAATTCTGGATGCTGAGTCATTGTATATATACAGACTGACAAGTAGAGTTTTAAAGCAAGGGTCAATCTGGCACACAGACATGTTCTAAAGAGTCTCGAATTAATTTCTCAAACAGGAGGAAATCTGCAGATGTTGGAAATTCAAGCAACACACACAAAATGCTGGTGGAACGCAGCAGGCCAGGCAGCATCTACAGGAAGAAGCACAGTCGACGGTTCGGGCCAAGACCCTTCGTCAGGACGAACTGAAGGAAAAGGCAGTAAGAGATTTGAAAGTGGGAGGGGGAGGGGGAGAACTAAAATGATAGGAGAAGACAGGAGGGGCAAGGATGAAGCCAAGAGCTTGAAAGTTGATTGGCAAAAGGGATACAGAGCTGGAGAAGGAAAAGGATCATGGGACGGGAGGCCTAGAGAGAAAGAAAGGGGGAGGGGAACACCAGAGGGAGATGGAGAGCAGGCAAGGAGTGATTGTGAGAGGGGCAGAGAGAGAAAAAAAGAGAAGGGAGGAGAAAGATAGATACATAAATAAATAAGGGATGGGGTAAGAAGGGGAGGAGGGGCATTAATGGAAGTTAGAGAAATCAATGTTCATGCCATCAGGTTGGAGGTTACCCAGATGGAATATAAGGTGCTGTTCCTCCATCCTGAGTGTGGCTTCATCTTGACAGTAGAGGGGGCCATGGATAGACGTATCAGAATGGGAATGGGACTTGGAATTAAAATGTGTGGCCACTGGGAGATCCTGCTTTCTCTAGTGGACAGAGCGTAGGTTTCAGCAAAACAGTCTCCCAGTCTGTGTCGGGTCTCCCCAATATATAAAAGGCTGCACCGGGAGCACTGGACACAGTATATCACACCAGCCGACTCACAGGTGAAGTGTTGCCTCACCTGGAAGGACAGTCTGGGACCCTGAATGGTGGTAAGGGAGGAAGTGTAAGGGCAGGTGTAGCACTTAATTTGCTTACAAGGATAAGGGCCAGGAGGGAGATCGGTGGGAAGGGATGGGGGGGAACAAATGGACAAGGGAGTTGCGTAGTGAGCGATCCCAGCGGAAAGCAGAAAGAGAGGGGGGAGGGAGAGATGTGCTAGGTGAAGGGATCCCGTTGGAGGTAGCGGAAGTTACGGAGAACTAATTTCTGCTACTTCCTATTGTACGCAATTGAAAGTTGATAGGGAGAGGCAAGTTGAAAGGGAAATGTTGTACAAGAGCAGTTAATATTCTAACCATTATGACCCTGAATCACCATGATAACTTCACGCACCTCAAAACTAAACTACAACACAACCCATAACCCATAGACCCACTTTCAAGGACTATATTTGCCCAGCTTATATTCTTTTCAACATTTGTTTTCTTTATCAGTCTTTGGGTGTAGTTCTTCATTGATTCTACTGTACTTCTTTGAATGCCTGTAAGAAAGTGAATCTCAGGGTAGTGTGTGGTGACATACATGATAAATTTACTTTGAACTTTGAAATGTATAAGTAGGTGTTGTGCAGTCTGTTTGTGAGATGTTGCCAACAGTGTTGGCAAGCTGTCAGATGTAGTTGCGAGGCTTGCAACAGTGCAAAGCAAGTGAACGTTTGGTGTCAACTTGCGACATCAGTCCCGAACTAGGTGAGAATGAGGATGGTTTGCCCAGGTTGATACAAAAGTAGGTAGGATGTGGACTGAAGGTTTATTTAACTGCCAGTCCAGTCTTGTGAATCTTTCTTCTTCTAGAAATGTTTTATCCAAGGATCCTGGTACTAACTGGCACAGCTATCAGCTGACATGATCTTTTAAACATAATTCTAAAACCACCCCAAGTATTTAACACTTTGTTTGGTTCAATAACAAAGAGAACTCATTATAATTGATACAACAATCATAACTGTTGTTTATAATAGTGTGTACTCCTCACACATTAATGCAGAATAAGAATCCTAAATAAGCCAGCAAACAGTACTTCTGTCGCATGAAAATGGTGACCGCACAATGGGTAAGTTACTAGACAAGGAACCCAAAACCTGGAAGAACAGGATAGATTGATTAGATTTATTTGTCACATGTACGTGAAAACATACAGTAGAAGCATTGTTTTGTGTCAAATTCAAATCAGCAAGCTAGTGCTGAGCAGCTGACAAATGTCACCATGCTTCTGGCACCGACTCACTAACTTTAACTGTGTGTCTTTGCAATGTAGCAGGAAACCCACGCAGCCAAGGGAAAAAGTACAAACGCCTTACAGACAGCAGCAGGAATTGAATTGCTATCTTACAACCAGCACAGTACAGCGAATGTGCTAACTACCACACTACTATGAGTTCCAAACCTTTCAATACTGTCATAAATTTTAAATTTTGTTAATAACCTGGAATAAGGTGTTGGTGTTACAACAGAACTATATTATTGTATAAACTCATTAGGTTATTTCACAAATGACCTGACCTGACCTTACCTTGACTTGGTCTAACCAAGCAGAGTCCACTGCCAAGAAGGCCCACCAGCACCTTTACTTCCTGAGAAAGCTGAAGAAATTTGGCCTGTCCCCTACAACCCTCACTAATTTTTATAGATGCACCGTAGAAAGCATTCTTCTAGGGTGCATCACAACCTGGCATGGAAGTTGTCCTGTCCAAGACCGGAAGAAGCTGCAGAAGATCGTGTACATAGCCCAGCACATCACACAAACCAATCTTCCATCCTTGGACTCACTTTACACCGCACGCTGTCGGAGCAGTGCTGCCAGGATAATCAAGGACACAACCCACCCAGCCAACACACTTTTTGTCCCTCTTCTCTCCGGGAGAAGGTTCAGGAGCTTGAAGATTCATACGGCCAGATTTGGGAACAGCTTCTTTCCAACTGTGATAAGACTGCTGAACAGATCCTGACCCGGATCTGGGCCGTACCTTCCAAGTATCCAGACCTGACTTGCACTACCTTACTTTCCATTTTCTATTTTCTAATTATGATTTATAATTTAAATTTTTATTATATTTACTTTGATTTGTACTTCAGGGAGTGCGAAGCACAGAATCAAATATCGCTGTGATGATTGTACGCTCTAGTATCAATTGTTTGGTGACAATAAATTAAGTAAGTAAGTTTTCTTTAACAAAAGAAATCTGCAATCCTTACCCAATTAGTCCAATATGTGATTTCAGACTCCCATCAATGGGTTCTCTGAAAATGACTAGCTAGCTTGCACAAAGGCAACAAGAATTAAAGAAATGATACTCCCATTTTTGGTTACTGGCAAAACCAGTATAAATTTCTCACTGTTTGGACCAAGCACCAGATGCAGAGCACAATTATTGATTAAAATTTCATTTACTTTACAATATTATAAATTATCCTTCAGAAGTCAACCTAACCTTTGTGAGTTAGCCCAGCGGTACTGTTCAATAATTTATTCAAATATTGTTTAACAATTACAACTGTACAATTGTCTCCAGAGAGAAACACAACATCTCATTTGGATATTCAATTTATAGCATACTCAACTAAATATTCAATTAATAATGATTGCTCCTTAGAAGAACAGGACCTGAGATTTCATTGGCTTAAAAGATATATTGGAATCAGGTGCAATACATTTAGTTTCACAACATGTTTAATTCATGTGACCATATGCCATGGCTATGTAGACATTTGGTGTACACGAACAAAAGAATATAAATTATTATAGATTATTCTTATTACATCATTGCCATGAATAAAGTCGCTTGAAGGTTTAGTAGGTGTACAATGCCCAAACTTTCAAAAGGCATCTGATGAGAGAACCAAAGGAAATTGTTCATCAAAATCTAAAGCCTAGTGTTTTCATCAGGTTGTATTATATCAAGTTTTTCTTTACATGAAGCAAAAAGGCTACAATCTGACAGGATTTCAACATGCTGTACTGAATTAAAGAATTTTTGTGCTGAAGAATAAAATATTGCTCTTCAGCAAAATAAAGCATTGCTGGAAATGTATACAATAAACAATATGGAACAATAAACCTCGGCAAACCTGCAAAGTTGCAACTCCAAAGGAAGACAACTGCAATCCATTCTATAGGCATTCCTTAAATATAACAGGACTCATTATGATTATGCAGAATCAGATATTTTTCACTGCACTAGATTAATCATTTATTTGGTGACTGAACAAATGGTCACATGCCAAACAGTTTTGCTTTAAACCATAGGAGAATTTGTTCAGAAACAAGCAAGGTGCCCCTACCTGATTTTGTGATTTCTCTGTTAGTGATAGTGAAGTGACAGCAGCGTTGAGTGTACCCTGGTGAATTATGCCATTATTTTCCTGGAAGACAGTGTTATTGATTAGTATTACATCAAAGTCTTTATTTCAAGTACAGAATTAGGATTCATTCTATTTCCTTCTGAACTTATGCTTTTCCACTAAATTCAACTGACTTCTATGCATAAATTTTAAATCATCAAACATTCCTTTACGTTCAGAAGGGACATAGCTTATAATAAATATTAAGTATCGGCTGAAGTATTCATTTTGGATTATCTGCTTATCCCTCCAGAAATACTGATGGACACTTAGAAAAGTTTGAATTGTTACAGGAGAACCAGTGGATTTATTAATGGCAATAGTGCAAGATGAATTCAATTTAATTTTTTGATGAGGCTGATGAAGGAAATGTAGCAGATGTGTTCTTCATGGACATTTAGAAGGCATTTGATTAAGTTCTGTGCAGATTGGTTGAGTTGTTGATAGTGTTCAGGATATTCATAGACAATAGTAACACACACAAAATGCTGGAGGAACTCTGCAGGGTAGGCAGCACTATGGAGAGGAATAAACAGCTGATGTTTAAAGCTGAGACCCATTATCAAGACAACGCCCAACAGGCTGAGTTCCTCCAGCATTTTGTGAGAGTTACGCCAGATATCCAGCATCAGCAGCATCTTGTGTTACAGTGCAAATTTACATTGGTGAAACAGGCTGGGAAATAGCAGATGGAATTTAATCCTGATAAAAATGAGGGGAAGTTTTAGGGATATTAATGAAGTTAGGACATACATCAAGAAAAGTGTGATCCATAAGTTTTGAGGAACAGAGAGATGTTCCTATACAAGTCTAAAGATCCTTGAAGGTGGCAGTGCCAGTAGACAACATATTTTAGAAAGAATAAGGGATACTGGTTTTCACAAGTCACAGCAATATATACAAGAGCAAAGAGCTCATACTCCAACTTTATAAAACATTGATCAGACCTCAGCTGCAGTACCACATGCAGTTCTGGCCACCTTACTCAAGGATGTTTGTGATAGTGCTGGAGAGAATGCAGTGAAGATTCATTAAGGTTTGGTTGGAATGGAGTATTTCAGATACAAAGAATGAAAAGAAAGACTAGGTCTTTTTTCCCAGAAGCAGAGGAAGTCTGAAGGACATATAACTGAGGTATATAAAATTTATAAAGGATTTAGATTTTGGAGGCCCAATCAGTGGCAGGTGAAGGCCACAGCAATGAAGTTTCTCGCAGATTGGTGACATTTGTTTAAAAGGAGACTTTCGTGGGCATCAGACATTCAGGCAGCCGAATCAGCAGCAGGAACACGTCACAGAGATGAGGTTTCTCGCAGGTCAGTGAAGTTTGTTTAAAAGTACAGAAGGGACAAGCAGGACGGCCATTGTTGGGAGTAGTCAAGTGGTGAGAGTAGGAGTGTCAGACTTTGGCTCAAAGAGGCTTCAGCTCGAAAGAGGTGTTGGCTTTGGGCAAGTTTCTGTTCAGGTTCCCGTTTTCTTCTCTTACTGTACTTGGTGTAGTAGATAGCCGTTGTGTGTTCTTCATGCCTGATGCTGGAGTCCTGGGAGATGCATAGTCTCCTAGGGAACTACATCTGCATGAAGTGCATCCAGCTGCAGCTCCTTGTTAGGGATCTGGAGCAGCAGCTGGATGACCTTCGGCTTATACAGGGTGAGTGAGGAGATAATCAATTAGAGTTACAGGGAGTAGTCACACCGAAGTTGCAGGAGGTGAATAATTGAGTGACTGTCCAGAGGAATGGAAATGTGAATAGGCAGTTAGCACAGAGCACCCTGTGGCCATTCCTTTCGATAGTAAGAAACATAGAAACATTGAAAACCTACAGCACAATACAGGCCCGACGACCCACAATGCTGAGCCGAACATGTACTTACTTAGAAATTACCTAAGGTTACCCATAGCCCTCTATTTTTCTAAGCTCCATGTACCTATCCAGGAGTATCTTAAAAGACCCAGTCATATCCACCACCACCACCGTTGCCGGCAGCCCATTCCACGCACTCACCACTCTCTGCGTAAAAAACTTAGCCCTGACATCTCCTCTGCAACTACTTTCAAGCATCTTAAAACTGTGCCCTCTCATGTTAGCCATTTCAGCCCTGGGAAAAAGCCTCTGACTACCCACATAATCAATGCTTCTCATCATCTTACATACCTCTATCAGGTCACTTCTCATCCTCTGCCACTCCAAGGAGAAAAGGCCAAGTTCACTCAAACTGTTCTAATAAGGCATGCTCCCCAGTCAAAGCAACATCCTTGTAAATCTCCTCTGCACCCTTTCGATAGTTTTCACATCCTTTCTGTAGTGAGGTGACCAGAACTGAACACAGTACTCCAAATGGGGCCTGACCAGGGTCCTATATAGCTGTAATATTACCTCTCAGCTCTTAAACTCAAGCCCATGATTGATGAAGGCTTAACCACACAGCTTTGAGCATCCTATGGACTCAGACACCAAGATCCCTCTGATCCTCCACACTGCCAAGAGTCTTAACATTACATAGAACATAGAGTAGTACAGCACATTATAGGCCCTTCGGTCCACAATGTTGTGCCGACCCTCAAACCCTGCCTCCCATATAAACACCACCTTAAATTCATCCATATACCTGTCTAGTAGTCTCTTAAATTTCACTAGTGTATCTGCCTCCACCACTGATTCAGGCAGTGCATTCCATGCACCAACCACTCTCTGAGTGAAAAACCTTCCTCTAATATCCCCCTTGAACTTCCCTCCCCTTACCTTAAAGCCATGTCCTCTTGTACTGAGCAGTGGTACCCTGGGAAAGAGGCGCTGGCTGTCCACTCTGTCTACTCATCTTAATATCTTGTACACTTCCATCATGTCTCCTCTCATCCTCCTTCTCTGCAAAGAGTAAAGCCCTAGCTCCCTTAATCTCTGATCATAATTCATACTCTCTAAACTAGGCAGCATCCTGGTAAATCTCCTCTGTACCCTTTCCAATGCTTCCACATCCTTCCTATAGTGAGGAGACCAGAACTGGACACAGTACTCCAAGTGTGGCCTAACTAGAGTTTTATAGAGCTGCATCATTACATCGCGTTTCTTAAACTCTATCCATCGACTTATGAAAGCTAACACCCCATAAACTTTCTTAACTAGCCTATCTACCTGTGAGGCAACTTTCAGGGTTCGGTGGACATGTACCCACAGATCTCTCTGCTCCGCCACACTACCAAGTATCCTGCCATTTACTTTGTACTCTGCCTTGGACTTTGTCCTTCCAAAGTGTACCGCCTCACACTTCTCCGGGTTGAATTCCATCTGCCACTTCTCAGCCCACTTCTGCATCCTATCAATGTCTCTCTGCAATCTTCGACAATCCTCTACACTATCTACAACACCACCAACCTTTGTGTCATCTGCAAACTTGCCAACCCACCCTTCTACCCCCACATCCAGGTGGTTAATAAAAATCACGAAAAGTAGAGGTCCCAGAACAGATCTTTGTGGGACACCACTAGTCACAACCCTCCAATCTGAATGTACTCCCTCCACCACGACCCTCTGCCTTCTACAGGCAAGCCAATTCTGAATCCACCTGGCCAAACTTCCCTGGATCTCATGCCTTCTGACTTTCTGAATAAGCCTACCATGTGGAACCTTGTCAAATGCCTTGCTAAAATCCATGTAGATCACATCCACTGCACTACCCTCATCAATATGCCTGGTCACCTCCTCAAAGAACTCTATCAGGCTTGTTAGGCACGATCTGCCCTTCACAAAGCCATGCGGACTGTCCCTGATCAGACCATGATTCTCTAAATGCCCATAGATCCTATCTCTAAGAATCTTTTCCAACAGCTTTCCCACCACAGACGTAAGGCTCACTGGTCTGTAATTACCTGGACTATCCCTACTACCTTTTTTGAACAAGGGGACAACATTCGCCACCCTCCAATCCTCCGATACCATTCCCGTGGACAACGAGGACATAAAGATCCTAGCCAGAGGTTCAACACTCTTCCCCTGCCTCGTGGAGCAGCCTGGGGAATATTCCGTCAGACCCCGGGGACTTATCCGTCCTAATGTATTTTAAGAACTCCAACACCTCCTCTCCCTTAATATCAACATGCTCCAGAACATCAACCTCACTCATATTGTCCTCACCGTCATCAAGTTCCCTCTCAGTGGTGAATACCAAAGAGAAGTATTCATTGAGGACCTCGCTCACTTCCACAGCCTCCAGGCACATCTTCCCACTATTATCTCTAATTGGTCCTACCTTAACTCCTGTCATCCTTTTGTTCTTCACATAATTGAAGAATGCCTTGGGGTTTTCCTTTACTCTACTCGCCTTCTCATGCCCCCTTCTTACTCTTCTCAGCCCCTTCTTAAGCTCCTTTCTTGCTACTCTATATTCCTCAATAGACCCATCTGATCCTTGCTTCCTAAACCTCATATATGCTGCCTTCTTCCACCTGACTAGATTTTCCACTTCACTTGTCACCCATGGTTCCTTCACCCTATCATTCTTTATCTTCCTCACCAGGACAAATTTATCCCTAACATCCTGCAAGAGATCCTTAATCATCGACCACATGTCCATAGTACATTTCCCTGCAAAAACATCATCCCAATTCACAACCGCAAGTTCTAGCCTTATAGCCTCATAATTTGCCCTTCCCCAATTAAAAATGTTCCTGTCCTCTCTGATTCTATCCTTTTCTATGATAATGCTAAAGGTCAGGGAGCGGTGATCACTGTCCCCCAGATGCTCACCCACTGGCAGATCTGTGACCTGACCCGGTTCGTTACCTAATACTATATTCTGCCATATTTGACCTAGCAAAATGATCCACCTCATACTTATCTGGGTTGAACTCCATCAATGACTTCTCAGCCCAGTTTTGCATCCTATCGATGTCCCACTGTAACCTCTGACAGCCCTCCACACTATCCATAACACCCCCAACATTTGTGTCATCAGCAAATTTACTACCCCATCCCTCCACTTCCTCATCCACATCATTTATAAAAATCACAATGAGTAGGGGTCCCACAACAGAGCCCTGAGACACACCACTGGTCACTGACCTCCATTCAGTACAAATGTCCCCTCCTTTACAAAGGTAGAGCATTCTTATGAAACTTTTCTTAAGCTGAAATGGCGCAAAGCGAAGAACCATTAATTTACATGGGAAAATTTTTCGTAAAAGCGAAAATCCTCTTTGTAATGCGAAAACGAGTTACTAATGTAGGTCTTATGTAAAAGTGATGTGGTGTAAAGCGAACATTCATAAAATGGGGGAACACCTGTATATGACCCATCTACAGCCACTCTTTGCCTTCTGTGAATAAGCCAATTCTAGATCCACAAAGCAAGGTCCCCTTGGATCCCATGCCTCCTTACTTTCTCAATAAGCCTTGCATGAGGTACCTTGTCAAATGCCTTGCTGAAATCCATATACACTACATCTACTGCTCCACCTTCATCAATGTGTTTAGAAAACATCCTCAAAAATTTAATTAGGCTCGTAAGGCAACCTGCCTTTGACAAATCCATGCTGACTATTCCTAGTCATAATATGCCTCCCCAAATGTTCATAAATCCTGCCTCTCAGGATCTTTTCCATCAAATTACCAAGCACTGAAGTAAGACTCACTGGTTTATAATTTCCTGGGCTAACTCTACTGCATTTCTTGAATAAGGGAACAACATCTGCAACCCTCCAATCCCAGAACCTCTCCCATTCCCAATGATGATGCCAAGATCACTGCCAGTGGCTCAGCAATCTTCACTCTTACCTCCCACAGTAGCCTGGGGTACATCACATCCAGTCCCAGAAACTTATCCAACTTGACGCTTTCCAAAAGTTCCAGCATATCCTCTTTCTTAATGTCTATATACTCAAGCTTTTCAATCCACTGTAAGTCATCCCTACAATCGCCAAAATCCTCTTCCGTAGTGAATACTAAAGCAAAGTATTCATTAAGTATCTCTGCTGTCTCCTCCAGTTCCATACATACGTTTCCAATGTCACACTTGATTGGTCCTATTCTCTCATGTCTTATCCTCCTGCTCTTCACATACTTGTAGAATGCCTTGGGGTTTCCTTTAATCCTGCTTGCCAAGGCCTTCTCATGGCCCCCTCTGGCTCTCCTAATTTCATTCTTAATCTCCTTCCTGCTAACCTTATAATCTTCTAGATCTCTATCATTACTTAGTTTTTTGAATCTTTTGTAAGCTTTTCTTTTCTTCTTAACTAGATTTTCAACAGCCCACAGTTCCTGTACCCTACCATTGTTTCCCTGTCTCATTGGAACATACCTATGCAGAACACCACAGCAAATATCCCCTGAACATTTCTGCTGTACATTTCCTTGAGAACATCTGTTCCCAATTTATGCTTCCAAGTTCCTGCCAGATAGCCTCATACTTCCCCTTACTCCAATTAAATGCTTTCCTAACTTGTCTGTTCCTATCCCTCTCCAATGCTATGGAAAAGGAGATAGAATTGTGATCACCATCTCCAAAATGCTCTCCCATTGAGAGATCTGACATCTGACCAGGTTCATTTCCCAATAGCAGATCAAGTACAGCCTCTACTCGTAGGTTTATTTACATATTATGTCAAACAAACTCCAACCCATCTAAATCCCTTGCTCTAGGGAAATGCCAGTCGATATTTGGGAAATTAAAATCTCCCACCATACCAACCCTGTTATTATTACTCCTATCCAGAATCTGTCTCCCTATCTGCTCCTCAATGTCTCTGTTACTATTGGGTGGTCTATAAAAAATATCCAGTAGTGTTATTGACCCCTCCCTGTTTCTAACTTCCCCTCACAGAGACTCAGTAGACAATCCCTCCATGACTTCCTCCTTTTCTGCAGCTGTGACACTATCTCTGATCAACAGTGCTACGGCCCCACCTCTTTTGCCTCCCTCCCTGTCCTTTCTGAAATACTTATGCCTGGCACTCTAAGTAACCATTTCTGCCCCTGAACCATCCAAGTGTCTGAATGGCCACAACATCACAGCTCCAAGTACTGATCTACGCTCTAAGCTCATCTACTTTGCTCATTATGCTTGCGTTAAAATAGACAAATCACAAACTGTAAGCATACAGTTTTGGATACAGTTGTGGGGGATGACCTCCAAGCAGAATGCCACACGAACCAGATTACTGGCACTGAGCATAGGTCTATGGTGCAGAAGGGAAGGAGGGAGAAGAGGAAACTGGTAGTGATAGGGGACTCAACAGTCAGGGGAATAGACAGGAGATTCTATAGATGTGAACAGGACACCCAAAAGGTGTGTTGCCTCCCAGGTGCCAGGGTCAGGGACATCTCAGATCGCATCCACAGCATTCTGGAGTACGAGCGGGTGCAGTCAAATGTTTTGGTAATTATTGGTACTGATGAAGAAAAGGAGGAAAAGCAAAGAAGTCCTGAAAAGAGAAGTTAAAGAGTTGGGCAGAAAGCTGAGAAGCAGGACCTCTCTGGAAGTAATTTCTAGATTGCTGCCTGGGCCACGCATCAGTGGGGGTAGAAACAGTATGATTTGGCATGATAATGTGTGGCTGATAAGCTGTTGCAGGAGGCAGAGCTTCAGGTTCTTGGATCACTGGGATCTCTTCTGGAGAGGTATGACCTGTTCAAAAGTGACTTTTGCACCTGACCTGAGGGGGACCAATATTCTTGCAGGCAAGTTCGTTAGAGGTGTTGGGGAGGTTATAAACTAATTCGTCAGGAGGGTGGGAACCTGAGTGAAGGGGTTCAGGATAGGACGAATGGTAAAAAAGCAAAGATAGTGTGCAGTCAGACTGCCAGAAAGGGCAGGCAAATGGTAGGACAAAATTGCAGTCAACAGGGTAAGTATCAATGCATTAGGGATACAGAATCAAAAAGGGTAGTAAATACAGCACAAAGTGTTATATCTCAATGCACAGAGTATAAGAAATACAGTGGATGATCTTGTTGCACTATTACAGATTGTCAAGAATGATGTTGTGGCCATCACTGAATCGTGGCTGAAGGATGGTTGTAGTGGGGAGCTGAATGCCCACAGTTACACGTAGTATCAGAGAAGATAGGCAGAGGGTGTGGCATGGCTCTGCTGGTAAAGAATGGCATCACATCAGTAGAAAGCTGTGACATAGGATCAGAGGATGTTGAATCCTTGTGGGTTGAGTTAAGAACTGCAAGGGTAAAAGGACACTGATGTCAGTTATATGCAGGCCTCCTAACAGACTACAGATCATAATTGAAAACAGAAAAGGCATGTCAAAAGAGCAATGTTATGACAGGCATGGGAGGTTTCAACATGCAGGTTGATTGGGAAAATCAGATTGGTAATGGATCGCAAGAGAGTGAGTTTGTTGAATGCCTACAAGATAACTTTTTAGAGCAGTTTGTTGATGAGCCTACTAGGGCATCAGCGATACTGGATTGGATGTTTTTGTAATGAAGTGGAGGTGACTAGGGAGCTTAAGGTAAAAGAACCCTTAGGAGGCAGTGATCACAATATAATTGAGTTCAACTTGGAAGTTGATAGGGGTAAGTAAAGTCTGACGTAGTAGTAATTCAGTGGTGTAATGGAAAATACAGTGGTATTGGAGAGGAATTGGCCAAAATAAATTGGAAGGAGCTGCTGGCAGGGACGACAGCATAGTAGCAACGTTGTGAGTTTCTGGAAAAAATGAGGAATGTGCAGATAAATGTATTGCAAAAAACAAAGAAATACTCAAATGCCAAAACAGTACAACCATAGCTGACAAGGGAAGTCAAAGCTAATGTAAAAGCAAAAGAGAGGGCCTAAATCAAAGCAAAACTTAGCATGAAGATAGAGGATTAGGAAGCTTTTAAAAAGCTACAGACAACATCTAAAAGAATCCTTAGGAGGGAAAAAGTGAAATATGAAAGCAAGCTAGCAACCAACATCAAAGTGGATAGTAAAAGTTTTTTCAAATATGTAAAAAATAAAAAAAGATGAGAGTGGATTAGGTCCACGCGAAAATGATGCCAGAGAAATAACAGGGAACAAGGAGATGGCAGATGAACTAAATGAGTATTTTGCATCGGTTTTCACTGTGGAAGACACCAGCAGTGTGCCAGGTGTTGACAGGTGTGAGGGAAAAGAAATGGTTGCAGTTACTATTACAAGGAAGAAGATGCTCAAAAAGCTGAAAGACTGAAGGGTACATAAGTCACCCGATAGTTCTGAAAGAGGTAGCAGTAGAGATTATGGTTAGTATTAGTAATGATCATTCAAAAATCAGTGGACTTTGGCATGGTGCCAGAGGACTGGAAAATTACAAATGTCACTCCACTCCTTAAGAAAGGAGGAAGGCAGCAGAAAGGAAATTATAGACCATTTAGCCTGACCTCAGTGGTTGGGAGGATGTTGAAGTCACTTTTTAAAGATGCGGTTATGGAGTACTTAATGACACAGGACAAGACAGAACATAGTCAGCATGGTTTCCTTAAAGGAAAATCTTGCCTGATGAACCTGTTGGAATTCTTTGAAGAGATTACAAGTAGGATCAATAAAGGAGAGGCAGCAGATACTATATTTTTGGACTTTCGGAAGGCCTTGACAAGGTACCACACATGAGGCTGTTTACCAAGTGAAGAGCCCATGATATGACAGGAATGTTACTGGCATGGATAGAGCATTAGCTGATTGGTGGGAGGCAGTGAGTGGGAATAACAGGATCCTTTTCTGGTTAGCTGCCAGTGTCTAGTGGGGTTCGACAGTGGTCAGTGTTGGGACCACTTCTTTTTATGCTGTATATCAATGATTTGGATAATAGAATGGATGGCTTTGTTGGCAAGTTTGCAGATGATACAAAGATTGGTGGAGGGGCAGGTAATGTTAAGGAAACAGGTGGGCTGAAGAAGGACTTAGACAGATTAGGAGCATGGGCAAGAAAGTGGCAAATGAAATATAATGTTGGAAAATGCATGGTCATGCACTTTGGCAGTAGAAATAAATCTGCAAACTATTTTCTAAATAAGGCGAAAACCCTAAAATCTGAGTTGCAAAGGGACTTGGGAGTCCTTGTGCAGAATACCATAAAGATTAACTTGCAGATAGAGTCAGTTGTGAGGAAGGCAAATAGAATACAAGAGCAGGGATGTGATGCTCATGCATTATAAGGCACAGGCCAGGTCTCACCTTGAGTATTGTGAACAGTTTTGGGCTCCTCATCTAAGAAAAGATGTGCTGGCATTTGAGAAGGTTCAGAGGAGGTTCACAAGGATGATTCCTGGAATGAAAGGGTTATCATATGAGGAACGTTTGATAACTCTGGGTCTGTACTCACTCGAATTTAGAAGGATGAAGGGGGACTCATTGAAACCTTTTGAATGTTTAAAGATGTAAATGTGGAAAGGATGTTTCCCATGGTGAGAGTGTCCAGGACAAAAGAGCACAGTCTCAGGATAGAGGGGTGTCCATTTAAAACAGATGTGGAAAATTTTCTTTAGCCAGAGGGTGGTGAATTTGTGGAATTTGTTACGGCAGGCAGCTGCGGAGGCCAAGTCGGTGGGTGTATTTAAGGTAAAGCTTGGTAGGCGTTTGATTGGACATGGCATTAAAGGTCATGTGGAGAAGGCTGGAGAGTGGGGCTGAGGAGGGGTAAAAGGATTGGTCATGATTGAATGGCGGAGCAGATTCAATGAGCCAAATGGTCTAATTCTGCTCCTATATCTTATGATCTTATATATAGGAAAAACCGTGGGAAACTTTTTCCCTTTTCACTTATAGATAGAACTACAGGATAACGGGATAGATTTAGATGGGATATGAGGGGGATCTTTTTATCCCAGAGAGTGATGAGAGTGGCAATGCAATGCCTGTGAGTGGTGGAAACAAAGTCGCTGACAGCGCTTAAGAAGTGTCTAGACAAATAACCTAGACATAGAAGGCTACAGGCCAATTGCTGGATGATGCAAATAATATGGATACCCACCACTGGTTGACATTGATATAGTGGGCCTGTTTCCATTCCGTACAACTCATGAAAAGCCTACTGAATTCAAGGATTGTCAACAGCACAAACAAGAAATTAGCTTCAAGGCAAAAAGTAAAGAGGAATGGTGATGGCTTTTTTTCCCCCAGATAGGGGAATTTATAGAGTGGTGTTTCCTAGGGTTAACTACTAAAAATAATTACTTTTCTTTATTTATATTCATAACTTAAACCCCAGTGGGCAAAGTTTCCAAAACTTTTAATGACACGAAGTTGGAATGGGGTGAACAGTCAGAAGGACAAGAATACACTACAGAAAAAAAAATACAGATGGACTGGTTGAACTGTAATCCAGAAAATTGTGAAATGACGAGATCAGACAGTATGAATGAATGATAAGAATGGCACAACTCTGAAGAACACAGGTCACAGATCGACCTTGTTGTATGTGTACCTAGGCCTTGAAAATAACCAGACATTGATTAAGACAGTAATCGATAAAGCATATGGGATCTGCTGATTCATGAATAAAGGCGACCTGTGCAAAAGCAGAGCAGTTATAGCATACAATTCTGGCCACCTAATTCTGGGAAAGAAAGGCTAGAATATTCAGAGAAATTGGGCTTGTTCTCCTTAAAGCAAAGAAGGGCAGGAACAGATGTAATAAATTATGACTGCTTTAGCAGGGTAAAATGAAGGAAGCTGTTTCCACAAAGTTTAAGGAATTATAATTATATAATTTAATACTTTGAACACAAAGTACAAGGAAAATGTGAGAAGGGATTATTATTCAAAGAGTTCTAAGCTGGAGTTCATTGTCCATTTGGACAGAGAGGATAAGACAAATCAGTGCTTTCAAAAGGCAATGGAAATAATACATGAGAGAGAATGAGCTTGATCATCCGATCCATGAAACATTTGTTATAAAGGTCAACTCTTAATATCTACTTTGTTGTACATTCAGTAAGTGTTGGATTAACAAAGTGGCTTCTCAAACACTAAGATGATGACTTTCAGACAGCCTGCTCACCTGAAGAGCAAATCTTTCTCCACTGGAAGGTCGGGGGTGGGGGGGAAGAGGGGGAGAGTATTTCCCATCTCACCTCAACAGGCAACCCACAGGATGCAACACACACAAAATGCTGGGGAAATTCAGCAGGCCAGGTAGCATCTATGGAAAAGAGTAAATAGACAACATTTCAGGCTGAGACCCTTCATCAGGACTTAACTGTTCACTCCCTTCCATAGATGCTACCTGGCCTGCTGAATTTCTCCAGCATTTTGTGTACATGGTTTGGATTTCCAGCATCTGCAGATTTTCTAGCCCACTGGATATCTAATAGGTAAGAAGGTACAGCAGAGTGAAAACCAGAACTTCTGGCTCAGTCTGCAACTTCTTGAGAGTGAAAGGTATGGAAGAGGTCAGTATACAGGAGGGAACATTGTCCAAGTTACCAACCAATTAGGTAGGCATCAATTTATTTTAAACATCTTTTAATTTTCAAACTTCTGCTTACTACTGGATGACTGACTGAGATATTTATCAGCTGAGTCCATTTTGGGGAGTTGGGGGCAGGTACAAGGGCAGCACTCACAATGAGCTTCTATGTCAAATACATGTGAAATGAAGGAAGTAAGCAGTGACCACTCCGTGTGTGCTGATAGATGCTGAATGACTGAGAGTTAGGAGACAGACAGATTCATCACTGGGCAAATAATGCTCCCACCAACTACTAGGATAGGTAATCTGGCCAAAGAACCGACAAAGCAATTTGTATAGAAAGGAGAGAATGAGAATCGTGGAATTGCTTAACCCAGGAGCTGGCTCGGTCTCAATGGGCCAAGTGGGTTCCATCTGTGTGGTAACAATGGCCTAAGTGCTACTTTTCTAACTGGTGACTAAATAATATCAAAACAATCGTAAGGTACTGTTAATTAAAATCACGTAGTCCTTCTGCCCACACAGGTAATACTCAAACATGTTAATCCATCCCGAAATACTGAAAATTGTTTTCACTGATACCAAACAAGAAAGTTTGCAACAGTGTGTTAAAATAATTATCAGTTTAACTTTATCTTCACATTTTAGAACATCAGATTCTGTTCTCCAGAGCCTGGCAACTTTGTAGATGGTATACAATTCCTTCTTTTTAATTTTGGGAATAAATCATTCAATTTTACTCATCAAGTTTGCAGCAGAGCCTTTACTCTACGTCAGCTATCCAATATCCTGCTGCTTGTGTATTTTAATACATGCTTTTGAAATGATTACCTGATCCCTTAGATTTTGTTTCCAATACCTTGGAACAGTACCATTTACAAGTTGATATAGTACAATAAAGTTGTGAAGCCTTGCAGGCTTACTTCCGTACCTTGATTTTCACTCATTTCAATTATGATGAAAAATGACAGGGTCATAAGAAGCAAAGGCCTTTTCAACCCTATTTCATCACAAACCACACGGCCTGCAGACACAATAAGGAGCTATAATTTAACAAGCAATCTGAAGACCAAGGCAATGGAAAGAAGGACAAGGTCCTTTATTTCATACACTAGTGGGCTCATGGATTAGTTTAAAAGAATTTGCATTTATATAGCACCTTTCACTGCCCTCAAGATGTTTTAAAGCACTTCACAGCTTATTAATCATTTATGAAATATAGCCATTTCTGTAATGAGGGAAATATGGTGTGATTAATTTACAACTGGAAGATCCCTCAAACACCAAGGAAATGGTTGGATTTAGTAAATGATGAATATGAGCCAGTATGTCAAGAAAATTTGCCCCTCTCTTCCTTCAGTCATGTTTTGCGTCCATCTAGAAGAGCAGATGGTGGCTCAGGTTAATAGTTACTCCAAAAGATGAGATCCCAGCAGTCGCTCAGTGTTTTTCTTACATAGAAATAAAAAGGCCAGAAAACACGCATGAACATTGATTAAACTTGCAATTTTAGCACCAAGACAATGGAAAGAAGGGATCAGAAGTGAAGAGAGTGAACAATTTCAAGTTCCTGGGTGTCAAGATCTGAGGATCTAACCTGGTCCTAAAATATTGATGCAGCTATAAAGGAAGCAAGTTTATACCCCTATAAACCCCTATATTTCATTAGGGGTTTGAAGAGATTTGGTTTGTCAACTAAAACATTCGAAAACTACTTTAGGTGTACTGCATCACTGTCTGGTATTGGGGGGGGGGGGGGGTGGATGGGCTACTGCACAGGACCAAAAGAAGCTACAGGAAGTTGTGAAATTAATCAGCTCCATCTTGGGTACTAGCCTCTGTAGTAACCAAGATACCTTCAACAAGTGGTGCCTCAGAAATTCAACATCCATTATTAAGGACCCCCTTCACCAAGGACATCCTCTTCTCATTATTACCCTCAGAAAGGGGATACAGAAGCCTGAAGGCACATACTCAGTGATTCAGGACCAGCTTCTTCTCCTTTGCCATATGATTCCTGAATGGACATTGAACCCATAAACACCACCTCACTTTTTAAAAACATATTATTTCTGTTTTTGCAGAATCTATTCAAGATATATATATATATATATATATATATATATATATATAAAAATGTATTTATTTTCTATATTATCATGTATTGTATTGTACTGCTGCTACTAAGTTAACAAACAACACGACACATGTCGGTGATAATAAACCTGATTCTGATTCATATAGAGTGGATTCCAGTTAGTTGCGCCATTGGTTAATCAGTTGCTTATTGGGAACAAATCTTAAAGTACAAAAACTATTGGAGAAAATACCCAGGATTCCCTTTGTTTATTTGGGACACAATGCCACTTAATTGGGACAGGAGACTGTTGAACAGTTTTAACTAGTGTCACTCATGCACTTGTACAGCTGTTAAGACACTACACCATGCTTGGAGTGAATAGTTTTTAAATAGCTTCATTTATTGTGCTTGTGTTCTAAAAGCAGTGATTTTTGTCACTGATAGTTGGCGAGAAATAAGCAGCAAGACAATTCAGAACTGCTTCCAGCATTCAGGCTTGAAGATGCCAGAAATGAATGGGAGTGAAAATGAAATGATTTCACTACTTCAATAATTTAGGAACTAAGAAAATATTGAAAGTATCGACAATCATCTTGAAAGTAACAGTGACAATGAGATTTTAAAGATGCAATTGTCGACGACATTGTACAAAGGCAGTTCATTACCCACACTAGGTATCAGTATTAATTTTGTTCGTTTATATTTATTTAAAAGAACACAGCAGCATAAAGGTACACTGGATGAATTCCTCCATTGACAACAGTTTGCAGGTGGTACACAGTTTTACAGTATTGTAGTGGTATTAATAGTGTTCTGATTTGTTCTGAACACAGTACTCCAGTTGTGGTCTCACCAGGGCCCTGTACAACTGCAGAAGGACCTCTTTGCTCCTATACTACACTCCCCTTGTTATGAAGGCCAACATTAAAATACCATCATTGTCGCAAACAATGAACTAATTTGACCAGTGAATAACAGCCCTGGTCAGATATGCTAAATAAAAGCTACAATTTCTGGAGAATGTTAGCATTTATTCATACTAGAACATCCAAATATGAACAAGTTCTGTTTTTGTCTTAAGTACAGAATGTGTATGCCCTGTCTGTATTGCAAAGGCACAACTTATTAATGATATTCTTCATAAATGACAACAACTTAACTAGGACAACACACACAGAATGCTGGTGGAACACAGCAGGCCAGGCAGCATCTATAAGGAGAAGCACTGTCGACATTTCGGGCCGAGACCCTTTGTCAGGACTAACTGAAAGGAAAGATAGTAAGAGATTTGAAAGTAGTGGGGGGAGGGGAAAATGCGAAATGATAGGGGAAGACCGCAGGGGGTGGGATGAAGCTAAGAGCTGGAAAGGTGATTGGCAAAAGTGATACAGAGCTGGAGAAGGGAAAGGATCATGGGACGGGAGGCCTCAGGAGAAAGAAAGGGGGAGGGGGGAGCACCAGAGGGAGATGGAGAACAGGCAGAGTGACTAGGATATTTGTTCTATGCCAATAAACAATGTAAATATTACTTGGGCTGATATCATCATGGGCCAAAGAACCTGCTCCTGTGCTGTACTGTTCTACTTCAGGTCACCATACCTGCATTTATGTTTTTGATTAAAAAAAAACACACAAAATGCCTGCAACATTGGAGGCAAGGTGATATTATTATATTTATAATGAATTGCACGTCTGCAGTGGAGGTACTATAATACTTTTCTTACTCACCTTCTGGCATCATAAATTTAACAGATGGTTGTGTGAAAACACACCTAAAAGCATTTATTCTGGTGCTTCAATTTTATTACCAATAAAATATCAAAGTTTACCTAAAGGTAACCTTACAATTGAAAGCTTCAATGTGACATTGCAGGTCAGCAGCCAGCTGACAACAGCAGCTCATTTGTCAGCGATGTGCACTGTACTGTATTAGCCATTCAGAGCCACTCAATGTTCACTGCTGCGCGCCTGTGCTGGAGCCAGTGGGAAAGCATCCAACCGATCTTCAGATCAAACACCATACCGATTGCTTCAGATGTCATCATCAAAATAAAATCACCCAAAACATGCACAATATACTTCACTATCTGTTGAAGCAACATCTGTTTATTTTTTTCTCAAAGACACCAATGATGCACCTCAAAAGGACAATTATTGAGTGCGGGATCTGTCACATTTTTCTCATTGTCATCAGCATGTTGGCAGTCTAATTTCTCTCAGCCGCATGCTGTATTGACAAGGGGATGTTGAGCAAGCAGGCAAAAAAAGAAGGTATATGTAGAATGGTATGGTAAAGTATGAGGTTATGTATATTGTTAGGAAAAGAAATGCTATGTTTTTAGTGGTGGTAACATCACCTTTCCAAAGACTGGATGGAATGGCATTTGAGCTAATTAAAAGAACATTTAATATCATGCCTTTGACCCATTTGACAAGATAAAAGCTGGTCATTTCTGCACTACTTTTCTGCACCGACTCCAATAAAATACTTTTTTCATTCACAGAATGTGGTAATGACAGCATTTATTGTCCATCACTAATTGGCCAAATCAACTACAGTACTAGTTCTAGAGTTACATCCAAGTCAGAACACACAAGGATAGCTGATTTTCTTCCAAACTTCACTAAACTTGAGTGCCTTTTGTCCAAAAGTTCCATGAGATTTGCTCATTATTGTTTCAATCTAATATTTATTTAGAAATTTGAATTTTAATTCCTCATTTGTCAGGGTGGGATTTTGCAATTCATTGTATTTGTCCGACTTGGTTGCTATAGTGCTGATTTACCTTCTGTTAACCAGCAGGGGGAGACAGAAGGCAAAAAGAATAAAGATGGCTGTACCCAAATTCACATGGTTCAGAATCCTTCTCGCCACTAATATAACTAAGGCTATTACCGATGGAGGAAAGAGGCTGTAATGGGTGACAGATGACATATATTGTCATAATCAAAACTATTCTACATAATTTACAAACACTATCACTGAGTTGCTGTGTTCACCTTAACAGACGGCGTCCGACACAATTACATCAGTGTAAGGCAATTGCTTCTGGTTTGCTCGTAATGGAAGTAAAGGGCTGCGGCTTTTCATAAGCATATAAAATGACTCTTGCATGTTTTATTCACAAAATTGTACATCAGTGATGCTGATGCTCTCAGACAGTCCCACAGTTACTCAACGACACGTCGACCACTGTAGTCACTTTGAAGCTGCTGGAGTTCGGGGAGAAGCATGCTGCCACATGGTTTGCACAGTTCGCTTTTTGAGAGATTACTGAAGACAATGCCAAATTTTATTATGTTGTTGCATTACTCAGTAGTTTCACTGCAGCCAGTGTGGTGAGTCTACTAGAAGACCCACCTACATGTGGTAAATATGTCACTGGAAACTCACTTACTACAGACTTTTGAACTGTCCTAGTCTGAGCACTCCAAATGGTTACTTTCCTTGCTTGGCTTGGGTGACATTAGGTCTTCAGTACTAACGGACCAATTGCTATTTTTCTTGAGCAATCACCATCCTTGTTTTAATTATAAAGAATTCTTTATGCATGATCAAGTTCTCAAAGCCTTCGCTAATACACCCATGAAAGATTATAAGGAGCTTGCTAAAATGGCTGATAGTCATACACTCAGCCAGAGAGCAGTGCATCATTCTTCCTCCTTTCCTTGTGTCAACAGGCCCTGTCAGCAGAGTCTCCAGCAGACTCACACCCATGGCTTCAAACGAGACAATGCTGGGTCTATGTTTTTACCACATTTCTGCACAAATGCCAATAAGTGCTGACCACCATGCAGTTTTAACAGTGCTGGCACATCAGGACATCGGAGGTCTGTGCATGTCATGTGTTCCAGTTGGCAGGGTCAACTATTGTTCATCACAGACATGCTTTCAGGGCGAAGCTTTCTGTGTGACGGGGTGCCCAAGTGAGTGTGCCACCAGCATTGCTCAATGATTATAAGGGAGAGAACAATAGATCCTTGCTGGAGGTTGCCATCTTCAGCAGGATACAGATTTATGAGATGACGGGTGTTGCTCTGCTTCAATGGACGATGGTATATATGGGACTTTGTTTTAGCTAAAGTTGCTAGACCTCTGTTTGGTGCAGATTTCCTGTGTAGTAAAGGACTGATAATAGATCTTAAAAACTGCCAGCTTGTGGATGCAAAGGGCTTTGGGTTATTACCCAGTAACCCCAGTAAGCTCCCTATGACAACTGTCTAACTTGTGCACCATCCACATGGACAAATTCCCAAACGTTACCAAGCCCACATTTTCCATTACAGTCACAAAGCAGAGGGTCAAGGACCACATTTACACAAACTGACATCAAGCGGCTGTTGTCACAAGAGGATTCGACTTTAAGTTAGCCCGCTTCATTGTGCTGGTTTTGAAACTTGACTGTGACGAAAGCAAAGAGTTAGTGCAACATTCTCACCCAAGTAAAAGCCCTGTTTAGAATCTATAGAGCACTCAGAGGCTACGAGTGTTCCAGGATATACAGCTATCCTCTTCCATTTCATCACCAAATACAGGGTCTTTAGAAACATGCTCCTGAAACAACTGCTGTCCAACAACCTATGATACCACTATGTTGTAAACTCATTTCTCAAAAGTCTCATTAGGAAAAATGGCACATTTGCAGAAAAATGGGTCACTTACAGAGAGAATGCAAATGTTCAAATCACACTATGCTTGAATGATACACGATTGATATTTAAGGAGGACTCTGAACCAGAGTAAGTGCATTTGGGTATTAACGACCTACATAACAAAGGCAGAGTGGTGACAGAATTTACCTTCAAATGGACCTGGCAGGAAAATCAACAAGCATGCAGCTGGACATAGGGGCACTTGTGGAATTTGTGTCAGACCACATATACAAAGGGAAGCTTATGAAATACCTTTGCAGTCACTACAATGACCATACACAATATGCTCTCGCCTCGCTGCTATGATCAGGAAAGATGCACAGGTTCCTTATGTCCCATACTACCAGGTTTGGGAACAGCAATTACCTACCAACCATTACGCTCCTAAACCAGCATAGTTGTTTTCACTCACGACAACATTAAACTGATCATAGAACACAACTTATGGACTCACATTCTAAGACTACAACTCATATTCTCTGTATTATTTAACTTTTATTATTAATATTTGTTTATTTTTGTATTGACACATTTTGTCTTCTCTTGAACACTGGATGCTTGTCAGTCTTTTTGCGTAGTTTTTCACTGATTCTATTGTGCTTCTTTGTTCAACTGTGAATACTACAAGTAAATGAATCATTGGTGACATATACACATGTTGATAATAAATTTACTTTGAACTTTGAACACATATACTTCTTGTCATACACAAGATTGAGTTCCTGTTGTGAGAGAGATTCAGGCACCCATAAAATATGAAAGCAATAGATGGATCATTCTCTGGCGATACTGAAAGAAAGAAGTGGTGAGCCCTGCAATACTGAGGTTAAGCTAGCTGGAAAAGGTCAAACTGATCTGGGAAAATACCTGAAGATTGCAAGGCAAAGGGAGAGACCCACAACTTGCAGTGCAAGTGTGGGACATACATTATAATGGTCTAATATTATATTCAGGCAGCATCCCTACACGTGAAGAGAATGTTTAAGAATGAAATGGATCACCTGGAGAGACATGGGATCATGCCTCACACAATGAACAGACAGCTCCAACTATAAATGTTCAAAAGCAAAGCTGGACCAATAAAGCTTTGTGGCAGCTGTATGGTTACAATAAATTGTATATAAAAGCTGTAACGAATCCATTACCTAATGCAAATGACTTGTCACTTTAATATGTATAAGTTTCTTTAATAATCTGGATTTTTTTTTTTGCATAGCAGTGATTGGAATTGGATCCAGAGATGAAAGTCCAGTTGCATAATTGACACTAACTAAGGAATGGAAAGATAACATCACCTAGCCAAAGGAGTATTTAGAGCACCAACAATTTTTTCCAGCATGTCATGGACCAGATTTTGCATGCAATCTCCTTCCTGATATTAAGACTTCAGTATCTATAATAACAAACAGTCCTGAACAAAATCATGTTCAAATTGTAGTGAATACTAGCAGGAAAGCTTGCTAGTATTGCACGGGTGAGGTGGGGTTGGTTAAACCAGAGTTGCAAGGAGATGGTAATCAGAGTGCCAGAACAGATAGTAGAGTGGATGTTGACACATGTTGTTAAGACCTCAGACGAAGTCAGGAACCAAAAGATTTAGCATAATGAAACTAACGATCTGAACTGCATATATTTCAATGCAAACAATATTGTAAAAAGGTAGATGAGCTGGAGACATAGATCAACACATGGAATTACGATATTGTAGCCCCTAGTGAGACTTGGTTGCAGGAGGGGCGAGACTGGCAGCTCAATATTCCAGGGTTCAGATGCCTTAGACATGTAGAGAAGGAGGGATTAAAGAAGGAAATGTGGCATTACTAGGCAGAGAAAAAGGAATAGATGGGATAGAGTCTGTCAAACGTGTTCAGGGAAGTTTTGGTAACCAGTACACAAAAGTCCCAACAAGAGTGTGCAATACTTGCTCTCCTATGAGATAAGGCATGTGGCAGCAGTTTGATTAGGGGAACAGTGACAATAGTGATCACAATGCCATTTGTTTCAAAGTAAATATGTCAAACCCAGCTGATTTCCTTGGCCGTGTAAGTCTAGGGAAGACACATTCCGGTCCTGCAAACCCGTGAGATTGAGACGGCTTTTCCCATCCCAAACCCCAGTTTGTGTGAATGCTGTGCAATTTGCCACTTATTACAACTCAGTGCCAAGAAATAACTGACAGCACACTGTACATGACTAAAGGAATTATATTTATGAAACTTACTTAACTAAAGGGTTAGTAAAGAAAAGAAAGATAAAAACAAAAAGGGCCTATTACAATTAAACAGTCAAATGTGCACAAGTTGGAACTCATCTTGAACTTCTCTGTCACTCACACACTGAGCCCTCGGTCTGCGTGAAAGCACACACAACCTTCCAAACATCGCTTGCAATCCATCTTGAACAACTCGGTCTCCCACCAGGTCGTATCCTATGACCAGTTCTACCCAGCGTCTTCTCTCTTCATCTCCCGCCGAAGCCTCAAGACCAGCCTTAGTGTCCCTTACCAAAAAACCTTCCCCCAGTTCCATCATCCTAATTGGATGGCACACATTCTTCATCATCCCTTATCATCAGCAATAACCCAAACAGGTTGAAAGCAGCACAGACTGCTCTTACAGAACTGCTAAATGAAATACATACAGCATAACGTTAAAGATGTGAAGCAGGGCATTATGTATGCAAAAACGTAGGTCTGGTCCTCAGATTGAGATTGTAAATTGCAGAAAGACCAATCTTGACAGTATCAGAAAGGATCTGGAAAGAGTGTATTGGGACAGTCTGTTTTCAGGCAAAGATATCCTTGGTAAAACATAGAAATATAGAAAATAGGTGCAGGAGTAGGCCATTCGGCCCTTCGAGCCTGCACCGCCATTCAGTATGATCATGGCTGATCATCCAACTCAGAACCCTGTACCTGTAAGTGAGAAGCCTTCAAAAGAGAAATTTTGAGAGTACAAAGTTTGTGTGTGCCTGTGAGAATAAAAGACAAGAATAACAGGTCTAGGGAACCTTGGTATTCGAGAGATACTGAGGCCCTGGTTGAGAAAAAAATGGTACAGCAGGTATAGGTAGGTAGGAACAAATGAGGTACAGAGTAGTATAAGAAATGCAAGAAAACACAAAGAAATCAGGAGAGTAAAAAGAAGGTATGAGGTTACTCCAGCAGATAAGGTGAAGGAGAATCCTAAGGGCTTCTACAGAGATATTAAGAGCAAAATGATTTCAAGGGACAACATCAGTTCTCTGGAAGATCAGAAGAGTAATCTATGTGTGGAGCCAGAAGAGATGGTGGATATTTTAAATGGATTTTTTTTGCATCTGTACTTACTGAAGACAAGGACACAGAGTCTACAGAAGTAAGACAAAGCAGTGGCGGGGTCATGGATCTCTACAGATTACAATGAAGAATGTGTTTGCTCTCTTGAGACAAATCAGGGTGGACAAACCTCTCTAGGGTGTCCCTTTGACCTGTAGGATGCAACAGCAGAAACTGCAGGGCCCCGGTTGAGATATTTAAATCATCCTTCGTGATAATTGAGGATTGGAGGATAGCTAACGGTATTCCGCTCTTTAGGAAAGGCTCTAAGAATAAACCAAAGAAATTACAGGCCAGTAAGCCTGACATCAGTAATGGGAAAGTTATTCCCATTAAGGTATTCCAAGAGACCATATATACTGTGTAAGTATTTGTCTAGACAGGGATTATTTAGGGATAGTCAGCATGGCTTTGTGCATGGTAGGTCATAGAGATTTTCAGGATATTATCAGGGAAGTTGATGAAGGCAAGGCAGTGAATGTTGTCTACATGGACTTCAGCAAGGCATTTGACAAGGTCCCACATGGGAGGTTAGTCAAGAAGGTTCAGTCATTTGGCATTCAAGTTGTAAATTGGATTAAACATTGGCTTTGAGTGAGAAGCCAGAGGGTGATAGTAGACTATTGCCTCTCTGACTGGAGGCCTGTGACTAGTGGAGTGCCAAAGGGATCACTGCTGGCTCCATTGCTTTTGTCACTTTTATCAATGATCTGGATGATAATGTGGTTAACTGGATCAGAAAATTTGTGGATGATACCAAGATTGGGAGGGGGTGATAATGGAGAGTGAGAAAGACGATCAAAGTTTGCACCAGGATCTGAACCAGCTAGAAAAATGGTCTAAAAAATTAACAATTAGCAGATGGAATTTACTGCAGAGAAGTGTGAGATGTTGCACTTCAGGAGGACCAACTAGGGTAGGTCTAACACAGTGAGTGGTAGGCCACTAAGTAGTGCAGTAGAACAAAAGGATCTAGGAATATAGCTCCATAATTAATTGAAAGTAACATCACAGTTAGATAGGGTCATTAAGAAACCTTTTGGCACAATGGCCTTCACAGATCAAAGTACCGAGTACAGCAGTTGGGATGTTACGTTTAAGTTGTATAAGACATTGGTGAGGCCAAATCTGGAGTATTGTATGCAGTTTTGGTCATCTACCTACAGGAAAGATGTAAACAGGATTGAAAAGAGTGCAGAAAAAATTTACAAGGACATGCCTCTGGATTGTCCAGAGGTTTACTGCCAGCATCACCTCATGGTGAAAAGACAAAGTGCAACAAAACCTCGCTGGAGGCCACTAATGGCAGAAGGATCCAGACTCTGCTTCAATGGGCAACATTACACATGGTACTTCATTCTGGCTGAAATGGCTAGACCGCTGCTCAGTGCAGATTTCCTGTGTGCCCAAGGATTGAGTCAATCTTAAAACTGCCAGCTTGTGGATGTCAAGGACTTTCAGTCATTACCCTGCTCCCCCAGTAAGCTCCCCACAACAACTCCAAACTCATGCACCATGCAAGTGAGTTTACTCACTGGCAAATGCCCAATCCTCAACAAGTACACATTATGGATTTCCCACCAGCCCACGCTACTAAAAAACTACAGGAGTTTTTAGACATGGTGAATTTCTATCACCGCTTCATTCTGCGAGCTGCTGAAATTATGCTTCCCCTGTATAGTGCGCTTAAAGGTAATACCCCAATCACATGCTTGACTGGTCAGTGGATGTAACTAGGGCACTTGATGATACCAAACATGCTCTTTCCAACACAACCCTGCTGATACATCTGCTCGCTAACACACCCACAGCCATTACTACTGACATTCCAGACTATGCTGTGGGTGCTGAGGATAACCAGTTGGTCAGAGACACGTGGCTGCTGTTTGCCTTCTTCAGCCAGCAGCTCCACGCCTTTGAAAGGAAGTGCAGCATATCTGACCATGAGCTTCTTGGTCTCCTTCCGGCTGTCCGCCATTTTCATTTTCTTCTAGAAGGTGGCTATTTTGCAGTATTCGTTGACCACAAACCCCTTGTGCACACGATGGCCAAAATATCACACCCATGGTCTGCACGGCAGCAATGCCAACTGGCCTACATATCAGAGTTTGCAACTGATATATATCAAATGAAAAAATAATGCTATGGCTCATTGCCTCTCAAGGCCAGCCGTTGAGGCATACACATAGGGGTTGACTATATTGGCATGACAGCTGACCAAGCTACTGACCCAGAGGTCCAGGCTTACCAAATAGCAGTCACAGGCCTGCAGTTAGCTGATATTAAGTTCAGGGAAGCTGGGGTTTCTCTCCTGTGTAATGTCTCAACTAGTCACCCTCACCCCATTGTGCCTGCAAACTGGAGGCAGACTATTTTTGACTCCATACGTGGCCTCACACACACACTGCCAATGGAAGGTCTCATGGAAACTGGCTGCATTAAACTCTTGGGTTCCTGTTGACCTACATTCTGCTTCATTTGTTCTTGTCTGGCATGGTGTACACCAACATCCCTTTAGATGCCTTACCATGGTTCATTCCACATTTTGGAATGAAGAGAAAAGAAACCAGCCCACCAAGATTTGGTGGATTCCACTGCCGTGCCCCTGGCGTCACAACATGACGACGAGTGAGTCAATGCCTCTCTGTTCCTCCACTCATGGAACGTAGGACTTGAGCCAGGTGGCTCATCCAATCTCCGGACAGGCTCACAATGCCAGTTCTAGTGAATTCCAGGGGGGTGGGTGGGGAGCTGTGTAGGATAATGTAATTGATGGAAATGTACATAATTCACAACCATCGCCATTGAGTTGTGGTTTCACTTTAAGAGGCTGGTCCAACCTGATGACATAATTATGTAAAGGACTGTTACCATGCTTTGTGTTCACTGTTTCAATTACAATGAGTTATTATGACTTTGCTTAAACATAAAATGCCTACATCGGAACTGGAGGACATGAGTTATAAGAGAAGATTAAAAAGTTTGGAACTTTATTCCTAAAACATAAAAGACTGAGGGGAGATTTGACAGAGGTATACAACATTATGAGGAGTACAGACAGGGCAAATGCAATTACTGTGGTTGGGTGAGACTACAGCTAGAAATCACGTGTAAGGATGCAAGGTAAAAAAGGGTTTGATGAGGAAAAGCTTCTTCATTCAGAGGGTGATGAGAGTGTGGAATAAGCTACTAGCACAAGTGGTGGATGCGATTTCAATTTCATGTTCAAGAGAAGCTTGGATAGGTACGTGGATGGGAGGCGTATGGAAGGCTATGGTCTGGGTGCAGCTCGATGAGACTAGACAGTTTAAATAATTCAGCACAGACTGGATGGGCAGAAGGACCTGTTTCGATTCTATTCTGTAGTTCACTGTGACTCTATACAGAATCAGTTTGAAACTAGTAAAATGCAAATTTCAGCTAAACCCATCTGGACCCACCCAAGTAGATGATATTGTTAATATATCATTTTGATTTAATGTGACTGATCTGCTTTCACTATTTGGTTTGTTTAATTATAAGATCATAACATATCGGAACAGAATTAGGCCATTTGGCCCATCGAGTCTGCTCCACTATTTCATCATGGTTGATCCAATTTTCCTCTCAGCCCCAATCTCTTTTGCCTTCTCCAGACATCCCTTCATGCCCTGGCCAATCAAGAACCTATCATCGTCTGCCTTAAATATACATAAAGATTTGGCTTCCACAGTTTCCTCTGGAAAAGAATTCTACAGATTCACCACTCTCTGGCTGAAGAAATTCCTCCTCATCTCAGTTCTTAATGGAAGCCCCTCTATCTGAGGCTGTATCCTCTAGAATTAGACTCTCCCACCATAGGAAGCATCCTCTCCACATCTACTCTATCAAGGCCTTTCAGCATTCAATAGGTTTCAAAGGGTCAACTCTCATTCTTCTGAATTCTAGTGAATACAGGCCCAGAGCCATCAAACACTCTTCATATGACAAGCATTCAATCGTGAACCTTTCTTTGAACACTCTCCAGTTTCAGCACATCCTTATCAAGTTAAGGGGTCCAAAACTACTGACAATACTCCATATGAGGCCTCGCCAGTATCAACATTACTTCCTTGCTTTTACATTCTAATCCTCTTGAAATGAGTGCTAATGTTTAATTTACCTTCCTCAACCTATAAATTAACCTTTAGGATATCCTGCACAAGGACTCCTAAGTCCCTTTGCACTTCAGTTTTTTGTATTTCCTCTCCAGTTTGAAAATAGTCAATTCTTTCATTCCTTCTAACAAAGTACACAACCATACACTTCCTGACACTGTATTCCATCTGCCATTGCTTTATTATATATATTTCCATAACAACTTGGCTCCATGTATGGTCGGATGGGATTGTGACCACCATGTGAAAATGCATTTCAGCTCTATAAAGGAAGCAGAATAACCCCTTGAATTTATTCCGGGACTGAACACCCACTTCAGCCCAGAAATTAGTAATTGTTATGTTTTGTGTTGGTGAATAGTTAAAGGCTGCATATTCCTGTTTAGGAGCATTTAATGTGGGAAAGTTGGTCATGCATTTAGTGCAATTTGTTGTGCATGCCTATCAACAGTCAACTGACAGGATGAATCAATATGAATAACAAAGGGGCCGCCAAAAGGTAATCGACAGCATTCAAAACCCCTCTTTATATTGTTATGATCGAGGCAAGTATAGGATTCAAACTCACATCTCCAGGTGAATGATCTCGAACTCTGGCTTCAGTAACCTCACCACCGTCCCACCATTCACACATGCTTCTGCTTTTTTACCGATTAGCTTAACTTAAATCCCTGTGCAGCTTTACACTCCTATTTACAGTTAGTAAACCCTGAGCACCTCATTATATATTAATGAACTAGGTGAAGGAATAAAAAGCTGAGACACATGCAGAGATCCTCGGTGAACATCACTTGTCACAACTGGCAGTCAGAAATTTCGGCAATGCCTCCTCTCAATTACTAACAACCCATGGCACAAGGTTCTTGAAAAATTCATGTATTTTTAAATTTTTTTTAACCATAATGTCTTGTTACAAACTTCTTAATGCCCATATTGATTGATCACAAGACATTGAGCCTAAGTTTTATCAAACTATTCTATCCTGGAATCAGATTGTGACAACTTCAGTAAGAATAATAACTGGTCAGTTCAAATAAATGTAAGAGCTTTTACAAACATTAATGGGGGTGAGTTTCTTTTAATCATTAGCAGGAAATGTTTGAAAATCACACAACTTACAACAAATGAATATGGACACTTTGTTTGACAATACAGTTAATTCTTGTAGAACCCTGCATCTGGATTCTACATCTGGAAGTGCAGCACTCAATGGAGAAGACTTGAGGTGGGACTTCCTTAGCTGAAGACCATTCCATGGTGGAGAAGCTAGATGCTCTTAATAAAACTCTGAGCTACATAAGTCTTTACTGAAAGACCTTGAGCTGACTTCCCAGCACATTCTGAAGGATGTTGAAGTAATGAACTCAAACAGACTGTAGGTCTTGGGTAGATCTCCCCCTCAATATTTATAAATATTAGTCAAAGAAAATACTCCCACATAAAATTTACAGGTAAGAAAGACAAATGCTTGGGTGCTTAAACTTCTCTTTTGAAAACCAAGCAAATAATAACTTTCTTTAAGGAAATTTTACTTAAAGTGATCAATAATGCTTTTATTTGCTTGACTCCATCTGATAACAAACCAACATTAAAAAAACGAAACCAACTGACTTCAAAGCAGCTCCCATCATATGCAAAGAAAAAGTCAAATGATCGTGAGTGAATGTTGTGACAGCATGAGGTTGAGTTGCAAAACATTCACTGCCAAAAGTATTCTGATTCAAACTCTTCTGTATGAACTGTTCAGCTTTTCTACTTAACATTGAGCTATATTTCGCATAATAATATTGTTTATACAAATCACCAAAAGACACTCAAGTTCAGTCAGATTTTTTGAAAATGGTCAGAAGTACTACACATCTTATTACCATTTAGAAGAATTAGTAAAAGATGTTAGAGGAAAGATATAATGAAAAGTCAGCACTCAATGCTCGAAGAGCACATTTGAGAAACTGTGCCATTTGAAGTAGGATTTTCCTTCTTGCCCAAGAAAGCTAGAGATAAATCCTTTCTAAGCATTCTACAACCCAAAAGAGTAGAGTGATTCAAATTCAGATTGAGATTTATTTTTCACATATGTATTGAAACACGTAGGGAAATGTGCCATTTGTGTTAACAACCAACTAAGATGCGCTGAGGACAGTTCGGAAATATCACCACACATTCCAGCACCAAGGCAGCATGCCCATAATGCTCAATAAAACAACACCGAAAAAACCATGCAACAAAGCAACAGCAGCAAAACAAATCCTGTTACTCACTCCCTACAACCCACCCACGCACATGCAGGGTCCTCTAATCCCAAGACAGATCATCTTCGGCCTTCAGCCTCCAGCAGACTCATGGATTCACAGACACTTGGCCCCAGCTTCCCCAGCAGAATCGAAGAGATTCATAGACTTTGGGCTCCAGCTATCAGCTTTGATCAGGACCTTTGTTTGACCATTGGGCTGAGTGATTGAGTTCAAAGCTTGGTGTGCCACACTCAATGATCAGAAAACACTCACCAGTCCTAAAGGAAACTAATTTTACACCTTTAATTACTGCTAAGTTTCAAGATTTTTGACCAATCCCACAGCAGTCTAACATAACATTAATGACTTAATATATTTTAACATAAACTGCATGGAAAATGATCATTAACATGACAAAGTCTACAGATGCTGGAAATCCAAAGCAACAGACACAAAATGCTGAAGGACCTTACCAGTTCCATTGCATCTATGAAATGAATAAACAGTCAATTTTTCAGGCCGAAACCCTTCTTCAGGACTGGAAAGGAAGTGGGAAGACACCAGAATTAAAAGATGGGGGTAAGGGAAAAGGCTAGCTGGAAGGTGATAGGTGAAGCCAGGTGGGTGGCAAAGGTAAAAGGCTGGAGAAGAAGGAATCTGATAGGGGAAAGGGAAGGAGGAGAGGTATCAGAGGAAAGTGATAGGCAGGCGAGAAGAGGTAAAAGTCCAGAATAGGGAATAGAGGAAGAAGGGAGGGGGAGTGAATTTTTTTAAACCAGAAGGAGAAATTGATATTCATGCCATCAGGCTAGAGTCTAACCAGACGGAATATAAGGTGTTGCTTCTCCACCTGAGGGTTTCCTCGTCTTGGCACAAAAGGTGGCTATGGACCAATGTGTCAGAAAGGGAATGGGAACAGGAATTAAAATGTTTAGCCACCAAGAAGTTCCACTTTTGGCAGATGGAGCAGAGGTGCTCAATGAAGCAGTCTTCCAATTCAGGACAGGTCTCTCCAATGTACAGAAAGCTGCATCGAGAGCACTAGACACAATAGACAACCACAGCAGATTTGCAGTGAAGCATTGCCTCATCTGAAGGAATAAGTACCAGGTGGAAGATTAGTGGGAAGCCTCAAGCTGTTTTACTCGTAACTCAAACTGTTGCGGTCTTCACCTAAGCTCAGCATCCATCTTTAATTTTTCCATCTGATGCTGGAGCTCACACTCAGCAAGTTTACCCTCTGGAAACAATTCCAACTCTTCCACTTGAAACACATTGAAATACATAATACTCAGATATTATCCTCTGCATCTGTGCCCTCTTCATTGTCAACTTCACCATAAGGTTTAACTTCTTAGCAATCATCATCAACTCAACCCTCCTAGCATCATCTAACATCTCAGAGGATGGCGGCGCCAGAAGTTTATCAACATCCATTGCTGCTGATTCTCCATCACAAACAAATCAAAAGGGATTTCCCCAATCAAATCAGTATTTGATCAATCAACAAGCTCCCAAATTTACAGACGCAGGCCCCAATTTTGTTACATACCCGTAATGGTTTAAATGAACTAGCAGCAACAGACCACAGCTGGAGTCTGGTTTTGATGTTAAAACAACTATCTTTATTAGTATCTACATAATATAGCAACTTAAACAAGAATAATCATTAAAAGTTAACAGTGTTATGAGTATACATATGTGTAAATATTCACTCCCAAACTATTGAGATGGTAAGGTATGAAGATTCAGTTCATCCACGGATTAAATGATGTCAGAGATATTTGTAATCCAATTGAATGTTGAGAGAAGGCATTTATGTCGTACCAGGTTCCACAGTGGTAAAACAGGGTAACAATTGCCATAGGTTTTATCCGTTGTCGTTCCAAATCCACTACAAATTATCACCATTAGTAGTGCATCACAGGGGTACCATCTTCAAAGGGAACTACCACCCAGGAAAGCGATTCCACAAGGTTGCCCCAATCACACAACATGATAGCCACTTATCGATGTGCTGGGTCAATGCTCAACCCACCCTTGTGGGCACTCAAAAGTTCCAACCAGTGACCCCTTAGTCACTGGCTTCCTTCCATTGTCCGACTCCAACTGCGACTGACTGTGTGTGAGTGACTGCCATTGCTTAAATCAAAACAAGCTGCAGAGTCAAATAGTTCTGCCCCTCTCTCTCTTAGTAAGAATCAAACAGAAGCCAGGAAAGCCAGCGGCTGGCGTCACTCAGGCACTCTCTCTTAAAAATTAAGGGTGAGCATAGATGTTCAGGAAATGGAGGAGATGCGGCTGAGGGCAGCATCAATAATAGGGGGAGAGAAACTCTATTCTTTGAAGAAGGAAGACATCTTAGATGTCGTGGAAAGGCAAGGCGCATCCTGGGAACAAATGTGGTGGAGGCGAAAGAACTGAGAAAAAGGATCAGCATTTTTACAGATGGGGTGGGAATAGGTATAGTCAAAATAACTATAGGAATCAGCAGGTTTACAAAAGATGTTGGTTGACAGTCTGTTTCCAGAGATGGAGACAGAGAGATCGAGAGAGGGGTGGGAGGTGTCAGAAATAAACCAAGTGATTTTAAGGACAGGGTGGAAGTTAGACAGAAAGTTGATGAAATTGACAAGCTCAGTATGGATGCATGAAGCAGTCGTCAATGTAACAAAGGAAGAGTAGGGGAGTATTACCAGGGAAGTCCTGCAACATAGACTGTTCTACATGTCCAACGAAGAGTCAGGCATTGCTGGGGCACAGGTAGGTGCCCATGGCTACCCCTCGAGTCAGGAGAAAGCAGGAGGAGCCAAAGGAAAATTGACAATAGGGCTAACAAAACATTGATCTCCACTTCAGATGCATAACATTCAAAGAGAAGTTTCTGATTTGGGCGAGGTATAGAGAGCTTAACATCAGACTGTTTGCATGAGAACAAAATGTTGGAAAATCATGAAACACATCAATTAGTGGCAATGAAAACAGGCTTGACATCACTTATAAACAAAACACAACTTGTTGGAAATAATGGGAAAAGAAACAAGTGATATTTCCATTACAAAGACAGTGAAAAGAAAGAAAGAACCAGAATTAGCCAGATTAACAACAGAAAATTCAGTGCTGACATGAGAATGAGTTTTGTTGACTGTTTCTGGAATGGAATAAGAAGTTCGCTGATGACACGGCCATAGTGGGGTGTGTCAGGAATGGACAGGAGGAGGAGTATAGGAAACTGATACAGGACTTTGTGATATGGTGCAACTCAAACTACCTGCGTCTCAATGTCACCAAGACCAAGGAGATGGTGGTGGACTTTAGGAGATCTAGGCCTCATATGGAGCCAGTGATCATTAATGGAGAATGTGTGGAGCAGGTTAAGACCTACAAGTAAGACGCCTCACGTCTTAATAAGCTGATAAGGAAGGCGGGCTCTGTCGTGGGCAAAGTACTGGAGAGTTTAACATCGGTAGCTGAGCGAAGGGCGCTGAGTAGGCTACGGTCAATTATGGAAAACCCTGAACATCCTCTACATAGCACCATCCAGAGACAGAGAAGCAGTTTCAGCGACAGGTTACTGTCGATGCAATGCTCCTCAGACAGGATGAAGAGGTCAATACTCCCCAATGCCATTAGGCTTTACAATTCAACTGCCAGGACTTAAGAACTTTTTTTTTAAAGCTATTATTAATGCTTTTTGAGTTAGTGATTTAGATGCATATCATATTATTACTGAGTTAAGTATTGTATGTAAGGAGTTTTTGCTACAACAAGTGTATGGGACATTGGAAAAAATGTTGAATTTCCCCATGGGGATGAATAAAGTATCTATCTATCTATCTATCTATCTATTGACACAAGGCTAAAGAAAAAGAACGATGGTGTCAGTGTGATAAAAAGGAGCAGCAACACAAGAGGCTGACTTGCAGAAGTATTACTGTCATGAACTTGAGATGAATGGAAATTCTTTGTTATCATAAGTAATCACCAACTTGCTATCTTAAGAGTCCACAAATGCACAAAATAATTTTTAAAACTTACATAATTTCAAATTTTAAGAAAACTGTAGTTTTAAAAGCATTCCCCTCTGATAATTCACTGCTTAACTTTTGTAAGTATCAGCAGACTGGCTCAGTCTAACCTCAGAAGTCGATGGTTATGGTATCTATGGAAAAGAGTCCCACTCCAATGTTTCTGCATACAAATCAAGCTGGAGTATTGCAGGACTGTCAAATCTAACATCCCCTGCAGGAGGTTGCTTCTGTGTTTACAGGGTTTCTTATTTAAGTACGTGACGACTTGTGAATGCATCCTGGGGTCTAGTCTCTCCGCCATTGAGAACATTTTCCAAAGGTGGTGCCTCCATCATTAAAGACCGTCACCATCCAGGATACACCCTCTTCTCATTACTAGCATCAGGGAGAAGATACAAAAACCTTGAAGACATACAACTAATGTTTTAGGAGCAGGTTCTTCCCCTCTGCCAACAGATTCCTAAATGATCCATGAATCCATGAACACTGCCTCATTTGCAGTATTTACTTATTCCTTTTTATTGTATCTTAGTAATTTGTTATGCACTGCCATCACAAAACAGCAAATTTCACAACTTATGTCAGTAAAAATAAACCTGATTCTGATTCAAGCGGCAGTTAATTCACCTTTAACTGACTCACGAATGCTCAGTTTGTGTTTGTTCTGGACCACTCTACTCTCAACCAGTTTGGTTTGAACATGGATCAAAGCTATGAATTTACAATGAAGTAAGAGAGACTGCCCTTGACATCAAGGCAACTTCTGAACATCAAAATTGGCATCAAAAGTACCTCAGTAAAAAAAAAGTCAATGGGAATCAAAGAGAAACACAGGTGGTTGCAGTCATATTTCACACGAAAGAAGATGACTGTTGCTGTCAAATGTCAATCATCCTAGCACTAGAATATATTGCAGGAGTTTACCAGGACAATGTTTTAAGCACAACTATCTTCAGTTGCATCGTCAATAACCTTCAGGTCAGGTGAGGACATTGGATACCAATTGCATAATATTCAAATCTATTTACAACTCCATGGCAGGTGGTACCGTCCTTGCTTACATCCAACAAAATCTAGACAACATTCAGACACAAGCAAGAGAAAATCTGCAGATGCTAGAAATCCAAGCAACACACAGAATGCTGGAGGAACTCAGCAGGCCAGGCAGCTATGGAAAAGAGTACAGTTGACGTTTTGGGCCAAGCCCCTTTGGCAGGATGGTCCTGCTGAAGGGTCTCAGCCCAAAGCATCGACTGTACTCTTTTCCACAGATACAGCCTGGTCACCTGAGTTCCTCCCCCACTTTGAGTGTGTAACAACGTTCAAGACATGGGCTCACAAAGTGGCAACTGACTTTTACAGCACAGAAAATGCTGGGCAACCACCATCTTCGGTAAGAGAAAGGCCACCTACCTTGATGTTTTATAGAATTGCCATATTGAGACCCCTTCCATTAATATCTCAGGGAAGGGTGGGAGTCATTAATGATCAGAATTACAACTGGACAGACAAACAAAGCATCCTGGCTTCAAGAGCAAATCAGTTGCTGGGTTTCTTCTGGTGAGTGGCTCGACTCCAGACACCCCATGACTTTTCCACCATCGACACGTCAGCAGTCAGGAGTGCAATGGAATTTTCTCCACTTTGCTTGATGACTGAATAGCAATAACTCTTAAGAAGCTCAGTATCACCCAGAACAAAGCAGCCTGTTTGATTCATAGCACAAACCAGAGAAAATCTGCAGATGATGGAAATCTAAGCAACACACAAAATGCTGGAAGAACTCAGCAGGACAGGCAGCATCTATGGAAAAGAGTAAACAGTCAATGCTTCGGGCTGAGATCCTTCATCAGGGTTGATTTGGTTGGTATTAATTAAGGAGGGTCAAGAAGATTAGAGAGTTAAATGCATGGCTTAAGGATTGGTGTGGGAGAAGTGGGTTTGAATTCATGGGAAAGTGGCACCAGTATTGGGGAAAGAGGGAGCTTTTCCATTAGGGTGGGCTCCACTTGAACCGTCATGAGATCTGGATCCTGGCCAATCCCATAACTAAGCCTGTTTATCAGGCTTTAAACTAAATAGTGGGGGGTGGGGTGAAAGTGAGTTCAACAGATTGGAGAAGTATGGATACAGTAAAAGAGAAAAATGTTAATAAAGTAAAAGCAAAAATTAAAAAAGAGAAAAGTAAGGGTAGAGTGCAAGTGCAAAAGAGACAACGATTACTAGATTTTAAAAGCACGAAGAATGTAAGGGCACTTTATCTGAATGTCCTTGGTATTCGAAACAAGGTCAGTGAACTTGTGGCACAAATCAGTATAAAGTGGTATGATTTAGTGGCCATTACAGAAACGTGATTGCAGGGTGGAGAGGATTAGGAATTAAATATCCAAGAATATCAGGTAATATGGAAGGATAGGCAGGATGACAAGGGAGGTGGGGTAGCACTCTTAATTAAAGATGAGATCACAGTGATAGTGAGAGACCATGTAACATCTAAGGAGCAGAATGTTGAATCCATCTAGGTAGAGATTAGGAATAGTAAAGGGGAAAAAATCATTGATGGGAGTTGTCTATATGCCACTGAATAATATCATTACAGTGGCATAGGCAATAAACCGAGAAATACCTGAGGCATCTAAGAATAGAACAGCAGTTATCATGGGGGACTTTAACTTGCACATAGATTGGTAGCTTTCTTGAACAACATGTTATTGAACCTAAAGGAAACATGCTATCTTGGATCTGGTCCTGTACAATGAATCAGGTAAAATTAGTGATCTTGTGGTTAGGGATCCTCTTTGAAAGAGTGATCACAGTATGACTGAGTTTCTCATACAAAATGGAGGGTGCAATAGTTCAATCTAAAATCAGTGTATTATGCCTAAACAAGGGAAACTACAACGGGATGATGGAGGAGTTGGATAGTGTAGACTGGGAACACAGGCTATACGGTGGGACAGTTGAGGAACAGTGGAAGACTTCCAAAGAGATTTTTCACAGTAATCAACAAAAATATATTCTAGTTAAAAACAAGGACTGTAAGGGTGGGGAGGGCCAGTTATGGATAACTAAGGAAATAAAGAATGGTGTCAAGCTGAAAGCTCATGTGTACAAAGTCACCAAGAGTAGTGGGAAACTGGAAGATTGGGAAAAATATAAAAAGCAGCAAAGAACCACTAAGCAAGCAACAAAGAAAGGGACGATAAATTACGAAAATAAACTAGCACAAAATATAAAAATGAGAGTAAAAAATTTTATAATTATATGAAGCGGAAAAGGGTGGCTAAAGTGAACGTAGATCCCTTGGAGGACAAGAAGGGGGAATTGATATTGAGTAACATGGAAATGGCCAAATCTTTGAATGACTATTTTGTGTTGGTCGTCAGGGTAGATGACACATCTAATGTGCCAAATGGAGATGATATGGACCCATAGGGAAGAGAGGTCCTTGATACAATAGCTATCACTGAAGAGGTAGTGCTGAGCAAACTTGTGGACCTAAGGATAGAGAAGTCCTCTGGTCTTGATGGCATGCATCCCAGGGTACTGAAAGAAATGGCAGAGGTTATAGTAGAGGCTTTGGTGATAATTTACTAAAATTCTCTGGGCAAGTCTCAACAAATTGGAAGAAGTTGAACATTATGCCACTGTTTAAAAAAGGATGTAGGGAAAAGGCGGGTAATCATAGGTCAGTTAGTTTAATACCTGTAGTTGGGAAAATGCTTGAAGTTATCATTAAAGAAGAAATAGCAAGGCATCTTGAAAGAAATGCATCATGCAGACGCAACATGCATTCAGCAAAGGCCGGTCCTGTCTGATAAACTTACTGGAGTTCTTTGAAGATATAACGAGCGCAGTAGATTGAAGGGAACAGATGGCCATTATTTACTTGTATTTTCAGAAGGCATTCAATGAGGTGCCACATAAAATTATCCATGAGATAAGGATGTAGAGTTGTCAGTGGTGTATTAGCATGGATAGAGGATTGGTTAACCTATAGAAAGCATGGAGTTGGATTAATGAATGTTTCTGTGGTTGGCAATCAGTGGTGAGCGGTGTACCACAGAGGTCGGTGCTGGGCCCGCAACTGTTCACAATATACATTAATGATCTGAAAGAGGGGACCGAATGTAGTGTATCTAAGTTTGCTATTGACACTAAGTTGAGTGGAAAAGCAATTGTGCAGAGGATATGGAAAGTCTGCAGAGAGATATAGATAGGTTAAGTAAGTGGGCCAGGGTCTGGCAATTGGAGTACAATGTTGGTAAATGTGAGGTCATCCACTTTGGAAGGAAAAATGGAAAATCAGATTATTATTTAAATGGTAAAAGATTGCAGCATGCTGCTGTGCAGAAGGATTTGGGAGTGCTTGTGCATGCATCACAAAAGGTTGGTTGCTGGTGCAGCAGGCTACCAAAAATGGCAAATGAAATGTTTGCCTTCACTGCTAGAGGGATTGGATTTAAGAGCAGGGAGGTTATGCTACAACCGTACAGGGTACTGGTGAGGCTGCACCTGGAGTATTGCATGCGGTTCTGGTCTCCTTACTTGAAGAAGGATATACTGGTTTTGGAGACAGTGCAGAAAATGTTGACCAGTTTGATTCCAGAGATGAGGGGGTTATACTATAGGGACAGATTGAGTCAGCTGCAACTGTACTTGCTGGAATTCAGAAGAATGAGAGAAGATTTTATAGAAACGTATAGAATTATGAAAGGGATAGATAAGATAGAGGCAGGAAGTTGTTTCCACTGCTAGGTGAGACTAGAACTAGGGGACATAGCCTAGTAAAGAGATGAAGAGGAGCTACTTTTCCCAAAGATTGGTGATGCTGTTGAATTCTCTTCCTAATGAAGCAGCGGAGGCTACCTCAGTAAATATATTTAAGACAAGGTTGGGTAGATTTTTGCATAGTTGGGGAGTTAGGGGTTATAGATGAGTCCATGGTCAGATCATCCATCACCTTATTGAATAGTGGAGCAGGCTGGACATGCCAGATGGCCTACTCCTGTTCCTATTACTTATGTTCTTATGTATTGTATCAGCTACCCTAAAAATTAATTCCTTCCTGAATGATTCAGCATGGCTGCAGTATGTACCTCCAGAGAGTACAGTGTAGTTACTCTTCCATGTCATTTCAATGGCCATCATGGGCAAGAAAGCAGGCGCAGGGGATCACCACAACCTGTAGTTTCCCCTTCAATTCACTCACCATAGTGACTTGGAAAATTAGTCCTCTGTCACTGGATCAATATCCTGGAACTCTGCCCCCAGCATCCCTGTGGAAGTACTTTGAAGCAGTTCAAGTAGGCATCTCAATATCTTCTCAAGAGCAATAAATACCGGTCCTGCCAGTAATGCCCAGATCCTGAAAATGAATTTTTTTTTAAATCCACTTTCCAGCCAAGGTTATGCAAACTTTCTATGCTCCAGCAATCCTACTTCCATTTCATTACAATAATCACAACAGAATGCAGAATGATCTCACTGCCACACATCCAGCAGAATATGTACATTACCAAGACATGCTCCTCAGACAGGATGAAAAGGTCAATACTCCCCAATACTTAACTACTGAGTTAAGTATTGTATGTAATTAGTTTTGCTACAACAAGTGTATGGGACATTGGAAAAAAAGTTGAATTTCCCCATGGGGATGAATAAAGTATCTATCTATCTATCTAAGTCATGTCCATGTGAGACTGAGGCATAATCTCTCAGACCTTGCTAAGGAGCACACAGAATTGCTGATTGTTAGAAGCCATCAATCTTCAGGTAAAATTTTATCATGTTACATATAACAAATGTTGAAGCACACATTGCACATTTCTAGCCCAGTAGTTTTTGAATTGACCAGATATAGCAAGTGAGAGCTGTTCTCCTGTCCTGCTTTCCACGTATCAGTGGTCTTCATTAAGTGTGGTGTTACTTCATTTCCTGAAACAAGTGTTCTGATCACCATTCACTGCCACAGATCACCTTTTAACTATGAAATACAGACAAATGAAATGTGTCAGTTTGCCCAGATTTCAGAAGACCCTGTAATGTTAGCAAATTACCAGAGATCCATCATCTCCAAAGAATGACAGAGGTGAGCCACTTGCACGATGTTCATCATTAGAGGTCATTAATGAAGGAAAATACACAAAACCTTTTTCATTCAAGGTAACAAGAAATTAGTCATCAGACCTTTAAACACCTCTGTTAAACTCCTTTGTCAAGAAGGCCTCAAATGATGAATGTAGATTGGAGTTCAAGACCTAACCTTGACCATCTTGGAGACTCCTGGTGTCAAGAATATCTAAAAGACAAACAGCCCTGAGTTGTTGTTGTTTTCTCTCTCTCTCTCTCTCTCTCTCTCTCTCTCTCTCTCTCTCCCTCTCCCTCTCTCTCACATTCCACTGTTCTGAGATTAAAAGAGATGTCTGGCAACATTTCAAATACAACTTTTAATCTTTTCCCTTTCTCACAGGCAGCGTTTTCCAAGCAGTGTCCTGTAATGTTTCATTAACAGCATTAGTGTATTGGAAGCCTCTCTTCATTCTACCACAAAATTAATATGATAAAAAGCAGAACAGCTCATTTTGGCCAATCTGCTGTCATGTTGGTTAAAATATGTAAATAAATACAATAGCTATTAAATTTTACTGTGCTTCTATGCATCATGCTTACTTCAACATTAAGGAACATTGTGACTAAGGAACCTGTTAAGATTCTTTTTGTGCTGCAATTAATCTCTATTTCTCTAGTTTTCCTCAATAATAAATGAGCAGCAATGATATCCAGTGGCAATATATAAATATATTCCAAAACTAAGAGCCAATAAAAAACAATATAAAATAAATAAAACTGACTGCAAAAACTAACAAGAAATAACATTTGCAATGTAACATGCATCAAAATTATTAAAGTTTATTGTTGAATAGGCATAAAAAGCCAATAGTACAACAGCAGAAAGTATGATGAAGCAACATTACCTATCGTGCTATAATAATAAAGAATGAAAAAACTGGGAGAACCATATTTTAAGGAATAAATCTGCGTTTTAAAACTTAAACAATCACCTTCCAAAATAAAAATTAACTTTAAAAAGCATGTTAATATGAGTGACAATATCAGTTAAAAAACATAAATTTTACATGCTGTAATCACCACGTTTTTAGCCAGGCAACAGAGCACAGTCAAATTGCCCTCCCGCAGATATGATCCTTATTAGATTTCTAAATTGAGACTATAGTACGAAGCTCAATGTTCTTTTAGACCAGGCGACGACTTTGGAAAAGAAACAAGGGTTGAGTCAGCTACTGCTTCTGTCTACTAAATTCATTGTGCCACACCTGGAAAAACAAATCATTCCTCCCTCCCATCTCAAAAAGGGAGTCAATTGGAATAATGCACAGTCGTAACGCATTCCCACACAGGTCCGCGAAGAGCTTTAAAAACCCAGTCTATAAAAGAGGGGTACCATCTAGTGGAGCAGTCATCATGGGAGCAGTTGTCATCAGGGTAGTCTAATATTCTTGTGGGCAGGTTTACTAGAGCTGTTGGGAGTAGTTTAAATTAATATGGGAGGGGGATGGGAACCAGAATGATTGAGCTGAGGGTGAGCCAGCAAACTTACAAGTAGACGATGCATGTAAAATGAATGTAAAGAAGGACAAGTCAATGATTGGGTAAAATGCAGATAGAATAAAGAGTTAAATTGTACTACAGAGACAAAGTTCAAAAGGACGAAGGTGCTATATTTAAATGCATGTGGCATTCAGAATATGGTGAACAAACCATTGCACAATTAGAGATTGGTTGGTATGATGTTGTGGGCATCACTGATTCGTGGCTGAAAGGCGGCCATAATTGGGAACTTAACAACAAAGTTATAATTTGTATCCAAAGGACAGGCAGGAGGCATAGGCCTGTTGGTAAGAGATGGAATTACATCTTTAGAAAGAGGTGACATAGGGTCAGAGAATGTTGAATCTTTGTGGGTGGAGTTAAGCAACTGCAAGGGTAAAAAAAACTACAATGGTAATCATATATAGGCCTACAAATAGTAGCCAAGATGTGGGGTTGCGATTGCAAAGGGAGCTCGAAAAGGCATGTAACAAGTGCAAAGACACAATGAGAGACTTTAATAATCAAGGGGATTGGGAAATCAGGTTGGTGTCAGACTGCAGGAGAATGCCTACAAGATGGCTTTTTAGAGCAGCTTATGTTTGAGCCTATTGGGGAAAGGCTATTTTAGATTGGGTATTGGTAATAACCCAGCTCTTATTAGGAAGCTTAACATAAAGGAACCCTTAGGAGACAGTGATCATAATATGATTATTTACTGCAGTTTGAGCGGGAGAAACGACAAGTCATGCATATCAGTATCGCAAGGGAATAAAGGGAATTACAGAGACATGAGAGAGAGGAGCTTGCCCAGGTGGATTGAGGAGGATACTGGCTGGGATGATGACAGAGCACAGATGCTGAATAATTCACAAGGCACAGAATAGATATGTTCCAGAAAAGAAGTACTCAAAAGGCAGGAGTAGGAACCGTAGCTGACAAGGGAAGTTAGGGACTGCACAAAGCCAAGGAAAGGGAATATATGTTAGCAAAAGTCAGAGGGAAGTTGGATGTTTGGGAAGCTTTTAAAATCCAACAAAAGGCAACTGAAAAAGCTATGAGAAGGGAAAAGATGAAATATGAGAGCAAACTAGCCATTAAAATCAAAGTTTTCTCAGTTATATAAAGTAAAAGAGAGGTGAGAGTTGAGATTGGGCCACTGGAAAATGATGCCAGTAAGGTAGTAATGGGAAACAAAGAAATGGCAGATGAACTTAATGGGTACTTTGCATCTATCTTCACTGTGGAAGACACTAGCAGTGTGCCAGATGTCCGTGAGTGTCAGGGAACAGGAGTGAGTGCCATTGCTATTACAAAGGAATAAGTGCTAGGCAAACTCAAAGGTCTTAAGGTGGATAAGTCACTTGGACCAGATGGACTACATCCCAGAGTCGTAAGAGAGGATGCTGAAGAGATAACGGATGCATTGGTCATTTATATTTTTGGTCATTGATCTTTTAAGAATCACTTGACCCTGGCATGGTCCCAGAGGACTGGAAGATTGCATATGTCACTCCGCTCTTTAAGAAGTGAGGAAGACAAAATAAAAGAAACTATAGGCCAGTTCGTCTAACCTCAGTGGTTGGTAAAGTGTTGGACTCTATTATTGAGGATGAGGTTTCGGGGTACCTGGAGACAAATGATAAAATAAGTCAAAGTCAGCATGGTTTCTGTAAAGGGAAATCTTTCCTGACAAATCTATTAAAAGTTCTTTGAGGAAGTAACAAGCAGGGTGGACAAAGAAGACAGAGTGGATCAAAGCAACACGTACAACACGCTGGAGGAACTCAGCAGGTCAGGCAGCATCCGTGGAAACGAGCAGACAACATTTCAGGCTGAGACCCTTCATCAGGACTGAAGGGGGGCAGGGGCCCTATAAAGAAGGTGGGGTAAGGGTGGGAAGGAGAAGGCTGGTAGGTGCCAGGTGAAAAAACAGTAAGAGCAAAGATCAAGGGTTAGGGGAAGCAGGGAGGGGATAGGCAGGAAGGTGAAGAAGACAGAGTGGATGTCATTTACCTGGATTTTCATAAGGCATTTCATAAGGTGCCACACTTGTGGCTGCTTAATGAGATAAAATCCTATGGCACTACAGGAAAGATATTGGCATGGATAGATGATTGACTGACAGGCAGGAAGCAGCGAGTGGGAATAAAATGGTGGGTTTTCTGGTGACTAGTGTTGTTCCTCAAGGGTCAGAATTGGGACCGCTTTCACATTGTTTGTCAATGTTTTAGATAACAGAATTGATAGCCTTGTGGCTAAGTTTGCAAATGATACAAAGACAGGTGGAGGGGTAGGGAGTGCTGAGGAAGCAATGCGATTGCAGCAGGACTTTGACAAATTGTAAGAATGGGCAAAAAAGTAGCAGGGAATATAGTGTTGGGAAATGTATGATAATGCATTTTTGTAAAAGGAACATTAAATTGGACTATTATCTAAATAGGAAGAAGGTTCAAACATCAGAGGTGCAGAAGGACTTAGGAGTCCTCGTGCAAGACTCCCATAAGTTTAATTCACAGGTTGAATCTGATAAAGCGTATATGCAATGTAAGCACTTATTTCAAGGGGAATAGAATATAAAAGCAAGGAGATAATACTGAGCCTTTATAAGACACTAGTCAGACACTTGGAGTACTGTCAACAGTTTTGGGCCCCATATCAGTTCAGTTCAGTTTCAGTTTATTGTCATTTAGAAACCACAAATGCAATGCAGTTAAAAAATGAGACAACGTTCCTCCAGAATGATATCACAAAAGCATATGACAAAACAGACTACACCAGAAAATCCACATAACGTTTGGCAATCCCCAATCCAGAGTCCGGAGAGGCTGCTGCGTATTAGTATCGCGCTACTGTCTTCGTGTGTTCCCCGGAAAGGAGCTCTAAAACCACCAGACAAAACAAGACCAAAAACTAAAGCTACAAGACCTGCACAAAACCAAATAGTTACAACATATAGTTACAACAGTGCAAACAATAGCATAATTGATTAAAAAAGAAACAGATGATGGGCACAGTAAAAATAGTCCAAAGATGTTAAAAGACTGTACCACCACACAGTTTCCACAAGTCCTCAGGGTCCCGATAGACTCATCATCCCACGCAGGCGGCAGAAGGGAATACCCCGCTATGGACTTCCACGGTGCCGCCGGACTCAACCTCGCAGACACAGCACAGAATGAAAGCTCCATCGAACCCAGCCTCACAGACACAGCACACAGTGAAAAGCACCCCGACCGCAGCGGACTCCAAGTCCGTCGAACCTCCGAGCTTCTGACCATCCCCTCCGGCACAGCTTCTTCGAACACCATCCTCTGCCAAGCATATTAAGACGCCCCCGCCAACGGCCACCCCAAGGACTGGGGACCTGTTCTTCTCAGCAGAGACCCGGACCTCACAGCAGCAGCAACAATGAAGAAGGCCTTCCTGGAGATTTCCAGATGTTCCTCCATGCTCCCACGTCCCTTTTTCATCAGATTAAGATTGCGCACGGCACTCCGCTTAACAAATAAGATATCAGCTCTGGAGTGGCTGCTGTAAGCTGCATTGCGCCGCCATCTTGGCTACATTGATCATTGATTACATATCTCAAAAAAGATGTGTTGTCATTGGAGAAAGTCCAGAGGAGGTTCACAAGGATGATTTCGGGGTTAACCTATGAGGAGCATTTGGCAGCTTTGGGCCAGTACTCACTGGAATTTAGAAGAACATGGGAGAATCTCATTGAAACCTACTGAATGGTGAAAAGACTAGATAGGGTGGATGTGGAGACAATGTTTCCTATGGTGTGAGTAACCAGAACTAGAAGGTACAGCCTCAAAATTGAGGGGTGACCCTTTAGAATGGAAATAAGAAGGATTTCTTTTAGCCAGAGTAGTGAATCTGTGGAATGCTCTGCCACAGGCTGTGGTGGAGGCCAAGACCGTGGGTATACTTAAAGCAGAAATTGATTGATTCCTAATTGGTCAGGGCGTCAAAGGGTATGACAAGAAGAGAGGTGTATGGGATTGAGTGGGATCAGACAGGTGTCAGCCATGATGGATTGATGGAGCAGACTCAATGGGCTGAATGTTCTAATTATACTCCTGTCTTATGGTCTAACTCTTGGTTTGGACACAACAGCAAATTACCCACAATATACCGTATATTCCAGAGTATAAGCCAACCCCCATTTCCAAGGTTAAAAAAGTGACTTTCTCATGTTACCTTTGTATAAACCGATCCCTTTTGTAGGGGTTTTTGATTTAACCAGAAAAGATCACAAGATCTCACATGCTGGTACTCAGCTTTGCTGGATCCGGACCATGGAAATTTTGTGAACCAGTACCTGCTAAGAAAACAGGCCTACACATTATAGAGCATTATAGGCGAATTCTTAATAAATAAATCAGGGAGCGAAATTTTGGATTAGATTTCCAATGGTAAAGAATCCTCTGAAATGTAACCCCCGTGAAACCATTTAGCACCCTTCGCAATCTCGTTAAAACATAACATGGGGTGGTGGGGTCAGTACATATGCACTCAGTATTAAGTTTGCGACCACCATGTACAAAAGATTAAAACAAATGTGATATGATGCTGGCTTCAAGCTGAAGGTTGTTGGTTTTGCTGAAGGAATGAATAATTCTGCAGCTGCTAAGAAGTTTAGTGTAAACAAGAAACAAGTGAGAGAGGCAGAGGACACGCTGAGGGAAATGCCAAAGACGAAATCTGCAAACCATGGGAAAACATGCCAGTGGCCAGAACTGGAAGAAAAAGTTTTAAAGTGGGTGAATCACCAGTGATCGTTAGGATATATTGTTACCAGAGAAATGATTCAAGTTCAAGCGTTGAAATGGGATAAAAAACACTGTGAGGTCAGCCAAAATTTCAAAACTATGTGAAGTTGGTGCACCAGATTTATAATAAACGTGATCTTGTGTTGAGACAAAAAACAAAGATTGCTCAGAAAATTCCTGCAGGGTGTTGTTTACGTTCAAGAATGCTGCTGGATGGACGAAGCATTGCTTGAAGTGGGTTAAAGAGGTGTGGTGTGACGTCCCAAAGGTGTCAGAAAGGAAAAGTCGTTACTTGTCTGGAACACGTTCAAAGCACACTTGTCAGGTGAGACAAAAGCAGCACTGAAAGCTGAAAATACGGACATTGCAGTCATCCCTGGTGATTTGATATCCGTGCTCCAGCCACGAGATGTGAGTTTAAACAAACCAAAGAATTCAAGCATCAAGTGTGGAACCAATTTGACTCAAAAACAGCCAATAAATACGATCTGTCTTCCGTGTATTCGTTTTTCTCAAAGTTGGCACCCTCTGTATAAGCCGGTCCCCTAATTTTAGGACCAAACTTTAGGGCCAAATTCTCAGCTTATACATCGGAATTTACGGTATACATCGATAATAAATTTACTTTGTACTGGTTAGAGACGCTTTCTCAGAACTTCTTGAGTATATAATCAACAGTTTCAAGGTGGAATGCCAAATGATTTTCCTCTATTTGTCCTACCTATAGTTGTTTCAAGCTGCAGATATCTCCATGGAGTGGACTGGCAGTTCCAATGAAATCAATGTGCTAGCTTGTAGCTTTACCCAACAGTTAATGCTGGATATGGTTGCATTAGTGACTGTATGATTGGAATGCAGCTTAAGTGGGGAAATGAGCTAAGGCCTCACCTTGCTAAAGTCACTGTGAGTCTAAGATAAAGAGGTGTATCCCCCTTTACAGTTCCAGTGACTGTGCCAGTTAGTTTCTGGCTATTTGAAATGAAAAAAAGCACAAGGGTGAGGTTGAGGTAGTGAGGGGAAAGAAGTATATGTTGTCTACAGAGAGGGTGTGCTAAAGTGAAGGATGTTAGGAGGAGGAATTTTTATGAGGTACTGACAAATTTTAATGATCACTGATCACAGTCTCATCAATGACATGCTCAGTAAACGCATTTTCATCTTGGGTGTTGGGATATGCAGGGACACATGTGCCCCTTCAGTTTCCCTGACAAAATTACAGTCAGCCCTCCTTATCGGCGAAATCCACATGCACAAATTCAACCAACTGCGAATCGCCAAAACCCAGAAGTGCTCTTTCAGCACTTGTTGTTCGAGCATGTACAGACTTTTTTTCTTGTCATTATTCCCTAAACAATGCAGTATAACAACCATTTTACATAGCATTTACATTGTATTAGGTATTATAAGTAATCTAGAGATGATTTAAAGTATATGGGAGGATGTGCGTGAGTTATCGTGGATCGGGATCGAAAAAAATCGTAAGTTCTCTTACTAAGTATGTCGGAACAGGTACATCTGGAATTATTTAGCATCAGTTAGTCAAACATTGGTCTTAGTATATAGCATATATTTTACCTTTCTATGCATATAAAACTTAAGAACCTATGTTTCAGCACCGGGCTCAGGAACAGAAGTTCCTGAGTTCGATCCAGTGACAGACTGCTCCCTAGTGCGCTCTCCACAGTGCCAGGTTGATGTGGAGGATCAAAAACCCAAAACCCCAAAACCCAATAATTAAACCACTGCATTGCTGAGTGATAATTGTAACTTTCATTGGGGCAGAGCCTTTCTCACTTTATCTTTTAAAATTGCTTCGATCATTGACTGACGTAGCCTAATGCTTTTCCAATGACTGATGGCGTTTCACCTCTTTCCGATTGCTTTATTATTTCCACTTTATTTTCAATCGTGTTTGTGATTATTTTTGTGAACAGAAACACTGCGGATTCAGATCTCTACCGCTGGGCCTAAGGTCCACCGCACTGAGACAGGTTGAGAAAGGGACTTGAGCATCCGCGAATTTTGGTATCCACAAGGGGTCCTGGAACCAATCCCTCACGGATAAGGAGGGCCAACTGTATTTGAAAATGCAACTAATGCAGAGAATAGAAGTAGTGGTAAGTAGTGCTCCATCAGACCCATTTTGGTTTCACATTGATAAATGACTTGCCGTATATGGTGGGGAAGAATGTCATATTTCTATCTCAGCTAGCCAATGACACAGAAGGTACCTTTTGGTGAACCACACAGACAGAAACAAGAACTGTAATTTATTAACTTTGACAATTAATTTCAGCATAGACAAGTATGAGCTAATCCACTTCAAGGTTATTTGAACAGGTTATGATGAAAAGCCGTGGAGATCCAAATAGAATTTGAGATCTATATCCATTGGATTTTAAAATATTATGGATATTCATTAATTAATGTAAAATGCTAATTGAATGTTTGCTGCAAAGATTGAGCACCAGGGTAAAAATGACAAGAGATTATGCTAGTCTACAAAGCCTTGGTTAGACCACAGCTATTCACGATAACTTAAGCGTTGTAGCAGAGATTAACCAGACACTCAGCTGGAACCAGGGGATTAGTTATAAGTAGAGATCTCAGGTATTTAGAAAATTGAAGACATCTGATTGAAGTTAAGGAATTAAGATGAAAAATAAACTGGATAAATACATCCAATGGATGGACTATCTAGGATCTTGACCTATAACCTGAAAGTCAAGATTTCAAAAGTTTAGCTTGCATGTGCTGTGACTGAAATTTGTAACTTTCTCACATTTTGTAGTTGATGCTAGGTCAATTACGAATTTTAATCTGAGACTGACAGATCTGTGTTAACCAAAGATAATAATAGATATAGGTAAAATGCAGATAAATGGAGATTATTGTTAGGTGAGTGAAGGGTTATCTTGAATTCAGTCAGCTGAGTTTCTCATTTGGTAGGTAATGACTTTCAAAGAATCATTCATTGATATTGACCTACATAGAATTTATTCTGAGTTTATCATGTTCCAAAGACTTGATACCTTGCACTGACCTCAACACTTCTGCTATGCTGGTGTGTTTGAAGGGCTTCCTATTCAATTGCATTATTGGGTATCTCTCCATTCTACAATCTCCATCCAGAATAATATACTAGAAAAACATTTTGCAAACTGCCACCTCAGCAGCAATTGCAGACCATATGCTAATCCCTGTATTAGCCACACCACATTTTCTCTAAGAGGTGCGGGATAACTTTCAGCAGTAAAGATTTGCCTTGTATTGATTGGTCACAATTCTGCCCACCTTCCTCCGTTAGTGCATCCATCATTAATACGCACCATGAAGTCAACATACTCCTCTAAATTTTATCAAACAGGTGCATGTAAATTGTGCATTGTGACTCCAGCATCTATTTTTGGGATGCAGAGAATTCAGCTCTTCAACTGTTTTGATCACTGTAAGCAGAGTGGTACTGAAGAAGCAAAAACAAATATCATGCAATCTAAGAAATTAATGACTTAGGGAGGGTGGCACTTGGCTCTCTGTTCATATTGAGTGGAAGAGCTAATCAGACTAATCCTGCTTCCCAGAACTCAATATAATGCCTTGAACTAAATGAGTATAAGAATTGGTATGCAATTTTACAATTGTACACAAAGCACTCCAGCCGGTGGTGAAAACTGCCCAGCCGATTATTGGCACCCAAATTCCCACCGTTGAGTACATCTACCATAAACGCTGCCTGGGCAGGGTGAATAGCATTATCAAGGATGCATCTCACCCTAACCATGGACTTTTTACTCTCCTCCCATCCAGTAGGCACTACAGGAGCCTCCGCTCCCGCACCAGCAGGCTCAGGAAGAGCTTCTTCCCTGTGGCTGTGACCCTGCTGAACCTCACATCACAGCGCTAAATGGTATTGCACCCATATTGTAGTGGCTCAGTACTTTTATATTTGTATGCTGTGGCACTTTTTATTCGCAGTTATTTTGTAAATAACACTATTCTTTTGCACTTCTGGGTAGATGCTAATTGCATTTCATTGGCTTTGTATCTGTACTCGGCACATTGACAATAAAGTTGAATCTAATCTAATCAGAATATTGATTAGGCAACACCTGCAGCACTGTGCACATTTCTAGTCACTACACAACAGAAAGTGATTAAGCTAGCAAGGATGCAGAAAAGATTCACAAGAATGTTGCTCAGGTTGTCGGATTTAGGTTATCATGAGGGATCAGATAGTGTTTTCTCCCTGGAATTAAGGAGGCTGAGAGGTGACATAACAGAGGGATATAAAGTTATGAAAGCAATTAGCAAGTGTCAGTTTCATTGGTAGTAGTAGAGGGCATAAGTTTAACATGAGAAGGAGAAAGTTTTAAGGGATCTGAGGAGTAATTTTTCACAAGAGTAGTTGGTATCTAGAATAAGCTGCCACACCCTTTGCTACTCTATTGATTGCTTTGACTAATAAAGACCATGATTCCATATTGCATCTTCATCACTCTGGACATAAACAAACAGGTATTCCAGGGTCCACCTTCTGCACTACATTGCTCATCACTCTATCAATGATTGTGTATTTATTTGCCTTCTTTCCCTCACAAAATTCATTACAGCACACTTGTCTGGACTAAGTCACACTTAGCATTTTAGTATTCACCTCACCATTTCACTATGTCTTGATGCTCTATGCAGTTTCCTTCAGAAATAGCAACCACATTAATAATGTTAATACTATCAGGAAGCTTGCTAATCATACTCCACATGTTTTTTTCTGAATTATGGATATAAATCACTGAAAGCAAATGATCGAGTAATGTACTGTGGAGAATCCCTGCAAATCACTAAAAATCATCAGCACTGAGTCAATTTTGAATCCTACTTAAATAATAGCACAAGATGCTGAAAAAAAAACAGGCACCATCTACGGAAAGGGAAACATTAATACCTCAAGTTAAAAGACCTTCATCAGAACTCAGCAAAAGAGAAAATAAATGGATCTAGGTAGCAGAGAGTGTGGGAGTGGTCAACAGGTGGAACAGAAAGAATGTAATATTTGTGATAGGTTGAAATAATGGAACCATTAAAGAGCAGTTAAGTACTTTTTTCTGTGCCATGTGTTGTTAACACTGTAAAAGAACTAGGCAATGTGATATAGTCTTTTATTTTTATTTGTAATCCTTGCCATGTTCCCGTGGATCATAATAGCATTTAATTTTCTGTTCAGCTTTTATGTGGGACCTTGCTATAAATAGATACATCTGATAACAGATTCTTACCTCATTTAAAACCTCAATCATTATTTTGATGTTCTCCATGATAAACCTATTTTTTTTCTTTTCTCCCGACTTTGTATATAACACTATTCTTTCTCCTTATCTGCAATGCCTGGATAATTTCAATTGATAACTGTTGTGACAGGGGTTTTAAGTACAGGAGATGGAGGTCCTAATTAAGTTAATTTAAATTTTAGACTTTCTATACCAGCTGACTGCACTAAGGCTTATGTCATTGCTGTGAACAAATTACTGTAACATTCATATATTGTTAAGAGGATATAAACTCTGCTCAGCATATTCAAGATCATCAACAATATTATTTATTCTCAACCCTAATAACACAGCCAACAAAAACACTAATTGGTTCTCAAATATTGCTTCATATTACTTGGACAAATGTACCTTTACATCTCAATTGGATGTAGTATCCTGATTTCTGGAAAAAGCTTGTAGGACTTAATTCTTAAGGTTACATAAACCACTGCACAGATGGCTGTCATATAGATCAAATGATTCTTTGTAATACTTTTGAAAAGTTATAGTTTTCTTTGGCTGTCAAGATGGCTGTTGGGTGTATTAAGTTAGGTAATCAAGCATAAACAATTTAAACATTATCAAAGTTCAATCTTCCATTAATAGGCAACACACAAAATGCAGTCAATAGTTGCTGCATGCTGCATATTTCCAAGTATGAGTTGTTCTTCCACACAAAGCCTGTTTTAAAAGGAACCAAAGCATGCTTCTGCTGTAAAAGTGTTAGGACCACCAATTTCAGAGTTTTCCAGCGGCAGCCTTTTCTTCATTACAGAAAGTTGTACAATTTGCATTCACATACTGAGACAAATCTTGTTGGCCTGGTTATCCAGCTCAAAATTCTCCCTTGCTCTTCCCATTCTCCTATTAATACTAGATCTCTGCTCAGCAAAAGCAGTCCAGAACTGCACCAGTTTGATCTGAATGAATACTAGCATCACCTTATAGAAGTCCCACCGTAAAAAGTTCCTGAAAGACAGCAAAGTCTATAAATTTGCAGGCTGTTAAAAATGTGTGGACAAAATAACAGTTTATAAACATACATAGTCTTTGTGTATACTTAATGCAATTGGCAAATGATTTTTAAAAAATCTAATACCTTTGAAAATTACCAAACACAAATATTTAAGAACATAAAACTAAAGTGACATAATTTTTAAAAAGGCCACTTTCTGTTGTGTAATTAGTATGTCAGAAATATTTGAGTAATGCTGTAAATATATTGCACCATAAAACATAAGAGCAGCATTAGAACATTTGGCCCATCAAGTCTGCTCCACCATTCAATCATGGCTGATCTTTTTTCCACCTCCTCAGCCCTGATCCCTGGCCTGTTCCCCATAATCTTTGATGCCATGTCCAATCATTAACCTATCAAGCTCTGCCTTAAATACACCCAATGACCTGGCCTCCACAGCTGCCTGTGTTAACAAATCCACAAATTCACCACACTCTGGCTAAAGAAATTTCTCTACATCTCTGTTTTAAATGGTCACCCCTTTATCCTGAGGCTGTGCCCTCTTGTCCTAGACTCCCCCACCACAGGAAACATCCTTCCCACATCTACTCTCTCTAGGCCTTTCAACATTCCAAAGGTTTCAATGAGATCCCCCCTCATCCTTCTAAATTCCAGCAAATACAGACCCAGAGCTATCAAACGTTCCTCATATGATTACCCTTTCATTCCCAGAATCATCCTTGTGAAACTCCTCTGCACCCTCTCCAATGCAGCACATCTTTTCTTAGATAAGGAGCCCAAAACTGTTCACAATACTCAAGGTGAGACCTCACCAGTGCCTTATAAAGCCTCAGCATCACATCCCTGCTCTTGTATTCTTGACCACCTGAAAGGAATGCTAACGTTGCATTTTCCTTCCTCAACACTGACTCAAACTGCAAGTTAATTAACCTTTAGGGTATTTTGTATAAGGACTCCCAAGTCCCTTTGCATCTTAGATTTTAGGATATTTATTTACGCTGTTTAGAAAATAATCTGCAGATTTTTTTTTTACTACCAAGGTGCACGACAATGCATTTTCCAACATTCTATTTCACTTGCCACTTTCTTGCCCATTCTGCTAATCTAAGTCCTTCTGCAGCCTCCCTGTTTCCTCACCACTACCTCCCCCTCCACCAATCTTCGTATCATCTGCAAACTTGGCAACAAAGCCATCTATTCCATCATCTAAATCTTTGACATACAGCGTAAAAAGAAGTGGTCCTAACACCGACCCCTGCGGAGCACCACTAGTCCCTGGCAGCCAACTAGAAAAGGATCCTTTTATTCCCACTCACTGCCTTCTACCAATTAGCCAATGCTCTAACTGTGTTAGGAGCCTACCTGTGATACCATGGGCTCTCAACTTGGTAAGCAGCCTCATGTGTGGCATCTTGTCAAAGGACTTCTGAAAGTCCAAATATACAACATCCACTACAACCCCTTTATCTATCCTACTTGTAATCTCCTCACAGAATTCCAACAGGTCCTTCAGGTAAGATTTTCCATTAAGGTAATCACGCTGACTTTGGCCTATTTCATCCTGTGTCACCAGGTACTCCATAAAATCATCCTTAACAATTGACTCCAACATTTTCCCTACCACTGAGGTCAGGCTAACAGGTCTAAAATTTCTTTTCTGCTGCCTACCTCCTTAATTAAAGAGTGGAGTGACATTTGCAATTTTCTAGTTCTCTGGCACCATGCCGGAGTCCAATGACTTTTGAAAGTACATCACTAATGTCTCCACAATTTCTACCACTACCTTTTTCAGAACCTTGGGGTGCAGTTCATCTGGTCTGGGTGACTTTGGTATCTGTAGGTCTCTCTGCTTTTTAAGCCCATTCTCTCTTGTAATAGTAACTGCACTCACTTCTCTTCCCTCACACCCTTCAGCATCTGGCCCACAGCTGGTGTCTTCCACAGTGAAAACCGATGCAAAATACTCATTTAGTTCATCTGCCATCTCCTTGTCCCCTGTTATTATCTTTCCAGCTTTATTTTCTAGCAGTCCTATATTCACTCTCATCTCTCTCTTACATACTTGTAAAAGCTTTTACTATTCACTTTGATATTGTTTGCTTTCATATTTCATCTTTTCCCTCCTAATAACTATTTTAGTTGTCCTCTGTAAGTTTTTAAAAGCTTTCCAATCCTTTATCTTACTGCTAATTTTTGCTTTGGTCTATACCCTCTCTTTTGCTTTAACTTTGACTTCCCTCGTCAGCCACCATTGTACTATCTTGCCATTTGAGTACTTCTCTGTTTTTGAAATATATCTATTCTGCATCTTCCTTATTTTTCCCAGAAACTCACACCATTGCTGCTCTGCTGTCATCTTGTCAGCGGCTCCTTCCGATTTACTTTGGCCATCTCCTCTCACATACCACTGTAATTTCCTTTACTTCTCTGAAATACTGCTGCATCAGACTTTACTTTCTCCCTATCAAATTTCAAGTTGAACTCAATCATATTGTGATCACTGCCTCCTAAGGGTTCTTTTGCCATAAGCTCTCTAATCACCTCCAGTTCATTACGTAACACCCAATCCAATATAGCTGATCCCTTAGTACGCTCAATGACAAATTACTCTAAAAAGCCAACTCATAGGTATTCAACAAACTCGCTCTGTTGAGATCCATTACCAACCTCATTTTCGCAATAGACCTGCATGTTAAAATCTCCTATGACAGTTATAACACTGCCTCTTTGCCACACCTTTCTATTTTCCATTGTAATCTGTGGTCCATATCCCAGCTACATATAACTGCTATCAGGGTCCTTTTACCCTTACAGTTTCTTAACTCAACCCATAAGGATTCAACATCTTCCGATCCTATGTCACATTTTTCTATTGATTAGATGACATTCTTTACCATTACAGCCACACCACCTTCTCTGCCTACGTTCCTATTCCTTCGATACAATATGTAACCCTGGACATTCAGTTCCCAATGACAACCATTCTTCAGCTACAGTTCAGTGATAGCCATAACATCATACCTGACAATCTGTAATAGTGCAACAAGACCATCCACCTTAATTATTGTACTTTGTGCATTGAGATATAACACTTTGAGTACTGTATTTGCTAGCCTTTTTGATTCTGCATCCCTAGTACACTGTTACTCACCCTGTTGGCTGCAATTTTATCCTATCATCTGCCTGCCTTTCCTGACAGTCTGACTGCATGCTATGTGTGTTTCTTTGTAACCATCCTTCCTATCCTTCCCTCCAGTTCCCACCCCCTGTCAATTCACTTAAACCCTCCCCAACCTGCCCATGAGAATATTTGTCTCCCTCAAGTTCAGGTGCAACCCATCACTTTTGTGCAGGTTATATCTCCTCCAGAAGAAATCCCATTAATCCAAGAAACTGAAGCCCTGCCCCTTGCACCAAATTCTCAGCCACACATTAATCTATCAAATCATCCTGTTTCTACCCTCACTGGCACGTACCACAGGCAGCCATCCAGAAATTGCTACCCTGGAGGTCCTACTTCTCAGCTTTCTACCTAGCTCTCTAAATAGCTCTCTAAATTCTCTTTTCAGGATCACTTTGTTTTTCCTTCCAAAGTCACCGGTAGCAATATGTATCAAAACATCTGGCTGCTCTCCCTTCCCTTCCAAGATGCTGTGGACGCAATCCAAGACATCCCTGACCATGGCACCTGGGAAGTAACATACCATTCGGGTGTCCCATTAATGTCCACAGAATCTCTTGTCTGCTCCCCTGACTGTTGTGTTCCTTATCACTACCACTCCCTCTTCCCTTTCTGCACCCATGCTCAATGTCCGTGACCTGGTCTCCATGGCATTCCCCTGGGAAGTCATCCTCCACATTAGTATCCAAAATGGTATACTAATTATTGACAGGGATGGCCACTGGGGTACTCTGCGCTAACTGCCTATTCACATTTCCATTTCTTCTGACAGTCACCTAGATCTTGCCTCCTGTAACTTCGGCATAACTATTTCCCTGAAAGTCTGATCAATTATCTCCTGACTCTCATGTACAAGCCAAAGTCATCCATCTGCTGCTCCAGATCCCTAACAAGAAGCTGCAGCTGCATGCACTCCCTACCATGCTGGGTCTCCCAGGCCTCCAACGTCCGGCATGAAGAACACACAACAGCCAGATAAGAAAAAGAAACAGGAACCATAACAGAAACTTACCCAGAGCCAATGCCTCTTTCGAGCCAAAGCCTTCTTTGAGCCAAAGCCTGACACTCCTACTCTCACCACTAGCCTATTCCCAATGGCCACACCACTTGTCCCTTCTGTACTTTTAAACAAGCGTTGCCAACCTGCAAGGAACCTCGTCGCTGTGGCCTGGTCCTGCTGTTGATTGGACCACCATAATATTGCTTGATTAAACATTCTTGTTCACTTAGGTAATTTATTATGGGTTATATTTAAAATCACATGAATGACAACCATTATTACGCTACCACGTCATAAATGCACGTCATGCTAAAAGGAAAAACAAAGCAAAGACCTATTCTTCTGGGCTCATGTCTTTTTCTTGCAATTAGTTTTGTGTTTTGAAGTTACAAAACACAACAGTGGCGATGAGAAAGTTTTAATTAAATCCAAGATTCACCTGCCGAAGTGCAACATGACATTAAAGTTGAAAGAAAAAGCGCAGTGAGATGCTTAGAGTTTAAAAAAAATCACAGCATGTGTCTTTGGAAGAGCAGAAACATTCAAGCTTAAAAAGCAAAAAGCTGACAAATTCACAGGTTCGTAAACAATGAGTACCAGGTGATAGTAATTATAAATAAAAATGAAGAGCAGAAATGCCTGGCTATTTTAGAAAGATAGACATGTTGTATACTGGATATTGTATACTAAGCATATTGAATAATATTTTGAAACAAATGAAACAGCTAATGAAAAGCAACTGCCATTTTTGCATAGAGTATTGGATTTAAGGGCATACAGTTTGCTTCGAAGTTTGACTACTCCAAGCAAAACAGCTGAAATGAGCTTTCCTGATATCATGAAATTAATTGCAGGAACATTTAGAACCAAAACCATTGTTGATTGCAGAATACTTGAGGATACATATACAGACTCAAAAGGGAAGGGAGTGTCCACTTCAGCATACATGATTGAATTGAAGAGATTTGCTGAGCATTGTCTGTTAGGTAAGGGGCTTAATAATGCACTGAGAGATCATTTAATTTGTAAAATATTACAAGAAAACATTCAACACTTACTCCTAACTGAATCACAACTTACATTTAAAACAACAGTTGAAATAGCTGTATCAATGTAAACAGTACACAGAGATGCAATTGAATTGCAGTCAGGAATGAAGGTGAACGTGAACAAAATTGCAACATCTAAACAGAAACCGGCCAGGTCGAATAAAGTGTGCTATCATTCTGGCAGAATCTCATATACATCAGTACAATGCAGATTTGAAGGTTAAGCTTGCAGAAAATGCAACAAAATATGATATATGAAGATAATGTCAGGCAGACAAAAAATAAATGGAGTACAGAGGGAAGAGAAAAAGATAAAAAGTCAAGCTGTAGTTTCAAAAAGAGCACTAATTTGCATGCTGTTGATGAAAAATATGAAAAATGATGAGTGACTCAGGACTGAGTAGCCTTAAGATATACAATATGAAAACTATCAAGCAATGTGGCATACACCAGAAGTGAATGGAAAATTAATTAAAATGGAATTGGACACTGGATTGGATGTTTCAGTCATTCCACAAAAAAGCTTCAGAGGCATTTCAAGGATACTGACTGAAGCATGCAAATATCTCCACAACTGACCTATAGAACATCTTCAGCATCTCACTACAGACATTGAATGACGCCAACCTTCTTAGGAAGTACAGTCGACTCTGTGCCTTCCTGCACAAGGCATCTGTGTTGGCAGTCCAGTCTGGCTTCTCGTAAGCAGTTTCAGCGACAGGTTACTATCGATGCAATGCTCCTCAGACAGGATGAAGAGGTCAATACTCCCCAATGCCATTAGGCTTTACAATTCTACTGCCAGGACTTAAGAACTTTTTAAAAGCTATTATTAATGCTTTTTGAGATAGTGATTTAGATGCACATCATATTCTTTACTGAGTTAAGTATTGTATGTAATTAGTTTTGCTACAACAAGTGTATGGGACATTGGAAAAAAGTTGAATTTCCCCATGGGGATGAATAAAGTATCTATCTATCTATCTATGAACTTATTCTTAAAAAAAAACACTCCTGTGAGAATGACATTTGTAACAGTGAAAAACAACAACCATAAGCCACCTCGGACTTGTGTGTGGTAAAAACAGGAGGGCCAGCATTCTGGGAGCAAGCGTAGCTGAGACAACTGCAACTTCATTGGAGATCTAACTACCTGCAGTGGAGTTAAATTAGAGTTAGAACAGGATCTGCACCTGTACTCTGACACAAAGATTATGGGCTCAGAGCATGACGCAATAAGTGTGAATTCTTTAAACTAAGCATCACCATTGATGCACACGTGTTACACAAGTGCGCTGAGAAAATTCACGCAGCAGTGGATGCCCCAAGGCCAAAGGATGTGTCACAGTTGTAGTACTTTTTAGGTCTTTTCAATTACTCTAACAGGTTGTTGCCAAATCTAGCTACTGTGCTCCATCCCTTGAACTCATTACTACAGATCAGGAAGAAACGGCACTGGACAAAGCAGTGTATAGTGGTTTTCCAAAAGGTAAAGAAAATAGTGATGTCAGACACTGTACTGATACATTATGATCCACATCATCTAGTGTAAGTTGCCATACGCTGTTCAAGATGCCAACATGTCCAGAAGAAAGGTGCCTGGAGCTGTCAAAACCACTTACTGCAGTCCTAAAGCCAACTCCTACAAGCACCATGGAAGAAGCCCCAGAACCTGAGATTGTTTTTTTACAGCCACAAGTCTCACCTGTCAAGCAGAGCGATCCCCCTTGTCAGTAAAGACATAATTTCACTAGATAAGAAAGAAAGCCTCCACAGCAACTAAACCTTTAGGCCTGAAAGAGGCAATTTAAAATTTACTATGCTAAGGATGTTTATAAGGAGTGTTGTTTCTTTAATATTTTAGTAATATTTGAGTAATGCTGTAAATATATTGCTTGATTAAGTATTCTTGTTTAAATAGTTCATTATGGGTTTTATATAAAAGTGCGTAAGTGGTATACATCACGCTGCCATGTCATAAGAGCGTGTCTCGCGAATAGTAAAAACGAAACTAAGACGTGCTCTCCTGTGCTATCTTTTTCTTACAATTAGTTTTGAAGTTACAAAACATTATAATTTACCCATTTCCTTACAAGGCAATCACCACTGTAATCTATGGGATCTCAGACACCAAGCCTGAACCTAACGGCAGAGCTATTTATTAGAGTGAATATTCCAGCGCTACTTGTTCATCAGAGGCTTGCACATTGGACAACATATGTGCAGACATTCGGGAATTCTCGGTATTTAAGTACCAAGTTGATGTGGTTGTGATTTAGAAATGATAGCACCAATTGTTGAGATCCTGCCCATTACTTAATACACTTTACATCCAATTGGATGCAATGTAATCTATGAAAAGTTTTTATTTTAGTATCTATGATCAGAGACAAAGCAAAGTAAGAGTGAAACTCTGCAATACTGTTTTTCTTTTATGCTGATGTGATGTAATGTCCAATACTTGTGCCCTAGGGATTTCAAAAAAGATGGATAAAGGTATTAAATTTAACTCCAGTGGGATAAGGCAATTGGCTATCAGAGATGAGCACATAACTTAAATCCATCTAAGTTTGAATTGCATTGACAAAAAGGCCTGTTTAATTCTTTCCGTGAAAGTCATGTTTACTTAGTCTAGTAGAGCTGCATACCCACTCCACTTACAAAGAAGATAACTGGCCAGTGGCCTGTGCATGAAATAGAGATTCCCTAAGTGATTCTTGTTTTTCACTACAGGTATAAAAACAGATGCTCTAAATACTTAACAAATCTGTGGAAAGAGAAAGAGTTAACACTTCAGGCCAGAAACTCCTGATTTTCATTTTCTTTCATTGATGGTATTTGGGTGAAAGTAAATTATTTTGATGCAAGTAATAGAAGTGTAGGCAATTATGAGCAGCCTACCGTAAATTCCGGACTACAGGGCGCACCTGATTAAAAGCCGCAGGCTCTAATTTTAGAAAGAAAATCAATTTTGTACTTGTACAGGCCGCACCGGATTTTAAGCCGCAGGTGTCCCACCTTGTAATATGAGATATTTACACAGCAAGATATTACACGTGAGGATTTTTTAACTTTTAATTAAATCCGTATGGTAACATAAACAAATACATATTGCAAATGCTTTTTTTCGAACCGTGCCTGTAACACGGCTACTTTTAAATATACATACGTATCGGTAACACACAAATTACGTTGCATATACTTTTTTACTGAACAGTGCACGAACAACATTCCAATATCTCCTAACGACTGGTAAAAAAATATATACTGCAGCCTACCAGGAAAAGTTATTGATCACCTTTAACTTAAAAGCTGCATCATATGTTTGCAGCGTTCTCGCGCGGGTGTAATGCGCTCGCCCCCTCCTTTCCGTTTATCGCAAACCGGTATTTTCCCACAAGACGCGGCGAAACCAGATGTGACGTCATAGCATTCCGGGATGTAGCACAGAAAACAAATATACTTAAAACACTTCTAACTTTAACTAGAAAATACTAACAAATGAATTACTAAGCGAAAATATTATAAACTAAATAACTGCCATAAAGGCAGCACAATGCTTTTCTTCGAGTGTTTTCCATGTTGATGAGGGTGAGTACAAATGACTGATTTACAATAATTTAATTGTGAAAGTGTGCTTGATTTACCGTACAATTTCATTGGACCTCTGTGAACTACTCATCAATTTTATTGGTGTACTGTTACGAGGCAAAATGTTTTTGGCGGCATGAAAAAAAAACATGCATTAGCCGCACTGTAGTAAAGTCCGCAGTGGGAAAAAAGTAGCGGCTTATAATCCGGAATCTACGGTACTAAAGATATTGAATGTAAAATTATAGGAATAGCACTTAAAAACCTTTATTCTCACTAAAGTGATCATCATCATGGTGGAAACTTGCAGAGGAATTGAGTACCTAGTGCTTTAAATATTCCTGCATTTATAATATAGGAAAGAACTGTATCTTTTTTCAAATGATAAGTACTTGACCTGGATTTTCTTTGGACACGGTGTGAAATACAAAGTTTGTGGGTGTGATTTATTATTGGACTAGCATTCAGGACCCTTAAACAAAGAGTCTATACAACTACATTTAAATCTTACCCTGCCAGATCGCGCATTTGAATTTCCAAAATACAAATTTAGAAATATAAACTTGGTGATAATAATAAAGAAAGTCAAGTTGTTTAAAAAATCATTTGGAAGCATTTTCAAAGTGGAATCAAAAGCTTCAGAAGTTGTATGTTTCAAAAATGAAAGCAAAGTGACTTCCAGATCTAGATTCCATATGATAAAAAGGGTCATAGAAGATAAGACTAAGACAAGAAAAGAACATTGTCTGATACTGCAGAAAAACGAAGAGTTTAAGAGCTTAGAAAAGAAATTTAAAGGAAATAAGAAATATGGAGTGAGAATGCAAAAAAAACCCATCTCCAAAGGTATTTTACAATTATATGGTGTGCAAAAGGATAACTAAGAGTGAAGCTATTAGTGAACAAGAAACCTGAACCTCCTGAACCATACGTGGAAGCGAAGAGATGGGTGCAGTTCTTAATAAGCACTCTACAACCACCTTTACAATTGGGGGGGGGAGCAATGAGGCTGTTGTTAAAGACGAATGAAATATTGGAAATAATCATGGTTTAAAAAGAGACATTTTAAAGCATTTATCATCTTGAATATACATAAATTATTAAGCCCAAATGGAAGAGACCCAAGGTTATTAATAATACAAATGAAGAAACTGTAGAAGATCTGACCCTCATTATTCAGTCCTCTCTAACAACAAGTGTGCTGCCAGATGAATAGAAAACTTCAATATCTTTACTTTTTCCCTTTCAGCATTCTTTTGAAGACCCTGACCTGGAGTTACATGCTGACTACGATTCTTTGCGGGAATGGGACCCACTCTCGGGGTTTCATAACTCACCGTTGTTGTTCGGCACGCCAAGGGCCTGACCTAAGAGTCCGGCTCGGCTTTGGAGGCCTAGGATTTTGGGGCTCTGGAAATGGGACAATCGAAGGTCAGTGTCACAGCAGGAGACCCGTGTGTTGTCAGGGGAGTCAGATTATCAATAACTATGTGCCCAGATCTTTGGGCACAGAGCTCGAGAAAAAGCGATGTAATGGACTTTTAACATTGTAAACCAGCGTAAACATTGTTATGTCTCCCCGCTCACTGTTCTCCCTTATTAGGGGAGAGTGCTTGTGGTATGTTGAATACTGGGTGAAACGAAGTCTTTGGCATAACTGCAAGTCTGTGTCTTAGCTGTTGCTTTGCTCACACTTGATTGCTCTGTGGTGGGTGCCAATGCTTTTTTTTTGCCGGTGGGGTGGGGGGGGGAATTGTAGCTTGCTGCCGCTTACGCACAGGAGGGAGAAAAATGGGGGGGGGGACTTCGGGGTTCTAACATTTAACTGTTGTTCAATCTTTGGACTCCTCTGTTTTCGTGGATGGTTGCGAAGAAAAAGCATTTCAGGATGTATATTGTACACATTTCTCTGCTCTAAATATACCTTTGAAACCTCTGAAACTTTTAATGTTGTTTAAGAAAGGAATAAATTTGAGTAACTATAGACCTTTTAATTTATAATATTAATTCTGAAGGACAGAATAAACCTGCATTCATAAAAGCACAAATAAATCATGGACATCCGGCATGTGTTTGTAAAGGGAGGTCTTCTCCGACATGATCAAACTTGTTGAGGAGCTAATGAGTGCGGAGAGTTTAATCTACCCTACATGGATCTTAGCAATGCTCTGTCAAAACACAAGTGAATTAGAATGTGTGCATTTCAATGGAGAGTGACAAACTGGATCCAAATCTTTTTCAGAGGGTAATGACTGACAGGTTAAGTTTGTCACCAGGAAGTTGTTACTGGGGTGAGATTCATATTTTTCATTGTATTTGTTAATGATTTACACTTTAACGTAGAGTGTGAGTCAATGGAGTTTGCAGATAACACAAAACACAGAAGGTAAAATTTTAACTTTAGGAAGATATAAATAATCTGGTGGAAAATAGTAAATATAATTTAATCAAGAAAAGAGTTTAAGATAATGTATTTGAGGAATTGTAACAAGTGAGGGAATATACAATAAATGAGAGAATATACAGAAATGTAGAGGCACAAAAGAATCTTGTGGGATAAGTCCATTGATTTCTAAGATAGTGGGGAAAAATAGATGTGATACTTTATTAGCTGAGGCCCAGAATATAAGAGTTGGAAGGTATATATGACACTTGCTCCACCAGTTTGAGTATTATGTATATTCTCTGCATAAAAGGAAAAAGGATTTTAGAAACATAGAAAATCTACAGCACAATATAGGCCCTTTGGCCCACAAAGCTGTGCCGAATATGTACTTCAGAAATTACCTAGGGTTACCATAGCTCTCTAATTTTCTAAGCTCCAAGTATCTACCCAAAAGAGTCTTAAAAGACCACTGTCGCCGGCAGCCCATTCCACGAACTCATCCCTCATCCCTCTCTGCATAAAATACTTACCCCTGACATCTCCTCTGTACCTACTTCCAAGCACCTTAGAACTGTGCCATCTCGTGTTAGCTATTTCAGCCACACGATCAACGCCTCTCATCATCTTATACACCTCTATCAAACCACCTCTCATCCTCTGTCACTCCAAGGAGAAAAGACAAGTTCACTCAACCTATTCTCATAAGGCATTCTCCCCAATCCAGGCAACATCCTTGTAAATCTCCTCTTCACCCTTTCTATAGTTTCCACATCCTTCCTGTAGTGAGGTAACCAGAACTGAGCACAGTACTCCAAGTGGGGCCTGACCAGGGTCCTATATAGCTGCAACATTACCTCTCGGCTCTTGAACTCAATCCCCTGGTTTTGCTGGTCAAGGTGCTGATGAGATTTTTGAGGAGACTGCAGTATATTGTGATGAAAGACTGTATAGGATGGGCTTGTTTCCTTTGGAGCAAGAGAGCCAAGGATTGGTTTAATTGAGATCTATAATACCATGAGAGGCCTTGGAGAAATAGAACAGGCAAATTTCCTTTAGCTGAGAGATCAAAGACCAGAGGGCATGGAGTTAAGTTCACTAGTAGAAGGATTATAATCGATATAAAGATATATTTGCACCAAAAAGGTGATGAAGATCCGATATTTCCCATGTTAAAGACTGATATAGGCGGAAACCCTCATCACATTTAAAAATTGTGCATATCCTGAGGTTGGAGGACCATATCTGTCTGTGAGTGGGTGGGTGGATGGATGAGAGGACAGGGGGCTTGTTGAGCTCTTGGCATCTTGTTGTTTGTTGTGTTCTCTGATCTGCTGAGCATTGTGGGTATGCTATATCAGCATCAGAATGAGTGGCAACACTGGCAGGCTGCCCTCAGCATATCCTCAGGCTGTGTTGTTTGTTAATGCAAACAATGCATTTCACTGTGTTTCAATATAGATGTGATAAATAAATGAAACTGAAACTGAACTATGTGCAAAGGAGGTCAGTAACCACTTCAATCACCAGTGAATGCAATGGGATGAAAGCTCTCTTCCTGTACCATACAGTTTCCAGATTCCACGATTTCACTATTACCAAACAGCCATATCAGATTAAACATGACTCAGCTTTAAATGTACAACATGCAAATCAATGAAAAGTTTTCTACAGGATTCAAATACCCAATTTATGGACAGCAGGTGTATGAGAGATCAACAGAATGGATGATGATAACCTTGTGGCTGCTGCAGGGATTTCCGTACGCCTTCTCTCCCATTGTACATTCTCACCTCCAGCCACAACAATAAGGGACTTGGAGGAGGAAACATTGAGCACACTTGCTCACTCACTAACTTCATTCTCCCATCACAACTGTTTCTATAATCCTCTCACACTCAATGTTTTTTTTTCAGTTCTGACATGCAAGTTGGGTGATAAACAATTCTTAGGAACAAAACCTGTCTATCCCCTTCCTTTCCAATCTTGATTAAGAGTCTTGGCCTGAAATATTGGCTATTTATTCATTTCCACAGATGCTGACTGACCTGCCAAGTTCCTTCAGCATTTTGAGTGTGTTGCTCCAGATGCCCAGCATCTGCAGAATCTCTTGTGTTTATAACAGTGAACTTCTTATACTTACACATTAAGTGAGTGTTCATATAAAATACCACGGAGAATAACGTCTAGTAGACCCAAAGTAAGATGCTCTCAACAGATCACTACAATCAACCAAAGCGTAGTCATTGGTGACAAGACGACGTCGCTGACAGTATAGCTGTTGTTTCTAGAGCAAGCCATCCTTAAACCAAAATGTGATATGCTACACAAAATATAAGAGACTACTGGTTTGTTAAAATAATGTCTGCTAACCGAAGAAGTCTCAGTGCATGATGGTAGGCAGTAAATCCTTGCTATTCTAAGTCTCGGCCTTTGCCACAAATCAAATTGTATACAGTTATGGAACAGGGTGATAATAAGGAGCAGGAGAAGAGTTTTTAAAAGACTAAAACATAGGAAGGGATTACATTCATTTCTGACTGGGTAACTCATCCAATTATAGCACTCCCAGATTTCACTTTGCCTCTGTTGATGTCCAACACAGCATTGTTTGGCAAGTATACAGTAGTGAAATCCACTAAGAATAAACTTTCCAATTCAGTTTTATAAATTGAACTGTTTCAAGTTACATAGAGACATCAACTTATCACACTTATTCATTCTTTATGCATACAGTAGTGAACATTTTTACTTTAAGATACCTCAGGGCTTCACCATATCTGCTGTTTAGTAACTGCTTAACGTACAGGGAAGAGACTGCAGACTGCCTCAGAGATCCACTTCAGTAGCACTAGACCCAACTCCGAGCTAAGCTGCATGCTCTCAGCATTAACTACAGCACAGACAATATTATTCAAAAGCACAAGTTTGTGCTCTACAAACCTGGTTCCACTCCCAAAGGGCAGTGCTTCAACTATCCCAGCGAACTGTTGGTGAAAAGACTGCTTGACATTCTGCTTTAAACACTGCTGTCACTTACAGCTGTCACTTTAAACATTGACACTGAAAGCAGCCTAGGTTTAAATAAATTGAAAATGCAAGGCACCAGCCTGTTCCAACTGCAGCACTCAGAAGCTGGTTGTCTACTGAGTGTGCTAGAATGCAAAATGAGAAAACCAACCATCAGATACTAAATGATGGTTGGCTTTGTAAGTGTTGCAATGTTGGAAAGCTTGGATTCCAGGTTCATTGTTGGTGCTGCACTCTCATGTTTTCTGGGAGGTGAATGTATGTGGTGCGCTGTTATACACAGCCTTCTTCTAAAGGTCAAAACCCTTGCCTGAGCCCTCCCTGAGATTTGCATTGCCCTTTTCCATGACCTATCTGCAGGCCACATACCCAGTAATTCATTAAATTGAGATCTTGTCTCTAAGCTGACCACTAAATTACATGCAGTCACATTATGAACTAATAGCTGAAACTGTTAAATCAAATGACAAGTGACAGATGAGTCTACATTATTCTTTAATTTTGCTCTTCTACTATCAATTGGCTTTATTGCTACCCAAAAGGAAGAAATCACAGGGACAGAGTTGAGATGAAGGAAACAGTGGAGATTGGAAGTTGGGGAGCCATGAAAAGGTGCATGCTTATATTATCTACAGGATGGTAAACACAACCGATTATGGTATATTTAGAGATGAAATCTATAACTGAAATATGAGGTGTGAGTTGCAGAGGTATGTACAGCTTCAGTGCCACAACTAATCAACTAATTGGTATTGGCCATTCAAATTAAAGCAACCACTGTCCTGTCACAGTGTAAGGTGACGTTGCTGTTCTGTTCCCCCATTAGTTTACTATGGCTGCCTACAATTATTGGCACTTCCTCCCAATGAAAGACAGGAAAATTCATTAGCGAATGCCAAATGTATTTATATGAAATGCTTGTCAGTGCTACAAAGCTGGCAATATGTACAAATTGTAGGTCAAGGTGTTAAGCGATTGATTATACAATGTAATATAGACAATATAGACATGTTAGGTATAAGTACCGATTAACAGAAATTGTTGATTGATGAGCGATAAAGATCTAGCATCTGGCATGACTGTTGATGGTAAATGGTACTTGCAAACCTAAATAAGAAAGTATACTCCAACATTTTCTACTTCCATATGTTAATAAAGGACCAGCTTTAATTTGTCGCATGTACATCGAAGCATACAGTGAAATGCATCAATTTGCACCAAATTCAATCAACAAAGATTCTGGCACCTACATTGCATATCAACAACCATAACCATACATCTTGGGAATGTGGAGGAAACCAGCGCACCTGGAGAAACTCGTGCAGCCAAGGGGAAAATATTCAAACTTGTTATAAGCAGCAGTGGGAATTGAACCCTGATCTTAAATCTGGCTGTTATGCTACCATGCCACTCTGAGGTTTTGAGGTTTGAATGCAGATCTTCCCAGTTATCTTCACTACACTGTAGTGTGTATTTGGAGGCAACAAATCCACCCCTTTCTCTGCCCCTATGAAAACTCTGATTTTGTACATTTGCAGTCTTCAATATTAATGGAGCTTGTTCAGTCCTATGTTCGGCCATTCTTGAACATCTCCCAAGTAAGAATGAATACCTAATTAGTTGTCAGCACCTGCTCTTCAAAAACTTCAATTTTGGAGATCCAGCCTGGTACTGAGTATGCAGACATTAAAAGCTGCTACGAACCACACATGAAACTTGACCCAATGTCGAGGTAATCTACGATCATGATCATCACGGGGATGAGCAGGCAACAAAAAGACAGAGTGGCCTGGGATGAAAAGGGGCAGGGGTAATTACACAGAATGATCATGTATTTTCAGGAGCTTTCCAAATCGGTCTTCAATTTTGGACCAAAGGGTTAGAACAGAACCGCGCCATATTGGTATTTATATCTTAAAATTTATGTAGCTTCATTAAAATATCAAGAAAAGACATCTCACTTTCATTATTTTACTGAGTTTTCCCTAAGTACGAGGTACTGTTGTTCCTGTTCTATTTAGAAACCTTGAACAAGTAGCAGGAGGAAAAAATGTCTGGAATGACAGGAAGTCAGCAATCAGTTCAAAACAATGATTCATCTATTACAAGAGGGTTTTCTACAACCAAGGACAATGACTAACTAAAAGATGAACACACCAAACCATTGCAAATCTACAAATCGATAAATAAGATATACAACAAAGCATTCTGCTTAGTTTGGTAAAAATGTTTGCTTCAAGGAACAAGATGGGAGTGGGTGTGAAGTACTGGAGGTACAAAACAATTATATTTATGTAAATAAATCCGGTCAGTGAGGATCAAGGCTGTGGTCATTAAATCGTATGTCTCTCCTGGTAGAGAGAGCTCAGCATGCAAGAAGTAAGTTGCTGCCCATAATATTCTACGCAAGATGCACTTACGTCAAAGACTGCTGCTTGATTTTGACAGCAAGAAGAACCCTGTCAACAATAGCAATGCAGGACTCAGGATCATTTTTATAATGGATTTTGTGAAAATCCACAAGCTGTCAAAATGCTAACAATATTTTGATAATGTAGAAATTCACTGCATGTGACATGATATTAAAATATCCGCATTCATAAAACAACTTATGTAAATTTCACCTTCAAATGGTTCAACGCAGCTTAAAACATCTACTTATAAGATTAAACTTTCTCACAGGAGCACGTACCTCACGTGTTGTATATTAACTGATATAATAGAACTATGTGGTATCAAAATGAATAGCACTGATAAAGATGACCAAGGTCTCAATGCCAATAATCCTATATGCAGACCACAAAGAAGGTTCATTCCATTACCTCAGTTTCTGTAATCAGTAACTTCATCTGTTGTCATCTTGGGGCACAGTAATCATTTCCATTTCATGACTAAATCGCACCTGCTGATGCCAGCCATTGTTAAGTGCATTTACAACAAAAAGACAAATGCTCATTAGCTGCCACTGGTGGTGACAGTCATCTCCACAAGCATCCAGATTTTCTGACAATTTTGGTCAACTAGATGGGAAGGAAAGAGATCTACTCACACACGCAAAATGGCAGAGCACAGACATGGTAAAGCAACATATGAGGAATTATCAAATAAGGTCAAACAGAAACATTCTTAAATGGTTAATGGTCAATATATCAGGTACCTGTGAAATATAAATTGAAGTGGACTCCATCTGAAGCCGTTCAGAGTGCTAGGTCTGCTCTTCACTTCAGGGATGTGGTTGGCCAAGTCCAACTTGGGAGAGCCAGTCTCGGGCTCATCCCAAAGGCTCCTCAATGGCACAAGGCAACATCAGTGCAGAAGAGACAGCTCGTGGTGAAGGAGGTGAGGAGACAGAAGGAGGCAGAGCGACATGCCAGAGCTGTTTCAATGGCCAAGCAGGGCCAATGGACTAATTGGGAGAGCCTGAAAAAGAGGAAACTCAGTTGGCGTGACACTTGGGAGCTGGAGGGATCTTGGCTAAGTTCTGTCATCAGAGCCACATGACCTTCTACCAACACCTCAAAACCTGAACCAGTGGTGGGGAGAAGAACCCACTTGCTCTCTTTGTCAAGCACCTGGATTACTAAGGCACATTTTAACAGGATGCACCATGAGCCTCAGCCAGGGGCGGTATACTTGGCAGCATAACAAAGTTCTCAGACAGCTGGCATCAATCTTGGAACAGAGGCAAGCCACCATAAATGTTCTCCCACAAACATCGGCAGGAAATACCCACATTACATGATCTGTACCTGCAGGCCAACCTCCAGAGCACCAAGTAACATCAAAGGATATAAGCATTCTGCATGTTGCTCTGGATTGGAAAACGGACATGGACTTGGAGAAAAAGCTTGTGTTCCCCCAGGCATTATGGCTACAGCACTCCGGCCAGACATATTCCTGTGGTCCACAACAGCCAATCTGGCATATGTTGTGGAATTGACAGTACCATGGGAAGATGGTGTTGAAGAAGCTTATGAGAGGAAGAAGATCGAGTACTCTGAACTGGCAACTGAAGCTGCTCAGAAGGGCTGGAAGACCAAGATTTTCCCTGTAGAAGTGGGATGCAGGGGATTCGTTGCTACATCTATGACCAGTCTACTGAAGAAGATGGGGGTGAGGGGTGTCTCCCTCCAACAAGCAATCAAGTCCTTGTCAAATGCAGCAGAAGAAAGCAGCAATTAGATTTGGATTAAAAGGAAAGACAACAACTGGGCTGCAAGATGAAGACAGGAGGGTACAGAACTGAGGGGAGTGTATCTTGGACGCCAGGTAGCACCATTGAGCCCTCTGGAGACGTCATAGGCTTATCAATGAAACGTCATAGAAGGAGGGTGCCCACCTGATGACCCCGATAACATAGCTACCCTCCTCGTCACCACTCCAAGCCTACTGCCAACATCGAAAGTGCCGACTTTATCATAGGGATTGGAACATCAAGTCCTATTAGCTCTACTGCAAACTAACTTTAATACCACAGCAGAAGTTCATGCAGGTGTGCTCATTATTGCTGCATCAGTCTAGACTACTACCACCATGGCTGTCAACAGTTGCAAAAGTGTGTTCACACCTGACAGTCCAGTAAACTGTTTATTAATAGATTACTAGGTCCAGTGAAGCACCAAGGTCTAACAACACTTTTACTTTGTAAGACTCTTTTGAAGACAGATGAGGTAGACACAGAATTTTTGTGATTCTGGGGGCTTTCTTTGAACTAAAGTCTCCTAAATAATCATTCTGCACTTTGAGCTCTGGGTCTGTACTCACTAGAGTTCAAAAGAATAGGGGAGATCTTATTGAAACCTATTGAATATTGAAAGACCTAAATAGAGTGGAGAGTATGTTTCCTATAGTAGGGAAGTCTAGGACTAAAGGGCATAGCTTCATTATAGAGAGATGTCATTTAGAATAAATATGATGAGGAGATTCTTTAGCCAGAGGGTGCTGAATCTGTGGAATTCATTGGTAAAGACAGCAATGGAGGTCAGGTCATTGGGTATATTCAAAGTAGAGGTTGATAGGTACTTGATTAGTCAGGGTGTAGAAGTTTACAGGGAGAAAGCAAGAGAATGGTGTCGAGGGGGATAAGGATCAGCCATCATGGAATGGCAGAGCAGATACAATGGGCTGAATAGCCTAATTCTGCTCCCATGTTTTATAGCCTTATCATTCTTCTGTAGAGAGAGGTACATTCTCCCAGAAAATCTTCCTTTTTAAAAAATTTTTTTTATTAGTTTTCCAAAACATTTTACAAAATTAAAAACCCCAAATCCCAATGAGGAGCATTAATACAGTGCAAGATTAAGCATACAATAACAATATGCTACAAAGGAAGAGAATTTAACAAAAAAAACACCTAAATTAAAGACAAGTGAGCTTAGCGTCCTCCCCAAGCCCCGCAACACAAGAAAAAAACAACAACAACTCCAGACCAACCACCACACAGTATAAAGAGTATAAGTCCGGACAGTCAAACTCCCAGACTGTGAATACACTTAGCAACAGAGGATAATAATGCCTACTACCAGAAAAAAAGGGAGCTGAAAGCAAGGGACCGAAAAGAAAAAAAAGAAAAAAAAACCCTAGTCAAGAGGAAGGTTATGAAAGTACTCGATAAAAGGTCCCCAGACCTTATGGAACTTCAGATCCGAATTAAGAACCGATTGAATAGCTAAGGCAGATTTAGTAGGTGATCTGGTAACAGAGGACGATCGGTCCAGTTTAGGATCCAACCAACAGTTAAAATCACCACCCAATATAAGAGAGTATGAGTTTAAGTCTGGTAGTGAGGAAAAAAACCGTTCCAAAAAGTTAACATCATCAAAGTTGGGGGCATACAGGTTTGCTAGTGCAACTTTAGTGTTATATAGTTTACCAGAAACAATAATAAAATGGCCATTTGTATCAGATATTTTATTATGGAGTTCAAAATGAATATTTGAGTTAATAAGAATGGAAACTCCCCTAGCTTTAGCGGCAAAGGATGAATGAAAATGCTGACCTGCCCACTTTGACAGAAGCCGGGAGTTATCAAAACAACGAATATGAGTTTCTTGAAGGAAAGCAATGTCAGCTTTGAGTTGTTTGATATGTGAGAATACCTTCCTCCTTTTGAAAATCTTCCTTTTGCCAATGCTCTCCCACTCATGGCAGCCAGCACAGTTCTCTGGGCCTTGTTCTTGCTGCCTCGCCAAGGCCCTAAAACATGACCACCAAAGCTCCCATATATCAATGAAAATTATCTCAGTTCAAGTTAAGGCAATTGCCCTTCTTGATGGCATCAAACAATCAATCACTAACAAATCTAGACATCCAATCAAATCCATAATTCTTCAACACAATTAGGGATGGCTTTAAATGGCATAAGGTGGGTTTTCAATTTCTTCTTGAACCTAACTGCCAGGTTATCTCTGGTTGTTTAATATGTCATATTAGCTAAATCGTCACAGCCAAACCTGGCAATCCTTGTGACATAGCAATGCTTCACAAGGACTGATATCAAAACCTGAAAAATCTGTGCTTCTCAGGTGTATAGGTTTTCTCCTTGCGTCCTCTCCCAAAAATTGACAGTAAAATTGTAATTTTCACAAGCTGTTAAACAGCAACAGTTAAATAATTTCATGACCATAGACTCTGTGAGTTCATTTATGAAACAAAAATGTCAATGGATAAGTGCACAATAATAAATATTTATTGAGACTGGATCCACAAAAACCTTTATAAATATTTACAATTTAATTTGGGACAAATAGACTGATCTATATTAATAGGTTTTAAAATTTACCATTTAATACTGCAGTGTCACAGGAAGGTAACATTGAACATATCAGCAAGGTTTAAATATCCAAGAACCCTGCATGTTTCAAGCACAATTGCCAGTGAGCTAACATGAAAGAACAGAGGTAAGGATGCTCTCTTTGTTTTGATATTAAAGAATGGAGAACCTTGATCATTTGACTGCATCTCCCAGGTCAAGAGCTGCCTTTTACCAAGATAAAGAAGCTGGCTATAAATTCATATATCCAGGTGGGAGTAACTTCCCACCTGCTAGTGACTGAATCAAACAGGTGGGAAATTACTCCCACCTGCTAGATTCAACAGCTATAACATAACTAATGAATTGATATTAAACTTTTATTCACATCCTGTGCAGTACAAACTGCCAAGATAAGAATTAAGGATACAAGCAACTAACTAGTGAGAACGATGAGATAATTCATGACATTAAAAAGATATGGGAATATAAGGAGGTCAATTAGCAAACTTTCCCCTTTTGGGGAATATGGTGCTGCTACACTATACCAACTACCTAGGTTCAATCCTTGATCTCTGTGACCCCATGGTTGTTCCCAAGTGGTTCATTCTTCTTAAACGTGCAAGATGGGAGGTTAATTATCCACAGCAACACACACAAAATGCTGGAGGAACTCAGCAGGTCAGGCAGCATCTATGGAAATGAATAAACAATTGACGCTTAGGGTCGAGACCTTTCTTCGAGACTGGAAAGGAAGCAGGATGATACCAGAATAAAAAGGTGGGGGCAGGGGTAGAAGGACAGCTGGAATATGATAGATGAAGCCAGCAAGGTAGGAAAGATAAAGGGCCAGAAAGGAAGGAAACTGATAAGAGAAGAAAGTGCACCCAAAGAAAAGGAGGAGGAAACCCAGGGGGAGGTGATAGACAAGTGAGAAGAGGTAAGAGACCAGAGTGGGGAATAGAAGAAGAGGGGAGGGGGAAGGGAATTTTATTTTACCGGAAGAAGAAATTGATATACATGCCATCAGGATGGAAGTTATCTAGACAGTGTTGCTCCTCTGCCTTGAGGGTGGCCTCATCTTGGCACGAGAGGAGGCCATAGTCCAACATGTCAGAACAGGAATGGAAATTGCAATTAAAATGTTTGGTCATCTGCTTTTGGCAGATGGAGCACAAATGCTTGATGACGTGGTCCCCCAATTTATGGTGGATCTCAGTAATATAAAGAAGGTCACATCGGTGAAGTGTTACCTCCCCTGAATGAACTTTTTGGGGCCCTGAATGAAGGTAATGAAGGAGGTGAATGGACAGGTGCAGTACTTCTGCTTGCAGGGATAAGTGCCAGGAGGGAGATTAGTGGGTGGGGACGAATGGACAAGGGAATAACAGATGGAATGATCCTTCAGAAAGCTGGGGGGGGCAAGGTAAAGATATGGTTGGTGGTAGGATCACTTTGGAGATGCCAGAAGATGCAAAGAATGATGTGTTGGGTGCAATGACTCATAGGAACAAGAGGAACTCTGATCATTAGTAAGTTTTCAGGATGAGTGTGGATGTTCAGGAAATGGAGGAGATGCTGGTAAGTGCAGTACCAGTTATAGAAGAAGGAAAACCCTTTTCTTTGAAGAAGGGATATATCTGAGCTGCATCCTGGGGACAAATGCGGTGGAGACAAAGGAACCGAGAAAAGGGAATATAGCATCCTTACAGGAGCCAGAGTGGAAAAAGGTATTTGTCAAGAGAACCATGGGAATCGGTAAGTTTAGAAAAGATATCAGTCAACAGTGTGTCTCCAGAGATGATGACAAACAGACTGAGAAAGGGGAGAGAGGTGCCAAGTGAGGGTAGGGTGGAAGTTAGAAGCAAAGATGACGAAATTGACAAGCTCAGCAAGGGTGCATGTAGCAGCACCAAAGTATACATCAATGGTTAATGTAGCGAAGGAAGAGTTTGGGAGTATTACCAGGGAAGGCTTGGAACATGGGCATTACCAATGAGAAGGCAGGCATAGCTGGGGACCATGGGCACCCCAAATCTGGAGAAAGAGGGAGGAGCCAAAGGGAAAATTGTTGAGGGTGAGGACCAGTTCTGCCAGATGGAGGAGACAGTGAGTGGAGTGGAACTGATTGGTTCCTTTATTGAGAAAGAAACAGAGTGCTTTAAGGTCTCCTTGATTGGGCATAGATATATACAGGGACTGAACAACCAAGGTAAAAGTAAGGAAGTCAGGGTCAGGAATTGGGAGTTACTGAGGAGACTGAGAGCATGAGAATTGTCGCAGATGTAGGTAGGAAGGGACTGAAGAATGGAGTCGATGCATGAGAACAGGAGTTCAGTGGGGCAGGAGTAGGCACAGTAAGTCACGAGTGTTAGAAGAACAGGGAATAGTCAATGTTTGTGTGAAAGACAATAGCTTACAGGAAATTAAGTAATATTTAGTAAATAGGATGTATTTAGTAAAACAGAATCACTGGGCTGAATGACACCCTTATATATTGCAATAAAATATGAGAAACTATGAGATAGATAAAATTTTTGAGATTGTCAGATGTTCTGAGCCTTCGAAGCACCCTAAACAGATGGTCGCATTAATTCTGGTCCTCAGAAGCAAGCTGAATGATTTCAATGTTATACTGGAGAACAATTATATAAAATCTAGCTTTTATAGTCATGGACTAATTTATCACAGAAACAGGCACTTTGGCCCAAATGGCTCATGCCAACTACAATATCCTCCCAGCTAGTCTCAGTTAGCCCTGTTCAGCCCATAATGCTCTAAGCTCCTCCCCTTATGTACCTACCCAAATGCCTCGCATGTTACATTTGCACCCACCTCAATCACTTCTTCTGCCATTAGTACTCATTACCCTCTGTGTACAGACATTATCTCTAAGGTCTCTTTTAATCTCGCCCCTCCTACACTCAGCAATGTATACTATTCCTTCTTGTCCAAAGCGATTAGAGCTAGAATCATGCAAATCTATTAGATTTAGCTGCCTTTTCTTTAGCATTATCAACAGTGGAACTATCGCTTATAATACAGGAAAAAACGTGATGAAATCCTACTGTAGACTAAATGTTGTCACTTAATTTTATGTACAGCAAAGTTAACAAGAACAACAATTCACACAAAAACAACAATTCACAATGACACATTATCTTAAGTCAATTTCAGCTGCCTGCTGAAATGTTCTTCGCATTCCACCCACTCACCACGGTCACGCAACCACAAGAGCAGGGGTTCCCAAACTTTTTTTTAGGCATTAAGCAGAAGATCCACAGACCCCAGGTTGGGAACCCCTGCATTAGAGACAGTTCCTTGAGCAGATTTGATCCTGTTCGTAGATTCACAAGATCTTCTGGTGAATAAAGCCCATAGAAACTCAATGCAATAATTGGGTATTATAAGGAAAGTTATAAAATATACTGGAAACCTTGACCGTTCATTTCCACAGATGCTACCCGACCTGCTGAGTTCCTCCAGCATGTTGTGCGTGTTGCTTTGACCCCAGCATCTGCAGAGTATTTTGTGTATAAAATATACTTATTGTCATCAATCTATCTGAAACCTACCTGATGTGCAATTACTTGCTTTATTCTATATGAAAGATTTTAAACAAAAGACTGGGTACAGTGCAAATATAGGAGCATATCTGAGGAAAATATAAAAATTATGTGCAAAAAAGGAGTGTTGATTTTGTTAGTATGGCAGAGTTTAAAAGATGAATTGTTACACATGAATGAATAGCATGACCTGAGTTGCAGGGAAAGGTTGAATAGACTAGAACATTTTTCCCCTGCAGATTATGAGATTGAGGAGAGATTTGATAAAAGTATAAATGATTATAAGAGTTATAGACAGGGCAAGTGCAAGCACGCTTTTTCCATTGAAGTTGGATGAGACTACAACTAGAGTTCATGGGTTAAGGGTGAAAGGTGAAATGTTTGAGGGAATCATAAGGGGGAACTTCTTCACTCAGAGTCGTGAGTGTGGAACAAGCTGCCAACTGAAGTAGTAATGCAGTTCTGTTGTGTATTTAATGCTTCAGTAATATTTGAGTAATGTTGTAAAGATATTGTTTAATTCAGCATCCTTTGTTTACATAATGCATTATTGCAGCTTATATATAAAGGTGGATGAATGAATATGTCATCATGCCACCATGTTACAAGTGTGCACCTCACTTGAAGTAAAAATGAAGCTTACACACATCTTTCAGGATCCTTCATTGAGCTTTTGATTAGTTTTATGCTTTGGAGTTGAAAAACATAACAGTGGCGATAAGAAAGTTTTAAACTAAGATGACTAGCTACTTGTTGAACTACCATGAGATGTTCAAAAATTTTTTTAAGTGCAGCACGTGCTTCTTCAGGTAGGGAAAGAGACATTCAAGTTTTTTTTTTAAATCGTAGAAAATTAATTGACGGGTTTATAATCAACATGCTCCAGGTGATAATAACCATTAATAAAGCAGAGATGGCTGGCAACATTAGAAAAATAAATCTGTTTGATTGCACAGAGATAACTGGAATATGTACAGGTAGTCCCCGAGTTACGAACGTCTGACTTATGGACAACGCGTACTTCCGAACTGAGGAAGGAGAACGCCGTCCGCCATTTTAAGTCGTTGCCATTGACACTGTGTTGAGTGTTTAACCTTGTATTTGGCTTAAATTTTTCTCAGTAAGATTCACCCTGACCCCACCTGCCACCCCCCCCCCCCACCCGTTCTGGTCGGCTGGTGGCGCAGTGAGATCAGTGCCAGGCTGGAGAACGGAGTTTCCCGAGTTCGATCCAGTGATAGACCGTTCCCGTGCCAGGTTGATGTCAATCCAGTGACTCCCGCAGCATCCGTGCTGGGTTGATGTCGAGCTCGCAACTCGACCTCGTGGAAAAGAAACACCGTCACCTCCAGTTTAAATTCCCACACGGAATATTGTGGATGATCAAATACACAAACCCACCACAGCCCCCACTTGTCCCATTTAGCCTGTCTCAATGCGGTGGTCCTTAGGACCCAGTGGAGCTTGGGACCCGCCGCCCGCAGTGTTTCTGTTCCATTGACGGGAAGTGATCGCGATTGAAAATAAGGTGGAAATAATAAAGCATTTGGAAAGAGGTGAAACACCATCCGTCATTGGAAAAGCGTTAGGCTAGTCAGTCAACGATTGGAACAACTTCAAAGGATACAGGTAAAGGATAAAGTGAGAATAATGGAGCACGTGAAAGGCGCTGCCCCAATGAAAGCTACAATTATTACTAAGCAATGCAGTGGTTTAATTATTGGAATGCATATGTTTCTTAAGTGTTTTATATGCATAGAAAGGTAAAATATATACTATATACTAAGACAAACGTTTGACTAACTGACGCTAAATAATACCGGATGTACTTGTTCTGACTCAGACTCAGGAACAGAACTCATACATAACCTGGGGACTGCCTGTATACCGAGCGAATTTTTGCTAAGTGTAAATGGTGGAAGTGCATACAGTTTGCTTAGAAGTTTAATTGCTCCAACCAAACCAGCTGAAAAGAGCTTTGCTGATATTGTGAAAGTAATAGAGGAACACTTAGAATTAAAACCACTGTTGATTGCAGAATGCATTTGGTTTCACAAACGGAATCAAAAGGAAGGGGAGTCTATTTCAGCACACATGGCTGAATTTAAGAGATTGTTTGAGCATCGTTAGTTCAGTGATGGGCTTATCAATGCACTGAGAGATTGTTTAGCTTGTGGAATCTTACAAGAAACACATCGAAATATGGCTCCTAACTGAAGTATAACCCACATTTCAAAGAGCAGTTGAAATCGCTATATCAATGTAAACAGCAGACAGAGTCACAACTGAGTCGCAGTCAGGAATGAAAATAAGCATAAACAACATTGCAACATCTAAAAGGAAACCTGTCTGACCAAACAAACTAATGCTACTGTTGTGGCAGGGGCACACATACACCAGACCAATGCAGGTTTAAAGGTGAAATTTGCTGAAAATGCAACAAAGTAGGACACATATCAGGAGCATGTCAGACAAAAAAAAAATCAAGAAAATTATAACAAATCAAGTTGCAGTTTCAAAAAGAACACTATTGATGTTGATGTTGCATGCTGTTGATGAAAATTCTGATAATGATGAGAGTGACACAGGACTGGTAGGCTTGAGATTTACAATGTGAAAAGCAATTTGGAAAGTGAATAACAAATTAATTAAAATGGAATTAGACATTGGCTCAGCTGTTTCAAGCACTCCCCGTACCCATTTTATGCTTAATAACCAAGACTTACTCTAGACAGAACACCCTCATACCAGCCCAAATTGAAATATGGGTGCCATTCTAGGTGGTATTTCCACATACTAGCTTTATCTCACTAATCACAGATACAGTTCAATGAAGCCAGCATAAAGGAATGACATCTAGAATGACATCCCACATTCCAGCCTCATCTAACTAATGCATTAGTATAGGCAAGACTCTCTTATACTGGCCTTCCTAAACCTTAGTTCCGACTTCCCCTGGGAACTGGGGCAGAAATATCAGAGTCTTTCCACATCACAATGACTATCCTGGAAACCAAAAATCAAAAATCTGTGTTGTACACCAACCAATAATCCAGATGAGACAACTGTAGGATGTTTCCAATGCAAAGAATGAATGCCACATCAGTGACCCCTCAGATATAAAATGAACATTTACTCTGAAATCTACTATTTGTAGAATAAAGTTTGAAATTTTTCCACCCTTTATGCACTGAAGCGTTTCATAACTTGAACTTGAATCACTGTAGTTTTGGTACTATGTCTACTTCTTCTTGGTTCCTTCACCAGTTGAAGTAAAATACTGTCTATGCCACTCCCCCCCCCACACTTTAGTTCACTTGAATACTTTCAAGACACCAATCAAGCCACAAATCAAGCCAACACTTTATGCTGTAAAATTTGAGTAATGCAGCTCTAGTTGCCATCTTTCCCCATAAATTAACCTCGCAATTCCAGGTGTCATTCTGGTAAATCTCTACTGCACTTTGGAGGCGAATGTATTTCCTTCAGCAAGTGTAGTACCCAGAAGTATTCCAGGTGTCGTCCAGATGTTAAATTATTTCTCATCTCCTGATACTCAAATCCTGAAACTAGTTATAAAAATCAGAATTCAGTGACTTTTCCTTATTACAGTGGATTCTGTTTAATTGGGATACGTTGGGACCAGAACATATTGGCTTAATTAAGTGGCTACCCCAATTAACTTAAGTTTGATAGAAATAATCATAAACGTATAAAATAGACAAACTATCATTTAATGGAGTAAGAAATTATGTTTTTAGGTTAAATACAGAACAAATTACAACACTGCCAATACTATTAGTTCTTAACAATTATCAATGAAGGAATTCATCCAGTGTAAGCTGCCAAGTTCTTTTGAATGACTGTAAATGAACAAAATCATCACAGACACCTACTGCAGACAGTGGACTGCCTTCATATAATGCTTTCAATGATTGTATCCTCCAAATCCTCATTTTCATTGGAATATTCTTTGTAGTGCCCAACTTGTTGAACTAGTGAAATTATTTTATTTTCACTTCTGGCACCTACAAGTCTGAATGCTTGAAACTGCAGTGAGCAAAAATGTTCTGAATTGTCTTACTGCCAATTAAGTGAACTAGAGCCCAAATAAACAAAGGGAATCTTGGCTATTTTCTCAATTCATTTTCGTTCTTTAAGAATTGTCCCAAATAAGCAGCTGCCCAGATCAACTGATGGACCAATTAACTGGAATCCACTGTATTTCCAAACCTGGTCATGATGTGTTAAATAGATATGAACACATCAAATCCCGTTGGGCCTCCACTGGCAATGCTCTTTGACATTTAACAAGTTCTCTGTTCTAGTCACAAGTTCCCAGTCCATGCACCTGTAATCTGTGCAACTTCCCTGTCAAATTAATAATGGGCTTTGAAACCCAAAGGCTTAACTTCGACTGACTTTTTTGGATGTCCTCTGGAAGAGAACAAAGACATCAAGACATAGGAGTAGAAATAGGCTATTCAGCCCTTTGAGTCCGCTCTGTATGTAAATAAATAAGTGCATATATTGTAAAAAAAAAATTCATATGGACTCCAGTGTCCACCATTCTGGTCCTAATGAAGAGTCCTGACCTAAAACATTGACAGCCCATTTCCTTCCACAGATGCTGCCTGACCCGCTGAGATCCTCCAACATTGTGTGTGCTGCTCCATCATTTGAATGACCTCTTCAAAAAACTTCACAAGTTATTTGGGCATGTATATCTTTTACAAGTCATATGAGTCTTCTCTGATCAACTATAGTTTTTTTCCCAAGGTTTTCAAGACGTTTATCCTTAATTCCAGAAATAGGTACATTTGGTCTTTAATTTCTTTGTTTCTTTCTATCATCATGGAGTGCCAACAGACTGTATTTTCCCTGCAGTTCTATTAAGTCTGACCTCTAAACCTTCACCAGGATTGACATGGTTCAGGTTGACAAATCATTTTACTGGAGAATAAGGATTACAAGGAATAGAGGTAAATTTCAAAGGCTCAGTTATTATGAAAGTATACAACTCTGAAATTCTTCTTCTCCAGATAGCCATGAAAACGAGAAAGAATGGAGCATGATCATCAACACCCAAATCCCCCCCCCCCCGCACAAAAAAAACAAGATCAGGTGAAAAACACAGAATATATAAAAGAAAGGATAAGACTGAAAAAAAGTCCATAGTCCAAGTTCATATCCAAATGCAAAAAACATTCTCCAGGCACAGTAGCAGGCTCTCTCTTCTCCAACAGTAGAGCGATCCAATCTATGATCAAAAGGCAGTCTCCCCTCTCCAGTAGCAGAACAATCCACCAGCGATCAAAAGGAGGTCTCCCTCTCTGGCAGCAAAGCGGTCCCACCAGCAGTCAAAAGACAGGCAGCCAGTGCTCACCTTCTACATTAGCCTCGATGTTTCAATCTCCCTTGTCACTTTAATCAGTGAACAATGGAAGCTTTCATCGGTGAAATGAAGTTAAACATCTGCTCGCGCCTCGTCCACAGCCTTCTTGCTACAAAGTTCACGCATGCTGCCGCTGTCTTCCAGAATCCTCCTAGAGACTGCAGAGTGCTGAAACACCCGATGAATATTACACATTCTTAAACTTAATTTAGCTAATTTAAATATAATTGTTAAGTGTTTTCCAGTGTAAGGTTTAATGCACTTATTAATATCTGCTTCCAAACCCAACCCCAGCAGCCCATTCCAGACACCTACTTGTGTATAAAACTATGCCCTGCACATCTCCTTTAAACTCCTGCACCCACCCACACCCCCCCCCCCCCCCGCCCATCTTAAATATATGTCTTCTAGTATTAAGCATTTCTGCTCTGGTAAATAAGATCCTGTCCATCCATCTCAGCCTCTCCATCATGTATAATTACCTCAGGTTTCCACTCAGACTGCAAAAACAATAACACACGTTTGTTCAACATCTCCTTATAGCTTAAATCCTCTAATCCAGGTAACATGCTGGTAAACCTCTTCTTCTACACCCTCTCCAAAGCTTTTGCATCCTTCCTGCAATGGGGCAGGCAGAATTGCACATAATATTCCGAGTGTGGCCTAACCAAAGTTTTATAAAGCTGCAACATTTCTTGCTTACTCTCACAGATGACACTGCCACCAATAAAATCAAGCATGCCGTTTAGCTTTTCCATCTCCATCTTACTCTCCTCCACAGCTGCATCTGCCCATAAACACCCTTTTATTTGGATTCAACTATAGTTTGACAGCACTTGTTCACCAATTCCCCTTCATCTCTTCTTCTAGGTACTTCCCCGTTAAAATCTCAGTACTAATGCATGGTTTCAACTTGACTATAATTTTGCCTCTACAGATATTGTCTAATCTGCTGAGTTGTTCAAGAAATTTGTTTTTTGACCATGATGGGGAATCCTCCTGAAGGTCGATGTCATATAAAGTTTTGGCATACACACCACAGAAGACAAAATTAATCCTGGTCCACCATTCTGAATCAATTTGTGTGGTACATGTCAATCATAAAATGAAATACTGCAGGTTGTAAGAGAGATTGATGCTCCATTATGTCAGGGTTGCCAGACACCCCCCTTCCCATTCTTTGTGCTGAGATGGAAGAAAGACCAAAGAGAAATTGACATCACAAGTGTAGCCATCCATCACCTCAATACTCTGGGGAAGTGACCTTTTGATGACTATGAATACTTTCCTGATGAGCCTGTAACAAAAGCCCACTCCACATCTATTACAGTGATGTGCAAAAGGATGGTTAACTGCAGCTATTATATTCTCATATCAATGGTACAGAGTACTGCGGGAATGAGCCCATTTTTTTCCATGACACTCCACATGTTGCAGTCAACTATACAGGCATTAAAGTATGCAGCTGACAACTATCGCCACCTTTAAGGGTAGAAAGATTAAGCCTCTTCCTTGAAATAGTAAAACCATCCCAGAGGGCTGGGTATTCAATTGCATACCAGCACTCACTGTTAAATAGTTTGACTCAGTGGCTGGAGATGAGGAAGCCATTATTTGACTGAACGAGGAGGCTATTTTTCAGAATAGTTGAGGCTGCATACAACAGTATAGCACAGAAACAAGCCCTTTGATCCTCATGTTTTTGCTGAATTAATTATATGCCTAACTAAACAAAGGCAGAGGAGAAGCTACAGGATTGCTTTGAGTCAGTGGACTGGACCGTGTTTAAGGACTTATTTGTTGATCTGAATGAGTACAACATGGTTGTCATGAACATTAGAAAAAGATGAGTATGTCTCCACAAAATCATTCAAGGTCTTTCCCAACCAGAAGTCCTGAATGACCCATGAGATATACAACCTGCTGATGGTCAGACCAGAGGAATTCAAGTCTGGTGACCAAGAAAGTTACAAGAGGTCCAGGTATGATCTCTAGAAAGCCATCTCATGAGCAAAGTGGTAATTTCAGACTAAACTTAAATCAATGAAGGACTTTTAACAGCTGTGGCAGGTTAGAAATGACATAGGCGACAACAGGGCTTCACTTCCAGATGAGCTGAATGTCTTTTGTGCTCTCTTTGGCCATCAAAACATGGAGGAACCATCACAAACTCCAAGAGCCCCTGACGATGCAGAGATTTCAGTCTCTGAGGCAGACATGAAAACATCCTTCAGGAGGGTAAACCCACAGAAATCATCTGGCCCTGTGCTGATCAACTGGCTGGAGTGTTCACTGAGATCTTTAACCTCTCGCTTTGGCAGTCTAAGATACCCACCTGCTTCAAGCAGGCTACAATTATACTGGTGCCCAAGAACGTGGTAACCTGACTGAAGGCCTATTATTTAGCAGCACTTAAATCTACGGTGATTAAGTGTTTTGAGAGTCTGGCAATGAAACATATCAACTCCAGCCTGAGAAACAACTTGGATCGGCTCCATTTTATTGGCTCTATGCTCAACTCTAGATCACCTGGACAGCAAAGGTGCTTACATCATGATGCTCTATATCAACTACAACTCAGCAATTAATGCCATCATCCCATCAAAACTAATTAATAAGCTTCAAGACCTTGACCTCAATATCTTCTTGTGCAATTGGATCTTATTGCCTCACTTGCAGACCTCAGTCAGTTTGGTTTGGCAACATCCCTCCATAGTCTTCACACAACATTTCCTCCACAGTCATCATCAGCACAGGTGCACCATAAAGCTGTGTGCTTAGCCTTCCACTCTACTCGCTATCAACTTATGACAGTGTGGCTAAGCACAACTCTAATGCCATATTTAAGGTTGCTGATGACATCACTGTCATGGGCCAAATCAAAGGTGGCGATGAATCAGCACATAGGAGGGAGATTGAAAAAATCTGGCCAAGTGATGTAATAACAACCACCTCTTCCTCAATGTCAGTAAGGTCAAGGAGCTATTTGTGATTTCAGGTAGAGGAAACTAGAGGTCCATGAGCCAGTCCTCATCCGGAGTTCAGAGGTGGAAAGGGTCAACAACTTTAAATTCCTCGGTGCTATCATTTCAGAGGGCCTGTCCTGGCCCAAAACATATGTGCAATTCCAAAGAAAGCATGGCAGTGCTTCTACTTCTTTAGGAGTTTGTGAAGGTTCAGCATGCCATCTAAAACTCTGACAAAGTTCCATAGATGTGTGATGGATAGTATATTAACTAACTGCATCACAGCTTGGTATAGAAACACCAATGCCCTTGAATAGAAAATACTACAAAAAGTAGGGGATAATGCCCATTCCTCACACATAAAGTCCTCTCCACCACTGAGCACACCTACACAGAGTGTTGTCACAGGAAAGCAGCATCCATCATCAGGAACCCCCACCACCCTTATCCTGCTTTCTTCAGTTCATGTTCTTAATTTTTTTTTTTGTTCTTTTTATATTTGCATGGTTTATTGTCTTTTGCGCACTGGCTGTCCACCTGGCTAGTGCGGCCTTTCATTCTTTCCATTGTGTTTATTGGGTTTAATGAGTATTTCCTCAAGAAAATAAATCTGAGGGTTGTATATGGTGATATATGTACTTTGAATAATAAATTTGCTTTGAACTTTCTGCCCTGATAATATTCATATTCCTTCATTCTCTGTATGTTCATGTGCCTCATGCCCAAGAACCTTTCAAATGCCTCCACTACTACTCCTGGCAGCACATTCCAGGCACCCACCATTCTGTGTGAAAGAAATCTGCCCCACATATCTCCTTTGAATTTGCTTCCCTTACCTCAAATACATGCCCTCTAGTATTAGACATTTAAACCCTAGAAAAAAAAGATAATAGCTGTCTCCTCCATCTATGTCTCTCATCATGTTATAGAGACGAGAACACAGAAAGAGCAAGTGAGAAATTCACTCAATTAGCCATGTTCACTGTTTTCCTCAGAGTTACTGGACTTTGTAAGACTTGCGTGTATTCTAGGTTTGTAGTTAGTTTTTCTAAACTAAGCCATAATAAAACAGCAGCTGCAGGATACTTAAAGGAAATAGTTACAGGAAGCTTTAAAAAAATGTTTCTACCAAAATGAGAATTTGACGAAGAAAAATGTGATAATTTGGGGGAAAGAGTGGAAGAATGAGATTAATTGGATGGCAATAGGCCAATGCTGGACTGATGGACAAAACAGCCTTCTGCTGTGCTGCATTATTCCATGATTCAATGTAGGATACAAAAATACGCTCAACATCAAGAGGATGGAATTATTCATCTCTACCCTCAAGATGTATTCACAGGTCAGCCAGCAAGTTCAACCTAATTTACAGCATAAATTTAAGTATCAAGTACATCAGCTGATGGAAATCCGAACAAAGCAGACCTGAAAGGATAGCTCTGAATCTCTCTTTACAGATGCTGCCTGACCTGCTCAGTCTGAGGTGAAATTGGAATATCGAATACGTACACAATGCTGGAAGAACTCAGCAGGTTAGGCAGCATCCGTGAGAAAAGAGTAGCCAACGTTTCGGGCCAAGACCCTTCATCAGGAATGGGCATATCGTAATTGGAATATCGTAGTTTTATCGAGGATGGTAGCAGTTCCATTATGCTATCATTAAAATTTATGATACTTTATTTATACAGTTTATGTAATTATAGCATGTAACCATAATATTATACTTAAAATTCAGCATCTCTCAGGGAACCTTGACAGCAAACAGATCCAACATATTAACCAGGCAAACACGAGGAAATCTGCAGATGCTGGAAATTCAAGCGACACATACAACATGCTGGTGGAATGCAGCAGGCCAGGCAGCATCTATAGGGAGAAGCGCTGTCGACGTTTCGGGCCGAGACCCTTCGTCCTGATGTTGTGTTGCAACATATTAACCATGCAAGTGTTAATCAAACGGTCACTCAACTTTAATACAAAACCTCAGTTAATGTCATTCATTGTTCCTAATCCAAAACCCCTGCAACCTCGGTACACAAAATCTCCAAGCTTACTGAAATGTTTGCTCCAGCTTCCAATAATAAAATTGAATCACTCTGACCATTCAAAATAAGGAAAATAAATATAAAGAATGATTTGTTTCACCACATCATATGCAGCAAAGAAGTATTTGAAACTCTATGTGAACAAAACTAAAAATACTCTAATCTTGCCAGTACTGAGGTGGTTGATGTTATTGACTTCAAAACAATGACAACAAATGTCTTTTAAATCCTGAGAGAACAGGGGAATTACAGAGAAGATGTATATGTGACAAATTCATCGAAACTTGCAGTGAAATATGTCATGTGTGTCAATTACCAACACCCAGTCTGAGGATTGTGCCAGGGACAGCCCACAAGGGTCACCATACTTCTGGCATCAACATACCATGCCCACAACTCACTAAACTTAACACATACATCTTTGGAATGTGGGAAGAAACTGGAACCCCAGAGAAAAGCCACACATTCACAGGCAGAAAGTACAAACTCCTTACAGACAGCAACGGGAATTGAACCCTGATCGATCTTACAACTAGCACTATAACATGCTGCGCTAAGCACTACACAAATTACACTGAGTTGGTTAAAATAGGGAAAGATGATTGATGGATAACTGAAGGTTACAGTGTGAGAAGAGAGTGGATAGAGAAAGAAGAAAGTATTGTTGAAGCTGGATCTCATTGAAAGGACTGGGAAAAAGGAAGGACATTTTATAAAGTGTAAACTAACACTTACACTAAACTTACACTAAAGTGTAAACATAGAAGAATAAATAAATTGCTTTGAGAAGGTCTGAGAGTGTGGGAAAGGAACTGTGGTGGCAGTGGGAGTAAAAATATTCTTCAGTATCAAGATAGCGCTTTGAACATTTTACTTATGCAACAATGAGGCTTACACATCTTAACAACAGTGACTTTTTCCCTTGAAACAACAAATTAAAATAAATGGATGTTTTTCCTCACCAAATGAGATCTTCAAACAAGTATACTTTAGCCTAACTCAAAAACCTACAGCTCAGAAATGTACACAAGGACTCCAGAATGAAGACTGAAGATCAGCTATGACTTGCCAGTATAATCCTAAGTAGAGGGGCTTCCTAAAATTAACCTATCATATTGAGCCCCTAGAAACAAATAGCTGGCTCTCAACTCAGAACACATCACACACAATATTAATCAAAGTCACAACTGAAGGCCAAAGTAATTTCTTTGAAGTTGACTGGACAGTTCATGAACCTCGCCTCAGAAGCTGGAAAGCCCAATGTACATTTGAATCCCTCATAAATACATCTGAATGGATCTTCTAGCATCAATATTGAAATGAAGCAAGCTCTGAGGATTATCTAGGGATTTCTATTGAAATAGAAAGAAAAATCCAAATGGTGGCATTTAAGCTTAGACATCTCACAATCAGTTGCATTGCTTAAATAATTAAGCAACTTAATTATTGTCTTTTGCTTTAGGAAGTTTTGTGCTTTTGCATTTCTATGGGTAGGAGGTTAAGTTAAGAAAAACTAAGCAATGACAGAGATTAATTGTGATCATGTTAGGAAATGTACAGAGAGATATACTTACAAAGAGAAAGCCAATTTGAAAAAGGTTTAAGAAAAAAGTCACCAGAAAATGGACTGAGCATTCCAAGAGAAATTCTATAGCAGATTGTACATATTTCAAGAAGTTCTATCTGTCAATGGAAAAGCCTTGGAAATTTAAACATGTGTATTTTTAACTACTATGAGGTTGAATTGTGGCAAAATATTGATTGCTACCTTTGTATATCTGGAAAGCACAAGCAGAGGTGCATGGATGAATGCACATACCACACAAAGACCCTTACCCTTCTTACAATTCCTTTTCATTCCAACTGTTACTTTTAAAACTGCCACACAAACAGTGTTACCAAGCAGTTGTAGGAAATGTGTAATCAAATGATGGACTTGTTAAATAACAAGGACACAAAGGGCTGAGATGCTGAAACTATTAATCAACACAAAAATAGTTGGAGGTACTCAGCAGGTCAGGCAGCATCTATGAAGGGAAATAGACAATTGATTTTCTGAGTCAAGATCTTACACCTGGAGTTAGAAACATAGAAAACATACAGCACAATACAGGCCCTTTAGCCCACAAAGCTGAGCCGAACATGTCCCTACCTTAGAACTACCTAGGCTTTACCCATAGCCCTCTATTTTTCTAAGCTCCATGTAGCCATCCAGTCCCTTAAAAGACCCCATTGTTTCCGCCTCCACCACCGTTGCCGGCAGTCCATTCCACGCACTCACCACTCTCTGCGTAAAAAACTTCCCCTGACATCTCCTCTGTATCTACTTCCAAGCACCTTAAAACTATGCCCCCTCGTGCTAGCCAATGCAGCCCTGGGGGGAAGCCTCTGACTATCCACATGATCAATGCCTCTCATTATCTTGTACACCTCTATCAGGTTACCTCTCATCCTCCGCTGCTCCAAGAAGAAAAGGCCGAGTTCACTCAACCTATTCTCATAAGGCATGCTCCCCAATCCAGGCAATATCCCTGTAAATCTCCTCTGCACCCTTTCTATGGTTTCCATGCCATTCCTATAGTGAGGTGACCAGAACTGAGCACAGTACTCCAAATGGTGTCTGACCAGGGTCCTATATAACTGCAACATTACCTCTCGGCTCATAAACTCAATCCTACATTTGATGAAGGCCAATGCACAGTATGCCTTCTTAACCACAGAGTTAATCTGCATAGCAGCTTTGAGTGTCCTATGGACTCGGACCCCAAGATCCCTCTGATCCTCCACATTGCCAAGAATCTTACCATTAATGCTATATTCTGCCATCATATTTGACCTACCAAAATGAACCACCTCACACTTATCTTGGTTGAACTCCATCTGCCAATTCTCAGCTCAGTTTTGCATTCTATCAATGTCCCGCTGTAATCTCTGACAACCCTCCACACTCTCCACAACACCCCCAACCTTTGTGCCATCAGCAAATTTACTAACCCATCCCTCCACTTCCTCATCCAGGTCATTTATAAAAATCACAAAGAGTCGGGGTCCCAGGACAGATCCCTGAGGAGCACCACTGGTCACCGACCTCCATGCAGAATATGACCCATCTAAAACCACTCTTTGCCTTTGCCTTCTGTAGGCAAGCCAGTTCTGGATCCACAAAGCAAGGTCCCCTTGGATCCCATGCCTCCTTACTTTCTCAATAAGCCTTGCATGGGGTACCTTATCAAATGCCTTGCTGAAATCCATATACACTACATCTACGGCTCTACCTTCATCAATGTGCTTAGTCACATTTTCAAAAAATTCAATCAGGCTCGTAAGGCACAACCTGCCCTTGACAAAGCCATGCTGATGATTCCTAATCATATTATGACTCTCCAAATGTTCATAAATCCTGCCTCTCAGGATCTTCTCCATCAATTTAACAACCATTGAACTAAGACTCAATGGCCTATAATTTCCTGGTGTATCTCTACTCCCTTTCTTGAATAAGGGAACAACATCTGCAACCGTCCAATCCTCCAGAAACTCTCCCATCCTCATTGATGATGCAAAGATCATTGCAAGAGACTCAGCAATCTCCACCCTTGCTTCCCACAGTAGCCTGGGGTACATCCCGGCCCGGTGACTTACCCAACATGATGCTTTCCAAAAGTTCCAGCACATCCTCTTTCTTAATACCTACATTCTCAAGCTTTTCAGTCCACTGCAAGTCATCCCTACAATCACCAAGATCCTTTTCCATAGTGAATACTGAAGCAAAGTATTCATTAAATACCTTCACTATTTCCTCCAGTTCCATACATACTTTTCCATTGTCACACTTGACTGGTCCTAATCTCTTATGTCTTATCCTCTTGCTCTTCACATGCTTGTTGAATGTTCTGGGGTTTTCCTTAATCCTGTCCACCAAGGCCTTCTCATGGCCCCTTCTGGCTCTCCTAATTTCATTCTTAAGCTCCTTCCTGCAAGCCTTATAATCTTCTAGATTCATAGCATTACCTAGCTTTTTTTTTTACCTTTCATAAGCTCTTCTTTTCTTCTTGACTAGATTTACAACAGCTTTTGTGCACCACGGATCTTGTACCGTACCATCCTTTCCATGTCTCATTGGAACGTACCTACTCAGAACCCCACGCAAATATCCCCTGAACATTTGCCACATTTCTTTGGTGCGTTTCCCTGAGAACATCTGTTTCCAATTTATGCTTCCAAGTTCCTGCCTGATAGCCTCATAGTTCCCCTTACTCCAATTAAACATTTCCCTAACTTATCTGTTCCTATCCCTCTCCAATGCTATGGTAAAGGAGATAGAATTGTGATCACTATCTCCAAAATGCTCTCCCACTGAGAGACCTGACACTTGACCAGGTTCACTTCCCAATACCAGATCAAGTACAGCCTCTCCTCTTGTAGGCTTATCTACATTTTGTGTCAAGAAACCTTCCTGAACACACCTAACAAACTCTACCCCATATAAACCCCTCACTCTAGGGAGATGTCAATCAATATTTGGGAAATTAAAATCTCCCACCACAACAATCCTATTATCATTACTCCTTTCCGGAATCTGTCTCCCTATCTGCTCCTCAATGTCCCTGTTACTATTGGGTGGTCTATAAAAAATACCCAGTAGAGTTAGTGACCCCTTCCTGTTCCTGACTTCCACCCACAGAGACTCAGTAGACAACCCCTCCATGACTTCCTCCTTTTCTGCAGCTGTGACACTATTTCTGATCAACAGTGCTACGCCTCCACCTCTTTTGCCTCCCTCCTTGTCTTTTCGGAAACATCTAAAGCCTGGCACTTGAAGTAACCATTCCTGCCCTGCAGCATCCAAGTCTCTGTAATGTCCACAACGTCATAGTTCCAAGTACTGATCCATGCTCTAAGCTTATCCACTTTATTCATAATACGCTCACATTAAAATAGGCACATCTCAAACCATCGGATTGAGCTCATCCCTTCTCTATCACCTGCCTATCCTCCCTTTCGCACTGTCTCTAAACTTTCTCTATTTGTGAGCCAACCTCCCTTTCCTCTGTCATTTCAGTTTGCTTCCCAACCCCCAGCAATTCTAGTTTAAACTCTCCCCAATAGTCTTTGCAAACTTCCCTGCCAGGATATTGGTCCCCCTCGGATTCAAGTGCAACCCGTCCTTTTTGTAAAGGTCACATCTGCCCCAACAGAGGTCCCAATGATCCAGAAATCTGAATCCCTGCCCCCTGCTCCAATCCCTCACCCACGCATTTATCCTCCACCTCATTCTATTCCTATACTCACTGCCACATGGCACAGGCAGTAATCCTGAGATTATTACCTTTGAGGTCCTGCTTCTCAACTTCTTTCCTAACTCCCTGTCATCTGATTTCAGGACCTTCTCCCTTTTCCTACCTATGTCGTTGGTACCAATATGTACCACGACCTCTGGCTGTTCTCCTTCCCACTTCAAGATATCATGGATGCAATCAGAAACATCCCGGACCCTGGCACCTGGGAAGCAAACTACCATCCGTGCTTCTTTCCTGCATCCACAGAATCGCCTATCTGACCCCCTAACTATAGAGTTCCCTATCACTGCTGCCATCCTCTTCCTTTCCCTACCCATCTGAGCCACAGGGCCAGACTCTGAGGCACAGCCACTGTTGCTTCCCCCAGGTAGGCCATCACCCCTCCCCAACTGTACTCAAGCAGGAATACTTACTGTTAAGGGGGACCACCACTGGGGTACTCTCTGGTACCTGCTTCTTGCCCTTCCCTCTCCTGACTGTTACTCACTTCTGTGTTTCCTATGGTCTTGGGGTGACCCGGTTTTAGAATTAGAAATGTGTTGCTTGTTAAATCAATACCATGTTTACAATATGGAGTGGGAAAGCATACTGAAAAAAATAAATTTAAGACACAGTAATAAATTTATTGGCTTTGATAAATATTGATAATATTGAAAATAAAGGTTTTTAAGCTCAAAATCAATAGGTTACTCAAAAAATCAGATGGTAGAATTAGCTGCTATAATCGTAATTTCATACAAAACACAAGAAAGAAGGAAGCTGCATCTATCATCAGAGATAGGACCAACGTGATCTATCAGGGATAAGACATAAGCAATGGAATAAATACAAGTTGTTCAGAGAGAGTCGACAAAAAGTTAGGTCATGTTTAAATAATCTATTTAAACATTTTCATGAAAGTCACTAATATGGAGGATTGAGTAGGGGCATTGTTTATGTGGACTTTAAAGGGTTGTCCTTTTTTGGAAGACATTATAGGCAAAACTAAAAGGCTTTAGAATTGAATATACCCTGTGGTATATATGTCTAAGGGGGAGAATATAGCAAAGTGGAAATTGTAAGAGGTGGTCTCTATGATCGTAATCGGGACCTCAACCTTTTCACCAAAGATATTAATTACTTTGATGAAGAAATATTATTGACAAGTTCAGTTGACAACATATTTAGAGATACAATATTTGGGAGCATAAAATTATGCAGAATAATGGTATCCATCAAAACGTAATGTAAACAATGGATTTAATTGGGCAAAAGTAAATGGCCAACCAGTTTGCAACCAAAGAGAAAGCACCAGGATCTTTCCTGAATTTTTCAGAAAACTGAAAAATATGCAGAAACAGCTATTCAGGAACTGCATCTACAATTGCAATGGAACAGGTGAAAAAAGTAAACAAAATTATTATCAAAAAGATCTGATGCTGCCCAAAAGCAAAAGAATAACAGATGACCATCTAGAAAATTCTGTACAGTACTTGAGAAGTTCCTCTCCCTCGTTCTCTCTCCAAATGGATCCGTCATAACACTGATTGCTGGGCTTCATTACAGAGCAGCAGTAGCTGATCTTTTCAAAGATAGGTGATTCCAGTTAATTGGGCCATCAGTTCATTGGGCTGGCTGCTTATTTGAGAACAAAAAAAAATCAAGAATATGGCTGGGAAACCCTTTGTTTGTCTGGGACACTATGCCACTTAATTGGGGAGGAGACTGGTGCCAGTTTGAAACTAGTGTCACTTACGTGCAGCTATTTGGCTGGTAGGCACTACACTATTAGAGTATGGCTATTAGAGTGAACAGATTTTAAAAAGCATAAGTTGTATGTGTTCGTGTTCAAAAGGCAGTGATTTTTGTCACTGATAGTTGGTGAGAAATTAGCAGTAAGACAATTCAGAACCATTTTGCTCACTGCAGTTTCAAGCATTCAGACTTGGACATGCCAGAAATAGCGGAATAAAAATGAAACGATTTCACTTCTTCAACAAGTTAACAACGACGAAGAATTTAAAGCTATCTGCAATCCTCTTGAATATTAGAATGAAAATAAAGATTTAGAGGATGCAATCATCAAAAGTATTTTCTCTGCTGATTTTGTTAATTTACAATCAATCAAAAAGCATGGCAGTGTACGCTGGATTAATTACCCTGTCGTATACTATTAGGAACTAATACGCAGTTTCATAATACTGTAGTAGCATTGGCAATGTTCTAATTTGATCTATATTAAATTTAAATATATAATTTGTTACTCATTTAAATAGTTTGTCTTTCTTTTAACTATTTCCATGAAATTTTAGCTAATTGGGGCAGCCACTTAATTGGACCAAAATGTAATGGCCTCAATATGTCCCAATTAAGCAGAGTCTACTGCATTTATATTTGATTAAAATGCCTTTGAGCACAGACTAAAGTATCGATACAAAATAAAATTTACAAATACAGGTTTACCCCGCTATCCGAAGGTACAGCGTTCCTCTGAAATGGTTCGTTATCTGGAATGTTGTAAAGTGAAGAAGCAATTACCATTTATTTATATGGGGAAAATTTGTGGGCGTTCCCAGACCCAAAAAATAACTTACCAAATCATGCCAAATAACACATAAAACTTAAAATAACAGTAACATATAGTAAAAGCAGGAATGATATGATAAATACACAGCCTATATAAAGTAGAAATACTTCTCTGCAATCATTGCAGCAACTGTCCACTGTAGCGAAAATCTCACATAAGCGCTCTCAGCAGAAACACTTGGCGCAAGCGCTTTCGGCAACACTCTCGGCAGAAGCAATTGGTGCAAGTGCTCTTGGCAGAAACACTCTCTCCAGTAACCTTTAAGTTATGAAGCTGCCAAATCATATCAAATAACACAAAAATACACAGCCTATATAAATAGAAATAATGTACAGCGTAGTTTACTTACCGGAATTGGGAAGACAGTGAGCACGCTGATGATGGTGTGTTAGGCTGAGGCGTCAGAGGTTGGGGTTGGAGGGAGGTAGAGGAGCCTGGGGTGTCATCTCATCGTCGTCTGTTTCCATCAGGGCAGGAAGGTCACCTTCTATGTCTGCCTGCCTCGATGTCAAAGGTCGAGTTTTGTCGTCTGCTGTGGCTGATGTGGAAGGCTCAGAAAGCGACAGTATGCTTGACTGCTTAGCTTCGCACATTTTTCTATCATACAGTTCTTTGTAAGCACTCAAACCATCCTGCAAATCTGCCCTAAACCTAAGTACCCTTTCAAAATTAAAGTCATACTTTTCTGCAATCATTGTAGAGTTGTCAATCACAGCAAAAACTCACACAATTGCTTCACGTTCAGTTCCTGGATGACTTCTCTTTCGAGCCATTCGCTACTGCATTCGGTTTCAATTGTTATCCTTTCCTCTTGCAATTGCATTAGCTCTTCATCTATCAGTTCTTGGGATGCTAAAACCTCTTCAACATCATCTTTGTCAACTTCCACAAGCCAAACTCACTATGTCCTTACTTCATTCACCATGATCAAAACACTTAATTATGTCTAGTTTTACGTGTAACACCCTTACGAGCTCTTTTAGACTTTTCTGATACCTTGGAACTCATCTTGCTAATGGATGCACAAAATAACTCGACATAAAGCACAGATGCTCACAGGCAAGTGTTTAAGCAATGCCGGTTAGAATGCAGTTCCGGGGGAGGAGCTTGGCTGCTCGGGACGCGCGCTGCCTTTTTTCTTAACAGTGAAAACACCTTCTGTTAGCGAAAACAGGTAACCAACGTAGGCCTTTCGTAACAGCAAGGTGTCGTAAAGCGAACATTCAAAAAACGGGGGACACCTGTATGTAAGTATGAAACTGTGAAACAAGCACTTGATGTGCATTCATTTATTTTGTTTAATTAATTTCTACATGCAATTTTTGCTGATCTGAAATACTAAATTATCTTAATGAAATTAATCAGCAAATTAATAAGAAACGCTAGAAGTATGTGTTTAGAATTAAGGTTCTCATGAGAACAATTCAATTATAGCAGTAAGGTAGACTAGTACACATAAAAAGGAGTTTTCCCATATTTTTTGGTGATTTATAGGACATGACAGAATCAAAATATACAGGTAGTCGGAATCTAATGAACACTCAACATCTTCCTCCGCCTTCAGCCTTGTCCAGGTTAGATACAGGCTGGCTTCATGATGTGCGTGGAGATGTTTCTATTTTCTGAATGCTCACGCAATGTCAGTCATGGTATTGTAGGGCTTTCAGCCCACCACAATTTCAGCTGCTTTATTCAGCACATCTCAGGCAGAGTCACAGAGAACTTACTAAACAGAATCAGGGTGTTTGGCTCATCCAATCTATTATTCTACTAATCCCATTGACCTGCACTTCATCCATACCTCTCCATACCCTTCCCATCCATGTTCTCATACAAACTTCTCTTAAATGTTGAAATCAAACCCACCTCCCCCCACCTCCGCAGGAAGCTCGTTCAACACTCTCACCACCCTTTGAGTAAAGAAGTTTCCCCTCGTGTTCCCCTTAAACATTTCATCTTTCACTCTTAAACCATAACCTCTAATTCTAATCTAAGCCTCCTTGCATTTACCCAATCTGTACCCCTCATAAGATACTGTACTTACCTTTATAACTTTGCCTTTGACATAAGGTCTTAAATCTTTCTTCCACAATCACAGATTTGCTTTTCACATCTTGTGTTGGCTATACCAGATGTTAACAGAATGTTTAGTACACTGAAACAGTGGCTTTACAGCTTTTTTCCCCAGATGAAAGCATTTCACTCTTCAAAAAGTGCCACAGACAGAAATCTGGGGTGGTTTGCCGTCACATTTTCATGTACCACACAGCTAAATTTAAATTAAAAATAAAATGTTATTGGAAAAAGTATCAAAAGAGATGGGTTTCCTTCATGTGCTCCAGTTTCCTCCCACATTCCAAAAATGTACAGATTAGTCGGTTAATTGGTCACATGGGTGTAAAGGAGAGGGGCGGGCTCACTGGGCCAGATGGGCCTGTTACTGTGCTGTATCTCTAAATACAAATAATTAGGTAAATAAATAAATAGCCTTCACCACCCAGGCTATTAACACCAAAGCAAGAGTTCATAGCCTTCTTGAAACCCATTTCAGGTCAACTTACCTTGAGCAGTGTCAGGCTGGTGCTATGACCTTGACTCAGGAAAGTACCCTTTTCTTACTTCTCAAATGTTACCCAGTCCCACAGTTGTTGACCCTTCGCTGCCCCCATGCTCATGGCCCTCATCCAAACACTATCCCTATCAACTGATCTCCAAAGCAATATCCACCTGTAGAGTTTTGCAAATAGAACATGAAAGTCATTTTATGTGCTTAACTAAAGCCGAAGCCCTTTACTTCCATTACAGACAAACCAAAAACACAATCGCCTAACACTGACATCATTACATCAGACACCATCTCTTAAAGTGAACACAACAATTCAATGAGTGTTTGTGAATTGTGTAGAATCGTTTCTATTATAAACTATGCGTCATCTGTTACTCATTACATTACCCTACAAACCTACCATTATTCTAACCTCATCTGCCTCCACTTCCAATCACCTACACCCATTGATTAATGATTTATTACAATTACCAACCCCACCCTTGACTGACAATCCCAACCTCATTATTCAAACACTCAAATCCCTGATCATTTTCACCACTACTTTCCACCTCCATCTGTGACCTGATCATTCACCCCCAATTTACATTATTACACACAAGACACAACTACTGCCATTTCAAACCAGAAGCTATACCCATCCCTACCCTGGCCAAAAATCACACTTTTTGCTCCCCACCCTATCCTCTGCAATAAACCTTCACTAAAAGAATCACATGCACTTTCCTGTCCCCAGTCTAAAACCGGTGTCTGTCTCCAACCACCAGACCTGACCAAGGCCCTGGCTACAAATCATTCTACTTTGTAGATGTGTACTCCACACAGTACCTCTGACCAGTACATCCACAAACTGGAATATATTGCCTCACACACAGCAACTTTTAACGTAATTTTGAACGCACTGACCAAAGTATGAGTCATGATAATTGTTGGCTCTGGTGTGCGTAATGGCAAGAGACAGCCCTGCTAAAATTCTGATATCATGCTGGAATTGCAAAATGTCTGCCCTAATCTCTTTTACTCCCCAAAGAGCTCCAAGTTATGGATAATGTTGAAGTGTTCTAGCTTTAATAATATTTTTTGTTATCTATGCTGATTTGTATTCTCTGATTTAAGCTGATCTTTTTTGCACTTTCAGTAGGTGTATTGTTAAAACCAATAAATTACACATTTGCTGTGCTGAGAAAGCCAACTGACATTTCAATATACAGGGAAATCTCTCACAAGAAGACTTGCTGCTGCAATTCCGGCTGAGCCATACATCACTGAAATAAGCCCCTCAGCCCACCACTTTCATGCCAATAATCATACACCCCTATGTACTATAAGACACAAGAACATAATTAGACCATTCAGCCCATTGAGTCTGATCATGCCTAATTTATTATTCCTCTCAATTCCACTCTCCTGCCTTCACCTCAGAACCTTTGACACCCTTACTAATCGGGAACCTTTCAACTTCCGCGGTAAACATGACTTGGCCTCCATAGCCCTCTGTGGCAATGAAGTCCACCCCTAGCTAAGGAAAGTCCTCCTCTCCTCTTTTCTTGTATTCTAATACCATTTTTCCTCTCACCTCCCATTAACTACCTTCCCCCGCCACCCAGTTTTACTAAGAACGATTAACCCATTATTTCAGTACATATTTCAGATGCAAAAAGGAAACTGCTGCACATGGGAAATACAACACCTTAACAAGAAGAACATGCAAACTCCCCATGGACAACACCCAGGGGAGAATCAAGCGGCCTGGAACTGTAAGCAGCAGTCTTAACCACTGCACCATTGTGTCATCCTATCAGAAACAAACTCAGAAATGACTTGATCGAACAGTAGTGTTGTACTGGATGACTTCATTCTCAGGCAAAAAAATCATAACTTTAATACAACAACCAGGAATTTCCTTGGAGCTACTGTTACTCTGCTTGTATCTTCACTAAAAATATGTTGATACTCTGCTTTCAGATGTAAACAGGATTGATCCCTTCAGCAGACACAGTAGCAGAGATGGAACAGTTTTGAAAAGATGCCTCACCAATGTTTTCATTTCAGAAATAAAACTGGAGTGCTGAGCAATGTCCTGTTTAAATTTACTATCCATTGCAAAGATAATGGTCTAGATTCTGTTCTTCTGCACCCTCCCTGCAGAGAAACTCAGCATGATAAATTGCAGGTTGGAGAATCAGCTCTGTGCAATAGCTGACACTTAACAGTACACTGGAGAGCATTCAAGAGCGTTCTGTCATTGCTGACTCTTTGAAAAAGCTATCCACTGAGTCTCATATCCCATCTGTACAAATTTTACTATTTCAAATATTTATTTTATGATTTAAATGAAAATGTCAAGCAAAGGATATCTTCATGAAGGTGTTCACATTGGGGTTCAGAGTGTTCCATCTTTCAATAGAAGCACAGCAACATGACCAGAAAATAGCAAGTGCAAAACTGGTGACATTGACCTAGACAGCAACTTTGAACTGTTCTACAACTTATGGACTCACTTTCAAGAACTCTACAATTCATTCTCGGTATTATTTATTATTAGTTATTATTTGTATTTGCAGATTGTCAGTCATTGTGCATAGTTTTTCATTATTTCTATTGTTATTTCTTTGTTCTACAGTGAATGCCTGCAAGAAAATTAATCTCAAGGTAGTATATGCTGGCATACACATACTTCGATGATAAATTTACTTTGAACTTTCCTCTGATCTTTCTGTATGTATTCTGATGGCTTCTGTGAAACCAAGACTTGCTCTAATCCATGGAACAAGCCTTAACTTTGTGTGTGTTGCTCTGATTTCCAGTATCTGCAGATTTTCTCTTGTTTAAGCCTCAACTTTACATGGATTCCAGACTTTCTAAAGTTATATAAATACATAAGAGACTGCGGATGATGGAAATCAAGAACAAGATACACTAAAACACCAGAGGAACTCAGCGGATTAGGTTGCATCTATGGAAGGAATGAAAAGTTGAAATTTCAGGTGGGAACCCTTGGGTCTCTATAGATGCAATGCTGCCTGACCTGCTGATTTCCTCCAGAGTTTCATGTGTATATTGCTTCTGAAGTTATGTCTTGTTTATCCAAGAATTTTTATTGTACTACACTGAAACTAATGCATTCCAGGTGCGCACATAAAAAGATGCTGCGCGCCAGTACTATGTGTGATATAGCAGCACTACTAAATCCCCTTGCCAACCGGAAATTGAATTGACACTGAAGAAGTAAACAGATTTCTTTACTTTACTTTATTGTCACCAAACAATTGATACTAGAGCGTACAATCATCACAGCAATATTTGATTCTGCGCTTCGCGCTCCCTGAAGTACAAATCGAAGTAAATATAATAAAAATTTAAATTATAAATCATAATTAGAAAATAGAAAAGGGAAAGTAAGGTAGTGCAAGTCAGGTCCGGATATTTGGAAGGTACGGCCCAGATCCGGGTCAGGATCCATTCAGCAGCTTATCACAGTTGGAAAGAAGCTGTTCCCAAATCTGGCCGTACGAATCTTCAAGCTCCTGAACCTTCTCCCAGAGGGAAGAGGGACAAAAAGTGTGTTGGCTGGGTGGGTCGTGTCCTTGATTATCCTGGCAGCACTGCTCCAACAGCGTGCGGTGTAAAGTGAGTCCAAGGATGGAAGATTGGTTTGTGTAATGTGCTGGGATATGTTCACGATCTTCTACAGCTTCTTCCGATCTTGGACAGGACAACTTCCATACCAGGTTGTGATGCACCCTAGAAGAATTTCTACGGTGCATCTATAAAAATTAGTGAGGGTTTTAGGGGACAGACCAAATTTCCAGCTTTCTCAGGAAGTAAAGGTGCTGGTGGGCCTTCTTGGTAGTGGACTCTGCTTGGTTAGACCAAGTCAGGTCATTTGTGATATTCACCCTGAGGAACTTAAAGCTTTTGACCTGTTCCACCTGCGCACCACCAATGTAGATGGGGTCATGCGGTCCACTACTCCTTCTGAAGTCAACAACCAATTCCTTCGTCTTGATGACGTTGAGGTTATTGTCTTCGCACTATGCCACAAGTTCTTAATTTCCTCTTTGTACTCAGACTTATCATTACCCAAGATATGGCCTACAATTGTGGTGTCATCACCAAACTTATATATTGAGTTTGATGGAAACTTGGCTACACAATTATGGGTGTACAGTGAGTACAGCAGGGGGCTGAGTACACAACTTTGGAGGGCACCAGTGCTCAGGGTGATTGTAGAGGAAAGCTTGTCCCCTATTTTTACAGCCTGGGTCCTGTCTGTGAGGAAGTTGAAGATCCAGCTGCAGATCTGAGTGCTAAGACCCAGGTTCCGGAGCTTAGGAATCAGTTTATTTGGAATGAAGGTATTAAAGGCAGAGCTGTAGCTGAATTCACCTCAAGGATTTCCTCCTGTAATTAAGGCAAGTAGTACAGGGAGATCATTCCCGAAGTAAATTGATCACACCAGACTATCTGGGATATGCCACAGGAAATTTAACAAGGAAGACTGCTCTCCTTGAAGGTTTTAAAGTGGCATCTAATTATTCTAATATAAGAATTAAATTAAATAGATTAGAGTTAATAAGCCTTTTTGCACAATACAAACAGTGAACAATGAATGTACAGGAATATTCACTGATGACCATGTCACAACTATATACACTGTGAATAGGCTCTAGTGAAACCCTTGTAAAATTTCTTTGGGGTCCATAGTTGCACTTGGTCTATCAGACTAATCCCATGTACAGTAACTAATCTGAAATAACAAATAAATATCAGTATTCTAATGATGAAGAACCCAGAGTTTAGGCCTCTCAGTGCATTTCTGCCCAGGATCTTATTCTGAAAATTCGATTGTGCCAGGAACAGTCTTTTTGCATAGACACCAGGGATAATCAGACCACTGTATTGTATTCCCAGAATGATAAACAACATAAGTTTAAAGATCATACAAGGTACAAATAAAACAAAATCTCTCATTCTTCAATTAAAATAATCCCACTTAAAGAACCCAGTTTTTAAACTTAATTTTGAGCATTACCAAAAGAAAATTATAGAGTTTCAGCTAACAGTTATAGATTTGCATGAGTAAATCTAACAATGGTGATAGAACGAGATTAAAAGCTCTCAAACTTGAAATGAGTGCCCATAATCAAATCACACATTGATAGCAGCCTCTGTTGTTTTCTCTCAACCCAGTCCACCCAACCACCACCAAACTTCCCCAAATCACCTAGTTTCTTTCTCTTTTTCCATCCGTTCCAACTGCCCATCACATTTGCACATCTCCCGCTGTCCCTTCCACCACTATTACTACCTACACAGCCCACCTCCTTTTTTTCGTTCTTGCTCCAACTTCCTTTCTGATAAAATTCTACCAGGTACCTCCACCTATCCCTTCCCAACCTGTCACTATTTCCACTTTCCCTCCTTCGCTGCCAATCATCCCACCTCACCTGGATCTACCAGTCATTTGCTTGCCCTTGCTCCACCTCTTCAACTCATTTCATCTCCCCTCTACTCCTTCAGTTCAGATGGCGGGATCTCGATCTGACCACCATATCTCTCCATGGATGCTGCCTACCCAATGAGTTCCTTCAGCAATTTGTTTGCTTGTGTAACACACTCATATAAAACCTTCTATGAAATACACACTTCATTACTATTTTTAGGGAAAAATAATGTTAGTTTTCAGCAAATGGACAGGCTGGAGGTCATTACCAATATGGCACTTGCCAGACTGAGTCAATACTGACCTTCCTGGAGTACAAAGGGTAAACATTACCATATTTATGTTATGTTTACAAAGTATTTTGAGAGCCCTATCCTGTGCAATAAGATTCATGCTAGTTCGGAACTTAAAGACCTGTAACAGCACTTAACGATGAAAAAAATTTCATGTTATATTTTTCTTCAGTAAAGTGGTAGCGGAAGGTTAAGGTGAAGCACATAATCCAGAGCTCAATGGGACCTATATAATGTCATTAAATCATGTATAATGACTGTTTTATGACAGCAATACAGGACTGCTCTGCTTGAATTGATGCCGATGTTCACAGACAATATGAATAATGATGGAGCAGCAGCCTTTGTGCTTTCTGAATGTATAGCGATTCTGTGGAGGAGTCTGAAGGGCCACACGAGTCTCATCATTGGAAAACAATTACAGTTCCTGCTTAAACTGTTGCCAGCTGTTACAGGAAACAAGTCATCAGTCATCTGTTTAATACATCTGTGCACCGCAGATTAATTATTGTTCCTAGTAGCACTTGATAATGAACTTGCAGTATGGAAGTTGAATGGAATCTCTGCCATGTTTCAAATTTCTGAGTGAACAGCAGGCACAATCTGACTGCATCACTCTCTCGCTGGAATTTCTTTTATTTGCAATAACACTACCTTACTATTTTTCTCTCTTTTTGCACTACTTATTCATTTCTTAAATATATACTTATTTTATAGTATATTTTATATATTGCACAGTACTGCTGTTGCAAAACAACAAATTTCACAACGTACGACAGTGATAATAAACCTGATTCTGATTTGGAGTTTCTTCATCACAGATCACTCGAAGTACAGATTTACATCAAGGTAATTTCTTGACATTAACTTTTCTTTTAAAAAAGGTACAACAACAGTCGATATTGTTCTGATAATACATTTTCTAATCTTCTATCGTCTAATGAACTCAAATTAAAAATCAGGCTGATATGATGTAGGGTCTTATCCCAAAATGTCAACAATTCATAATCTCGTACCTCCAAGCACCCCACGCTTCTCTACCCTCAACATGATGTTTGACCAAGGAGTTCCTCCAATTTATTTTTTTAACATAAAATACCATAATGGATTTGCTGGACTTTCACAGGCAGCTTGCTGCTGAGGTGTCTCAGGAAGAGAGCTCATCTGAAGAAGGGTATTTGGAAAGAAACTGAGGAAGGCCAATCAAGCTATGAATAAAACGTGGCTTCACAATCAGATGATGCATTTGTTTGAACATGTTTATGGCAAAATACAGTGGCATGCAAAGAGTTTGGGCACCCCTGGTCAAAATTTCTGTTACTGTGAATAGCTAAGCGAGTAAGAGATTACCTGATTTCCAAAAGGCATAAAGTTAAAGATGACGCATTTCCTTAATATTTTAAGCAAGATTACTTTTTATTTCCATCTTTTACAGTTTCAAAATAACAAAAAAGGAAAAGGGCCCAAAGCAAAAGTTTTGGCACCCTGCATGGTCAGTACTTAGTAACACCCACTTTGGCAAGTATCACAGCTTGTAAATGCTTTCTGTAGCCAGCTAAGAGTCTTTCAATTCTTGTTTGTGGGATTTTCACCCATTCTTCCTTGCAAAAGGCTTCTAGTTCTGTGAGATTCTCAGGCCATCTTGCATGCACTGCTCTTTTGAGGTCTATCCACAGATTTTCGATGACGTTTAGGTCGGGGGACTGTGAGGGCCATGGCAAAACCTTCAGTGCACCACCACTCCAGAGCCTGCTAAATCTTCCTGAAGGTCTTTAGCAGTCAAACAGGGATTTTGATTTGCCTTTCTAGCAATCCTATGAGCAGTTCTCTCAGAAAGTTTTCTTGGTCTTCCAGACCTCAACTTGACCTCCACCGTTCCTGTTAACTGCCATTTCTTAATTACATACAAAATGAGGAAACGGCTACCTGAAAACGCTTTGCTATCTTCTTATAGCCTTCTCCTGCTTTGTGGGCATCATTTATTTTAATTTTCAGAGTGCTAGGCAGGTGCTTAGAGGAGCCCATGGCTGCTGATTGTTGGGACAAGGTTTGAGGAGTCAGGGTATTTGTAAAGCTTTGAAATTTGCATCACCTGGCCTTTCCTAACGATGACTGTGAACAAGCCATAGCCCTAACAAGCTAATTAAGGTCTGAGACCTTGGTAAAAATTATCTGAGAGCTCAAATCTCTTGTGCCCAAACTTTTGCATGGTGCTCCTTTCCTTTTTTTCACTCTAAAATTGTACAAAACAAAAATAATACACTAATCTTGCTTAAAACGTTGAAAAGAATGTTTCATCGTTAACTTACAACTTTTGGAGATCAATTCATCTTCTACTCACTTAACTATCCACAGTAACAGAAATTTTGACCGGGGTGCCCAAACTTTTGGATGCCACTGTACCACAGACTGGACAGTACTCAGAACTGCATGACGTCTACAAAATAAGAGATATGCTGATTGTTTTCAATAGATGACCATGGAAGCTTCAGCGCCTTAAGTTTCAAATGCAAAACAAGACCAATACATTATCTTTCACCTATATTGATAGATCATATTCATCCAGTATATAAAAAGTGCATGTCTGTATTCAACAAGGAGGAAAAGGCAAATGCTACATTTGTTAATTGGCAAGAGATTTACTAAACACTTATGAATTGTCTGACCAGCAAATCAAACAAGGTATTACTGCAACAACAACACACACAAAATGCTGGTAGAACACAGCAGGCTAGGCAGCATCTATAGGGAGAAGCGCTGTCGACGTTTCGGGCCGAGACCCTTCGGTTAGTCCTGACGAAGGGTCTCGGCCCGAAACGTCGACAGCGCTTCTCCCTATAGATGCTGCCTAGCCTGCTGTGTTCTACCCACCTTTCCTTTCGGTTAGTCCTGACGAAGGGTCTCGGCCCGAAACGTCGACAGTGCTTCTCCCTATAGATGCTGCCTGGCCTGCTGTGTTCTACCAGCATTTTGTGTGTGTTGTTGTTTGAATTTCCAGCATCTGCAGATTTCCTCGTGATTACTGCAACAATATAGGATATAAAGCAAGTATTTCTTCTGCTAAAGGGAAGGCTCAGGTCTATTTGGAAAAGTCAATAACTTTTGAAAAACAAGAGATTGATGGGAGTGGCATATTGAAACAGAGCTTACAGAATACATTATTTATGATAAAGAGAAAAATATTGACTTTTCACTATTAAAATATCAATGTTACCACAAAAATCAGACACAAATAACATTTGTAATAATTGCATTTCATTTGCATAACCTACATTAAAGGCCAACAGGGCTGTATTATACCTGATAACTACAGATTACTAGCCAACAACAATTAGACTATTTCTGTGTTGGAATAAAAATGGTTAAAAAAAAACATGAAATGAAGGCATATCGTGTATCGTGGCAAATAAAATGTTAATGCAAAAAATATAAAATCTGAATCTTGAGGAAAAAGTTCAACCTGCAGAAGAAATGGAAAGACAGAGGGTAGAAATTGGTACCTACTGTGCCCTTTTTACATACACAGTGCAAGTGTACTAAATGTTCTTGCTTTATGGATGTAAAGTGTAGCAGTGTAGCCGATGTTCAATCTGTGCAGAGGTCTGTCCCACTGCCACATCAGCAATTGAGGTAATGCCTGTAAATCATAGGACAACAAAATAATTAACTCCTCCTTCCTCGGCAGTTCCTTACTATTAAAGGTAACTTGCTTCCATTTCAGTTTTGTGGATTCTGAAGTGACGAAAGAGTTCAATGTGAGAACTTCAACAGATGGGGCTGGAGGTGGCTGATGGAGCAGGTGAGTGGAAAATTCATGAGATGGCTTGCTCCTTCCTCTGTTTACATTTGGCTTCTGTGTCCTCCTGATATAGGGCCCTGAGGATCTCAATAGTATCTCAAAGACTCCACCTCGAGATGAGTGCCATGGATCAAAGGTTCCAAAGAGTCAGTGAAGATGTTACAGTTCAAGGGGGCTTTGATGCACCTTCAATATTTTTCTTTGTCTGTCTGATAATTTTGCCAGAACAGAGCTCAGAATAGAGAACATCACAGCATACTACACGTTTATTTCTCCTACTGTGACTGGGCTAGCTCATCTGCACAATAGCCAATTAATCTTACTTCCTTGCTTTTGTTTTTCTATTGTCCAATCCCTTTTTAAAATCAAAATATTTATGATAATCCCTGTTAAAAATTGGCATTGAGTCTGTTTCTGCCACCCAATGTGACAGTGTGTTTACTTTGTACTGAAACATTTCCTTATTGTATGTTAAAATTCTTTTATCAATCAATTTGGTCACCGACCCTTCTGCACCAGTAGTCAAATTTTCCTTTTTTCCCCAAAACCACTAATGTTTTTGAACTGGTCTACCAATTAGGAGTATATCATCAGACCCCATGACTCTCCATTGCCATTTATTATTATCATGCTTGATCTACACCGGCCTCAACTCCATTTCTGTGGAATTGGGAATTGATTATCTCAATTCACCAATCTTTCAAATAAAAAATTGCCTGCCTCTTCTTTAAATGCTCTAGTGATTTAGATTCCAAAACCCACCAGGACAGAGAATTTCAGTGATTCAGCAAAACCCAAAAGGGAACATCAGCTTTGATGGGCTGGTTGACATAGGCAGACGTATGCCATGTAAAATTCAATGCAGAAAGTGCAGCGTGAAATGTTTTTAAGGAGTGCAGATAATACAAGTCAAATATTTCAATCTTAAAGAGAGTTCAAATATTTGAAGATGCATTGCCAGTTTTAGAAAATAATTAAAATATTTAGGGTACAAAAGTTTATGAGTATATTGATAAATGAGAGGTGGCACAGAGGAACTTGTCAAAGATAGAGATGCAGCAGATCAGCTAATAATCTACAGTAAGTTCAGGTCTACTCGCCAAATTCAGGACAGATGATACTCTGCTTGATAGCTTCCCTGCAGATTCTGGATGTTCTCCTTGTTGAATGAATTAGCCTGACCTTGCTGTCAAATGGAAGCTTTGCTCTTCTCTGCATTATATTTGGTCTTGAATTGGCACAGAAATTAGCAGACAACATTCAGAAATGATTAATGTAACCCATCCATTCCAGTAAGCTGTGAGTATAGAGTGCATGGATTGTTGGCTACTACTCACAAAGATCAAGTAAAAACATCTTTGTGTCAGGGTTTTCAACTTCCTGCACAACAAGGTCAGTTCCAAAGATGGCAGACATTTTGTTTATCTTTACATCATGTAAATCAAGTGAGAAAATGAAGACAGCAGAAGTGTCTCAAGCCAGGACAGCAGAAGTGATCCACAATGCCCAAGCATTGCTGGTGACATTGGTACTGGGTCAATACATCAACTATAGATTACAGATTGTCAGATATGATGTTGTGGCCTTCACTGAATCATGGCTGAAGGATGGTTGTAGTTGGGAGTTGAATGCCCAGTGTTACACATTGTATCAGGGGGAGAGAAAGGGAGGCAGAGGGGGTGCAGTGGATCTGCTGGTAAGGAATGTCATCAAATCAATTAGAAAGATGTTGAATCATTGTGGGTTGAGTTAAGAAATTGCAAGGGTAAAAGAACCCACACAGTAGCCAGGATATGGACCACAGATTACAAACGGGAAACAGAAAAGGCATGTCAAAAGGGCAATGTTATTTATGATAATCATGGGAGATTTTAACATGCAGGTCGATTGGGAAAATCAGGTTGGTAATGAATCTCAAGAGAGTAAGTTTGTTGGGTGACTATGTAACCCTCAGGCTCGCCCAGCTCATGTTCATCTATGGAAACAGCCTTCGGCCCCACCAAACTGGGTAATCGCGTTTGTGTGGATGCTGTGTAATGTACCCCCAATTACAAACCCACAATGCAAAATATCAGACAGTACACCATATGCAACTAAATGATTGAACTTTATGACTCTTAATATGAATATAGGGTCAGTAATGAAACTAAAAAAAGGGCCCAAGCCAAGTCAAAATCATGTTGGAATTCACTCAGTAGTCCTTCTTCCATCATCGGTCTCCTCCGAGCCGACCTTCTGACCTCTCTCCACACTCGTCTTCCCTCTTCATCTCTCCTCGACAAAAGACCATGAAAAAACATCTTTCCAGACTCACAAGACACAGCAACAATCTCTTATTGGCTGACATGCATCCTGTTATCTCCAGCCATAACCAAAACATTGCTGCTACAGAGAAACCATTACCTCAGCAGTGAACATTCCAAAGAAGCCATTACGTTAGCAGTGAAACCTTACAGCACGTTACACTCACCGCCCACCACATTTAGTCATGTCCTCATGACACGTAGATAATTCACATACCTTCCTGCAAAACACAAAGCAGGAAGGCAAAAGGTGTGCAAAAGGCAGTGACATAGCTCCCCAAAACAGTAGAGATCACACCCTGTTCCCCAGGCACTACATAGGCCAACCTATCCCGGTGGTCTGCTAATCCTCTGAGACCTCCATACCTCCTCCCCTAACTCTTCAGGCTTAGACACTACTGGGGATACTGGGTCCTCAACTTCTCAACTCCAAGCATGCCCAGTTACTCATAGATGAGTCTGCTCTCAAAGTCCCATCCCTGATCACTATGTATCCACCTGGGAAAGCCATAATAAACGAAATACTTCTCCCATAACACTTTTGCCACCGTAGTCGCCCTCTCATCCTTGGTAGGAAAAGCCTGAGCATATCTGGTGTAGTGATTCTTGATGACTAAGACATTCACCGTGTTGCTGGCATCGAGTTCCATGGACAGGAAATCTGTATTTATTTAGTAGATGGAACCCACTTACATTTTCACTTGCTGGCTGCATCCATATAGTCAAAATGATGATTTTACCAAAATGTTAATATTTATTTCAGAATATCCCTGTGTTTTTAATTAAGTTTTTTGATCAAATGGATTCTATTATCTCATCTTTTACTTGGAATGATAAAAGACCAAGTATTAGTAAATGTCACTTACAAAAATTGAAAAAGGATGGAGGTCTTGCTCTGCCTAATTTAAGAATGTATTACTGGGCTGTTAATGTGTGATATATGTCGTTTTGGTTACACTGGGTTGATAAGAACAAGAGGCCAATTTGGGTATATTTGGAATTGAAAGCTGTGAAACAATTTTATTTAATCTTGTTATTGGTAGCTGCTTTACCTATACAATTAGCTGAAGTTGCTAATTTAAATTTATACCCTGTGATTAAGTATTCTTTACAAATTTGGCTCCAGTTCCATAACTTCTGTAATCTTAAAAAATTTAAACTTTGTAATTTAATTTATCGAAATTATTTTTAAGCCGTCTTTCAGTGATCCATTTTTTTTACTTTGGGAAAATAAAGGTATTAATTCTTTTTTAAATCTATTTAAAGAAGATGGGCTGATGTCTTTTGAACAATTAGTTATAAATATTCTCTCTCATACTCACACTTTTTACAATACCTTCAAGTTAGACATTTCTTACAAAAATATTTAAGTAATTTTCCTTACATATTGGATGCTGACCTGTTAGATACTATTACAAGTATCTTTGATGAAGGGTTCCATTGGAAGAATTTATAATTTACTATTAAAATGGGATAAGCGTCCTTTATTTAAGATTAAACAAGATTGGGAAAAGGAACTTAATTTGACTTTTATGACGGAGGACTGGACACGGATTCTGAAGTTGGTTAACTCTTCTTCGATTTGTGCTAGCCATTCACTGATTCAATCTAAAATTGTATATCATTACTATTTGACAAAGGAGAGATTGTCTAAAATTTTTCCTAATGTTAATAGTTATTGTGATAAATGTAAAACTGAGACAGCTACACTGACACACACATTTTGGTCTCGTTCTATACTGGAACAGTTTTGGAAGTCAGTTTTTTCTACAATTCCTAAAGCACTTAAAATTAATTTACAACCTAACAAATTAACTGTGCTTTTTGGAATAATTCCTCAAAATATCTGCGGTATCTCTTTGTCTGACCAACACGTAATTGCGTTTATTACATTGATAGCTAAGACGGCCATTCTGTTGAAGTGGAAGGATACGTTGGCTCCCACTCAGTCACAATGGTTCTCTCAAGTGATGTTATGTCTTAGTTTGGAGAAAATTAGAAGTCGAACCTTTGAACCTATGTTTGATTTTGAGAAAAGATGGGGTTCATTTGCTTGTTACTACCATTTGAGTTCATTGATAGATTTCCTCCACGATCTAATTGTAAATTTTGGATTTTTTGCTAGCGGTTTGATGTTAATCTTTAGAAGCTTTTTGTATGACACATGACTCTGGGGTTGAACACCTAATGGGACTTTCTTTTCTCACTTTTCTTTGCTTTAGTAGGGTTTTCTTTCCTTTTCTTTTTTTGTGTCACCATATTTTTCAATCTTTAAAACACTTTTTTTTTTCCTTTGAGACATTGTAAGTGTTACCTACTTCGATGTACTCTTGTTATTTTGGATAATAATGATAAAAAGATTTGAAAAGGAAATCCATACACACCAGGTCCAGGGACCCTGCACTCTGCAAGTGCGACAAAGGAGCTGCCCGTGTAGGCAGTGTCTTCCGCCGTATGCAGCGAATGAACAATTTGCAGTATTTTTCAACCTCTGACTTCATTCGGAGCCAGTAAAACCGGTCTCTGAGCAATCCATAGGTCTTGTCCACCCCCAAATGTCCAGAATCATCATGAAGTGACTTCAATGCAATCCTCCGATACTTCTCGGGCAGAACCACCTGGCAACGCCGAGGTCGCTTCGGCGGTGACGTGACCCGGTATAAGATCTGGTTCTTCAACTCCAACCGAGGCCATTCTTTCAGTAATGGAGGCACTGAAGCGCGTTTCGTCTTCTCTGCCTGAGCCATATCTCCCTTTTTAACTGCGGGCCAAATAGTGCCAATGCCCGGATCATCTCGCTGAACAGCTGCCACTTCCCCAGAACTCAATTCCGGCAGTAGATTTGTCTTCAGAGCAGTCAGGTTACATTAAACTTGGGGTATGGCATCATCAGAAGCCCCCAATTGATCCACTGCTTGATCCTGCCTCTCCTTTTCCTCTGCCTTCACAGTGAAGGCAAACTGACACATGGCCTTCACCCCAGAGGCAGGAACGCTCTCCCACTCCTCGTCCATGTCCAGTCCCTCACGCACCCGTCAGGACAAAGCATCTGCATCAATGTTCCGGCTCCCTGGCTGGTATTTCAGGCTGAAATCATAGGCGGACAACGCTGCCAACCACCGATGGCCTGTGGCATCCAGTTTCACCAAGGTCAAGATAAAAGTTAGGGGGTTGTTATTCATCCGCACCTTAAACTTGAGTTGAGTGACTAGAGATGGTCACTCAGCTTATCCACCACCACCCATTTCAACACCAGGAATTCCAACTTGTGCATGGGATAGTTTCTCGCGGAGGGCAACAAACTCCAGCTGATAAATGCCACAGGCCTCAACCCAGTGCCCTGATCCTGATACAGGACAGCCCCTAAACCCTCTCGGCCGGCATCTGTGTGCAGTACCTACGGCAATCGGGGTCTGCAAAAGCCAGCACTGGCGCCTGGGAGGACATTCATAGCGTTCCCTAACAAAACGGTTTAAGGCAAAAAACAAGTTTTATTCCATTTCATAACATAGCACACTAGGACAGTGAATTCACAAGATCTGTGTGGCTGATCCATGGTAATAAATCGTTATTCATTGTCCTATGTTGAAAGTGGTAAAAGTGAATGTTTTATTAACTGGTCTTTGTTGCTGTCTGAAGCATAAATACAAATCGATACAACTTTCGAAATTGCAGTGGAATAACAAATTAAAGATGCTAAATAAGATCAAATGTTTTATACATCTGCCAACTTCACCTGGAGTTCTGGTCAAAAACAATCTCTGTGCTTATATTGTCTTTAAAATTACTGCATTAGTCATTAGAAAAGGGCACAGTAACTTAGCGATTAGCTCAATGCTTTACAACATCAGCAATCACAGTTAAATTCCCACTGTTATCCATAAAAAGGTTGTACATTCATCAAATAATTTTCCACTGGGTGCTCCGGTTAAGGTTAGTGAGTTGTGGGTATGCTATGGAAACATGGGTGACACTCGCAAACTTCCCCAGCACATCGTTGGAATTTGTTGGTTTTTGATGTAAATGAGACACTCTTCTGTATATTTTAATGTACATGTGACAAATAAAGTTTGTAGAAACTTTGAGAAAGTCAAAAAAAATCGAGATATTGTAAATCTGAACCGAAATAAAAAGTACTGAGGAAATGAGTGATCACTTAACTTCAAATATTAATTCTTGCTCTTTTCATGTTGCCTGACTTGATGAGTATCCTATGCATGTTCTCTTTTTATCTTAGAGACCTACTACTTGCTCTACCACAACCTTGATCCATTACTTTGACCTTAAACCAAAAAGGTATTAATATGTTTTTTCCACCAAATGGACTATATATGAACCGTTTTAGCTAACTACAAAAATTTACTGAATAACATCTACGGGATTTTATTTTACAGGTGGCCCCCGTTTTTCGAATGTTCGCTTTACGATAGCTCGCTGTTACAAAAGACCTACATTGGTACCTGTTTTTGCTAACCAAAGAGGATTTTTGCTTTTATGAAAAAAAGACGCCCGCTTTATATGTGTGGTTACCCCAAGAAAGACTACCATACTGTGAAGCCTTGTGTAGGCAGTTGTACGCGTATGCGTGTACGTGCCGATTTCTTTTCTCCAAATCTATTTTGGCTCGCTGTCTTCCCTATTCTGATAAGTGAAACTACACTGTACATACAATATTTCTACTTTATATAGGCTATATATTTATCATATCATTCCTGCTTTTACTATATGTTCCTGTTATTTTAGGTTTTATGTGCCATTTGGTATGATTTGGTAGGTTATTTTTTGGGTCTGGAACGCTCAAAAATTTTTCCCAGATAAATTAATGGTAATTGCTTCTTCACTTTACGACATTTTTGCTTGCAAACGGTTTCATGTGAACGCTCTACCTTTGGATAGCGGGGGAAACCTGTATTGCACTGTTTGATTTGCCATTATATCTCCAACTTGTATTTCAAAATTCTCTTCAGAATATTTCAGGGAAATATCTCATCCATCTATTGAACTGGGTGACAATTTTACCCAGAAATTAAAGCATATTGTTGATAAAATTTATCACCTGAATAAACCAATTCTCTCCAAGGCGAACAGCTCTCACGTGACATTTTTCTGTTTCTTCCAGACTGTAAGTGAATAATAAGTGACCTTGAGAAAAACACAAGGCCATTTTTACATGCAAACCTTATCCTCTCATGTCACAATCTAGCTAAGAACAGATGTTAAACTATTGCTACAGAACATTCAGCTTAAAAAGAAAGATATTGAACTATCCTGCTCAGAGTTTAGTTACACGTTTTACATATTTGCAAGAAAGCTGTGTGAGATACAAGTGTAGATGAATTTACTTGCACATCAAATAATGCAGATACCAAATAACACATCCCATCAGAATTAATCAGTATATTATGAAAGTAATATCAGGTTTACCCAAAAATACTCGATCATATTTTTTCATTATTGGAATATTTTTGTGTAGCTGTTTCTGATCAAGATTAGCTAATGAGTATTTTCAAGTAACCAGTGTGAAAAATGTAATGAGTTTAAACACCGACTTTCCATCAAAGGCAGATGGATAAATAAAACTAGTCTTAGATTCATTATAATCAAAGCAAGAACTTGGCATGTATTAGGGAACATCAGCTCAGTTGAAGTGGTTCCATTACAATCTTTATAATGGAAATCTTGCCCATTAATACAACTGCTCTTGTAGTCAACTATAGAAACATATAATTCTCTCTATGCCTTAAACCATGCAAGTATGAATTGCAGTAAAGCAACTTTTTTTTCCTAAATTGCTAGAGCAAGTACCCTGACTCTATTCATAAGCAGGAAGCCCTCAAAAAAGGGAGTGCAGGACAAATGGTCTAAGTTACAGTGCTGTAACACATCCTGCCATCTTTCAGCATGGATCTCCACTAGGAGTGAGACTAGCAAATTTATCTTGTTTACTCAAGAAGCAGAGGACAGAATTATCTGGTCTGGGAACAAATGCAAGTTTTCTGTACTGGGGTTAGAATACTATTTTTCCCCCCAAAGCCTCACAGCTTTTCACATAAATTCCAACTTTACACAGAGAGGAAGCTGCGAGTTACCACCTGGAGACTTGGACAAACACATTTTTAGAAGATTCCACATGTAGGATCACAGCAGCTCAGCCCAGCAGCACAGATTCTGTTCAGCAATGTGGTTGACTGTTAAAATACTCCAGAAATGGCCTCACAAGCTGATCTGTTTAGGATAATGAGGATGGGCAATAATTAATATGCATACCCATGATCTGTCAAAATTAATTGATAAAAGAAAGTGTTAAAGCTGAGGTCACCATTGATCAAAATAGATGTAATTAAGTAAGCTAGATCAATGCCTCATCTACAAGAGCAATATGGAGACTGAACAACAAAGAAAAAACCAACCTCCACTTACGGAACACTCTCCTCTTAGCTGGTTAAATGCAGCTGTGACAGTACTCCAAAAACAGCACTGTCCCAGGACATATCAGCCTTTTCATTCACTTTGTCACATGTACCATGGCTACAAGGTGCAAGGCAGGAGCTCACCAAAGCTTCTTTGTTATCACTGTCAAATGTGATAACCTCTGACATCTCCAAGGACTGAGGGAGAAAGCAGCTAGGTTACCAGCACCTTGATAACCCTCTCATATCATACAAAATTTCAAATTTGGAAATACGCCAGTATTCCTTTATTTTCATCAAAACAAAATGTCAGAAACCCTGATCTCAACACTTTTGTAGAGGTCTCTGCAGAACAAGGACTGCAATATTTCTGAAGGCTGGTTCGTTAAGTTAGAGAGAGATGTCAATAGTCTCTTTGCCGGTAACACCCATCTCTCTTGAAAGAATATAAAAATGACAAGTCTGTACCCAAGCAGACTGTCTATATGTGAGTCATTTCAGGAACCTGCAAAAAGCCTCTCAGATCCTAAAAGAAGATCCAAGTTAAAGTTAGTGTAAGTTCATTTTTCTAGCAGACCCACCTTCGCTATGGTTCCAATATTTGGTAAGAATAATGTGCCTGAATGCACTGTATAGTGTGGTTTTCAGTTTATCCAAGAAGGGAAGGGCATTTGTGAGAACCAACATCGTGCAGTTTTCTGTACCCATATTATTAAAAGATTATGGACATAATTAAAGGTGCATTAAAGATTTACAGATAATACCAGAGCTAAGAGGAAATAACTACAGTGCATTCCGGTTAATTAACTCATTAGTTATATGGGGCAGCTGTTAATTTGGGACAACTCTTAAAGAACAAAAACTAATCCAAAAAATAAGACTGGATTCCCTTTGTTTATTTTGGGACACTATGCTGCTTAATTGGGACAGAAGATTGCAGCCAAACAATTTCTAACTAGCATCAGTCGCATGCACTTATATGGCCATTAGTCTCTATACCAGTGGTCCCCAACTACCGGGCTGTGGGCTGGTACCAGGCCGCAAAGCATGTGCTACCGGGCCGCGAGGAAACGATATGATTTGGCGATATGAAACAATATGAGTCAACTGCACCTTTCCTCATTCTCTGTCACGCCCACTGCTGAACTTGAATACACGTGAGGTCATCACGCACATGAGGTCATCAGTCAGTCATTAACCTACAACTACACAATGAGTTAAAAAAAAATACCTTGAGAGTTTCTTTGGAAGAGGAGGTAGGGACATAAAAGGCCTAATGATGATGATAATGCAGAGACAGCTGAGGCAGAGACTACAAAAAAAAAAGAAAGCTTCCTTCAACAGAAAATACAACGAGTCGTACATAAAATATGGCTTTAATTCGATTGGTGACTCGCACGCTCCAAGCCCCCTGTGTGTGATATGTGGAGACAAGCTGTCTAATGAGGCAATGAAGCCCTCAAAGCTGCTTCAGCACCTTGCGTCCAAGCACCCTGCACTTAAAGACAAACCCATTGAGTTTTTTGAGTGGAAAAAACGGGACAGAAGCAAGTGCTGAGAGCCACCACCTCCACAAATGTTGCTGCTCTGAGAACGTCATACTTAGTGGCTAGGCATATTGCTAAGGCTAAGAAGCCTTTCACTGTTGGTGAAGAATTGATTCTGCCTGCTGCCAAGGACATGTGCCATGAACTGTTGGGAGAAACTGCAGCTAGCAAGATGGCACAGGTTTCTCTTTCCACTACCAGTTTTAAGGACAATCGATGACATAGCAGAGGACATCGAAGCACAGCTGTTGGAACGGCTTAACGAGTCACCACGTGACAAGGAGTGGATAGCAAAACTCGCTTATCTGTGTGACATCTTCAACTTGCTCAATCATCTCAATTTGCCACTTCAGGGGAGAATGACAACTGTCTTCAAGTTGGCAGATAAAGTGTCTGCTTTCAAAGCCAAACTGGAACTGCGGGGACGACGAGTGAGCAGGGGCATATCTGACATGTTTCCAACATTAGCTGGGATTTTGGGAAAGACTGAGGCTGCACCATCCTTCTCACAGCTGGTGCGCGATCACCTATCTTCACTGTTGACAGAATTCGAGCGTTACTTCCCAATCGCAAATGACCCAGAACGTGCACAGGAATGGGTCCATGACCCATTTCTGAATGTCCCTGGTGAATCGTCCACGTCAGCGCAGGAAGAGTATCAACTTCTCGAGCTTGCAAATGACAGTGGGCTGAAAAGTATGTTTGACATAACATCTCTGCCGGCATTCTGGATCAAAGTCAAGGCTGAATATCCTGAGATAGCCACAAAAGCACTGAAAACGTTGCTTCCATTTCCAACATCATATCTCTGTGAAGCGGGGTTTTCTGCAATGAATGCAACGAAAACTAAATTGCGGTATAGACTAGACATAAGGAACCCCCTTCGAGTATCGCTATCTCCCATCACCCCTCGATGGGACCGTCTTGTTGCAGGGAAACAAGCCCAGGGCTCCCACTGATTCAGCGATACTGGTGTGTTGCAATGATTTTATATGTTCATTCAGGGAAAATATGTGCTGTGTGTTTAATATCCAAACGTTACTTAAAATGTTATGATACTATTGACTTATAAGTGACATATAACTGAGAGATCATTATATTAATGCGAGGAAAATATGTGCTGTGTGTTTAATATTAAATTCATTAGATAAACCCTTTAGAAATGAAATTGAGTGTATTAGCCACTTGTAAGTGACTTATAGTTGACTTATCACCTATATTCCGGTCGTGATTAACACCCCCCTCCCACCCCCACCATCAGCCGGTCCGCAATATTGTCAATATTAAACCGGTCCGCGGTGCAAAAAAGGTTGGGGACCCCTGCTCTATACCATGCTTAAAGCGAAGATTTTAAATAGTGACAGTTTATATTCAAAGAGCAGTGATTTCTGTCACTTAAGATTTTGTCAGAAATAAGCAGTAAGGTAATTCAGAACTGTTTTGCTCACTGTTGTTTCAAGTATTCAGACTTGGAAATGCCAGTAACAGGCGTTAGACATTATGGAGCAAACAGTTTTTAAACAGCATCTGACGCGTGTGCTTGTGTCATGTTACCTATTTGGGCTGATGGACGCTGATTTAAAAAGCAGTGATTTTTGATCATTTTGGTTTTTTTTAAATTTTGACTTAATGCTTGAAGACAATAAAGGCAGTCTATTACCCACACTAGGAGTTATTTTGACTAGAGTCAAAAGAACATAGCAGCAAATTCTTCTATTCAACTATTTCCGTTAAACTGAGGAACTAATACACAGTTTTACAATACTGCAGTAGTATTGGTAGTGTTCTAATTGTCCTGTATTTCATTAAAATGCCTAATATGTTACTTAGTTAAATGGTCTTTGTTATGCCTTTTAACTATTTCCATAAAACTTTGGCTAATTGGGGTAGCTGCTTAATTGGGCCAAAATATACTGATTCCAATATGTCTCAAGTAACTGGATTCCACTGTATTAGAGAACACTGGGGCCAAGTTGTCTTTGGAAAGGATGGAGCATAACCATGTGCAAGTCTACAAAGTAACTGAAGTGATCAACATGGAGAAAATGTTTCCATTTGCAGTGAGACTAAAATATGATAAATATAATCACTAATAATTCTAGTAGAATCTTCAAAAGAAGTTCTTTATTTGTGCGACAGTGACAATGAAGAACTCTAACACAAAGACTTGTTGAAACAAACAGCATAGACATACAACACACACAAAATGCTGGAGGAACTCAGCAGGCCAGGCAGCATCTATGCATAATGGTACAGTCGACATTTCGGGCCAAGACCCTTCAGCAGGACTGGAGAAAAAGAAAAGATGAAGAGTAGAGTTATAAGGTGGGGAGACGGGAGGGAGATGCACAAGGTGATAGATGAAACCTGGAGGGGGATCCTGAGATAGCCATGAAAGCACTGAAAAAGAGATCCAGGGCTGGAGAAGGGGGAGTCTGATAGAAGAGTACAGAAGGCCATGAAAGAAGGAAAAGAGGAGGAGAAACACCAGAGGGAGGCGATGGATGGGCAAGGAGATAAGGTGAGAGAGGGAAAAGGGGATGGGGAATGGTAAGGGGGGGAATTTCCTCCAACCTGAGTGTGGCCTCACCAGAAAAGTCTGAAAAGTAGCACTTGTTCCACTTGCAAAGATAAATGCCAGGAAGGAGATTAGTGGAGAGGGACAAATGAACAAGGGAGTTGCGCAGGGAGTGAATCCTACAGAAAGCTGAAAGTGTGGGGGTTGGGGGGAGGGAGAGAAAGATATGTTTGGTGGTGGGTTTCCATTGGAGATGGCAGAAGTTGCAGAGAATTATGTGTTGGACGTGCAGGCTGAGGGGGGTGGTAAGGTAAGGACAACAGGAGACCTCTCCCTGGTAGGGTGGTGGGAGGATGGGATGAGAGTAGACGCGCATGAAATTGAAGAGATGCGGTTGAGGGCAGCATTGATGGTGGATGAAGGGAAGCCCCTTTCTTTGCAGGAGTCATCTCTTTAGTTCTGGAATGAAAAGCCAGAGGAATTGAGAGAAGGGGATTATTACATTTTTCCAAGTAACAGGGTGGGAGAAGGCATATTCCAGGTAGCTGTGAGAGTCCATGGGTTTGTAATAGACATCAGTAGATAAGCTGTCTCCAGGGATACAGACAGAGAGATTGAGAAAGTGTGGTGGGTGGGGGGGGGGGGAGGTGTCGGAAATGGACCAGGCAGATTTGAGAGCAGGATGGAAGTTGGAAGCCAAGTGGATGAAATCAGCTAGTTCCGTATGAATGCAGGACGCAGCACCAACACAGTCGCCGATGTAGCATAGGAAAAGTGTGGGACGGCTACCAGTGTAGGTTTGGACATACATACAGTGTTAACACTGACATACATTTAAGCAGAAGATGGCCACACAAAGGAGAAAGAAATAGATGAATTTGCTGATAGAGTTAACTAAAGGGTGGGTGAAGATTCGTAGATTACAACCTCAATTAGCACAATTAATCCTGCTAAAAGTACCTCCACCAATGGCAGTCCCGCTCTGATATGTCATTCCCTGCACACAAGCTAACAAATTCAAATTGCAGCCATACAATTTACTTATAAAAGCTACCATTTGCAATGAACGTGCATAAGGAGCATTGGCAGCAATCCAGGTTCATAACACCATACCACAAGCCTTCTGCAACAATAAACAGACTTTATTGCTAGGTCAAAAAACAATATAAAAATGGAAACATTTCCCCAATAGCATGAAAACACTGCAATATAGTATATTACTCTGATCTGCAAACCTAATCCATAAACAGATTTGGAACACTGAGAAAATTAGAGCAAAATCACTTGAAAGGCTAAAATAAATGCTTTTAGTAGTAAGTGATGGAACGTCTGCACTTTTATTCAGAATATATGACTTAAATTATTGTAACTCTTCTTTAAAAACAATGCAAGGATTTAAATCAAGTAAGCTATTTATCTTCAAACTCTAGAACTCATATGTAACATGCATAAGGTGGTAAATCTGTTTATAAAGTTTAGGTCAGAGTACGTGTTCACTCTAAGCCACCCAGCACATTTGCAGATCGAATGGCATCACTTGGGGCAACCAGAAAAAAAACTAGTTAAGAAAGTTGTAAAGAACTTGAAATCTGAATGTTTCTCCTACAAAGCGAAACCTAACATCATGAATGGTTGTGATGTTTCACTCACAGATGAGCTTAGTGCCTTCTATGCACCCTTTAAAAGGGAGAATAAACTTACACCCGTGCAAACCCCAGCAGCACGTGGTGACCTCGTGGTCTGTCTCAGAGGCTGACATCAGAATATCTTTCAAGAGGGTGAACCCTCGCAAGATAGCAGGCCCTGATGGTGTACATGGTAGTGCTCTGAAAACCTGTGCCAACCAACTGGCAGGAGTGTTCAAGGACATCTTCAATCTTCTCACTGCTGCAGTTGGAGGTTCATATTAGCTTCCAAAGGGAGAACAATCATGCCAGTGCCCACGAAGAACAAGGTAAGCTGTCTCGATGACTATTGCCCAGTTGCATTCATATCTACTGTAATGAGTAACACACACAAAATGCTGGAGGAACTTAACAGGCCAGGAAGCTATGGAATAAGAGTAAAGAATTGACATTCTGGGCCTAGACCTTTCACCAGGACTTGCTATTACTACTATTCTACTTTTACTACTCTGTTGTGATGATGTGCTTTGAGAGGTTGGTCATGGCCAGAATCAACTTCTGCCTAAGGCCTGGACCCACCGCAATTTGCCTATCACCACAGTAGGTCAACAGCAAATGCAATCTCACTGGCTCTCCACTTAGCCTTAGATCACCTGGACAATAGTAATACAGGTAGTCCCTGAGTTACAAACGTCCGACTTACAGACAACTCGGACTTACAGACCGAGGAAGGAGAACGCCGTCAGCCATTTTAAGTCGGATCGCGACGCCATCTGCCATTTTAAGTCATTGCCGTTGACACTGTGTTGAGTGTGTAATTTAGTATTTGGCTTAAATTTTTCTTAGCAAGATTCACCCTGACCCCGACCCCCCCCCCCACCATTCCGGTCGGCTGGTGGCACAGTGAAATCAGCGCCGGGCTTGAGAACGGAGGTTCCCGAGTTCGATCCAGTGACAGACCGCTCCCGTGCCGGGTTGATGTCAATCCAACGACTCCCATACCATCTGTGCTGGGTTGATGTCGAGCTCGCAACTTGACCTCGTAAAAGAAAAACACTGCCACCTCCAGTTTAAATTCCCACGCGGAATATTGTGGAGGATCAAATACCCAAACCCAGCACAGCCCCCACTTGTCCCATTTAACCTGTCTCAATGCAGTGGACTTTAGGACCTGGGGAATTCAGTGCGGTGGTCCTTAGGACCCAGCGGACCTTGGGAGCCGGCGGAGGTCTGGACCTGCTGCCTGCAGTGTTTCTGTTCCATTCATGGGAGCGATCGCGATTGAAAATAAAGTGGAAATAATAAAGTGTTTGGAAAGAGGTGAAACGCCATTGGTCATTGGGAAAGCATTTCGCTACAGTCGGTCAACGATCAGAACAACTTTAAAGGATAAAGGATAAAGTGAGAATAATGGAGTATGTGAAAGGCCCTGCCCTGATGAAAGCTACAATTATTACTAAGCAACGCAGTGGTTTAATTATTGGAATACATATGTTTCTTAAGTGTTTTATATGCATAGAAAGGTAAAATATATACTATATACTAAGACAAATGTTTGACTAACTGATGCTAAATAATACTGGATGTACTTGTTCCGACTTAAAGACCGACTCAGGAATGAAACTCGTTCGTATCCCGGGGACTGCTTGTATCTGCATCAGGATGCTGTTTATTGATTACTGCTCAGCATTCAACACAATCATACCCTCAGTTCTAATCAATATGCTCCAAAACCTGAGCGTCTGCATCTCCCTCTGCAAATGGATCCTTGACTTCCTCACTAGGAGACCACAGTCATTGCGGAAATAACATATCTTCCTTGCTGACAATCAACACTGGTGCGCCTCAAGGATGTGTGTTTAGCCCACTGCTTTACTCTCACTACACACACAACTGTGTGAGAAGGCACAACTCAAACACCATTTATATATTTGCCAATGACACAACATTGCAGGCAGAATTTCAGATGGTGATGAAATGGCATACAGGAGTGAGATAGATCAGCTGGTTGAGTGGTGTCACAACAACAACCTTACATTCAACATCAGTAAGACCAAGGAATTAATTGTGGAAGTTCAGCGAACACACACCAGTCCTCATCAAGAGATCAGAAGTAGAAAGGGTGAGCAGTTTCAAGTTCCTGGATGTCAACATCTCTGAAGTCCTGGTCCAAACATATTGACTCAATTACAAAGAAAACACAATAAAGGCAATATTTCACAAGGAGTTTGAGGAAACATGGTATTTCAAAGTCTCTCACAAATTTCTACAGATATACTGTAGAGAGCATTCTAACTCCTGCATCACCATCTGGTATGGTGGGGCCACTGCACAGGAATGGAAAAAGTGGCTGAAAGTTGTAAACACAGCCAGCTCCACCATCATAGACACAAGTCTCCCCAGCATCCAGGATACCTTCAAGAGGCGCTGCCTCAAAAAAGGGGGCATCCATCATTGAGGACCCCCCATCACCCAGAACATGCCCAGTTCTCATTGCTACCAAAGAAGACGTACAGGAGCCTGAGAAACACATTCAACATTTTATAAAGTTTCTTTTCCTCCACCACCAGAGTTCTGAATGGTCAATGAACACCTGAACGCCTGAACACTACCTCACTAATTTTTCTTTATTTTCCCGTTCCTTTGGTACGACTTCTGAATATCATTTTATATACATTTCTTATTGCAATTTATAGTCATGTTATTCTGTATTGCAATGTACTGCTGCTGCAAAGCAACAAATTTCACAACTTATGCCAGTGCTATTAAACACGATCCAGATAAATCTATTAAAATGTTTCAAATAAGATTTGCATGTTAAAAAGTAACTAAATGAAATAATATTAAAAATAAAGGTATTAATACTTGTCAAAATCTCTCATATACATTTCCTTCCATTGAAATGCCCAAGTTGTTCTCATACTTTCAAATGGCTGCAAGCCTTATATGTCTTAAAGTTCCACATTACAAGTGACCTCAAGATGAAATTAAACCAGAAACTGCTTGAAATATTTAATAGACAATAGACAGTAGATGCAGGAGTAGGCTCTTCGGCCCTTCTAGCCAGCACCACCATTCACTGTGATCATGGCTGATCATACACAATCAGTACCCAGTTCCTGCCCTCTCCCCATATCCCTTGACCCCGCTATCTATAAAAGCTCTATCTAACTCTCTCTTGAACTAGTCAAGCAGCAGTCACAGAGAGAAACAGTTAATATTTTATGACCTGCTGAGTATTTCCAGCATCTCCAGTAGCCATAGATTTTTTTTTATTCCCAATCACTTCAAAATAAGTTTGACTGGCATTGAAGAGAGTTAGAATATTGCAGAGTAATGAACAGTGCAAAAGAAATGGCAAGACTGTTGTAATAAAATCTATATGAATGCAAGGTTTTTCTTTCCTTGATCTTATGTGTGCTTGTTGATTTTGCTGTAGTCATTTACACTTTGACAGTCAGATGTAAAGTCATTTTAACTTATACACCCATGGCATCAATAGTGATTCAGAATGAAGCAAACAAGGTCTATCTGTTCCTAGATTCATCTCAGCAAAAGGCAGAATGCTTTAATTTGCAGCCTTCATTCTGAAGTAATTTTCAAAAGAACCTGTGGTGCTTATAATGGAGCAATTCAAAGATATTTCCTGTCATGTTTCGTATTGCACAGACTCCGTCTTGTGCCCAACAGCCCCAGGGCCTGAAATATCACTCACAGATATTACAGGTTCCCAGCTACAGAAAGATACTCTGTGTACCCAGTACATGATACGAGATTCCCAAGAGGACATCCAAATTTTAATGGAAGAGCTGCATAGGTTACAGAAAAGTGGAAGTGCCAGTGCCTTACAAGATGCTGCCACCAACTCCAAAGAATTTAAGGGCTGCACAGATGTAATGAAGGAGTTGGTAAGAATACCCTGCCTGAGGCAATACTGGAGATGTTCCAGATCCTATCTGATAACATGCAGCTGAGATCTGCCTGGTCTTGTGAAAGAGTCCATCATTTTAATCCCAGAGGCTCATTTCACACACTGCTGTGGTGAGTTTTTTAGTATCAGCCTCAATACAACCTGGACCAGTAGCTGTACCACCACTTGGAGGATTACACATTTGCAAAAGTATACAGGTGTGCACCGCTTAACAACCGATCGCATATACATCCGTGGTCCTGATCGGAGAAAGTGACATAGTGACGTAACCGACGTAACGAACCAAAAAGTGGTTACATAAAAGTTTAAAAAGTGAAAAAAATTAAAACATTTAATAAAAATAAAACTTTAAAAATAAAAAAAATCATTGTGTACGTATTATAGTGTACAGTATGCAGTTTTAGTGTAAGTTCTTGGCTATTTAGTCAATGCGGATACCTTACAGTACAGTACAGCAATACTCAATATAAGTTCGTGAAGTATATAATACGGTGTTCGCACAACGTCCAAATCGCATAACGTCGGGTTCCATGGAACATATCAGGAACATTAGGTGACACATACCTGTAATAGAATCTACACGACCTATGATGAGCCTGAAGCACCTTCTCTCACTTTAATAAAACTGCTTTAATTATGTTCCAATTTAAGCTGCTGAGTGACAACAAGGGCTGTCCCATTTCTTGATTAAGGCTGACAATTTTCTCATGGAATTATCACAGTTCCTCAGCCAGATCACAATTTCCTTTCACCTATCTCCAGAGAGGTTCATTCAAAGATTCAAAGTACATTTATTATCAATGCAGTATATAACTTTGAGATTCATCTTCCCCAGACAGCCATGAAAGAAAAAATATATGGAGGCTGCTTAAAGAAGAAAAACATGTAACACCCCTCCCCACAGAGAAAAAAACAAATTGTGCAAATGGCAACAAAAAAATGAGAGAGAAACACAGAATATAAAACACAAAATCAAAAGAGTCCAGGCATATTCAGTTTAGTGTTTGTTACCTGCAGGCTGCCCTGGCCAAAAGAGCAATAAAAAAAAAGAGCGTCCAGACACCAGAAACACATCATAACATGAACTACAGAGTCTAATCCACAAACCTTGTTCATTACATCTCGCCCAAGACCCAGCGTTCCGGCACCATTGGGGCAGGGAAGAGTAGGGGTAGGGGGAGGGGGAGGGAGGGGTTAGACCATTCAAACCCAGGGGCATTCCTTCAGGAGCAGCAAGTGGGAGGGGGGGAGGGGAGAGAGCGAGAGAGAGAGAGAGAGAGAGAGAGAGAGAGAGAGAGAGAGAGAGACCTACCTCCAGCAGTAGCAAGTGAGAGGCTGGTAGACAGTGCTGAATACCCGCTTGCCTTGTGCACTTGCCTCAATTATTTCAATTTTCCTTGGCACTTTAATCAGCAAGATCAGCAACAAATTGAGTCATCATGGGCTCACACCCAGTCTCCAGGCTTCTTGACTTCAAGGCCACATTCTTCGTTCAAGGCATCATGGAACACTTTCGGGAGACAGCAAAGCCCCAGATCGCTCAATTGACCCAAAAACACACTACCAAAATGTAGTTCATAGGCTCCGACAGTAGAACAACCATATTTGAAAGACAAAGATGTAAAAGAAGTAGTTCTGTGAACTGTCTGGAGGATGTTGTCCTTGATCGCATTGTTCATTGGCATCTTCTTCCAGATCTATAAACTCTGGTGGCTGGACATTTGTCAAAAAGTATGAATGCTACCTCTCAACTTCACTGCTAGTTTGTTTCCTCTTCCTATGATTATAATGTGAAAGGAAAATCCCTATTGGGAAACTTGGAAGTGCAGTTGAATACTTTATTTAAGGAAGACAATTAAGACCTTCAAAATGGACAGAAAACAATATTTCAAAATGCACATAAAGTTAAATTCCCATCTGACAGTGTAGTGAAATACAACAATCCACCTTTTAAGATTTCAGCATCACCATTTCTCAACTATTGATCCAAGTGTACCTTTGTTTTACGTGCCTTGGTATGTTGGTAAATCTAACAGTTGAAATGACAGGGCTTGGGAGTTATGCAGTAATAATTTCCTCCAGACTTCTCCTTATCTCCCACTGTAACGCTGAATTAAACCAGATTCAAGGCAGTATATCATCCTGAAGAAAACTAGTCTTGGGCATATCTCACAGCTTTGGTTAAAATAAGGAAGTTTGTACATATTCAATAACTGTGTGCTAAGTTCATATTTCAGACACATACCAGAAATCTAGATGATTCTTATCAATGACCTAAATATTTAAATCTCAGGACTACCCAGTGTTTCTCTTTTCCACACTGCGTATCTTCACTTTGAGAACTTTTTTTTCTTAAGCAATTGATATTACTTAACTGATTTGCATCATATTCTAGAAAAAGCTTGCTGGAACATCAAGGATTCTGACCTCCGAAATAAAAACTGAATCTTTAGAATGTCGTTCTACTTTTTGATACTGTACTTCATGCTTACATTCAAGTTAGTTGCAAGTGAAATCACAATAAATTTCACAAAATTAGGCCGTTTAGCTTCAAAATATGGATAAATTTGGCTTTGAAATTCCACACATAACAACTAGAGCAAACATCAAGGCACAACTTTGTGAAAATTTCACACACAAAATTCTGTAAGAATCATGCAGATCAGATGTCATCTGTGGAAGGGAATAAACAGTCAATGCTTTGAGCCAAGACTCTTCATCAAGACTGGAAAGAATGAAGGAAGAAGCCAGAATAAGATGAAAGATGGGGAAGGAGTACAAGCTGGTAAGTGAAATCAGGTGAGGAGAAAGGTAAAGCAGAGAAGCTCCACAGATGCTGGAATTCCAAGTAACACACACAAAATGGTGGAGGAACTCAGGAGGTCAGGCAGCATTAATAGAAAAGAGTACAGTCGATGTTTCATGCAAAGACCATTCAGCACGGGAAAGGTGGGGGGGAGAGGAGGGGGTGAATGAAGTGAGAAGCTGAGAGGTGATAGATGAAAGAAATAAAGGGCTGAAGAAGGAGGAATCTGATCAGAGAGGAGAGTGGAGGCATGGGAGAAAGAAGGAGGGGCACCAGGAGGAGGTGATGGGCAGTTTAGGAGAAGAGTTAGGGGGGAGCCAGATTAGGGAAAGGAAAAAGAGAGAAGGGGGACGGGAGAAGAAATTACTGGAAGTTAGAGGAATCAATGCTCGTGCCTGTTGTAACTGTGATTGAAGTCACCAGAGACACAGAAGCTGATGATATAGAAGTCTTTATTCAACACAACAAGCAGATATTCTCATGGAGACACTCTAGGTAGAGGTTCCCAAACCCAAAAGGTACATCACATTTTTATACCTTTATGAGCGAAGGTTACAGTAGTTGATTCAATACAACTTCAGTAGTTACTATGACATCATCTCCTTCAACACTGTGGTTGACAATGCTTCTTTTGAATTACATATCTGCAGTAACAAATGCCTCTGAATCTTCAAACATCTTTGTCACAAAGTAATTCACATAAATAGTCTAAAAGCTTCTAAGGACAGAAATATCAAACACCCCAAATCAATGCTGTTAGGGCTGTCTCCAAGTATACAAAAACTATTGAGTGCCCATATGCATGACCATGTTTTAAATGCTAAATGACAACATCCGTCTGGTATGGTAGCTTGCACTCAAGTCACAATGGTGCAAATAGCTTAGCCATGTTATCTGGTTTGATGCAAAAGTCAATTAACACAATCCCATTCTAATGTTTGGCTCGTGCAAATGCAATATCTTAAGTCTGTGGAGCAGTCTGCTTACAATTTACAAAGAAAAACTGAAAGGCTAATTGTAAGCGTCCTGAACTTATCTATATTTACATAACTGAAGCCTTGTTCTTGTTTGAATTAATATCTCCTCGATTCATCATATATAGGCCTCCAAATAGTAGCCAAAATGTGGGGTTGAGATAGAAGGAAGCTGGAAAAGGTATGTATTAAGGAAAATGACACAATTGTAATAGTGGACTTCAAATATGTAAGGAGTTTGGGAAAGTCAGGTTGGTGTCAAATTGCAAAAGAGGGAATTTATTGAATGCCTACGAGATATCTTTTTAGATCAGCTTGTACTTGAGCCTACCTGGGGAAAGGCCACCTTAGATTAGGTATTGTGTAATAAATCAGATCTTATTAGGGAGCTTAATGTAAAGGAACCCTTAGGTAGAGTGATCAGAATATGGTTGAATTTATACTGCAATTTGAGAGGGAGAAGCACAAGTCACATATATCAATATCACAATGGAATAAAGGGTAAAAAGAATAAAGAGGCAAGAGAGAGGAGCTTGCCCGGGTGGATTGGAGGAGGATACTGGTGGGGATGACGGCAGAGCAGAGTTAGCTGAAGTTTCTGGGACTAGTTCACAAGGTGCAGGATAGATATATCCCACAGAGGAAGAAGTTCTCAAAGGGTAGGGGTAGGCAACTATGGCTAACAAAGGAAGCTAACAACTGTATAAAAGCCAAAGAAAGGGCATAAAGTAGCAAAAGTGAGTAGGAAGTTGAATGATTGGTAAAGTGTTGAAGGATGAGGTTTTAAGGTACTTGGAGATCAATGATAAAATAAGTCAAAGTCAGCATGGTTTCTGTGAAGGGAAATCTTGCCTGATAAATCAGTTGGAGATCTTTGAGGAAGTAACAAGCAGGGTGGACAAAGGAGAGGCAGTGGATTTTATTTACTTGGATTTTCAGAAGGCGTTTGATAAAGTGCCACACATGAAGCTGCTTAACAATATAAAATCCTATGGCATTACAGGAAAAATACTGGCATGCACATTGGAATGGCTGACAGGCAGGAGGCAGCATGGGGAAATAAAGAGGGCCTTTTCTAGTTGGCTGCCAGTGACTGGTGGTGTTCCTCAGGGGTCAGTATTGGGACTGCTACTTTTCACATTATTTGTCAAGAATTTAGATAATGGAATTGATAGCTTTGTGGCAAAGTTTGCAGATGATCCAAGGATAAGTGGACAGGTAGGTTGTGCTGAGGAAGCAATGCAATTGCAGCAAGACTTAGACAAATTGGAAGAATGGCAAAAAAGTAGCAGATGGAATACAGTATTGGGAAATGTATGATAATGCATTTTGGTAAAAGGAACAATAGTGCGGACTATTAGCTAAATGAAGAGAAAGTCCAGACATCAGAGGTGCAGAGGGACTTTGGAGTTCTCTTGCAAGACCCCCAAGAGGTTAATTTACAGGTTGAGTCTCTGGTAAAGAAGGCAAATGCAAAGTTCACATTTATTTCAGGGGTAATAGAATATAAAAGCAAGGAAATAATGCTCAGCCTTTATAAGACACTAGTCAGGCTGCACTTGGAGTTTTGTCAACAGTTTTGGACCCCGTATTTCAGAAAGGATGTGTTGTTATTGGAGCAAGTCTAGAGAAGGTTCACGAGGATGATTCCAGGGATGAAGGGGTTAACATATGAAGCCGCATTTGGCAGCTTTGAGCCCGCACTCACTGGAATTTTGAAGAATGCTGGGGGATCTCATTGAAGCCTACCGAACGTTAAAATGACAAGATAGGTTGGACGTGGAGAGGATGTTTCCTATGATGGGGGCATCTAGAACTAGAGAGCACAGCCTCAAAGTTGAGGGGTGACCTTTCAGAACAGAGGTAAGGAGGATCTTGTTTAGCCAGGGAGTAGTAAATCTGTAAATAATCTGTCACAGACTGCAGTGGAGGCCAAGTCTGTGGGTACATTTATGGTGGAAGCTGATTGTTTTCTGATTGGTCAGGGCATCAAAGGATATGTCAACAAGGCAGGTATATGGGGTTCAATGGAATCCAGGATCAGCCATGATGGAATGGCTGAGGAGACTCGATGGGCTGAATGGCCCAATTCTGTTCCTATGTCTTACGGTTTTATAAATCTAGAACAGGTCCTAACAATGCCATCAGGCTGAAGGCTACCCAGGCAAAATACAAGTTGTTACTCCTCCTGCCTGGGATGCTGCCAGACCTGTCCAGTTCTTCCAGCATTTATGTGTTTTGCTATGGATTTTGAACATCTGAAGAACCTCTTGTTTATAAAAATAAATACTCCTTAGTTGATCAGAGGTTACTACAGTGCCACTATTCTATACCTGTAAAATCTATCAGAAAGATAACTTCATTACCAAACATGAACTATTAGGATTATTTTGTCATAGCATCACAGGGAGGGGAGAATTGTGTACTTTAAAAAAAAACATTTATAAATATGTTTTGAGGTTGAATTAATTATGGAGGCCCTCTAAATTGAAACACCAATCTATGAGGCAAAGAGACCAATTAATAGATCTATGAACAGAAAGGCAATGAGGACTGGAGAAAGGACTGCACAAATTGTGAAACAGGGATTTTGTTTACAAGTACTCGAATACAATACAGGAGTGAAGAGGCTATTTTTTTTACTGGAAATGGCTGAACCAGCGGATAAATTAGTTAGCTTACAGGAATCAATGAATTAAGAGCACTGAGATGGTATCCTGATTGAGGAAAAGTTTGAAATGATAATTGTGAACTATTGATGCTGTTTCCAAAGAGAGCAAAATCTAATGCACAACAACTATACAGAAGTTCTGCACTTCTGCAAATGCTAAGGAATATGGTACAGGTTAGCAGAAAACATAAACTGGAGGAAGATCTAATTTAATACAAGCATATGTGAGGCAATGAACTTTGAGAGGGATAACAATAATTGAAGTGAACATCAGAAAGATGAGACTTCAATGAAAAGAAGGGATAAGTGACTTGAATCCAATTGCCTGGAGACTGGATTGCATAGTACTACTTTTTCTCCTCGTGAGTGCTGCACCACCCAGAATGGATTTTTTTAAATTTTGAGCTATGGCACAGTAACTGGCCATTCCAAACCAAAAAGCCCACACTGCCCAATTACACCAATGTGATCAACTGATCTCTGAATCCATTTATCATTGGAACATGGAGAAAGAGAGCCTCCATATTTCACTCAACCTCAAAACTTGTTTAATTTTGTGGAGGGAACATCTGTCTTGGATACGATCAATGACTTAGCTCCTCTGTTTCCTTGGCTGAAGAATGTCAAAGATTCTGCAGAGAGATAGCAGACAACTGCAGGAAACAAAGTTGTGATAGTAGGAGATTTTAATTTCCCATGTATTGTTTGGGACTCCCATACTGTTAAAGGTCTAGATGGGTTAGAGTTTGTAAAATGTATTCAGGTAAGTTTTCTAAATCAATATATAGAGCTATCGACTAGAGAGGATGCAGTATTAGATCTCCTATTAGGAAACGAGTTAGGACAGGTGATGGAAGTGTGTGTAGGGGAACACTTTGGTCCCAGTGATCATAACACTATTAGCTTCAACTTGATCATGGATAAAGATAGATCTGTCCTCGGGTAGTGGTTCTAAACTGGAAAAAGGCCAATTTTGAAGAAATGAAGAAGGATCTAAAAAGTGTGGACTGGGGCAGGTTGTTCTCTGGCAAGGATGTCGTTGGTAAGTGGGAGGCCTTCAAAGGAGAAATTTTGAGAGTGCAGAGTTTCTATGTTCCTGTCAGGATTAAAGGCAAAGTGAAAAGGGATAAGGAACCTTGGTTTTTTAGGGATATTGGAACTCTGATAAAGAAGAGAGAGATGTATGACATGTATCGGAAACAGGGAGCAAATAAGGTACTTGAGGAGTATGAAAAGTGCCAAAAAATACTTAAGAAAGAAATCAGGAGGGCTAAAAGAAGACATGAGGTAGCTTTGGCAATCAAGGTAAAGGATAATCCAAAGAGCTTCTACAGGTATATTAAGAGCAAAAGGATAGTAAGGGATAAAATTGGTCCTCTTGAAGAGCAGAGTGGTCAGCTATGTATGGAACCAAAAGAAATGGAGGAGATCTTAAATGGGTTTTTTGCTTCTGTATTTACTAAGGAAACTGGCATGGAGTCAATGGAAATAAGGCAAACAAGTAGTGAGGTCATGGAACCTAATACAGATTGAAGAGGAGGAGGTGCTTGCTATCTTGAGGAAAATCAAAGTAGATAAATCCCCAGGACCTGACGGGGTATTCCCTCGGACCTTGAAGGAGACTAGTTTTGAAATTTCAGGGGCCCTGGCAGATATATTTAAAATGTTGGTATCTACGGGTGAGGTGACGGAGGATTGGAGGATAGTTCATGTTGTTCTGTTGTTTAAAAAAGCTCTAAGAGTAATCGGGGAAATTACAGGCTGGTAAGTTTGACGTCGGTAGTAGGTAAATTATTGGAATGAGTACTAAGCGATAGGATCTACAAGTATTTGGATAGACAGGGACTTATTAGGGAGAGTCAACATGGCTTTGTGTGTGGTAGGTCATGTTTAACAAATCTATTAAGAATTTTTCGAGGAGTTTACAAGGAAGATGGATGAAGGGAAGGCAGTAGGTGTTGTCTACATGGACTCAGTAAGGCCTAGGACAAGGTCCCGCATGGGAGGTTAATTAGGAAGATTCAGTCGCTAGGTATACATGGTGAGATAGTAAATTGGATTAGACATTGGCTCAATGGGAAAAGTCAGAGAGTGGTAGTGGAGGATTGCTTCTCTGAGTGGAGGCCTGTGACTAGTGGTGTGCCACAGGGATCAGTGCTGGGTCCATTGTTATTTGTCATCTATATCAATGATCTGGATGTTAATATGGTAAATTGAATCAGCAAATTTGCTGATGATACAAAGATTGGAGGTGTGGTGGACAGTGAGGAAGGTTTTCAAAGCTTGCAGAGGGATCTGGACCAGCTGAAAAAATGGGCTGAAAAATGGCAGATGGAGTTTAATACAGACAAGTGTGAGGTATTGCACTTTGGAAGGAAAAAGCAAGGTAGAACATACAAGGTAAATGGTGGGGCACTGAGGAGTGCAGTAGAACAGAGGGATCTAGGAATACAAATACAAAATTCCCTAAAAGTGGCGTCACAGGTAGATAGGGTAGTAAAGAGAGCTTTTGGTACATTGGCCTTTATAAATTAAAGTACTGAGTGTAAGAGTTGGAATGTTATGCTGAGGTTGTATAAGGCATTGTTGAGGCCGAATTTGGAGTATTGTGTACAGTTTTGGTCACCGAATTACAGGAAGGATATTAATAAGGTTGAAAGAGTGCAGAGAAGGTTTACAAGGATGTTGCCAGGACTTGAGAAACTGAGTTACAGAGAAAGGTTGAATAGGTTAGGGCTTTATTCCCTGGAGCGTAGGAGAATGAGGGGAGACTTGTTAGAGATATATAAAATTATGATGGGTATAGATAGAGTGAATGCAAGCAGGCTTTTTCCACTGAGGCTAGGGGAGAAAAAAAAGAGTTGGCAGGGACTGTGACACCTGGAAAGGCACAGTTGGGAAGGAAGGTGTTGGCAACATCAACTCCAGTGGAGTGCTCTTCTCTCCAAGTGTGCTGAGCATGACCTCACCATCAGCAACATCCTGCTCCACAAAAGAAACAAGGTGAAAACTGTGGATGCACCTCTGTTCAAAGACTTGGCATCTTATAGATTATGTCATTGGTCGGAGGAGGAATCGCAGAGACGTAAAGAATATAAGAGCCATGACCAGTGCTGATAATGGCTGGACAGACTATTCATCAATGACCATAAAAATCATGTAGAAGAGTAGGGTGCAAAAGATGCTGAGCCATCTCAGGTTCAACATCGCAAGCCTGAAAGACACAGCGAAGGTATAACATCTCCAGACTGCTCTTTCTGAAGGACTTCCAAAGTAATATCTGAAGGGCATTGAAGTACACTGGACCACACTGAAGACCAGGAAAAACAAAGATTGGTTTGATGAAAATAACCAATGAAATGGAAGAGCTAATCAACAACAAAAGGAAAGCTTTCAATGGCTGGCAGAAAGATATCAACTGCAAGGCAAAAAGAGAAGCCCACTCCAAAGCTGAGGCTTAGTCCAATGTACAGCAAAGGAAATAAATAATCAGTGATGGACTGAGAAGGCCATAGAAATACAGCAGCTTGCTGACTCTGGAGATGTCATGCATTTCTTTATTGCCACCAAGGTATTGTATGGCCTAAACCATTATGGCCTAAACATCCTTCACTCCAAAGATGGAGAAAGGCAGCTAAACGACAATTATGCCATCAGTTCTCAGTGGAAGCAACACTTTCAGGAGCTATGTAATCGTAACACCACTGTCGACATTGAAGTAATCAACCAGCTCCCACAATGACCCATAGAGGAGCACATGAATAAGCCTCCTAGTATCAAAGATGTGCAGACGTTTTGCAAGAAATTGAGGAACAACATGGCCACTAGGCCTGATGGAATTCTAGCAGAAATCCTCAAGGAAGGTGGCACAAAACTTTTAAAGTCCAATTTATGACCTGTTTGTCAAGATCTGGGACCAGAAGATTCCATCTGAATGCAGGGATGCCCTGATTGTCACACTGTTCAAAAAGGGTGATCAAAGCTGACTGCAGAAACTTAGAGGCATACCCCTCTTCTCTACAACAGGAAAGGAACTCACCCGAATTTTATGTGACTAGTTTACAACTCTGGCAGAAGATCTCCTGCCCGAGTCTCAGTGTGGCTTCCATCCACCCAGAGAAACATCTAACATGCAGGAGAAAGCCCAAGAAAAAAAATCTCTCACTTTATACAGCCTTCATAGACCTTACAAAAGCATCTGACTTAATAAACCATCCTGCCCTTTGGTAGGTACTGTCCAAAATCAGGTGCCCAGAGAAATACCTCAAGACTCTGCAGCTTTTACACAATGATAGCAGCCATTCGCAACAACGACATTAAAACATCATCTTTGAAGGTTGAGACTGTGGTTAAACAATGGTGTATTATTGCCCCAATTCTGTACGCCATTTTCATTGTAACCATTCTTCATCTCACAGGCTAAGACCTTCCACAGAGTCCAGATTCTCTATAGGACAGATGGGGCTCTATAAACTTAATAGGTTCAAGGAAAAAAGCAAGGTGTCAATTACTTCCATCACGGAACTCCAATATGCAGACGACAATGCCATTGTAGCTCACTGTGAGGAGAATCTGCAGTGCATAATGGATGTTTTTGCCAGAGCATACAAGCTTCTGGGGCTTGATCTGAACATCAAGAAAATCCCCAAGCCCTGCACCAACCTGCTCTAGATCAAACTCCTAAACCTCCAATCGTCCAAGTTGACAACATCCCTCTGGAGGACACTGATCATTTCCCATATCTTGGCAGCCCTCTTTCTTCAAGAGCAAACACTGACCTTGAAATAAATTGTAGAATGGGCTGCACAAGTGGAGCTTTTGCCAGGCTGAGATAGAGGGCTTTTGAAGATTGAAATATCAAGACCAACACTAAGCTTCTGATCTATAAAGCTATAGACCTCCCCTTCTTGCTATATGTAGCGGACTCATGGACAACAAACAGCAGGCACATAAAATCCCGAGAAACTTGCCATCAAAGATGCCTCTGAAAGATTCAGAGAGATAGCTGGAAGAACAGGCATACTAACTCCAGCATCCTGGAGGAAGCTAACATTACTTCCATTACCAAAATCGTGACTCAAGACCAATTGCGATGGCTCAGCCATATTATCCACATGCCTGACTCCCATCTCCCTAAAGAACTAAAAAGTGATTCAAGGACAATATCAAGATCCACCCGTTGAAGTGCCATATGAACCTTAATGATGGGAGAAATTAGCACAGGACAGGAAAAGCTGGAGAAGGGCTGTCTCTGAGGGGACTGCACAGCTTTAAGAATACCTCCACTGTGCCGCTGAGACTAAGTGGCTTCAATGCAAGGAGAGACTGGGAAAGGTCCAACCACTACTTCCATCAATGACTTACACCGGCCAACACTGCCATAGGACTTGTCGATCACAGATCAGCTTCTTTAATCATCTCAAGAGCCACAAGTGACCAGATCAACCACCAGAAGAATCATACTTGACCACGAGTGATCACTGATGATGATGAATATTAGCACAACTGTATGATGTTATTAATAAGCAACTGTATTGCCACCTTCATAGTAGCCAGTGATCTCAATGAGGCCAACCTTAAGACAGTATTCCCTAAATTTTGCTAGAATGTGAAATGCGCCAAAAGGGGCAACATACACTAGACCAGGTTTATATGAATATTCCCTGTGCATACAGGGCTTATCCATGCTTTCACATGAACTGTATGACTACCTGTCTTTATTTCTAATCTAAGCATAAAGTTCAGTGATGAGGAAAGCAAAATCAATTACCAAGTCGTGATGGTATGGCCCTAGGGAGCTGTCTCGCAGCTTCCGGGCTGCTTCAAGTGCACAGACCGGACGGAACCTGTTTGCATGACAAGCAACGCATGACTTGGGAATTGAATCAGAAGAATACACCACCATGGTCAGGTACTACATCAAATACTGTGTCACTAGCAATAAATATATTTGTATTCCCAAATCAGAAACCATGGGTGAAAAACAAAGTCTGGAATCTGCTCAGGGCTCGAGATGCTGCTGCACACAACAAAGCAAGGTCAAACCTTAAAAGAGGCATTAAAACCACCAAGTACAGATACAAGCAACAGTTGGAGACACACTTCAATAATGTCACCAACCCCCGACACATGTGGAAAGCCATCAGGTCCATCAGTAACCATAAAGGAAAGCACAAAGTACACTGCAGATGCTGTGGTTAAAGCAACACATACAACACGCTGAAGGAACTCAGCAGGTCGGGCAGCATCTGTGGAAACGAGCAGTCAACATTTTGGGCCGAGACCCTTCGTCAGGAAAGGACTCCTCTCCTGCAAAAAGCAACACCATACTAGCTGAGGAGCTAAACAATTTCTTTGTTCCATTTGATAAGGAGAACAATGAACCAGTGATAAAGGCCTTGACACCCGAGGAAGACACAGCGCTGACACTGAGTACACAGGGTGAGACGTACTCTGCAGCAGCACCAACACACAGAAAGCAGCTGGACTAGACAGCATACCAGGCAGGTCCTCACGGACCGCAATGACCAGCTAGCAGAGGCTTTTACTGAAATCTATAACCTCACTCTGTCCTGTGCTGTGATCCCTGCATGCTTCAAAACATCAACCATCATACCAATCTCAAAGCAGTTGGCGGTAACATGCTTCAAACTGGTTGCACTCGCTCCCCCCCAACGCCCCCCATAGTTGTCAAGTACCTGGAGAGACTGGTGATGTCCCACATTAATATCGCCATCCTTGCTACTCTGCACCAGCACTGGTTTGACTGAAGGACAAACAGATCAACCGTGGATGCCATCTCCATCACTCTCCACATCGCACTGGAACATTTGAAGCATAAAGACACCTATGCCAGAATGCTTCTTATTGACTATAGTTCTGCTTTCAACAGCATACTCCCCAACAAGTTGACTAGTAAACTACACAAGCTGGGATTTAATATTTCAGTTTGTAACTGGATTCTGGACTTCCTTACCAATCGCACCCAGACAGTTTGATAAGGCAAGTAAATATCAACCTCCCTTATCCTGAATACCAGTGCACTACAGGGATGTGTAATGAGCCCACTCCTTCACACTCTTTTCACCCATGACTGTGCCCCTACCTATGCTGCCAACTCCATCCTCAAATTTGCACATGATACCTCAGTGAATGGATTAATTACAAATAACAATTAAATAGCAGACAGTGAGAAGGTGCAGAAACTGTTTGAATGGCGCAACAACCATAACCACAGAAATGATCATCAACTTCAGGAAACCAATGTGATATGAACAATCTCCACTATTCATAGATGGTGAAGTAGTGGAAAGGGTTTCCAGTTTTAAGTTCTTGGGAGTGAATATCACCCTCTTGGACCAGCAACACCTCCTTGATAGCAGGAGAGGCTCACTAGCACCTATACTATCTTAGGAGTTTAAAGAGAGCACACTTGGCTGAAAAGCTGCTGGTAAACTTTTATCAATGTGCCATTGAGAGCATACTGACCTACCACGTGACAGTATGATACACTAGCGGCAACAAGATTACCAGAAGGTACTTCAATGAGTGATCAGAACTGCACAGAACGTCATTGGGGTACAACTACCATATAGGGAAATCATCTACAATTCACACAGTTCAAGGTGGGCTCTCAATATCATGATGGATTCATCCCACCCCAGTAATCACCTGGTCAATCTCCTACCAACCAGCAGCTGGTATAGAACATCTCTGCGCAGACATCCAGACTGAAAAACAGCTTTCTCCCCAGGGCTATTGTATAGCTAGACATAGCTAGACTAAATGGGACAGCTATATTCCTTTCATTTCAAAGCTCTTTTTTAAATTTCAGTTTTAATTCTTTGATGCTACTTTATAATTAATCATTGTATTTTATAGCATGCGCCTCTGCAATACTTGAATGGGGCAGCCACTGTTGTTTTAATCTTAGACTTGTTTGTTTCTAATTCAGTTGTAACTTGGAAGTCAGTTCCTTAAGGTTGTTACAGCTGGGGGTGGTAATGGGGACAAGCTCCATCTACCTATTAAATGCTCCCAATGGTGTGCACCTCAAATAGTCTCTGACAACCAAGTCCAGCTCCTGGCCTTCATATGTGGCTTAGCTACTAAGCCCAGTGGAACCATTTCTACTGACAGAAGGGGCAAAGGTCAGTTGCTGATGCCTTAAAACCAGTCACTTCAGGTAGATGGGCCCTGTCAGCCATGGTTGGCAGCTCATCTGAGAGGAAAAACTTTGATCTCAAATCTTCACTTCCTTGGGGTTATGCCCACTCATTGGGAAGGCTTCGGGAGTAAACCCAGAGAGAAAAATCTGGTGCTGGAGTCCCTTAGGTCAGTCTTACATTGAGCTCAATGCTGTCTGGCAACTCTGTGACGCTGCTGGTACCAATTTGTATCGGTCTCTGCCATTCCTTTGGGTTCATCAGATGTGTAGAGACGGGAAGCTTGCTACATGGGCAACAGATTGCTTTCCATATCATACCGCCCAGGCTTGAGTATCTAGACATCTAAGACACAATATCCAAGGTCAACTCTGACTGACAGAGGCCCTCACAACTTAGACGTCACTCTAATTAACTCTGATGTTATTTTAAATTTAGTCAGTGTGTTTTTAGATATTTAAATTTCCCCTTTACTGTTTTGCACCAAATAGAATAGTATCTGCAATTTTGTTGTCCTGAGCTGTAACTAACCAAGACTGTGAGCTCTGATACTAGGCGTGCCTGCAAGGAGAAACAGCATTGTCACAGAACGCTGTTGAAACTACAAAAAATGTATGTATTTTAATGAATTTGCTTCTCATTCTTCTGCATTCTTAAATTATAGTCTCAATATGGTATCATGCTGTTACACTCCCTCTCGTCTACTGCCAGCATAATCTACCTTGGACAGTGACCAGGTTCATACAGCATGTTCTAGGTGAAGACACGTCAGGCCGTAAATACAGTCGGCCCTCCTTATCCGCAAGTTCCACACGCGCGGATTCAACCAACCGGAGATTGGGAAAACCCGGAAGTTCTCGCCCCAGCACTTGTTGTTTGAGCATGTACAGATTTTTTTCCTTGTCACTATTCCCTAAACAATACAGTTTAACAACTATTTACATAACATTTACTTTGTATTAGGTATTATAAGTAAGTCAGAACAGGTACATCCAGTATTATTTAGTGTCAGTTAATCAAACGTTTGTCTTAGTATATAGTATATATTTTACATTTCTATGTATATAGAACACTTAAGAAACATATGTATTTCAATAATTAAACCACTGAGTTGCTTAGTAATAATTGTAGCTTTCATCAGGGCAAGGCCTTTCACATGCTCCATTATCCTTTCAAATTGTTCCAATCATTGACCGACTGTAGTCTAACACTTTTCCAATGACCGATGGCATTTTAGCTCTTTCCAATTGCTTTATTATTTCTACTTTATTTTCAATCATGATCGCTTTCTGTCAATGGAACAGAAACAGCAGCAGCCACGGGTGGCCAGTCCCAAGCTCTGCTGGGTCCTAAAGTCCACCACACTGAAACATGTTACATAAGGTCCAGAATCCACCGGGTCCTAAAGTCCACCGCACTGAGACAGGTTAAATAAGGCACTTGAGCATCTGCGTTTTTTGGTATCCACGGGGGGTCCCGGAACCAATCCTCCACGGATAAGGCTGTAATTGCACTGACATTTTGAGCTTCTCCAAAAATACCTCAGTGGTAACATAGTCAACAGTACTGCAGACTACAGGGTAAGCACAGCAGGTGACTCAGGGAGTTTCTGAGACAATAGGACAACAGGCAAAGAAACTGAACTGCAGTAGTCATTTACAGAATATAGCCATGGAAGCAGGTTAGAAGCTAGGAATCATGTAGCAAGTAACACATCTCCTAAATCCTAAAGCCTGTCCACCATCTGTCAGGCTTAGGTTGTGAGTCTAACTGAATACAATCCACTTGCTTGGCCGAGTACAGCTTCAGCAATACTCACAAAGCTTGACACAGTAAAGGCCATGGCACCCCATCCAAAACTATTCAATCACTCCACTACCAATGGACAGTAGGAGCAATTTATACCATCTACAGGATACACAGCAACAACTCACCAAGGCTTCTTGGGCAGCAGCTTCTAAACCTGCAATCTTCTGTTATCTTTGAGGATAAGGGCAGCAAAAAGCATGGGAACACCACCACCTGGAAATTGCCATCAACACAGATCATCCTGGCTTAAAAATATATCACTGTACCTTCACTGTCACTGGGTAAAAATCCTAGAACTCTCTCCCTAGCAGAATTGTGTGCATAGCCACACCTCAAGGACTGCAGTGATTTCAAACGACAACTCACCACCATCATTTCGAAAGGCAACTAGAGATGAGCAATTAAACACTGTCTCAGCTTTCAAAGCCCATATCCTTTGAATGATAATAAAAAGAAATGTCCACCTGTAAAGACACAATACACAGGCAGCTAGACACACCAGGTCTCATTTGACCTCCCTAGTAAACAATATCTTTGCAAGATCTGGTTGCTGTGGCTGTAATAACTAAGATCTGTGACATACCATAGTTTGGGTGACCTTTGACCATAATCTCAAGCCTATGCTGCTGTCTTCTGGATATGACAATATCCGCATAGAGCAGCAGTTTTGTTTATTTTGAATTCACTAAAGATTTGCCAACATTGTTGATTCCCACTGGGCAAGAGCCATTGGCTACGGTCATTATTTAATCAAACTCTTTGAGAAGATAAGTACTTATACTTCAGAGACTGAGATCACATAGTCACTGGGAGCAGTGGGGGTTTGTGAAGGTGTCTCTATGTTCTGTCAGTCAAGGCGAGCATAAAACAATTGAGCTCATCTGGGAGCGAAACCTTGCCCCCAGATGAGCTCCAAATATGGTGCTGGTAACGTACAGTGACGACTTACAGGTAGCAAACAAGACAAAAAATTACTGTACTGATCACACTCTTTCTCGGATACAATCACTGCAATCAATAGCCTGTAACTTCTCTTTCGGAGTTGAGTTGTTGAACTGCCTGGCATTTTTGCAGTGTGAACTTAAGTTTTGAAGGCATAGGACAATTGAGGCTTGGTGTGTATGGGCCAAATCAAGGCTGCCTGACCTGCGCACGAGAATGGGGAATGAGCCAAGGCTTGATCATTGCTGGAGCGGCCTTAGGGGCAGAGGCAGTGTAGAGTTGAGGTGGTAGGGGCTGAGCCCGAGAGTGAGGTAAGACCTGAGGTTTGATCAATTTAAGCACCAGGCAAGTTATAAAAGGTATGGGCCAGAGGCAAGGGGCAGGCCAGCTCAGCCCACTGCTTTGTCTCTGCGCAGAACAGACGCTTTGGCCTGTAACTAATGAGCTCCTGAATCAGTTGCAAAGATGACTGGCTGTCGTCACACTTTTGCAAATTTCAATTCTGAATGTTATTTGCTTACATTTATTTTTCTGCGCATTGGGTCCTTTTTACAAATGGATTCTATTGGGTTTCTTTGTTTTGTGACTGAATGTAAGAAGATAAATCTCAAGGTTGTATATAGTATACATGCTTTAATAATAAATGTATTTTGATCTGTGAACTTGTCATTTAAGTTGCTTAATTTTGCTTTGTAGGAGGAGATGGCATTCAAGCCCTGTCACAATTCAATTTCTGCTACTGTCTGCAAGGTGCTTGTACATCTTCCACATGACCGGTGGTTTCCTCCAGATGCTCTGATTTCCTCCCACGTTCCAAAAATATGTATGGGCTTTGACATGGGCATGCTATGTTGGGGTCAAGAGCAAGGACATGCCAGCACATCCTCGGACTACGTTGGTCATTGACGCAAACAACACATTTTGGTACAAGTTTCAATGTATGACAAATAAAGTTAATCTTTAAAGTCTCTTTCTACTTCACTTCAGTATGTCCTTCTGTAATTATGTAATTTGAGATTAGGCCAATCAATTTAGCATCATCAGCAGATTGGAGGTGTGGGTGGCGACACAATCATGGGTATACAGAGAGTAAAGGAGGGGGCTTAGGACACAGCACTGAGGAGCACCTGTGTTGAGGGTCAGAGGGGCAGAGGTGAGGGAACCCACTCTTACCACTTGCCAGTGATCATCTGACAGGAAGTCCAGGATTCAGCTATACAAGGCAGAGTGAAGGCTGAGGTCCCTGAGCTTCTTGTTGAGCCTGGAGTGAATTACAGTGTTGAATGCTGAACTGTAGTTCAAGAACAGCATTCTCATTTAAGCATCCTTCTTCTCCAGATGTGCAAGGATGGTGTGTAGAGCTGTGGCTATTGTATCATCTGTCAATCGGTTGTGTCAGTAGGTGAATTGTAGGGGGTCCAGTGTGTGTGGCAGCTTGATGCATATGTAGTCCTTGACCAGCCTCTCAAAGTACTTGCTTATTATTAGGGTCACTGCGACAGGACACCAGTCGTTAAGCATGTTACCTTGGTCTTTTTAGGTACAGGAACAATTGTGGATGTTTTGAAGCAGGAGGGCACTCTACACTGGGAGAGGGAAAGATTAAAAAGCCCACACTTTCTCACAAGATAATCTTCAATTCATATCATATTCACTCCAACAAAGGAACAGCAAAAATACAGTATACAGTTAAATCCATGCACCTTGACAATATCTCCACTGCAGTGCTCCAGAAGCAGGCTATGCCTCCTGACATGCCGCACCAGAACAGTTTAATGAATGACATTTACCAGGCAGTGACAAAGACAGCCGACACAAAATGCTGGAGGAACTCAAGTCAGGCAGCATCTCTGGAGAGGAATAAACAGTTAACAATTGGTGGTGAGACTAACAAAATCATCCAGAATATATCATTCTCCCAAGAATCATGGAAAATCCAAACTGTAAACTACTAGCCCATTTGAACAGGATGTCCTTTTAGAACAGAGATTGGAAGGAATTTCTTCAGCCAGAGGGTAGTGAATCTGTGGTCACCAGAATCATTGCCACAGACTGCTGTGGAGGGCAAATCATTGGGTATATTTAAAGCGACGTTCATAGGTTTTTGATTAGTAAGGGGGTTAAAGATTATGGGAAGAAAGCAGGAGAATGGGGTTGAGGGGATAATAAATCAGCTGTGATGAAATAGCAGAGAAGATTCGATGGGCTAATGACTTAATTCTGCTCCTATGTCAATGTCTTATATAACTGGAATTGGGGTGTTTGGGAACTCTCAAATGACTGGAGAGAAATGTGACATGCACGAGGATATTTGTTATTAGGTCAGAGGACAGACAATGATCAGCTGCTTGCTAGTGACCTCTCCTCCATCATTAGATCAGACGTTGTGAAGCTGACTATCACCCAGTGCTCATTTATATGTGCAAATATCCGATAACAAAGATTTAATCATGCTTCACAAATGTCAAGTAATAATTATTTCCAATCAGAAAAGGTTTAATTATTTCCACTTGACATTCAATGGGAATATATTCAATGAATCAACAATCTGGGAATCACTGTTGTCAGAAATTTAACTGGACCAGATGCACAAAAACAGCAGCTACAGGAGCAAAACAATACCTTAGTAGTATAGAGGAGTGATTCACCAAAACCCCTTCCATTATTTACAAGGCATGTTAGAAATGCAACAGAATATTCCCCACTTGCCTGAAAAGTCCAGCTTCTGCAACAATGAAGAAGCATAACAACATCCAGGACAAAGCAACCTTCAGAATTCATACAGCCTCAGTTATAAGCATTTATTTTCTATAGCACCAAGGCTACAGAGTGTGGCATCTGGAAAGGACAGTGCAGAAAGTGTCTACAAAAGTTCAAGATTCAAGATTATTGTCATTCTTTAGTACACAAGTGTACAGAAAACCAAAATGATTGTTGCTCCAGATCTGATGCAACATAAAAAAGCATAAAGAACACAATAAAAATATATAAATATAAAAGTAATCTTATAAAATATTATGGGCTACTCTTCCCTGATGGGATGGGACAAACAGTCCATAAGCAGAGTGGGTGGGATCCTTCATGATATTGTTGGCCTTTTTCCAGCGACTTTCTAGATATGATCTTCCCAAGTCTGTAAGCTCTATCGCCTAGAAAAAGACAGTAGGGCCATGGGAATACCAACAAATTCCCCACTATACAATACCCTAATTTAGAAATATATTGCTGTTCCTTCACCACTGAAATCAAGGTAGTTCTATCTTAAACCACCATCGCAATACTTTCAACAAAAGCTACAATGGTTCTGCAAAATGGCAATCATGGATGGGCGATAAATACTGAACTTGCCAGCAACATCTACAAAGTAATAATAATCAAAGGATAAGAAAAGAGATAAAGCAAATGACAGAATGAACTGAAAATAAAATGATACAAAAATACCTACAGTGGATAATATTGCAGGAAGTAATAAAATAACCTGATATAAATGGAACAGGAGAGAAGAAACGAAATACATATTAAATTCTCTATACAGCAGTGAACAAAAGCCATGTTAGGCACTGCATGCAACTTTAACAAGTTATTGCTTCTTCTGCAGTGTTGCTCAGTGATAAGCCACTGATCTACTGGTGACAACTGTGCAGCAATTTAAATTGCTGGCTGAACTGGTTACTGCCAAGTACAAGTAAGAGCGAATTAACGTGCCTGCATTTTTTTGCTACCATGAACATAGAAGATAGAAGATCCCTTCTGACACCTGTGTGACTAGTACTAAATCCAATTCTATAAAAAACTCAAGAATGCCAACCGTGCTATTCCACGCCCTCATTTCAGGAAGTCTGATCACCTGGCTGTACTTCTACTGCCCGAGTATAGGCAGAGACTGAAGACTGTAGCACCAGTAGTGAAGACCAAGAAGATATGGACAAGGGAAGCACAGCGGCGCTTACAGGACTGCTTTGTATTGGTGGCCTGAACTGTATTCAGTGATTCACCTTCAAATCTGGATGAGTATGTTGCAGTTGTTACCAACTTCATTAAAACCTGTGTGGTTTTAATGAAAGACTTGCCGTACATCCCAAATCAAAAGCCATAGATGAATCAGGAGGTACGTCATCTGCTGAAGACTAGATCTGTGGTTGTGGAGAAATTAAAATATGGAAGAAAACATTGAACTTGAATGGGTTAGAGACTGTGGAAGCAAACTAATCGTCTTTGTTCTTGCTGTAAGATCAAAGAAATGGAGGCTGCCATTCTGTGCATTGCTCTACATTGTCCATTTCTTGAACCGGAGTTGCTTGGCTTTCGGCATTTAAAGTAGACACAATGATGCTCCAGGTCATCTACTGGATTAGAGATCATGTCCAAATAAGATGACATTTGTGAGATGTTCTTTGGTTAGATATAACATGTAGGTTTCCACACGAGGCTGCTTAACAAGATAAAATCATATGGTGTTACAGGAAAGGTACCAGCATGGATAGAGGAATGGCTGACAGGCAAGAGGCAGCAAGGAGAAATAAAGGGGGCCTTTTCTGGTTGGCTACCAGTGACAAGTGGTGTTCCTCAGGCGTCAGTATTGGGACTAATAACTTTCACATTGTTTTGTCAATGATTTAGATAATGGAATTGATGGCTTTGTGGCAAATTTTGCAGATTATACAAAGGTAGCTATTGGGGTAGGTAGTGCTGAGGAAGAAATGCAATTGTAGCAAGACTTAGCCAAATTGGAAGAATGGCAAAAAAGTGGCAGATGGAATTAAGTATTAGGAAATGTATAATAATGCATTTAGGTAAAAGGAACAATAGTGCAGACTATTATCTAAATGGGGAGAATGTCAAACATCAGAGGTGCAGAGGGCCTTTGGAGTCCTCGTGTAAGACTCCCAAAAGGTTAATTCACAGGTTGAGTCTCTGGTAAAGAAGGCAAATGTAATGTTGGCATTTATTTCATGGGGAATAGAATATAAAAGCAAGGAGATAACGCTGAGCCTTTATAAGACACTAATCAGGCCGCACTTGGAGTATTGTCAACAGTTTTAGGCCCAATATTTCAGAAAGGATGTGTTGTCATTGGAGAGAGTCCAAAGGAGGTTCACAAGGATGATTCCAGGAATGAAGGGGTTAACATATGGGGAGCGTTTGGCAGCTTTGGGGCTGTACTCAATGAAATTTAGAAGAATACAGGAAGATCTCATTGTAACCTATCAAACATTGAAAGGACTAGATATGGTGGATGTAGAGAGGATGTTTTCTATGGTGGGGTGGTATCTGGAACTAGAGGGCACAGCCTCAAAATTGAGGGGCGACCTTTTAGAAAAGAGGTAAGGAGGAATATTTTTATCGAGAGTGTCGTGAATCTGTGGAATATACTGCCACAGACTGCGAGGAGGCCAAGATTGTGGGTATATTTAAAGCCAAAATTGATAGCTTCTCGATTAGTCAGGACATCAAAGAATATGGCAAGAAAGTAGGTGTATGGGGTTGAGTGGGACCCAGGATCAGTCATGATGAAATGGCTGAGCATACTCGATGGACAGAATGAGCTAATTTTGCTCCTAAGTCTTATGGACTGTTGGGGTCTGTGTCTCCAAAGAGTGATTCAAACTGGTTATTGGTTTTGTAAATGATATAAAAGAAACAGCCATAAACTACCACTTGTCACTTGGGGAAGAAGGGTAATAAATGGATGCTAGCTTGGACTAGAGCCCATAAGGTGTTAAAGGTCAGTCAGATGACCCATTGACAATAACACTAAAATGAAACATTTGAACTGGTAAGGAATGAATATAAAAGCAGAGGTTTTCAGATACAAGATAGTGGTAACTTTGGAGTTTTACCATCATAAGAACCCCATGCCCAGGGGCTAGGCAAAGAAGGTTCGATTGTCTGGCCAACAAATATCCAATATTTCAATGCTATATATTGGAAAAGTGGTCTGAGTGAGTAGTGGTACAGCGAGAACAGTAGCATTCATGTTTTACGTTATTGGCCTGGGGGTCAACATAGTTAGGTTGTTTCTGCAGAGACAGTAAAGAGCACACTTTGATTAGTTAAGAGTTGCTTAGTGAACTTCCTAACCTACTGTAGTTCCATTGATGAATGGTTAACAAACCTGTACTATGTCAAAATATCAGGATAGTTCACACAACCTGGTGCATCACATAGGTGGGAACTGTTTCCACTTACTTGCACGTGAGCTCAGGGTTTCCACTACTAGGCAGCTGGAGACTAGAGTTACATGCCAAGAGGTTATGCTCCCACAGGGAGAAATAATACTTGAAAGGTCATGAAGAAAAGCAAAGTTCAGAAACTGTCATGACCATAAACCAAGATGCCAGGAACTGTACATGGGTTACAACAAAATACAGAAATATTGCTATTGCAAGATATTTCACAGTTAGGTAACATTTTTGTAAAGGTCTTCCCAATTCCTACATGATTATTTCACTCTGTACTGCGGGGAGTGGAAGGGGGGAAACAAGTTGTACTTCATACTGTAATTAACAGCACAATTGCAGGCAGTTAATGCAATCCTATAATCAGATAAGGAGATTGAGAGGGGATCTGATTGAAACATATAAGATTATTAAGGGATTGGACAAGATAGAGGCAGGAAATATGTTCCAGATGCTGGGAGAGTCCAGTACCAGAGGGCATGGTTTGAGAATAAGGGGTAGGTCATTTAGGACAGAGTTAAGGAAAAACTTCTTCTCCCAGAGAGTTGTGGGGGTCTGGAATGCACTGCCTTGGAAGGTAGTGGAGGCCAGTTCTCTGGATGCTTTCAAGAAGGAGCTAGATAGGTATCTTATGGATAGGGGAATCAAGGGATATGGGGACAAGGCAGGAACCGGGCATTGATAGGAATTGATCAGCCATGATCTCAAAATGGCAGTGCAGGCTCGAAGGGCCGAATGGTCTACTTCTGCACCTATTGTCTATTGTCTATTGTCTATTTTCAAGAGCTATGGAGGAGCTTAGGAGAACGATGGCGCCTAATGGTGACTCCTTTGCTTGCATCTACAGAAACAGCATTGTTTCTATCATTAATATCTCTATATTTCTCTTTCAGGATTCTTTTGAAGACCCTGACCTGGAGTTACACACCAACTTCGGTTCTTTGCGGGAATGGGGCCCATTCTTGGGGTGTCACCACTGGCCACTATTTGACATGGCCTAGAAGATTGGCGCGCCTTCAGGGTTCCAGGATTTTGTGGCTCTGGAGGCAGTCGGACATGAGGTGCCGCCTCAGGAAACAGCTGTGTGTGTCGTGGGAGACGGGAGATTGAAAGCAGTAAACATACTGCTGGCTATGTGCCCAGGGGCCTGAGTTCTTTGGGCACAGTGCTTGGAAAAAGCGACACAGCAGACTTTTAACAATGTAAACCAGCGAGTTGTTTGTTATGTGTCCCTTGTCGCTGTGAAATGGAGACACACCTTTTCCCTCATTGGGGGAGAATGGGGGAGATTGATGGGGGAGGCGAGCCTGTAGTATGTCAACAAGTAGTCTTTGTGATACTGCAAGACTGTCTTTATTGATGCTTTGCTGCGCGCTTGAGTGCTCAGTGGCGGGCACTGATGCTTTTTTGCTGGTGGGGAAGGGGGAGTTGTTGCTTATCGGTGGGTGGAGGGAGCTGGTGGGGGGGCTATGGTCATTCATTCTTTGGGGCATTCTGTTTTCATGGATGTTTGCAAAGAAAAAGAACTTCATGACGTATATTGTATAAATTTCTGACATTAAATGTATCTTTGAAACCTTTGAATAAAAACCTGAGATTGTAATCCCTGGATTACTCCAAGAGCCACAGAGCAGCAAGAGATGAAATTAAAAATAAGACTTGATACACACTGCAGGAGGGAGAGATTCATATTCCAGGTATGCTGGGACCTATTTTGGGGATAAGCAGCAGCTATGCAAAAGGGGAAAGATGCAACTTAAGAAACAGATACCAATACTTCTGAGGAGGAAGTACTTGATCACTTTTGGGATCAAGGAGGATCTAAACTGAATTGGCAATACAGATAGAATGAAAGAGTGTCAGATAACACTAGAGACAGAAGTAGTACCAATATTAACACAAGCAGATTAAGAAAGATTATGTGGACTTTAAAGACAAATATAGAATCAAAATCAGATTTATTATCACTGATATATCATGTGAAATTTATTATTTTGCAGCAGCAGTACTGTGCAAAGACAACAATCTATAAATTACAAAAATAAATAAATAGTGTATAAAGGAATAATGAGGTACGTATACAGTGGCATACAAAAGTTTGGGCACCCCTGGTCAAAATTTGTTACAGTGAATAGTTAAGTGTGTAGAAGATGAACTGATCTCCAAAAGCCATAAAGTTAAAGATGAAACATTCTTTTCAACATTTTAAGCAAGATTAGTATATATTTTTTGTTTTGTACAATTTTAGAGCGAGAAAAAGGAAAAAGGCACCTTGCAAAAGTTTGGGCACCCCGAGAGATTTGAGCTCTCAGATAACTTTTACCAAGGTCTCAGACCTTAATTAGCTTGTTAAGGCTATGGCTTGTTCACAGTCATCATTAGGAAAGGCCAGGTGATGCAAATTTCAAAGCTTTATAAATACCCTGACTCGTTGTCACAACAATCAGCAGCCAGGGGCTCCTCTAAGCAGCTGTCTAACACTCTGAAAATTAAAATAAATGATGCTCACAAAACAGGAGAAGGCTATAAGAAGATAGCAAAGTGTTTTCAGGTAGACGTTTCCTCAGTTCATAATGTAATTAAGAATGGCAGTTCACAGGAACGGTGGTGGTCAAGCTAAGGTCTGGAAGACCAAGAAAACTTTCCGAGAACTGCTCATAGAATGGCTAGAAAGGCAAATCAAAAGCCCCATTTGACTGCTAAAGACCTTCAGGAAGATTTAGCAGACTCTGGAGTGGTGGTGCACTGTTCTACTGTGCAGCAACACCTGCACAAATGTGACCTTCATGGAACAGTCATTAGAAGAAAACCTTTCCTGCATCCTCACCACAAAATTTAGCATCAGAAGTTTGCAAAGGAACATCTTTTTTAAAAAAAAAATTTTTTATTAGTTTTTCAAAACATTTTACAAAATTAAAAACCCCAAATCCCAATGAGGAGCATTAATACAGTGCAAGATTAAGCATACAATAACAATATGCTACAAAGGAAGAGAATTTAACAAAAAAGCACCTAAATTAAAGACAAGTGAGCTTAGTGTCCTCCCCAAGCCCCACAACACAAGAAAAAAACAACAACAACTCCAGACCAACCACCACACAGTATAAAGAGTATAAGTCCGGACAGTCAAACTCCCAGACTGTGAATACACTTAGCAACAGAGGATAATAATGCCTACTGTCAGAAAAAAAGGGAGCTGAAAGCAAGGGACCGAAAAGAAGAGAAAAAAAAGAAAAAAAAACCCTAGTCAAGAGGAAGGTTATGAAAGTACTCGATAAAAGGTCCCCAGACCTTATGGAACTGCAAAGGAACATCTAAACAAACCTGATGCATTTTGGATACAAGTCATGTGGACTGATGAAGTGAAAATAGAATTTTTTGGCTGCAATGAGCAAAGGTATGTTTGGAGAAAAAAGGGTGCAGAATTTCATGAAAAGAACACCTCTCCAACTGTTAAGCACAGGAGTGGATCAATCATGCTTTGGGCTTGTTTTGTAGCTAGTGGCACAGGGAACTTTTCACTGGTAGAGGGAAGAATAAATTCAATTAAATACCAGCAAAATTCTGGAAGCAAACATCACACCGTCTGTAAAAAAAAAGTTGAAGATGAAAAGAGGATGGCTTCTACAACAGGATAATAATCCTGAACACACCTCAAAATCCACAATGGATTACCTCAAGAGGTGCAAGCTGAAGGTTTTGCCATGGCCCTCACAGACCCCAACCTATACATCATCGAAAATCTGTGGATAGACCTCAAAAGAGCAGTGCATGCAAGACGGCCCAAGAATCTCACAGAACTAGAAGCCTTTAGCAAGGAAGAATGGACGAAAATCCCCCAAACAAGAACTGAAAGACTCTTAGCTAGTTTCAGAAAGTGTTTACAAGCTGTGATACTTGCCAACAGGAGTGTTACTAAGTACTCACCATGCAGGGTGCCCAAACTTTTGCTTTGGGCCCTTTTCCTTTTTTGTTATTTTGAAACTGTAGAAGATGGAAATAAAAAAGTAATCTTGCTTAAAATATTAAAGAAATGTATCATCTTTAACTTTATGCTTTTTGGAAATCAGGTTATCTTTTACTCGCTTAGCTACTCACAGTAACAGAAATTTTGACCGGGGTGCCCAAACTTTTGCATGCCACTGTATCTGTAAATACACAATGTGGCAAATAAGGATGTTGAGCTACAAAAATAAATACTCCTATGGGAATATGATGTTGCCTCAATAACACTAATGTGGCTTAAAAGTAATGATGAATGAGCTTTTAATATTTACAGATGCAATACATTGAGAAATTATAGGAATGAAAAGAAGGGACTAATGATTAGGGAAGATAATACATTGTTTGAAAATAGGGCAGCCTTGAGCAGTCAAGCAGAGAATACATTTAGTTACATTATAGGTTAAAAGCAAAAATGTAATAAACTTACTACTAAGGAGATGCTATGAGCTTACAAATAGTGAAAGAACGAGGAGCATATCAGCAGGGAAAACAGGCATGCAAGTACAACAGACGTGCAATACTGGAGACTTGGCTTAAGACTCAGAAAAAGAACATGTGAATAAAAAGTAAAAGCACAAATGGTAATTCAAAAATCTTCTACCACCTTTTAAATAACAAGATGGGTGGGTCCTATTGGGATCAACAATGGCAATATATACCTCAAACTGCAAGTCAAAGCACAGATATTTAATGAGAGTTTTACAATGATATTTCTTATGTAAGTGAAGGCTAAGAAAATATCAAAATAATTGGAGGTAATGAATGAAGTGGAAACTGACAGGGGCAATATGCTGCAAAGGGTGGCAATATTGATAATGCAGGCAAGTCAGATGGTCTGGAGGGCTTACATTCCAAATTGTTAAGGTAAGTTGAGGTGCAAATAATAGCAGTGCTTCCAATAATCTTCCTATAGAATAGGGATAGGAACAGAAAGGAGAAAATGTAACACCTTCTTCAAGAAGAGGTGCAAGGACATTCTCAGTAACCCAAATACTATTGGTCTAACAGTGAGGAGTCAAATTTTAGAAACAATAATCAGGAAACAAATAAGTGGAGAGGTTTAAACTTAAGGACAGTCAGCAATAATTTGTAAAAAGCAGAGATTTTGATGAAAACACAGAGAAAGTTGATAAAGGAAATACTGTGCCTATAAGCAATTCACAATGTAAAAAACACCTCATTAACAAAGTTAAAGTTAGTGAAATAGAAGGGCTAGTACAGTTTGAATTAAAAATATTGGATTGTAACAAGTCATGAGAAATGGTTGCTCTTTTAGTCTGGTGTATTGTGCTCTCCATGGAGAGTGCTAAACCACACATTTTCAATATAAATGCACATTTTACTGGAATACAGAGGAAAATTCTTTAAAAGCTCCAGTGATACCAAGGTTAGAAATATGGCAGTTACTAATCAACAATAAGACAAATACAATAGTCAAGCAGAATGGGTTTTAACACAAAGCATGAGGTGTCTGTATGGAGTTTGCACATTGTCTCTGTAAGCATATGTGTTTCCCTGGGTGCTCCAGTTTCCTCCCAAAGTTATAGTGTGGTTGTAAGATACTGTCGGCCACAAGTTAACATACTCCAGCTGATAGATGAAAGAATCAGGAGGGTGTTCATGAGTACGTGAGAGATAATAGGTTACATAGAAATAACATGGATTAATTGACCGGAAGGCTCTAAGTGCCTCTAAAGATTCAATGGGTCAAACATCCCCTCTTAATGTTGTAAACAAATGCGAAATAGATAAAGCTGACAATTAACTTACAAATGGAATAGTACAGTGGTGTAGCGGTTGGCCTAATGCTATTACAGTACCAGCAATCAGCCACCAGGGTTCAATTCCTGTCACTATCTGTAAGGAGTTTGTACATCCTCCAAAGATTTACACATTCCAAAGATTTACAGGTTAGAGTTACTAAATTGTGGGCATGCTAAGTTTGCATCGGGAGCATGACAACAGTTCCTGGCTGTCCCCAGAATATACTGTATGTGAATTGTGTTAGTTGTTGGTATGAAAGATGCATTTCACTGTATACTTCAGATTGTGCCCACTACCCAATGACAGAAGGACTAGAGACACAGAGTTGAGGCTTTAACAAACAACTTAAGAAGATGTGAAGACACAAGAGATTATGCAGACGCTAGAAATCCAGAGCAACACATAAAGTTCCAGAGACAAGACCCTTCAACTGGATTGGAAACGAAGGGGACAGAAGCTAGAATAAGGAGGTGGAGGGAGGGTGAGGAGGAGGAGAATACAGTTAGCAAGTGATAGGTGAGAGCAGGTGAAGGAGGGCTGGGCAGGTAGAGGAGCTGGGAGGCAGTGTGGAAGTGGTGAAGGGCTAAGTAAGGAATCTAATAGGAAAGGTCAGTGGATTAAAAGGGAAAGAAATGGGAAACCAAAAGGAGATAATGGGCAGGTTGTGAGGGGAAGGTTGAGAGAGTAATCAGAATTGGGAATAGAAACCAGACCAGAAAACAGACCTAACCAGTTCCCCTCTACCACCTTCTTCCATCTGGTGGAATTGGTTCTCACCCTCAACAATTTCTCTTTGAACTCCTCCCACTTCCCCCAAATCAATGGTGTAGCCGTGGGCACCTGCATGGGCACTGGTTATGCCTTTTTATCAGCTATGTAGAACAATCCATGTTCCAGTCTACAGTGGTAATGCTGTCCAATACTTTCTCCTCTACACTGACAAGTTTATTAATACTGCCTCCTGCACCTCTGCTGAACTTGTCATTTTCATCAACTTTGCTGCCAAATTCCACCCTGGCCTCAAATATATTTGTCCCATCTCTGACACCGCTCTCTCCTTTCTCATTCTATCTCAATCTTCCATCTCCAGAGACACTATCCACTGACATCTTTTACAAACCTAACAGAAAACGAACAGGTGTTCAGCAAGTATACCTGCATTCAACTGTTCTCCCCCTCTTCTCACCGTTACCATCAGGCAGGAGGTTCAGGAACCTTGGGTCCCACATCACCAGGTTCAGGAGCAACTGTTGCCCTGCAGCCATTAGGCTCCTGGATAGGCTTCACCCATCACAACGCTGAATGGGTTCTATAACTGCGGACTCACTTTTGGGGACCCTGCAATTCATGTTCCATGTGTTTTTGTTTGCTTTTTTCCCCCCCACTACTTGCACATTTTGTCCTATTTTGCAAATTTTAAATACTCCTGTCTCTTTGTGTGTTTTTTAGTGAATTCTATTGTGTTTCGTTGTTTAGTGAGTGCCTCCAAAATGAATCTCAAGGTTGTATATGAAGTACATACTTTGATAACAAATTTGAACTTTGAAATATATCTCTTACCATCCTGTCATTTGTAAAAATGCTTCTTCCCTTCTCTCAGCGTTACCATCTCTGCCACATTTGTTTTCAGGATGAGACTTTCCATTCTAGAACACTTGAGATGTTACCTTTTCTTTCAAAAAAAAAGAACAGGATTTCCCTTCCACCACCAACATTGATGCTGCTGTCAAGTGCATCTCCTCCATTTTCTGCACATCTGCCCTCACCCCATCCTCCAGCTGTCATAATAGAGATGGGGGTCTCCTTGTCCCTGTCAACCACCCCACGAACCTCCATATCCAGCACATCATTCTACATAACTTTCACTATTTCCAACAGAAACCTTCTAAGTACATTTTTCCTTCCCCCTTCTGTTTTCCCTAGGGCTCACTCTTTATGTGACTCCCTTTCTTTACTTATCCTTCTGCATTGATCTCCCTCCTGATACTTAACCCTGCAAGTATAACAAAGGCTATACCTGCCCCTACACTTCCACCTTCTCTACCGTTCATGGTCCCAGATAGTACTTCCCAGTGAAGCAATGCTTCACTTGCGAGAGTCTTTCGGGGTCATCTATTATATCTGATGTTCCCGGTGCAACTCCTCTACATTAGTGAAACCCAGTGTACACTGGGAGACCGCTTCATTAAACACCTTTGTTCTGTCTGTCACAATAGCCAGGATCTCCCAGTGGCTATTCATTTCAATTTGACTTCCCATTTCCACACTGATGTGTCTGTTTATGGGCTCCTTTACACAACAATGAGGTTGACCTCAAGTTGGAGGAGCAATAGCTCATACTCTGTTTGGGTAGCCTTCAAACTGATGTCATTAACATCAACTTCACTAACTTCTGGCAATTATTCAACTCCGCATACCCACCACCTTCTTCTCTTTTTCCATCTCTCGCTGTGGTTATCTTCTCACCCACTTTCTTATCTACTCAGACAGCACTGTTGAAAGAAAATCCTGACACTGAAGGATGCTCACAGACAGAATATGTAAAGACCACACAAAATGAACACTGTAAAAAGTCTAATAAAAGAAGTGTGGTAAGGGTCCAACATACAAAAAAAAGCATTCCAGAAAAGTACTCAATGACTATATCCAAAGGTTTAACCATTTATCCTTGGCTTATCCTTGGCATTCAACAGCATTACTATCAGTAAATATCCTTAGATTCACTATTGGTCAGAAACTTAAATGGAAGTCATAAAGGCTCCAAGCCATACACCTATGGCTTTCCATCATCTACAAGGCATGTCAGGACTCTGATGGAATACTCTCCACCAACCCATGAGTGTAGCAGAGATTCAGATTCAGTTACTGTACATTGAAACATACAACGAAATGTTCATTTGAATTAACAACTGACACAACCCAAGGATGTGCTAGGAGTAGCCCACATATTCTGGCACCAATAAAGCGTGCGTACAATGTTCACAGAACAGCAATAACAACAACATCAGAAAAGCCATTTCTCTCCCTCCCACCCATCCACAAAGACAGCCCTCTACTCCCAGGACAAGTCATCTTCAGGATTTCAGCCTCTAGTGGTCTCTGACTTTGCAGACATTGGGCCTGTGACATCGCCAGCAGACTGGCAGATTCAAGGTTCGGCCATCAGGCCTTGACTTCAAATTGAACTTTGGGCTTCAATCTTCATTATCAACCTCAGGACTTCCTGATAACAATGAATGAGGACCCCAAACTTCAGCGATCCAACGCCGGACTCAAACTCTAGTCTCAGCAACTCATATCTCAGAGGTCACCAGCCTTTGTCCTCACTAGACAGCCAGCCTAACATCCAACCATAGATCAACACGTACAAATACGCTGGATGAACTCAGCAAGTTGGGCAGCATCCGTTGAAACGAGCAGTCAATGTTTCGGGCCGAGACCATAGATGTCCACTGTCACAAGCCATCGTTGCCTTTCAAGCTTAGAATCCAATTTGACTTCTAATTCCCCCATATCCCTGTCTCTAAACCCTAACCTGACCCCTAACTCCTCTGTCCCCATACCATCCCTACAAACCTAAAGCTCTGACAACACTTGAAAAAGCTGACACCACTCAGGACAATGCAAACCCACTAGTTTCACCTCATCCTCCTTACTAATCATTCACTGCCACCAGCCCAAATACAGTTATGTAATAGCAACATATGCACTGCTCTTGTTCTGCAGACTATTTAGACTGAACCTCTTAAATCTGAAAGAGAACCAAAATAACAGGAAAAATTCACTACCCCTGATAATTCCCCTCCAATTAATGTTTTTCTCTGACCTAGAAATATATTGCTCTGCATTCATCACTGTAGGTATAAATGTTGGAACTCCCCAACCATCTGCACTGTGAGAACACCTTCACCAGAAACACTGCTGCCTTTGTCTAAGGCACTTCACAACCATGTTCTCAAGAGCAATTAATATAGGCTGTACATGCTGGATTTGCTGTGGCTGTCAACGTTCTGTGAGCAAATTACTTTCCCAAATAAAAACAAGAATAGCTGCACATCAATCAAAATATCTAGATAATGTGTTTCATAAAATAGCAAGAAATTCATCAGTGTACTGGTGTGGCAGAATACAAATGCTTAAGCAGCCACTGAAACCTCTACAGTGGCAACACTTAGGGAAGTGACTTCAAGGTGTGCTTCCAGACCTAGGCTGCTATTACAGTCACATCAGCATCAGGAGTCCACTATCCAAACAGTCACCATCTTCGACATCACAGAACACAGCTTCACACAAAAAGATAAGATTAACTTTTCTTGTCACATGTATACTGAAGCCTGCAGTGAAATGTCTGTTTTCAGTCAAATCAAATCAGCAAAAATTGTGCTGGGCAGTCCACAAGTGTTGCCACACTTCCACCGCCAACATAGCAGGCCCACAACTCATTAACCCTTATGATATGACTTTGGATTGTGGGAAGAAACTGAAGCGCCTGGAGGAAGCACACACTGCCACGGAAAGAATGAACAACCTCCTTACAGACAGCAATGGGAATCGAATTCTGATCCTACAGCTGGCACCTGTAAAGCACTGCATTAACCACTTCACTACCGTGCAGAAAATGGTGAAGCAGCAGACTGAAATGCTGTGATGAACTTGCAGCTTCCTAGAGCAACTCTTCAACCAACAGTCCTCATGAAGCTCCGTGACCTCCAAGAAACATGACACCTTAATGACTTAAGTGTCACAGACTAAAATTAGCTAATATTGCAATGGGTTGGAAGTACTCTGCAGAGTCCACCATAACTATCAAAGCTGCATTAATAAACGAGAAAATCAGCAGATGCTGGAAATGCAAGCAACACACACAAACTTTAGAAATGCTGACAGTGATCTACAGCATTCTCTATCCCCTTTTTCAACACAATCTGGATAATCAGAAGGAAGCTCACAGAAAATGGTGCAGGAACTCCATTTACTTATTCAGCGATGCAGTGCTTTACAGGAGCCACCTGCAAAATCAGAATCCCAACACACCCAACAAACTTCATTAACCTAACCTAAACACGGGACAATTTACAAAGATCAATTAACTTGCCCAGTATGTCTTTGGACTGTGGGGGGGGGGGGGGGGGGTGGTTGGGAAAGTGAACCGGAGGAAACAGAGGAAACCCACCCATTCCACTGGGAGGATGAATAAAGACAACTTACAGAACAGAACCGGAATTGAACTCAGAATTCAGTCTATCCTTATCTGTCTGTGATAACAATGTACATCAACAGCTCCAAACGGTATTCTGAGCTCACTTGGCTGCAGATTTTCTCAAGCTCAGTGAGCAGAGACTCTGTATTGCCAACTAAGAATGCAAGCTTACTAATAAACAGTATGTAATTTCAACTGTGTTTGACAGTTATTCCCTGGGTCTGAACCTAAAGGCCTCTGGGAGAGAGGCAGATCGACATCTTAGCACTTACGAGCACAGTCCCAATATGTGGTACACCACTCACCAAAACTGAATAAGTAGATGGACAAACCTTTGGGGTGAATCAGAAACGATCAAGCCCATAAGGTAGGCTTTAATCTTGGTTCCTCTCTGCTCTCTGGCAACTATGTTCCCTCATTTTGGCAGGGAAAATCCACTGACACGACTCAAAGGGAACAGTAAATTAAGACAGGCGGTTTGAGTTTCCCGGAACAGCAAGTCAAGATGTGAGGTTCAAGTCCCCCAGAATAGTAAGTCAAGAAGTCCCCCGGAATACAATGGGTGCTCACTTAGGCAAAGGGGGTGGGGGAGTAGTCCGTTACAGAAAATAACAGACAAGTATCCAGACAATGAAAAGAAACTGAGATAAATGTCATTCCGATTGTTTAAACACATGTGAAAAGACAATTGGCTTGCAGGAGGTGCATTTGATTTAAATTTAATGTGGCAGGCGAAACAGAGAATATGGAAAGGGAAGGCAGGGAAAGAGTATGTTCGCCTGATTGGCCTGTGGCGACAAGAGGTAGAAATGAAAGATGACATACAAATTAAATCGTTGGACCTATAACACTAAGCGAAGAGGGCTAGATGTACATGATAAAAGAGGCAATCCTAGGAGTTGGCAAGAGTTGAGAGCGATTTGTGAAGAATGGGATAAGGGACAGAAACCGACAAAGGAGACGGGGAAAGAAATTGTATCAGAGACAAAACATACTGGCCATGGAAGATTGAATAAAGGGAAAAGGGAAATGGAAAATAAAAATAATTCTGGGGTACCCTGCCTCTATCCAGATATACCGACTGATTCCTCAAACGATACTGATGATGACTGGGAATGGGTAAGGCGACCTCATAATCCCGCTGTACTATCCACAGCTGCGTCGTCGCCTGTTTTACTACAGTCAGGTTCCCCACCCCCATATGGTTCTCACCCTGGTGCCTGACTCACCAATTCAACAGTCATTGCATCGCCACTGACCAGTGTAGTTCCTCCAGAATAGTTGGGAAGCCCAATACCCATTTCCCCCCGCACGCGCAGTCGGACTGGACCTCTCCCCGATTGTCTCTTCACCATTGTCAGATCTGACCAACAGGCGAATACTATCTGCTACGATAATTTCAAAGGTAAAAGGACTTACTTTCTGGGCAATAACACCTGTATCTTTAAACAACAGCTGAAGCACTGCGCCCCCCGAACAGAATCAATGGGTTTGCAGGGAAAGGATCTACTTGTGGCTCCCAGTATAGACAGCTAGTTGACGGGATACCCAACAAGAGAGTAGAAATTGGATAGGATGCTGCTTCCTGGCTTACCTTGTACCCCATATGCAAATGCTGAAAACCCTGGACAAGCAACCTTCCCTCCTACGGCAAAAGCGAGGAATCTCACAACTGGAGTGCTTCTGGATGATAACTTTCCCCTTCTATGGGGCCACCCACAATTCAAGGGAAATCATCAACCTTGTCACAGTTTTGGAGGAGATAGCCAGTAGTACCGCTAAGGCTATGGATGGTGTCCAGGATCAGGTGAGGGCCATTACTGCTGAAACAATGGCACTATGACAGACTGTCTTACAGAACTGAATGGCCCTTGATTTTGTTCTGGCTGAAAAAGGAGGTGCATGTGCAGTTATAGGACAAGAGCTCTGCACCTGCATCCCAGATGAATCAGAGAATATCACCTCTCTCTCCGTTCACATTTAACAGGAAATAAAATCTGTAAAACTGGGGCCGACCTACATGACTTTAACTCAAAAGGAGGATGGAGGCTCTTCAGTGGCATCTTCGCAGGATGGTGGGGTATACTGATACATTATGCTATCATCATCGCATGAGTAATCGTAATTGCACTTTTCCGATGTTTATGGCCCCTTGTCAGCCAGTGCTTTTGCCCTATACCCACATGGATATTTATACAAAGAGCTCCCCTAGAAGAAAGGAGACCTCAGAGGGACCAAGGTGCAGCTGATGAGGATGGAGACTACGATGGTGCGGAAAGCCCTTCGGCCTATCCCAAGGGTTACTATCCACCTTTCTTACATGACTATGAAAATTAAGATGTACAACAACCCCGACATTGATAATCCTAGTTGTCATGGAATGACAAAAGAAAGGAATAAGGAATTATATGCAGAATTAAAAGGGCTAGAATCTAACTGACTTATTGGCAGCTTGACAAGTCATTCTGTGAGAATAATGTATGAACGAAGAAGTGTTTGTTCCATGAGAAGCTTCTCGGTTTACCCTTATCTGTCTGTGATAACAATGTATATCAACAGCTCCAAACAGTATTCTGAGCTCACTTGGCTGCAGATTTTCTCAAGCTCAGTGAGCAAAGACTCTGTGTTGCCAACTAAGAACACAAGCTTGCTAATAAACAGTATGTACATTTCAGTAAACTGTGTTTGACAGTTATTCCCTGAGTTTGAACCTAAAGGCCTCTGGGAGAGAGGCAGATCGACACTCTGTCATAGTGGATGTAACTCTCAACAGCATTGCCTTCATTTCCTGTGTCTGCTCTCATCCCATCTGTCCCAGAAAAGTACAATGATAAAGTTTTCTGATAATCAGCTTTCACGCCACCAGCCTTCACATTCAATACCGTGCCTATAAAAAGTATTCACACCCCTTGGAAATATTCATGTTTTATTGTTTTACAGCCTGGAATCACAGTGAATTAATTTGGCTTTTTTGACACTAATCAACAGGGATCCAAATTGATTACAAATGTAAAACACAAAAGAATTGATTACATAAGTAGTCAACCTTCACCCCCACCCCCTTTTAATATGACACGCTAAATCGTCACTGGTGCAGCAAAATGGTTTTAGAAGTCACATAATAATTTAAAAGGAGATCACTGTGTACAGTCAAGGTGTTTCAATTGATTATATTTTAAAAAAAACACCTGTATCTGGAACGTCCAACTACTGACGAGTCAGTATCCTGGCAAACACTACACCATAAAGAAAAAAGAACACTCCAGGCAACTCCATGAAAAGGTTACTGAAAAAGCACAAGTCAGGAAATGAATACAAGGAAATTTCCAAGTCACTGAATATCCCTTGGAGTACTGTTAAATCAACCATCAAGAAAGGAAAAGAATATGACACAGCTGTAAACCTGCTTAGAGAAGACAGTCCTCAAAAACTGAGTGACCGTGCATAAAGAGGACTAGTGTCGGAGGCCACCAAGAGACATGTGACAACTCTGGAGGAATTACAAGCTTTGTAGGCTAAAATGGAAGAGACTGTGCATACAACAACTATTGCTCGAGTGCTTCACCAGTCGCAGTTTTATGGGAAGAGTGCCAAAGAGAAAGCCACTGTGGAAAAACTCACATCAAATCTCAGCTCCAGTTCAGGAGAAGGCTGCGGGAGACTCTGAAGTCAGCTAGAAGGTTCTAATGTCTGATGAAACCAAAACTGAGCTTCTTGGCCATCAGACTAAACTCTATGCTTTGCGTAAGCCAAACACGGCACATCATCAAACACACATCATCCCTACTGTGAAACATGGTGGTGGCTGCATCATCCTGTGGGGATGATTCACTGCAGCAGGCCTTAGAAGGCTTGTGAAGGTAGAGGGTAAAATGAATGCAGCAAGATACAGGGAATTCCTAGAGGAAAACCTGATGCAGTCTGCAAGAGATCTACAACTGGGGAGAAGATTTGTTTTTAAAGAAGACAATGACCCCAAGAATAAAACCAAAGCTACACAGAAGTGGCTTAAAAACAACGAAGTTAATGTCCTGGAGAAGCCAGACCTCAATCCAATTGAAAATTTGTGGCTGAACTTCCGATCCCCATGCAATCTGACAGAGCTTGAGTAGTTTTGCAAAGAAGAATAGGGAAAATTTGCAGTGTCCAGATGTGCAAAGCTGATAGAGACGTATCTACACAGAATCAAGGCTGTAATTGCTGCCAAAGGTGTATCTACTAAATACTGACTTGAAAGGGGTGAATACTTAGGCAATCAACTATTTTGTATTTTATATTTGTAATTAATTTAGATCATTTTGTAGAGATCTGTTTTCACTTTGACACAGAAGAGTCTTTTTCTGTTGATCAGTGTCAAAAGTAAACAGTGATTCAATGTTGTAAAACAATAAATCATGAAAACTTCCAAGGGAAGGGTGAATCTTCTTATAGACACTATATAAGGAAGAGGCTGGACTAGCACTGCAAAGTGGCAGCACCAGAAAGTCCTTAAGAATAAAGGAGCCCACGTGATGGGCAAATGGGATAGGAGATGGTACTACAGAAATTAGGTAAACCAACAACAAAATTACTTCACTGAAGATGTATCATTTCTGCCAAGTCGAGAACATTATCTGGTTAGAAAATGTGGTCATCAAATGGGTTTTAGAAGCAAGAAACAAACTGTAGCATATATATTTGAGGTTCTAAGAGCATTAAACAGTGAAATTTGGTCAGAAATTATCAAGGAAAGAAAACAGTGAGTTAAGTACAGGGATGTTTACTCAGTAGTCAAGCTTACATCTGGAAGCAATGTAGGACACAGGTCTGGGTACCTAATGTAGATGTGAAAGTTGTTTCATCTAACAATGGAACAGAGGCACCAATTTCTGTTGATCAGTGTCAAAAAAAGCTAAATTCAATCCACTGTGATTCAATGTTGTAAAACAATAAAACATGAAAACTTCCAAGGGGGTGAATACTTCTTATAGATACTGTACATCATCCTTCACAATTTCCACCAGCTCCAACATGATCCCTCCTCAAGTCACATCTTTCCATCTCCTCACCTTTCCACATTCCATAGGGACCACTCTCTTCATAACTTATGGATCCACTTTTCCATTCCCATTCACCACTTCCCATCTCACAGCACCTTCTCATGTGACTGGAGATGTTGCAACATCAGTCCATTCATGATTTTCCTTCCCAGACCGACATCAAGAATTATTCCACTCAAAACAGTGATCCACCTGCATTTTTTTCCCAATCCATACCCTGTCAAGATATACTGATTCAGATATACTAAGGATATTTTAGATATTCTCAGATAAACATGTGGATGATAGAAAAATGAAGTGCTATTTAGGAAGGATGGGAAGATTGATCTTAAAAAGTAGGCCAAAGGGCTTATATTGCGCAGTAATGTTCAATGTCTTTGCACTGCATTTGGTGTTCCTATATGTCTCCTCTACATTACAGAAACCAAACTCAGAATGGTGCTCACCTTGCAGAGCAGCTGTGCTCAGTCTGCAAAAATGACTCTGGGCCTCCCGTTGCCTGCCTTTTTGATTCACCATCCCACATCCACTGTGACCTGCTGCACTGTTAAAAGGAGTTCGGCATAAGCCCAAGGCACATCAACTCATTGCTTGTCCAGGTATATTGAAATAACTTCAAAAAACTTGGTCTTTCTTACTGCTTGCATCAGGATTGGCCACTTGTGCCTGCCATTCTCACTTTTATTTTGTATAATGTGTCCTGTTGTGCCAGACTATATACAATATAACCTAAATATTAACAAAAATTTACACAAAGGAGCTCAAATGTCTATTCAATGGCTACGTCATTTCACCGTATTAAATAATTCCTCTGTTTCAACCACTGCAGTCCTCTGCTTTTTTACTGCTCAGACCACAGAGATTCTCATTTCTAATGGAGTACTGTATCTTCAACCTGCAATGTTAACTTGTTTTCTTTTCAGAGATTCTGCTTAACTGGCTGAGTTCTTCCAGCATTTCTGGGGTTTTTTGTCTCTCCCTCTGTAGAGATTTTATATCACTGTAGCGGTGTGCTACACACAGTGCTGGAATAACGACATGCAGACGGTGAGTTGCAGTTGCGTAAAAGATTTATTCAAACTTTGCGGCCTCGCTTTTAAGCCTTCCCGTTTCCGCCTCCCCGGGCGCATATTCACAGTCCCTTCCCGCGCGTGGGCTTTTCCCCTTGCTGGTGAGAAGGCCTGGCGCCCTTTTTGGGGCCGGCCTCAATGCCGGCGCGCGCCATTTGTGAGCCGGTGAGTGCGCTGGAAAGTGGGTCACTACTTTACTCACAACGTGTGATATTAACACAACAAACAAAAAGACTTTTGTCAAATTATATTGGACATCGCAAAGATCTTAACTGGAGAAAATATGCGAGCAGAGTATTTCAAGAGCATAAAAGGTACACCAAAAAGGATGGTGAGATGGAAGGGATGGGGTGTAAATGGCAAGCATAGTGCTGTGATTGGTATGCATCAATTCAGGAATAGTCTCCCGAGTGAGAAGCTAGCATGATCCATCACTGAAACAAATCAATAGAGATGCTAATGTATAAGAAATGGTAAGAAGCTACAACTACAACAGAGTTCATGTTTGGATAGTAACACTGCACATGCCAAGCACATCAAAAGCATAAATCTCCATATTGTTGAGCAATTAGTGCATAAACATTTCCATCACAAAACAAAAACATTGTGCCACATAATGCAATCTCTAGGACTATGGCTCCATCCCATGATAAAGAAAATTAGATACAAGTTTGCTGTCCACCCAAAGATAACTACAGCGACCTTAAGAGAGCAAACACGAGGAAATCTGCAGACACTGGAAATTCAAGCAACACACACAAAATGCTGGTGGAACGCAGCAGGCCAGGCAGCATCTATAGGGAGAAGTACTGTCGACATTTCCGGCCGAGACCCTTCGTCAGGGCTAAATGAAAGGAAAGATGTTAAGAGATTTGAAAGTAGGAGGGGGAGGGGGAATGCAAAATGATAGGAGAAGACCGGAGGGGGTGGGGTGAAGCTGGGAGCCGAAGAGGTGATTGACAGTCTTCTCCCTATAGATGCTGCCTGGCCTGCTGTGTTCCACCAGCATTTTGTGTGTTTTGCATAAGAGAGTAAAGTTGGATTGCATCCAGAGTAACATAGCTCACCATTAAAGAAAGATGAATCTATATTTACATTGTATCTATCATAACCTCAGAAAATCTTTTCAGTCCAAGAATCAATCTGAGTCACAGCTTCCTTAGGTACCATTACTTTGTCAGGTATGATTTCCCCCATCCCTTTCAAGGAGTGAAAACGTCTTTCAACTTGAAATTTCAGATATTAATAACATTACTTTAAATTTTGATTTTAATTAAATTGTATTCTGGACTAGTAAATTTAGATACTGAAAAGAAGAGCACGGATTATTTTGTGTGTTTCAGCTGGTTAATTGGTACATGCTTACCAGTCCAGAATACGAATTGAAAATAGAGTATCAGACCAACCATCTGTTGTAGCAGGGCTTTCATGCAGTAAAGGCTACAAAACAAAGCTGGGCAGTATTGCCAACAACAGTACATCCCTTCTAATAAGCCCAATGAATTCTACAGACTTGTTGAAGAGGAAGAGATTGGAATGTCACCAGCTGAAGTACCTGAATCCACAGTCACTACTAGAGATGGAATAACCCACAAACAGCATCTGCTCCAGATGGTGTCTCTGTCCATGTCCTTAGATCCTGCACAGACTAGTTGGCAGAATACTTGCAGGGAGAGGAAAATATTCCAAAACACCATTCAAATTGAGATACAACAAACTTCCAAATTGACTGGTGCAGTTTCTGTTGGAGTACAGGATGGAAATAGACAGACGTGGTGACATGATGTCATGACAACAACTTTTCCTTCAATGTCAGCAAAACCATAGAGCTGGTCTTTGACAAAGTGGAGCAAGTGTACATGATCAGGTTTATACCAACGATTCTGAGGTCAAGAGGAATGACAGCTTTAAGTTCCAAGGAGAGAACATCATTACCAGCCTGAACTGGTCCAACTACATAGATGCCACAGTGAAGAAACCACACCAGCACCTCTACTTCCTCAGGAGGCTAAAGACATTTGGCATGTCCACGTTGACTCTCATGAATTTTTAACAATGCACCATATAAAGCACCCTATCTGGATACGTTATGGTTGGTGTCACAACTGCTGTCATTGACCGCAACAGACCACTTCTGTCATCAGTATTGTATATGAAAATATAAACAAGATGTTCAGGTAGTCATGGCTGAAGTTCATGTACAAAAGTTACTTCACTCACAATATAGCTAAGGTACAAAAAATTCATCAAGCATACAGATCATATCAACAAAGTGAAGCTTTGCAAGAATATGAAAATGAAACTATCATGTTCAAGGTAAAATTAGGTAATAAAAGCAATATCTAAATAGTGGGAATATCATTCTAGGAAAGTAATAAATGTTTCTAATAAAAATAAGGCTTTTATGCACAAAAATTGTTGATACACTTGACACAAGTGAGATGACATTGTTTAATGAACCTTGTTGCTTCACTTCAGTAAATGTTCCAGCATATAATTAAAAATTCATCCATTCATTTCATTTCTATTTATAAACTGTTTTTATTCTGACACATTTTCATTCAAATTCCCAAGTGAAAATGTTACTGAGACGATGGCATTTACATTGTCATCGATTCCTATCTCTCAATCAAATCAATTAAAATCAAACAGCTTAACATTTGCTGGAGATAATTTCAGAAATGGATAGAAACATAGAAACATAGAAAACAGGTGCAGGAGTAGGTCATTCAGCCCTTCGAGCCTGCACCGCCATTCAGTATGATCATGGCTGATCATCCAACTCAAAACCCTGTACCTGCTTTCTCTCCCATCTTAGTGAGATGGGGAGGAGTAAGCACCCTTCCAGTGGGTGCAGATATTTCATCTTCTTGATCTGACTGCATAATCAAATGAGAAATGCTGTGGCAAAATGACAGATAAGGAATTGGTGGGTTTTGTGAACATATGTATCACACAAGAGGAGAAAAAAGGCCTGAGGGTTTAATAAGGGTGCCAGGCCTCCATTTTAATCAGTTTATTTTCAGCTCATGTCATTTGGGTATCTCTGGTCTCTGAACCCCAATAAGTTGTAAGTGGTGATATTGGCAGGATCCATAATGAGAAGGGTTTTGGTAACCATAGGGGAAAGAGAGACTCAGGATTCAAAGGACACCTCAGGATAGAAAACTTAAGTGGGCAACTGATGGATGGAGTGTGAAAGGCAGGTTGACATGGTGGAGAAGGGAAATGGTTGGAAACAAGTCCTACTGACATGACCTTTAAGTAAATTCAGTATTGTTGATAATGAACCAACAGGGAACTATCTCAATAGCAGACTGTGTCCTCAAACAATATGTGAAGCTAAAAAAACAAATGAAATGATGGATAATGGTAACAATATGTCCTGATATATAATCCTGATGAAGGGTCTCATCCCAAAACAGTGACAATTTATTCCCGTCCATCAATGATACTTGACCTGCTGAGTTCCTCCAGCATTTTGTGTATTACTCTGGATTTCCAGCATCTGCAAAATCTCTTGTGTTAACTACATATATATTCCTTCTATGAGGACCTTTAACAATAAATCTCCACACACCCACTTGACCTTCTAAATGGCAGAATTCCTAAATGTACAACTGAATTAGATAGATAGATAGATAGATACTTTATTCATCCCCATGGGGAAATTCAACATTTTTTTCCAATGTCCCATACACTTGTTGTAGCAAAAACTCATTACATACAATACTTAACTCAGTAATAATATGATATGCATCTAAATCACTAACTCAAAAAGCATTAATAATAGCTTTAAAAAAAAGTTCTTAAGTCCTGGCAGTTGAATTGTAAAGCCTAATGGCATTGGGGAGTATTGACCTCTTCATCCTGTCTGAGGAGCATTGCATCGACAGTAACCTGTCGCTGAAACTGCTTCTCTGTCTCTGGATGGTGCTATGTAGAGGATGTTCAGGGTTTTCCATAATTGACCGTAGCCTACTCAGCGCCCTTCGCTCAGCTACCGATGTTAAACTCTCCAGTACTTTGCCCACGACAGAGCCCGCCTTCCTTATCAGCTTATTAAGACATGAGGCGTCCTTCTTCTTAATGCTTCCTCCCCAACACGCCACCACAAAGAAGAGGGCGCTCTCAACAACTGACCTATAGAACATCTTCAGCATCTCACTGCAGACATTGAATTATGGTTATTATTCAAAAAGTAATCCTCTTCCCAGCTGGCTGGTGGCACAGTGACATCAGCACCGGACTCCAGAGCAAAGGTTCCCGAGTTTGAATCCAGTCGGGCCGCTCCCAGGCACGCATTCCATCCATGCCGGGTTGAGTGTCGAGCTTGCAACTCGGCCTCGTAAAAAAAAAAGCACTGCACTGTGAGAAGGACGTGGGGGACCACTCACAGAATCTTTCCTCTAAGACAACCACTTGAAAAAAAAGCGGTCGCCGAGGCTCTCGCAGAGTATGGCACACACAAAAAAATCCACTTCCAGCTTAAAACTGGAATTAAAATTTGTAAGTCAATGAAAGCTTAAATATCCAATTTCTCCAATGATGAGTAAACTGAAGCTTTTGGAAAATACATTAATTGGTAACTGTTGACAAATCCAATTATTGTTGCAAGCTGTTGCTGTTATTGGCTCATATATTGAAAAAACCAAATGAACATGGCTTATTTCGTTTAAAGCTGCCAATGGACTATTTGTGGATATATGGGCTTTGTCAGCAGGAAATTGCTACATCCGAGTATCTAGGAACTGTGTCCATAGGTTAAGCAAACACTTACCCCTTTAATCAATCAAATTGGAGAAACTTTACAGAGACACGTGGCCCAAAAAATTAGTATTTTAGTACTGTGCTTCAGTTTCAACAAGAAATTAAATGGAAAAGAAATCAGCAACATCTGCGAGTTAAACAATGTTTGCAAGTTTACTTGTACATCTGACATTAATACACTTCTGGGATTTTCATCCATTATATACAATCCGCAAATGACATGGACAATTCTTGCAGAAGCAGGCCTTTAATACCTGATTGCAGTTTGTGGCATCCAGCAATGGGGATTCCCTTTCAAGCACATTGTCATCAAGTAAACCAAAAAGTCTATCTCTGCTTTTTAATACAACTTTCTAAACCCTTTATCATGGTGATATCACTCTTATGCACTTTCCTGACTGTGACTTTCATTCAATTTGCCAAGGATTCCCTCAAATGGATTACCACCAATCACTTTCCGAATTACTCTAGATTTCCCGCCATGATCACTCTATCTAGCCCTCATTCAATCTGCCACCGATTATTCAGCTGTCTGAATATTTCACCTGAACAACCTGCCCTTCAATCATTCCAAGGTCAATCTGTCATCTGACTATCATTTTCATCAATCCTCCACACCAAAACTTCAGTAAACACCAACAATTTCTCATGATTTGCCACCTAAACTACAGCAGCCAGCCTTGAATTCAACCTCCTCCATGACCCAGAGATGATAGACCTGGATACAGATCCACAATTAACCCTTTGCTCTGGAATGACAAAGTGTATGAAGGGATAGTATGGAATGTGTTTTGTCTATCCTATAGAAACAAAATTTTGGATTATCCACTACAGAATTATAAAGTGGCAGAATCTCAAGCACAATCTTCAATGGTTCAAATTCAATAATCTGTTAAATATAAATATTTGATTTAGAATACAATGGCTAAACTAGGAAGTTACTTAGTTCAACTTAACTTCATACCAAAAACAGCAAACTAAGTGACAGAAAAGCGACATGAGATCAGGATAAAAGAATGATGAAAAATGAACAAGCAGGAACAATAATTTTTAAAATTTTCATGAATTAAAATGGGAAGAAGTGGAGCTCTATACTCAAACACTAATATTCAGTGATAGAAAAGTTGCATATCAGGTTTGGATTCCTATTAAATATGCACTTGATATATGAAGTATAAGCTCCATTCCCACGCCCCACTGACATTTTCAGTATTTACAAAGTGGGTAAATACCCCTATGCATTACAGTTGTCATGAACCCAAGTGCTGAAACCTTTGAAGAACCATTAAATTGCAGCTGGTGATGTGCCTGAGCATGCACAGTGTGCTACAACAACCAAGTTCAGCTAGCCTTACTGATATTCCCATTGGGAAATCCTAACCTAAATAACACAAATGTTGTCAAAGGATGCACATTATGGTTCAGGGTTACAAGAAGCACTAGGTACAATTAGGAGCTTGTTCCACATCTATTTCTTTTTACACATTACATTGTCAGATGAGTTACTTCACTCTGCAGATCAAACTCTAATTATGCAATCGATGTATGATTACCCCATTGGGCATAACAGGAAGATTTTGATTAATGGGCACAAACTGATCTTTTAACCTTGAGTCAGCTGTGAATGAGCATGGAAGCATAGTGATTATATTATTGGACAGGAAGGTGGAGATCTTGACCATCGATCCAAACACAAGTCCGAACTCCCATGACAACTGGAAAGTGGAGAGATTTAAATTCAAGTTATAATTAATTTAGAATGTTGAACAAAACCTTGTCTCAGGAATGGTAATCATGCCTTCATCATATTGTCATAGAAATTCTTTCAGTTCACTTATATAAGGAATGAAATCTGCCACTCTTACATGCTCTGTCTTTTCTTGACTGTAGAGCTAACAACTGTAGAATTGAAACACGGATAATAAAAGCTGGCAGTATAACATCCTGGGGAAGAATGAATAAAATGTTGACTCTTCTATTAATCTGTTCATCTGTAAATATGATTCTCCCCTTCTGGAATTGATTTAAAACCAGGAAGTCACCAACACCTCCAGATTTCTCCCACCCACTGCACATATCTGCTTCATTATTAATTTGCCCTGCCTCTGCTACAGTAACACATGATGAAAGATTAAATGGGATGATCTTACAGAGGGACATAGTACAACAGAGGGAATACAAAAGGAAGATTACTTACACTGCTTTAAACAAATGATGAGCAGAGAGGAAAGGTTAAAAGGAATCACAATAATAAAGAGCAACGGTCAAAACATCTGTTAAGGTCAATAGATGAAAACTCTCCAGAAGCTTTTGCAAAACAGTTGGATTTCGTGAGATGGCGATTGAATCCAGGGACACAATATTTAGCAGTGGTTCATGGTCCACTTGTGACTTTCATTTACCTCTGTGGCTCCCAACCCTCGGTTAGTTGCTAAAGTTTTTTTTGGTCAACTGTGTTAATTATTCTAATATACAGTCAACAGATTATAGGTATTATTAAATTGTGGCGAGTATTCTGTCCATGATGATAGACAAGAAAAGCACATTTATCTCAACTGCCATTTTTATTGCGACAATAACAGACAGAATGCAACAGCTTGTGAGAACTAACTCAGTCATCTACAGTCAGAGGTGATTATTACACGCTCGTTACATTCAGAGTGGCACATAAGTGAGCAACTATATAACCCCAGCTAAAACAAACTTGGACATTTCACCGTAATTCTGCTGAACACCCACATCATGAATGCATTTTAAACAATAAGTACCACTGAACACTAGGAATGCTGGGGAAAACTGTTGACCACGACCACCACACTGGCTCAAACTGAAGGGTCAGCCATCTCAGGCAATCCCCGAATCCACAACTATGTCCAAAAGTCTTAGTGGTGATCGACACCGTTGCCTGGGGTGCTGGGGGTGTCTGTAAATCCCCCCAGGGGAGGCACTACTTGGTGAGGCAAGAGGTACGGTACCCAGAGTATCATCTCCATCCCTCAGCCTGGCTAGGTCAGAGGTGGTCAAGGGTCAGTACAAGTGATTTCTGCTGCTCAGGCAGCCACACCAGGTATACCACATCAGAGATTCAGTCGAGGACCTCTCCCGGCCCCTTTCAGTGGTTTCTTCTGGGTGGGGCAGCATACCCATACTCAGCCCCCCACAGTAAACTCTTGTCCCTGGCTGTGGGCATCATTAAATCTATTTTTAGCAGCCACTAGCTGTGCTTTGGTTCTGCCGACCTGCGTCATGAACAGCCTGCAGGTGCCCCCTCAGGTGCTGCAGGTACTCCAACCCAGCCTCCCCAGGAATCTCTGGCTTGGAAGGAGGGGCAAACACCATATCCCCTCGCCTGTGCAGCTCCCACCTGAACACGAGTACAGCTGGTGCTCTCCTGAACTGCAGTCCGGTAAGCTCACAATACTAAAGGTAGGCAGTGATCCCAATCACGCTGGTGATGGCTGACACGGTGGCAAGCTGCATTGCAAGGATGCAGTTAAAACATTCCTCCAGCCCATCACTTTGTGGGTGAAGGGGGGTGGTCAGCATTTTGGCGAGACCTTGCCAAACACTTGCGCCTCAAAGTTCCACCCTAGTCACTGTGGAGTTCATCAGGGGCACCAAGAAAGCAGAACTCCTCCATGAGTCTCTCAGCTGTGGTGGTAGTGCTCTGGTCTGGGACCGGGTATGCCTCTGGCCACTTCGCGAAGTAATCCATGGCCACAAAGATGCTGGGTACTGCTATATTGGTGCAGGGGAAGGGGTCAGATTTTCCACACCCACACGCTCCATTGGGGCCCCCAGCAGGTACTGCTGCATTGGCAGTCCACCCTCTTCTGAAACTTGCAAGTGTCACAGCAGTGCACAAACAGCTCCACATTTTGCCTGCACCCAGGTCAACAGAAGCACTTGTGCAGCTTGCCCAAGGTCTTTACAACCCTGAGATGGCCAGCCCCACCAGCCTGCACAACACCACAGACTGTAGTGTAGAGCCCTCATTAGTCTCTCAAATGTGGTTAGGGCATTATATAGACCAAGCGATATTACCCAGAAGGGCTACAGCCCATGACCAATGGTGGAGGCATTTTTGGGGTGGGCTTCTGGGGCCAGTTCAACCTGCCAGTAGCCACTGTGGAGAATGAGGGAGCTGAACTATGTCGGGCCTGTGATACAGTCCAGGAGATCAATAATCTCAAGCAGCGGGTAGGAATCCTTCTGGGTCATGGCTTTCAGACAGTGGTAGTCTATGCAGAACTGCCATGACCTGTCTTTCTTCCTGACCACCTCCACCAGGGCTGCCAGAATGCTTGATGATACCAGCTTCTGCCATCTCTTTGATCCACTGTTCTGCTGTCTGGTGAGGGCCTGAGGCAGATAGTCCAGGCGACCCTGCTGTTAATATACTGTTGGACCAGCTCCATGCATCTGCAGACCTCGTTCCTGGCTGCAAAGATGTCGAGATGCTGGTCCAAGAGGTCTTCTAGTGATCAGTGCTGCTCCTGATCCAAGTCCTCGCTGCTCTGTTTCCACAGCTCCCGCACCACCTAGATGGGTACTGAGCAAATGGGGTTGCTGATGACAGGGTCACGGTGAGCTGTGCTGTGGTGGCGACTGCGCATCGTGGTGCTCTGCATTGTGTTGGGCCACAGCAGGGTATGCTGCACTGGAGTGGTCCACTGTGAGACTGGTGGTGGTTCTTACTGCACCACCTAGTCTGCTTCCTCGGGCTGCCCTGTTGGAGAGCTACAGCTTCAATGCCGAGGTAGGGAATTGCCCCCGGCTCATCGATATGCCCCCCAACCCCCCAGCAGGACAGCAGGTCCAGAACAATAATGCAGGAGTCCCAGATGTCCACCAGCCACACCTCATACTCAGTTGTGCTTTTCCCCACCGTGATGCACAGCCACCTCTTCCCTCTCATCACCACACACCATAGCCAGCTGGACTGCCACCATTGTCCACCCAGGCAGGAACGGTTGGTCCGTATTGGAGAGGACACCCAGATGTATGATGGTGATGGTTGACCCCGTATCCACCAACACACGGCATCTGACGCCCTCCCCTATATGGTCCACATACAAGCCTAGCTCTCCACTCAAATGACCCAAACAGGGAGGCAACAACAAAGGGATTCTGCTGGAGGTCCCAAGCAGCACTTCCCTCACAGCACCATCCGCTTGACATTTCCTGAAAGCTGCGCAGGGCTGTAGGGTGCCACTAGCATGCATTGGGAGGCTAAGATTGCTTCATCCCCTTCCACTTCTGCCACTGCCTCAGTCAGTGACGATGGTAATGTCAGGTGAATGCACTGGCGAAGATGCTCCAGTGTCAGCTACTTTACCAAGGAATGAATGGCAAGCTCATCCTGGGGCACAGGAGTGAACTGGGAGTAGCCATGCTGACCACAGATCTACCGCAAACGCCAAGCTTTCTCCCACATAGCGCCGCTGGCTGCCCAGTTCTATCCTCACTGCTTCCTCCAATGGCCTCTGCTTGAAACACCATTCCAGTGCCACTACAAGGGCCCAGTAGTCATGCTAAGCCGGGGTTAGGTCGAGGAGGGCCTGCAGAGCATCCCCACTCAGCACAAGGTTGTGCAATGCAGCAAGTTTGGCTTGTGCCAGGTAAGGTTCCAGGCGGTCAGTACCACTGTAAAAGGGGAGCTTCGGAGTGGATCCTGTGACATTAATTGCAGAAGCCCATTGGTCCCCCTCTTTCTCTAGCAGTGTTGGTGGTGACTGCCACATTGACTGTCCTCCCATGGCTGTGGCATCTGGAATATTCATCTTCAGCAGGTCTCTGAACCATAATTCCTCATCAGTGTACAGTTGTTTCCAGTGATTAAGATGTACAATCTTCCAATTGTTTTAAAAGTGGCCAATGAAGGAAATGCATAAACTCACGACGTTCAATATTGCTGCTGGAAAGTTTGAGTTTTCCAAGAAAATCAGTAACAGCCTCTGCATAAAATGAGATTGCAGTTTTTTTTCCTTGTAACTGCTTGTTTAATAAATTCAGTTTTTCAAATATATCTGACAAGTAAAATATGTCAGACTTGGCAACAACAACTTTTAAACCATCAGACCTCGTGTATGCATAGTAGCCATTCAACATCACCTTTGTTTTCAACACTAAGTTGCTGAAAAATACCATCTTGACGTGCATTTGATTTGATGAAATTGACAGCCATGATTACAGCAGCGTGGGTGTCATGCAAACATCCTCCCATTTTTTTCGAATAATAAAGTAATCATAATCACTGGGTGGTGGAGCACCTTGCAGAGTTTCCTGCTAGGTCACACCCTCCTGCTCACTGTATAATCAGTGACCTGGGGGTGGATGTAGAGTGGGGCCCTGCAGGGTGTGAACACTGATGTGTGTGTGGTCAAACAGGAACAGAAATAATGATCGGCATGCTGCTCCCCTTGCCCCAAACAGGCAAAGTTGTTTTGCTGCCTTATTTGCATCATCTAGCATATTTTCCCATTCAGTTCATTCAGGGTTCCAATTAAATTACATACATACATATATTTCTTTTTTATTTATAAATAAAAGTCATAGGCACCCTAGATTTTTAATAAATTTTATTTTAGATTTTTTGTCTTCTACATTAGTGTGTTAGTAGAAGAGAGCTAATTTTAGATTTGCAAACATTTTCCAAAAAATTATGTTAGAGAAATTTTAGTATTTCATGAAAGAAAGTGACATTAAGTAATAGACCACTTTTCAAACAAAGACTTGATTACTTTGTAGGTATATAGCCCAGTGCATGACTAAACAAAGATAACAAACAGGGTGCTAATAATCAATGACCTAATGAACTAAACTGATTGAATGAAAGAAAAACTGGTGTAGAAGGAATCAAACTGGGTGAAGGAAAACTAAAAGGCAAGAGTGTGGCAGATGTAAATTTGACCTTCAAATTAACAATTCTTACACCTTGGGAAGAGTAAGCATAGCAACAAGAGACAATGTGGTCATCTTGCATCAGCAAGGTCCCACTCAAGCAGAAATTTTGCAGCATTTTGCAGCAGGCTGGAGTAAGATGTGCTGTCTAAGCTCTTCTGAAAAAGCATAAAGAGGCATGGTTGAGGACCAAAACATAGTGGTCAGCCATGGAAACTAAGTACAGTAGACAAAAGATATATCAAACTTATGTCCCTTCTAAATTGGAAGTCATCCAGCACTGGTATCAGCTCTGAACTTCACAGTAGAAACTATTGGAACCCAAGGACATATCTCTACAGTCCAGAGAAGTCATCAGAAGTGATCTTCATGGAGGAGTTGCTGCCAAAAACATATTCCTCCAAAGTGGAAACAAAGGCAAGAGACTGACCTATGCACAAAAACACAAGGACTGGGGTGCTGAACAATGGCAGCAAGTGCTTTGGACTGACGAGTCAAAATCTGAAATTTCTGGCTCAAACAGGAGGCAGTTTGTCTGTAGAAGAGCTGGAGAGCACTATCAGGATGAGTGCCTGCAGCCAACAGTGAAAAATGGTGCAAGTTCTCTGCAGGTTTGGGGCTGCATTTCTGCAAATGGAGTTGATCAGGTCAGAATTAATGGAATCCTCAATGCTGAGAAGTACAAGCAGATTCTTATCTATCACACATTACTGTCAGGGAGGTGTGTGATCAGTTCTAATTTCATCCTGCTGTAGGACAATGACCCCAAACACATGGCCAAGGTCATAATGAACTATCTTCAGTGAAAAAAACAAGGAGTTCTGCAACAGAAAGTCTCTGCAGAGCGCTGATTTCAACGTCGGAGGTTGTCTAGGATTACCTGGAGAGACAAAGAAGAGCAGTGGCAAGATCTCCAAGATGCTGCTACATCCTACTAGTCGATTTTCATATAAAGTTGCACGACAGTGTACTAAGAGAATTGAGGCAGTTTTGAAGGCAAAGGGTGGTCACACAAAATATTGATTTGATTTGATTTTTTTTTACTGCTTTCTTTATAGTAAATTTTTTGACACTTAGAAACTATTCACTATTTTTGAAAGAATCTTTGCTTTACAAAATTATTTTAAAAACTTAAGACTTGCACAGTACTGTATAGCATAGTAATGTTTCATTAAAACAGTAAACTTAACATGGCCCATTCCGAAACTCCTGAGGACCCTAGTTTCTTGATTTTCACTTGTGGCCCCTATAAAATCTGCCATGCCCCCGGTGGCCCATGTTGAGAACCACTGATACATACATATTTTGACCCAATGCCCTCTCATTTTTCTTTTTATTGTGATTCCTTTTCAGAAGAGATATCCATTTCCCCTTTCTCTACAAAATATAACTGGATTCAATACTTAAAAGCAGCTGCAGTTACCTTTAGAATAGTAGTGAATCTATCACACTAGGACAGACAAAAGTGCAACATTTTATTTGTGCAAGACTAAATCAGAGGTAACGAAAATCGAGGGTGCAAGTAATATGGGGAAGTCCATAATATATACCATATATCTAAAATCATTTGACATACAATACAGTGAATTACGTTATTACAAAGGGGACCATAGTAAAACAATATCAAGTTTATTGTCATTTAACTATATACATGAACATAAAATATATAACCATATAATGTGTATAGAAACAAGACAACATTTCTTCGAACCAGGGTGTAAAGCACAATTGCGCCCATCACACACGATAACTTATGAAGGTAAGGATAAAATCTACAGATGAATCACACATAAATAACAAACTCAAGTACATTACTATTAAGTATTGTTAGGTACAGAACAGATTAACCAGTAAAATACAATGCTGCAGAGAGTTCAGAAGCCTAATGGCCTCAGGGAAGTTTCTATTTCTCATCCTGACTGGTCTCATTTTTATGCTTCGTAGTCTTCTGTCTGATGGTAGAAAGTCAAACAGGATGCTGAAAAGATGGGTAGGATCCTTAATAATACTAAGGGCCCTGCATAAGCACCCCTCCTGATAAATATCCTGATGTCCACAATGATTTCCTTTGTTTTCTCCACATTCAAGCTCAGGTGGTTCTTCTCATACCAATCCACCACCTACTCCACTTCCTCTCTATACATTTGCCTCACCATCGTACTTGATAAGGCCAGCCACCATTGTGTCATCCATAAACTTGATGACACAGTCATGCATCCACAGTGTGAACAGCAGCAGGCTGAACACTCAGGCTTGCAGAGCGCCAGTGCTCAGCGTAATGGGACAAGAGACATTGCTGCCCACACGGACTGACAGTGGCCTTACTGTTAGGAAGTCCGGTATCCAATTGCAGAGGGTGGTGTTGAAACCCAGCATGAACAGTTTCCCCAGTTTCTGGAATATGATGGTATTGAATGCTGAACTGAAGCCTTTCAACAGCAGTTTAGCATATGAGACCCCATTGTCCAGGCAAGAGAGGATAGAGTGGAGAGTGGAGTTTATTCCATTATCAGTGAATCGATTAAAACAAAAAGCAAACTAGAAAGGGTCCAGTGTAGCCAGGAGAAAAGCTTTAATGTGCTCCATGACTAGCTACTCAAAGCATTTCATAACGGTTCACATTACCACTGGATGACAGACTACTGTCACCTTCTTTGGCACTGGAATGATGGTTGCCACCTTGAAAATGGAGGGGATAAGGGGACAGTGGATTGTTCCAGAGAGATGTTGAATGTATCCATCAACACCTCCATCAGCTGAGCTGCGCAGCCTTTCAGAACCTGACCTGGTATATTATTGGACCGCAAAGGTTTGTGTGGGTTGACTCTGCCCAGGGTCTTCCTCACCTCAGCTTCAGCCAGGCAGAGCGTGGTTGTAGGGGTGGTTGTAGGGGTGCATTCCTCGCTAGCACTCTGTCCTGTGCATCAAACCAGGCACAGAAGACTTTCAGCTTCTTAGGGAGTGAAGCATCTTGGTCACTGACGCACAGGGTACACTTATAGTCTACAATCCTCTGAATTCCCTGCCACATGTGCCTCATGTCTCTGGTATCGCTGAAATAGCTGTAAATTCTCAGAGAATGCTGCCACTTCACCTTCCTGATGGAGCGGGAAAGCAGAGTTCTTGCTTCTCCGAGAGCTGTCACATCCCCTGAACTAAAGACAGCATCATGATCCTTCAGGCTGGTATGGACCTCTGTAGTAAGCCACAGCTTCTGATTTGCCCTTGTGATGGTAACATCCTCAGTATACTTCTCTATGTAGCTGGTCACAGAATTTTTTTAATGTGACATGATTGCCACAGGTAACAACCTCCCTGAACATTCTGCAGTTAGTATTATCAAAGCAGTCCTGCAGTGCAGAGACTGCACCCTCAGGCCAGGTTTTCACTGCCTTTAGAACTGGTTTGATCCGTTGATCAGTGGTTTGTATGCTGGAATTAACATTACAGATAAATGATCTGAGAGTCCAATGTGGGATGGAGGAAACGCTTTATTTACACCTGGTATGTTAGGGTAAACCAGGTTTAATGTATTTTTACCTCTGGTAGCAAAATCAACATGCTGGTGAAATTTAGGCAGGACTGTCTTTAGGTTGGCTGGTTAAAATCGCCTGCAGAAATGAAGACACCCATCAGGGTGTTTGGTTTGAATGTTGCTAATGGCACTGTAGCACTCACGCAGTGCCTCACCGGCATTAGCAGGTAGGAGGTATATTTACAGTTACTAACACAAATGTCGTGAACTCCCTCCATATATAAAACGGTCTGCACTTCACAAAAACGAACTCAATCATCTGTGAACAATGCAATGCCATGGCTAAACAATTGATATGCTGTTAAAACAATTAGATGGATGACTAATTAATCTCTGGTATAAAGGAGTAAACTATATTAGGATCTACAGCATATTTTTTCATGAAGTTTCAGAATAAACAACATAAAAAGAGTCCATTGCCAAAATTAAACCATGCCTAGCACTTACACTCCATTCAAGCTTTTGCCAATGCTTCCTCATCCTTTCTTTTTCAGCACAGCATTCTATTATTTTCTTCTTCAAAAGCTTTTCCAGTTTACTTCTCAAAGAAGCCAGGTAACTTTAAGGATTCCACCCTCCCTGTTCACTGACTGCTTGTCACACTCCCATCAAAGAGGAGGCTACATAGCATCCATGCCAGGACCCCCAGCTTGAGAAAGCTACTTTCTCCAAAAAGCAAGGCTGAGCAACACCTCCACCCACTAACCCACCTTCTGCACCCCCCACCCATTTTATTATTTCCTGTCAGAATCACCTCATGTACAGACACTCCTATGCCTCGCGTTACTTTATAGACATACAATCAACCTATGTATAGAAGCTATGTTTATTACATCTATTGTGTTTTTTATTAATGTGTTCTCTATCTTACTGTGTTCAGTTTTGTGCTACATTGGATCAGAATTAACAATTGTTTCATTCTCCTTTACACTTATGTATTGGAAATTACTTTAAACAATCTTGAATCTTGTAAATGTAGCTTTGCTACTTTCCTGAACTGCTCCCGAAGAAGCAAAGTCCAAATTTTCTCCACTCTCTAGGTATGGAAGTTAGCCAACCATCTCATACTCAGATCCTCTAATTCTGGTTCCTCTACCAGCTACAAATAAATATATCCTCTGTGGTGGAAATGTATCCATTCTAAAACAAAGTGCATTTAAGCAACCAGGTGCAGGGGATGACACCAATTTGTAAGTAGCAAAATCTGCTGACAGCAATATTGTACACACCTGAAATTCTTGCTACTGAAAATCAGTTTAGGATGTGTGGTTAGCAAACATTGACAGAAAGAGGATAAGACTGGAAATGGGATTGGCCAGAGGGGCAACAGAGTTTTAGAAGTTGAGGTTCAGGTGGATGAGCAATGAGGGCCTTGCTCGGTTTTGATGCAATCAGGAATTGGCAGTTGTGTATGTGGGTGGGAGGGGGGGGGGGCGGGGTGAACAAGCACGAAAGCAATTTTACACAGATCACACAATAATGCATTTGGTGCAGAGATTAATTTAGTGGAGTGCCCCACAATTACTTACCTAATCCATATAGCCATCAAGCTTTAGATAAAATTCAAATCACATTCAAAAAAATGTTAAGTCTGAGTGCTAAAATTTCCTCAATGTCTCCTTCGCAATTCATTCTGAAATTCCCTGTTAAATTTCTCTACCCATGACAAGTTAACCTGTGTCTTGAACAAATCCACAATAGTTTCATTTTTAAGTGGTCTCATTAATATTCTGGAACCACAAGAGGAATAACTATAGTTTCAAAAGCTTTGAGAATCTACAAACCTATCTACAGGCATCAGACTCAGTATGGCTACAATTTACACATATAACCTCTGACTACATGAAGGTATTTTTTTTTATTCTTTAGGATGAATGACAACAAAGAGAAACAAAGCTAAAGTCAAGGGATAGACTGCAGAAGAAATAGAAGGCTTATCAGCCCAATATCCTAAATTCTAAGGTAATCAGTGATGGAGTTTATACTGCAGGCCAAGTCAGTAGTAAGGGAAGGTCAGCCTGGCGAGCCTGACTTCAGTTATAAGAAAATTACTGGAGGGAATTTTGAAAACAAGACCCCATAACTTAGAATGGCAAGGCCAGAAATAGTCAACATGGTCTAGTGTGTGGGAGGTCAAGTTTGACAATTTTTTTCTTGTTTGTTTTTGAAGACATAATTAAATATATAGATGTGAACAGGGCAGAGATTTTGTCTCTCTGGACCCCAGGAAGGCCTTTGACAAGGTGCCTCTTGAAAGGCTGATGTGGGAAATAAGGTTGCATGGAATTCAGGGAGAGCTAGTGTGGTGAACTACATATACCTGTCTGGACACGCCCCCTGATGACTGCTCCTGTGGCTCCTCCCACAGACCCCTGTATAAAGGCGATGGAGGCCTGAGCCCGGCCTCTCTGTCTCCAGGATGTAGTATAGTGGTCACTCACTGCTTGTTCCTTCTTCCAGTCAATAAAAGCCGATATCTCGCCTTTACGTCTCAGAGTGAGTTATTGATGGTGCATCAGCTAGCAAAGTAGATTCAGAGCTAGCTCAATGATAGGGAAAGAAGAGGATGATGATTGACAACATGCACAAAATACTGGAGGAAACACGAGTGAATCTGCAGATGCTGGAAATAAATAAAAACACTAAATGCTGGCAGAACTCAACAGGCCAGACAGTATCTATGGGAGGAGGTAGTGACGACGTATCAACTCACAGACCTCTGTTGATACCCCCGCCCCACCCTTACCCCATCCCTATCTATAATTTTAGTCTGGTTCTCTTTTTCTCTCTTTTCCCCCCTCACTATAAACTCCCCCCAGCCCTACCTTTCTTTCTCTTTTATTTCCCATAATTCTCCACCATCCCCCCTAGCCCATTTCCCTCCAGCCTATCACTTCCCAGCTCTCCACTTCATCCCTTCCCCCACTTCTTATCCCCCCTTGACCATCCCATGTTACTTCACTCCTGCTGAGGGGTTTCGGCCCGAAACGTCGTCACTACCTCCTCCCATAGATGCTGTCTGGCCTGCTGAGTTCTGCCAGCATTTTGTATTTTTATTTAAAATACTGGAGGAACTCAGTAGGCCAGGCAGCATCCAGGGAAAAGAGGAAACAGTCGACGTTTCAGGTTGAAATCCTTCATCAGAACTGGAAAAAGAAAGACGAGAAGTCAAAGTAAGAAGGTGGAGGAAGGGAAGAAGTATCAGGTGGTAGGTGGAAGTATCAGGAGAGGGGCAGAGGTGAAGTAAACAACTGGGAAGTTGATTGCTGAAAGAGATAAAGGACTGGAAAAGAGGAAATATGGTAGGACAGAGTGGAAGATCATTGAAGAAAGGGAAGGGGGAGAAGCACCAGAGCACTCTTTCAGTGTGAATAAGTGAAAACAAATTTCTACAAACTGGTCTAAACTTACAATTTTTGAACACAAGATAATTGATTGCTTCAAGTCAGTATTTAGTAGATGCACCTTTGACAGTAATTATAACTTTGATTCTGTGTGAATAGGTCTCTATTAGCTTTGCAAATCTGGACACTGCAATTTTCCCTCCTTCTTCTTTACAAAACTGCATGGGGATCATGAGTGAACAGCCCTTTTTCAAGTTGAGTGAAAAATTCTCAATTGGATTGAAATCTGGACTCTGACTTGGCCACTCCAGGGCATTAACTTTGTTGTTTGAAGCCATTCCTGTGTAGCTTTGCCTTTATGCTGGAAAACAAGTCTCTCAAGTCGCAGTTCTCTTGCATCAAGATGTCCTCCAGATTTTCCCTGGAATTTGCTGGATTCATTTTACCCTCTACCTTCATAATCCTTTCAGGACCTACTGCAGTGAAACATCCCCACAGCATGAAGCAGCCACCACCATGCTTCATAGTAGGGATGGTGTTTTTGATGATGTGCAATGTTTGGCTTATGCCAAACATAGCATTTAGTCTGATGGTCGAAAAGCTCAATTTAATTTCATCAGACCCTAGAACCTTCTTCCAACTGACTTCAGAGTCTCCCATATGTCTTCTGGCAAACTCTAGCGAGATTTCATCCAAGTTTTTTTTCCAACAGTGGCTTTCACTTTACCACTCTCCCATAAAGCTGTGACTGGTGAAGCACCCAGTCAACAGTTGTATGTACAGTCCCTGCCATCTCAGCCAATAAAGATGGTAGCTCCTCCAGAGTTGTCATGGGTCCCTCGGTGGCCTCCCTCACGAGCCCCTTTATTGCATGGTTACTCAGTTTTCAAGGACGGCCTGCTCTAGGCAGATTTACAGCTGTGCCATATTCTTTCCATTTCGTGAATACTGACTTTATGGTACTCCAAGGGACATTCACTGACTTGGAAACTTTCTTATATCACCTCATGACTTGCGCTTTTCAATAATCTTTTTGCGGAGTTGCTTGGAGTGCTTTTTTTCTTCATGGTGCAGTTTTTCCAGGATACCAACTCACCAGCAGTTAGATTTTCCAGATGCAAGTATATTTTTACTACAATTTAAATACCTTGACTGCACACGGGTGATCTCCATTTAACTAATTATGAGACTTCTATAACCAAATGGCTGCAACAGTGATGATTTGCTGTATTGTGTAAAAGAGGCGAACACTTATGCAATCAATTATTTTGTGTTTTATATTTGTAATTAATTTATATCTCTTTGTAGAGCTCTGTTTTCACTTTGACACCCAAGTGTCTTTTTCTGTTGATCAGTATCAAAAAAGGCCAACTAAAGCCATTGATTCAATGCTGTAAAACAATAAAACATGAAAACTTATACTTCTTATAAGCAATGTATAATGATAAAGATCAGCCAAACCAAAGGGAATGTGCAAGACTGCAGAAGATGCAGAGGGATGTGGATGCCCCAGTGCAGAATTCATAAAGGCTTGCATGCAGGTACAGTAGCAGTCAGGAAATCAAAACAAAATATACATACATAAATAAATGGAATTGAATACAAAGGCAGGGAAGTTATGCTTCACTTATTTGGAACATTAGCGAAGCCAAATCTGGAATAATGCATGCAGTATTCATTTCCTAATACAAGGATGTTAATGCATTGATGCAGTTCAGAGAAAATTTCCTACATTGACAAATAGAAGGAGCAGGCTGTATGGGTGCTCTGGAGTTCAAAGGAGTGAGAAAGGACTCAATTCAAACAGGTACGACTTTGAGGGGTTTCGAATGGGAAGGAATTTGAAGAAGACATTTCTCATGTATGAGAATTCAGAACCAAGATCACTGTTTAAAAATAAAACAGGGTCTGCTTAAAACCAAGATAAGGCACTTGGTTTTCCTCTTAATAGATTGAGAGTCTATGGAAAGCTTTTTTTAAAAAAAAAGGATAGTTGAAGCAGTGTCTTGAATATTTTTAAAGCACAAGTAAATACATACTTCATAAAGCAAAGGTGTAAATCATTTCTGCAGGTGAAAGGGACAATGCAGAGATTAGGTTATAATCAGATCAATCATAACTGCATTAAATGGAGAAACAAAACTGAGATGTCAAGTGTCCTAAATGTACTCCTAAAATAGTCATGATGCAGGCTCTGCACCCGAAATTTTGAGAATCACTTTGCCTCCAAAGATGCTGTTTAACTGGCTAAAATCCTTCAGTTGTTTATTTTATGCTCCAGATTCAGCATCTAGTCTCTAGTGTCGCCTAATCATGCATCTTATGTTCCATGGAGAAAATTAGAGGAGTCCTGACCCAATCTTGTCCAAGCATTCCCTGTTACGAAGGCCTCAACAGAAGGAATTGCAGGAAGTGATTTAAGCATAGGTGAGCCCAAGTTAGTTGGCTAAAGAATTCCATTCAGATTTGATAAGCTTCATAGAAAATGGGGAATTTTAGAAGATAGTATCCAAGGGCACGATGTTTTACTGCCACAAAAATTGCAATATATCAGTTGCACAATGAAAAGATGGTTCAGCAGTACATCGAGTGATACTACTTCCTCAGAACATCAGAGAGTAGGGATCTATCCTGAACTTGGGTGTCAGCAGTGTGGAGTCTGCTCATTCGACATGACCACATGGTCTCCCTCTGGGGTTATTGGTTTGCTCCCACAGCCTAAAGATGTGCAGCTTTGGTAGGTTAACTGGCCATTGTAAATACACCCTAATAAGTGGGTAAATGGTAGAATCTTGTGGGAAAGGGGTAAGAGTTTATAAAATGTGTGTAATACAGTAATGTGATTAATATAGGATTAGTGTAAATACTGGGTTGATGGTCAGGGTGGACGTGACCATCCTGTGGACGTGGCCTGTTTCTGTGCTGTATCTATCACTCAAAAAAATACAGGCTAAGTACTATATTGGTGCAGAACAAGATAATAGAGGATGACAATGCCATATGGGCAAAAGTTGTGGGAATTGGTTAAAGAATTAGGGCAACTCTAGAGACTAGAAAGTACTCTTGTGGAATTAAGAGATTGATCTGTTATAGTATGTGGTCCTGTAACAATAAGCCTGTACAGAGCTATAAAGCCTGTAACAATACAAAAAAATTCAAATAAGATAGATAGGGTCATCCTCTCAAAAGGCAACGTGATCTAATAGAACAGTGACAAAACAGTCTTTAACACAGGGCCCTCCACTGCTAAGGTCACAGTTAAGCCCAGTTTGGATTTATCAGTAAGAGCAGTCAGGAATCATCCAAAGGCTATCACATATAAAGAGAATAATGTGGAAGATGGGTGCCAAATTATGACTTAATCACAATATCTGATAGAAGAGCATCCAGATATCTCCACTGTAGCCTTGAAAAATAACATTTATGCAACAGGAGTCAAGATCAACATGTTCAAGATAATTCAGATTGTATCTGTGGGGAAACTTACACTCAAGTAATACATTCAAATATAGTTCTAATATTATCGTTTGCCAGCAAGAAGGTTTCTGAAGAAAGTCACATGATGTATTACGAGGGATGAAACATTTTATAATGGTTTATTTTCCTCCGTTATGATAAAGGATGGCACCCCACCCCGTGTTCTAGTGTTCCTGATAGAGAACACTGGAATATCCCACGAGTTAATATGCTGCACCACTTAAGTACTTGACTTCAGTAAGTGGTTACATTGGAGTGGTTCCGGAATGGAGTAGACAAATGCACTTACACAATGGCAGATATGAATGATTTGGTGAAGCATGATGCTCTTGCATTTCCCCCTTCTCCCCTCCATATCTGTTCCAAATTGACTTGGTGACATTTGCAAAATTGAAGATTATGCTATGCTGCACATTGATCAAGAATAGTTGACGTTCGTTCACTTATTGAGATATAGCACAGAATAGGCCTTTCAAGCCATGCTGCCCGACAATCCTCCAATTTAACCCTAGCCTAATCATGGGAAAATTTACAATGACCAATTAACCTACCAACCAGTACATCTTTGGAATGTGGGAGGAAGCTGCAGCACCCAGAGGAAACCCATGCGGTCATTGTAGAAACATACAATCTTCTGACAGGCAACATTTTTAAAAAAAAAACTTGTTTTTATTGTTTTCAAATAGTTACAGAATAAATGTGTATGAAAAAAAAGTGTTACCCAGCCCCCCTCCCCTTAACCCCTCCCCCCTAACATCCCTATTAAAAAAATAAAAAAGAAAAAAGGGAATGCCTGGATGTTGGAAGATCCCCACATGCTCCACAGAGTTCTCTTTTTTTTTTAATATATGTTAAAATTCTTTTTCTTTTTACTGGCCCATTAAGCCCATTAACATTAAAACTTAAAAAATTTAGTAGATTAGTCATTATTTTTTTTATTATATTACTCCAATCTATAATAATACCTAATCTTTCCACTTTCGTGGTATCCTGGGAAATCTTTATAAAAATCTCCATGTTGCTATGTGTGTCCCCACCAATCATCCAGGCAAAAAGATAGAAAAAAAATTAAAATATAAAGAAAAAAAACACAAAATACCCCCCTATTAATGTTGTGGGAAAAAAAACACAACATTACCCCCCTCTGCTGTACGGGTCATGGCAACCGCCATGATTACACACATGAATCCCGCAGTAACCGATCCACAGCCTCCCAGCCCCCCCGCAACATAAAAAAGTATATGTATAAGAAGAAAAAAAATACTATTCTCATTTAGTATTTCTAAAATTTTGCTTTTCTCTTCTATAATATCCATAAATGACCATCACTTCTGTTCCTTGGGTCTATCTTCATCTTTAATCCATTACGTTTGGAAGCCTCTATGTGTAATTAGCGAATAGATGGAAGTTCTTGTACAAACTCCTCCGCTTTTCGATAATCGGAAAAAAAAAATTTTCCCTCCTCCAAAAAAATTATCAGTGTTGCTGGATGACACATTGTAAATTTATAACCCTTTTCCCATAAGGCTTTTTTCGCTGGGTTAAATTCCTTCTTTCTCTTCAACAGGTTGTAACTTATATCAGGATAAAAAAGAACTGGTTTCCCTGCTATCATCAGTGGCCCGTTTCTATTTTTGGCACTTTGGGCAGCGGCCTTCAGGATCTTTTCTTTGTCTTGGTATCGTAAGCATTTTATCAAAATTGATCGTGGGTTTTGATCAGCTCGAGGTCTTGACCTTAAAGATCTATGCGCCCTTTCAATCTCAATTGGAGTTTCTCTTTCCATTTTCAATTTTTTAGGTATCCATTTTTGAAAAAAATTTATTGGATCTTCTCCTTCTATATCTTCTTTAAGTCCAACAATTTTAATATTATTTCGTCTACTAAGATTTTCAAGCTTATCAATTTTTTCCATAAATTGTTTTCTTTCTGATGTCCAAGCAGTATTTTCCTTTTCCATTTTGTCCATTCTTTCAACCATGTCTTCCGTTGTAATTTCCAAGTCCGTAATTCTTTTTTCCATTTTTTCCTGTCTCTTTGTCATTTTATCAAGCATAATCTCCATATTGGTCATTTTTTTTGAGTATTTTTTGATTATTTTTAATTACTTTTAATGTGTCTAATTTACGCATTATTTGCCTCAAAGTCTTTTCTATATTTCTAGAAGGACTTTTAACTCCTTCATCTGATCCTTCCGAGAGATTTGACTCTCCCTCCGATTCGCTATCATTTTCAGTTGCAGTGGTAGCTGGGCTTTGTAGTTCTTGTTGCTCCCGTTTGCGCATGCTCCATCCTTCGCGTTTGCGCAGTTCACGATGATCTTTTCCTTTGGAAGTGGCCAGTGTTGCCACAGTCTCCTGTTCCGTATCGCCGGTGATATAATGTACCTGAGACCACGGTTCCTCGGTAGACGTGGGCCTTGTTCTTGTTCCAACTTGCGTAGTCTTCCCGGTATTAGTTTTCTTCATCTTCCTTCCTTGAGGCATAGCTTGACACAGTCCGGAGTCATTTATAAGTAACTTTTAGAAAGTATTGACTAACTTTTCTTCATTTAGACATTAATTTATTAACTTTTTATGGGAGAGCTGGGTCCCTGCGTCTCGATCCTACGTCATCACGTGATGTCCCCCTGACAGGCAACATTGAAGTAATATTAACAAAATTGTCCTGACAGGATAAAGTACTAAGCACCCTGTCCTTGAATCCCAACCTAATATTCTATCAGAATATACACTGCACCCGCCAGAGTCGAGCTCTTTCTAGAAATTGAGGGAGAGGGGTGCAATATGGTTGGATTTGGTTTTGCAATAATCACTTTCCTCTTACACATATCCAAAATAAAGACTTCTATCAAAACACACATTTTTATTGGTGAGGGTCAAACTTCAAAAATTACAAGTTAACTCTCTTGTATTTTACAAAGCATCGTTGCAAGTCTTTTGTGTTACCCAAGAGATTCTATCACTTGATAAATCTAAATTCTACTGTCTTCTCACTTGAATGATTCCTTCCAGGGTTTATCTCCCTTCAGTAGTTGCGTTTGCATTCCTTCTCAGATGTCAGTGAATTAGATGTGCAGCCTCAACCGCTAACCACTATGAGTAAAAATAGCTATTACAAAAGTTAAAATGCAAAGCTTCACTTGTCAGAAAGGTTTAAATGCAAAGATTTCCAGGGCACAAAAAAAACTGCTCGTAGCATATAATCTTGCTGATAATATGTTCATCAAGCTGCATTTATCAGAAGCTGATAACCTGATCATCCAAGATCTTTTCTGTCAAATTATTCCAATAGTTCATAGATAAAATTTCTAATGAATTAAGGACAACCATTTCATTGTTTAATTATTGTCCAGTAAAGTAATTATAAAGTTACATCTTATTGGTGCATTTGTAGTTAAAATATTTATTATTACACTGCTGTGCCCAAATGTTTAAAGAGTGAAGTGATATCTGAAGCTGACTCAACTTTATAGTTAGTTTCTTAGTTCCGAGACTCATGATGAAGCCAACATACAGTCTCAATTTTGCTATAGTCAACCTGATATTCTAATATTACTCAAAGGGCTGAATCTTCCAGTCTGTGGCTTAAAACCATCTTTCAACCGCTGGAACTAAAGGAAATTCCAGACATGGCAGAGGCCAAGATACTGCTTGAGAACTGTATCTCTGATCATGCACCATTTAGACTTGGGTCAGGAACTGAAACCATATTGGTTTCAATGGAGGCACTAGACCTGCAGGTTAAGAAGCAAAGGGGAAGTGTCAAATTATTAATTTTTATTTTTAATGTTTTAAATATTTCTGCTACTACATTTTGGAATTAACTTCACTTTTGTTATATATGCATGAAGCAAGAGTGCAATGGAGTAGCAGGATTAAATACATTCAGTGAGTCATGTTATGAATGCTTCCAACAGTGGGCAACTTGCATGTGGGAGCAACAAACTGGGCCTACCAAGTTGAAAAGCATACGTACTCAAAAGTGGCTGTCCAAAAGAGAATATCTCCGGCACACAGGAAGCTCAACTGATTCAATGCGTGATTAATCAGCCATATATTCACTCACATTCACGCAATCAATCTAATATAGTACAACTTTTTAAATCATTTGTTACAAATGTATTTATTTTTAAAATATCTCCGTACAGAGATGTTCACTAATTTTTAAAGTACAAGACAACTTTGATGGAAGGGCCTGTCTCCAGCTTTGCCATCTTTCAAAGCCAATCAGGTCCATACCGAGGATGGGGCCTTTGCCCTAGGTTCATCACCTATAGATCCTGAGAACCTGGGGTTGCAGAGGTAGGAGGCAATCAAACCCCTTCATCTGTCCAGCTGACTCACACTTGCAGAGATTCCAGTATAGTCATTCTGGGTGTTGAACCCAATCCAACATCTTCAGGTTCAGTGCAGATATCTGCCCCATATATTTAATTTTGGAGAATATAACAGTGTGGATAAACTTGCCTTTTGTGAGAACTTTTTCCTGCAAGCTACATATTGCAAGGACCAGAAGACTACCAAGAGCTGGTTGACCTACAGAACAGTTACTAAAAAGTACTGCAGCTAGTGGAAATCTGCATTCCACCAGGCTCCATGTTCCCCAATTTCCTCCAGCTTCCATGCTATTCAACCAACAGATACGCCATTCCTTACTCTTTCAGAATTCTGAAAGGGTCATTTCATCCACAGATCCCTAAATCCACTCTTGCATCTCTATCAACAAATCTGTTTCTCACGGTACTTTCCCATGGTACAAGATGGCACCATATATAGCAGCCATGTTGCAAGCTCCGTTTCAACTTAACGGTATACTTTTAATTTCTGCGATTTCCTTCACATTTCTTGTTCAAATAGCTGATAGTCATATCAGATACAATAGACTGACTCTCCTGAACATCGGGAAGATGGGATTTACCCACTGCGTGCCACCTTTTCTCCACTGGGATCTCCTGCTTGCATGATCAATGGAAGCCTCCATTACCTCGGAAGTGGCATCAGAGGCGAGAGAGAAGGGCTGGCATCCTGGTGCCGTTGAAACACCTTGCTAATCAGCCACTGTTCCCTAGCGTACTCCTGGCTAACGTCCAGTCCCTGCATAATAAGCTGTGTGAACTGAGAGCCAGCATCTCCTACCAGAGGGAATCAAAGGAATGCAACATTTTGTGCTTCACAGAGACCTGGGTGACGGAGGAGATACCAGATCTTGCCATCGAGTCCTCCGGTTTCTCCCTGTTCCAGGCAGACAGATGTAAAAACCTCTGAAAGAGTAAAGGATGTGGGGTATGCTTCATGGTCAATAATGCCTGGTGCAAGCCCCAGAACATGCATCCCCTCAAATCCTTTTATTCCCTTGACCTGGAGTACCTGGTACTGCTATGTAGATCTTACTGGCTGCTGAGGGAGTTCACAGCTGTTATTATCACAGCTATGTATATTCCGCTGCAGGCCGACACTGACCTGGCTCTGAAGGAATGGTACGAGACCATCAGCACCCTGGAGACTGCCCACCCAGAGGCTGCCTTCATCGTCGCCAGTGACTTTAATAGGGCGTCGATGACTAAGGTCTCTCTGAAGTTCTGCAAACACAACCAGGTGAGCACATGGGGAGATAGCATACTCAACCACTGTTACTCTCCTTTCCACAATGCTTACAAAGTGCTCCTCCGCCTGCCCCCCATTTGGAAAATTCAGATCGCTGCTCCATTTTGCTGGTGCCAAAGTACAGGCAGCAGCTGAAACAAGAGGTGGCCATAGTTAAAACTATCCACTGTTGGTCCAACCAATCGGCCTCCATGCTGCAGGACTGCTTTGATGACGTCAGCTGGAATGTCTTTCAGGATGAGGATGTCTCATGAGTTCACGGAAGGGGTCACGAGTTCATCCAGAAATGCATCGAGGATGTTGTCCCCCCCCCCCCCCCCCCCCAGAAATCAGTCAGGGTTTTTTCCAAACCAGAAACCCTGGTTCAATAGCCCTGTACGAACAGCACTTACCACGTGAGACAGAACTTACATTGCTGGTAATCAGCAAGAGCTTAAGAAATCTGCGCAAAGTCATCAAGGCAGCAAAACAACAATACAGAGACAAGATTCAGACTCAACTGTCCACCAACAGCACACGCAGCTTATGACAAGGTCTGCACACCATCGCAGGCTTCAAAGCTAAATACAATGGAGTTTCCAACATCGACGCCTCTTCTCCCACAGGAGCTAAATCTTTCTTTACACTCAATTCAATGTCCCCAATACCGAGCCCCTGAGGAGACCTGCAGATGCTGCGACCAGCAGCTTGGTCACCTCTGAGGCCAAAGTACTCAGGGGTTTCCAACAGGTGGACTGCCACAAGGCTGGGGTACCGGACGGCATCTAGAGCGAGTATTCAGGATGTGCAAACTGGCAGGCGTGTATACAGACATTTTTGATCTCTCCCTCTCCCAGTGTAGAGTGCCCTCCTCTTCAAAACATCCACCATCGTCCCTGTACCTTAAAAGACCAAAGTAACATGCTTGAATGATTGGTGTCCTGTCACACTCACCTCAATAATAGGCAAATGCTTTGAGAGGCTGGTCAAGAACTTCATCTGCAGTATGCTGCCACCAACAAAGGACCCCCTACAATTCACCTACTGACGCAACAGACTGACAGATAACACAATAGTCACAGCTCTACACACCGTCCTTACACATCTGGAGAAGAGAGATGCTTATGTGAGAATGCTGTTCTTTGACTACAGTTCAGCATTCAACACTATAATTCCCTCCAGGCTCGACAAGAGGCTCAGAGACCTCGGCCTTCACCCTGCCTTGTGTAGCTGGAGCTTGGGTTTCCTGTCAGATCGCCGGAGGTGCTAAGAGTGGGCTCCCTAATCTCTGCCCCTCTCACCCTCAACACAGGTGCCCCTCAGGGCTGTTTCCTAAACACCCTCCTTTACTCTCTATATACCCATGACTGTGTCGCCACCTAGAGCTCCAATCTGCTAATTAAATTTTCTGACAACTCTACACTGATTGGCCTAATCTCAAATAATAATGAGGCAGCCTACAGAGAGGAAGTCATCACCCTGACACAGTAGTGTCAAGAAAACAACCTCTCCCTCAATGTCACAAAAACAAAGGAGCTGGTTGTGGACTACAGGAGAAATGGAGACAGGCTAACCCCTATAGACATCAATGGATCTGGGGTTGAGAGGGTGAACAGCTTTAAGTTCCTCAGTATAAACATCACCAAGGATCTCACGTGGTCTGTACATACCGCCTGTGTGGTGAAAAGGCACAACAGCACCTCTTACACCTCAGACGGTTGAAGAAGTTTGGTATGGCCCCCCCAAATTCTAAGAACTTTCTATAGGGGCATGATTGAGAGCATCCCGACTGGCTGCATCACTGCTTGGTATGGGAACTGTACTTCCATAAATTGCAGGACTCTGCAGAGAGTGGTGTGGACAGCCCAGCACATCTGTAGACATGAACATCCCACTATTCAGGACATTTACAAAGACAGGTGTGTAAAAGGAGCCCAAAGGTTCATTGGAGACCTAAGTCACCCCAGCCACAAACTGTTCCAGATGCTACCATCCGGGAAATGGTACCACAGCATAAAAGCCAGGACCAACGGGCTCAGGGATAGCTTCTTCCAGCAGGCCCTTAGACTGATTAATTCATGCTGACGCAACTGTATTTCTATGTTATACTGACTACCCTGTTGTACATAATATTAATTATCAATTACTATATTTGCACATTTGAACAGAGACATAACATAAAGATTTTTACTTCTCATGTATATGAAGGTTGTAAGCAATAAAGTCAATTCAATACCCATCTTTTCAATTTATCCCTTCACAATATCCAGAAAACCACGGAGTATATCTGTGTTTTTGTCCATATATTGACAAAAACTTATTTACCCATTTTTCCGCATACGGACATATAGATAATTCTAAGCAAGCTTTTTCCACTGAGATCAGGTGAGGCAACGACCAGACATCATGGGTTAAAGGTAAAGGATGAAATATTTAAAGGTGAACCTGAGGGGAGATCTTCTTCACTCAGAGGGTGGTGAGAGCATGGAACAAGCTGCCAGCAGAAGTGGTGGATGTTGATTTGATTTCAACATTTGAGTGTAATTTGGATATGTACATGGATAGGAGGGGCACAGAAGCCAACGATTCAGGTGTGGGTCAATGGAACCAGTCATAAAAAGTTTAGCATGGACTAGATGGGCCAAAGAGCCTATTTCAGTGCTTTATGATTCTATATAATGTTAACGGGATAATCTGATATCCAGCAACAGAAGATATGCAGTTAAAGAGCCTGTGCAACTTGATCAGACCCAACTAAAGACAACAGCTACAAGTTCAAGGCCAGATCATTCTCAAATAGATTCAACTGATGATTCACATCAGCCAGTCAATTCACTCTCCCTTCCATTAAAGGAGCATCAACAGGGAGTTAGAAAGGTTAAGGCATTACAAATTACACACAAACAGCAAAGGAAGGCATGCTAGGATGATACACTGCAAGACCTACAGACTCTCAATAATACCAATTGTGTTGAATGCTTATACAAGCTAGACTGCAGGGAGGAGGTTACAGAAAAGTGATCTAACCAAGACCTCAACTGTGAAACTGGTGAAAGATCACAACAACACTGAGGGCGGAGGAAAGCTGCAGTATGAAGGGTCACCAGTTGTCTTGTATTCCGTGCCACTGGGCCCTGACTCCAATCTATCAAGGACTGTGTGCTGGCTGCCCATGCATCAGCCTCCCCACATAAAACAAAGGCTTGCACAGATGTTCTCAATTAAGAGAATCTTACCCACACTGCACCAGAATATGTGGGTCCCAGATCAGCCTCTACAGCCACTTGAGGACCCACCAACACACAACCCTTAGGAGAATGTTTAACTCAAGTGATTACAATGCCAGCTTATCAAGCTACACCTTAAATCTATCTACACTATTTGCTTCCAACTGTGGTAGTGAATTTCACATTCTTGACAGCCCAATGTTTTTACTTCACACCCTTGAGTATAGTAACACCCAAGAAGATAGGTGATCTGTCCTCAACCTACCTAACTAATATTGAAGCGAACACCTGGATAACAGTGTGCCCTTAATATCTCACCTGTGGCAAAAGTCCTTTACACAAAGGATTATGGCTGGCATCTTTATAAAGCCCCACAGAGATTATGTGGTCTCTCAGGAGATAACCTGTGCCTATCAGTAGAGTGATGGTACAACAGATTAGTTTAAAGACATTGCAATTGCTCCCAGAAAAGCAAGCTTTCACTTGCTCTAATGACCAGTGACGTGCTGGGCATTAAAACAAATTAATTTCTAACTGACATGATAATATTAATCAAGAGTGTGCAGATGGCCAAGAGGGTACAAACTGCACTCTCCAGAGTAAAGTGAATTCAGCAACTGCAACATGGCATTTAGCTACTAGTTCATGGAAAATGGATAAAATTGCTTCCTCAATACATCTGTGCATAGTTGAACTACATTACTGATTCTGTACTTAACAGTAGTGAGTAGTGGCAACCCAGAATGACACTTTAACATGAAGATTCAGAGTGGCTGTTATCTTATATATTGACAATGTAGCCTATAGCAGAGGAGGGTTGAATAGCAGGTCACATTTATGGTGCAATCTCCACAAATACTACATCAGGGCCAATTGGAGAATGTGACCTGTCATTCTGAACAGTAGCTGCATTCCCACTTTTTCCTGTCTGGTCTGTCTGCTGTCCACTGCCCCATTCAAAAGAGAAAGCTACAGGGGAATCCCTAAATGGAAATCTATTTGGGGCCTATTTTGAATTAGAGTCAGCAGCTAAAAAAAACACAATATGAAATGATCAATAGTGAAAATAAAGAAAACAAGCCAACATTCTTGCTGAATCGGCTTGAGTGGGGGGAATTGTGTCACATGGTGGGGTGACAAAGCCCTTGATAAAGTACCCTAAAAGGTGCCACAATGTAGTCCAGTCATTGTTAATTGAGATTTTTATTGCTTTAGATTGTTATTGAGTTGTGCCCCTCCTGACACCCTACCAGAAACTAGCAAATTATTTCCTCAGTGGCATCCAAGTCAACTAGCCAAGAATTAGTAATAGTCATTGTATTAACATGACTATTAACATAACATGACTGCACACAGGTGTTGTTTGAGGAGAAACCATCTTCCAACTGCTTCAATGTTAGATAAATACAAGACATACTGCAGATGCTGGAAATCCAGAGCAACACGTACAAAGTGCTGGATGTCCCGCAGCATCTGTGGAGGGGAATAAACAGTCAAGATTTTGGGCAGAGACCCTCAAATTATTTTTTGGATAATCCAAGCTTGGTTATACCACTCCATGGCCATATGGCTGAAAAGGGCTCTGATCCTTCCATCATCTGGACACAATGACTAGAGAGTGACAATGAACAACCATAACAGTCGTCATGGCTGGAGGTCTTCACCACATTTATTGTTGAGGGTCCTCTATTCTTATGATAACTTCAATGAGACATACGATCCTTTATTGATAATTAAAGTCCTTAATTTTCCATGAAGAAATTTCTATTCCTGCTTTGAAATCAATGGCACAAACTGTCTATCACAGAGATGGTGGCAGGGATATTTCTGCTCAAAGGCTTTTCTATCATCAGCTTGCTTTAGTAGAACACACATATCTGGTTCTACCGTTATGTCTAGCTGTTCCTGGAGAGTTATCTGGCTATGTAGATTTACTGATTAATTTTCTGAATTATTTAAAGTGGGTTTCCTCCTATTTTCATCTAGTTGCTGTAATCTAGAAATATCATTCAAAAATGCACTGCTATTGCTCGTTTGAGAATAGGAAAGTTGCTCACCACCACTTTCTTCAACCCTCCATCCTTTCCAATTATCAGACCACTTATTCAGCACTCAGTGCTGATGAACAGAAATTACTTCCAATTAATCACTCAATCATCATTTGTTCCTCAACCACCAAGTCCTGCAGGTTCACTAACACTGAAATATGTTCAAATCTTAATAGAATCAAGGAATACAGGATTAGTATAGGAAAGTGCATGAAGGTAAACGAACCAGATGCCTAATCCTGCTTGTGCTGTTCTATGACCTCCTGTTATCATCTCTATAACATTGCTCGGCTGCCTCTACTTTAGTTCACCTTAACTTGATTTCCTCAATATAGCATTGGTTGCGTACCATTCTTCTACCTCTCATCTTCACCTGATCTAAAGTAGCTGCTCTTTCCCTAACACCAAACACTCTACTGCCAATACACGGTGTTCAGCACCATTGATGACTTAATTAACTTTTTCTGATAGGTTGGTAATCCAGAGACTTTGACCCATTATTTAGAGACATAAACTGGAAGCAACCAAGGCCCCGGGGAATTTAGATTCAGTGAATCAAATTAATCTGTCATCGTGAAATGACCAGATAGTCATTCAAAAAAAGAATTGCACACTAATATCTAACAAAAAAAGCATATCACCTGGATCCACTGTGTCTCAATGCAATTCCAGTGTGGAGAGGCCTTACCTCAACAGTATACCATTCACAGATGGATTGCCTATTAAAGTCTTTTTAAGAGTAAACTCCCACTGTTTCTGAAAACAAAAATTAACCTTCAAGCTATGGAGATTGCAATGTGCTGTGTAACGCTAGCATTGTTCTAAATGGAACAGATTCAGAACTAACAATTGAAAACTAGGCATTTATGAACCAGAAAGGATAATATTAATAAGCAGCAATATGCCTGGCATGATTTTCATTCCATCTAGCTGGGAACCAAACGTTGTTCAATCTAGTATAGATAGGCAGAAAATGACCAGCAACACATGTACATGAAAATTAGAGCCTGGTGAGTTGCAATATGGAACTGAGTTCACACTAATCTGTAGACAAACTACACCATAGATCAAGCTAATAATTGTCACAACCAATAGAATAAATCAAGACTCAACAGACCCATCACATGCAGCTGATTAACAACCAACAGGGGATAACTCCACAGACTCAAGCAGACTGATGGCAGAGTAGAGGCATTTGCAAATACCCTCAACTAGAAGGACAGAGTGGAAAATAGCACCACATTTAAAAAGATTAAGGCGAGAACGTCAAGGGTGAAGGACAAACTGGTATTCAGCTCACTACTCCATGAGGCTTTACTTGCCTCAGCATTGAACTGACCCTGCAGCTGTGGTCTACAGCCATTGGCATTTGCCTCAGCACTGAACTGGCTCTGTGGTGGTGGACTCACTTTTACGGACTCTGCAGATTATGTCCTGTTAATTGAATTGCTGTTTTCATTTATGATTTTTCACATTTATGGAACTGTTTCTTGACTTGTAAACAAGTTGCAATGAAACTGAACAATGCAGTCTTTACAATATTTCCTAAAATGAAGGAAAAATCAGTGATGAAACAGCTGTTGATAGTTAGGTTCAGGGCACCGGCTTGCAGAAATAACTTGAGGTTGAAGTGATGGTCTTACGTGCCAACTGTGATATCAGCCACTAGAATGTTTCCCTTCAGATTTTCATTCTAACTAGCTTGCCAAGAAAGGTACGAAAGCTGGAATATTTAACAAACCCTTTCCTGCAGGAAAATGCCCTTTATCCATTCTGATAGTTGAAAGAATAAAAACAGATGGAATAGTATCTGCTTAAGCATGCAAATTCAGTGGCTTCCATTAATGCAGCAGAGAGTAGCACATTCCAAATGAACAAGAAAGACAAGTATGATACTAACTTCCACAGGCAAAGCAGCCAATGGAGGCTTTACTTCAGATCACAAGAGACTCAAGGTACATCAAAAATGTAGTTTGAGTGATGTCTGTTTAAGGGTTTTGGTAATGGGTTTAATAAAGCCTTGTTGTTCCATGAGTAAGGTTAAAATCTATACACCCTATCCTCGTTATATGCGGGGGGAAACGTTCCTCGCAGTCGACGCATAATGTGAATAATTATTTAAATGGAGAAAATAGGGATGCCTTCCAGAGGGCTTCCTAAATATGTTTTATCTGTAATTTATTCACATTTTCATACTAATGTGACACAAAAGCAGTACCACAAGGCAACATTCGTATTATATTTAATCAATTTAAGATAATATTCAATGTAATAAATCATAGAAAGTTAACATACTAGGGTGTGCAGTACTCACTAACAGTGGCAGGTGTGTTCGCTCTGGGAGATGAGTGGTTGTTGTGGTGTCGGGCAGCTTTACATGGATAAGGTTGATGATTGTGGTCGTCAGGATCATATCAAGCACAGCAAGGGGTGAAGAAAGACTCACAGAACTCTTGGAACTGCTGGCAGCAGGAGATGACACCAGTTTGAAGAAAGTGGTGAGGGTTGTTTGCTTGGCAACATTTTGTTTTTCAGCATAAATTTGCTTGTAAGGAAGAAGGGTTGACGGCAGAGAATGACTGAAATGCTGACTCCGTTCTAAACTTGGGTCCATATCCATCGCCATTTGTGCCAAGTGTTCTGACTTCCACCATTCCTTCACTGTTGGTAAACTCCTGGGATTTTCAAAATCATCTGTTGTTTGCAGCATCTGAGAGATAGTTCGCCATTAAAAAAAAATACGCCTTGAATGTGGATCACACCTTGGTCGAGTGGTTGAATCAGCAATGTTGTGTTAGGTGGCACGAAACACACTATTATGTTTGGATGAATGCTGTCCAAATGTTTAGGTTGGGCTGGCACATTGTCAAGCAACAAAAGAACTCTAAAGGCAAGATTCTGTTCCCAGCATTAGCGCCCCAGAGCTGTGTTACCTTCACCTGATGCCACGCTGTTTATAATTTCCAACTTTTTTTCATGTGTTAAAGCGGTTGTCTGCCGCTTGGCTGATGGCTCAGGACATGACATCGGTCGCTTAGTTGGCATAGTTAAATATTTCAAGCACAAAATCAGTGCACCATAGGTAAAACCAACAAAAATTTAAGAGCGCAAGATCGCACATCCACACCTTGCCAAAACCAATGCGAGACTGGTGGGAGTGAGACACTGAGGAGCGCGCACCTTACTTGTATTGGCGGGAAAGCGGTGCTTCTCGTCCCAACAGTGAGACTGTGAGGCATGTGCACGTGACTTGTATTGGCGGGAAAGCAGTGCTCCTCACATAACTGAGAGTTTTGGACACATATAAGGACACGTTGGTAGAAACAGGTTCCTCGCATAACTGTGAATCCGCATTGTCTGAAGGCGCATATAATGAGGATAGGGTACTCTTTGGTGAATTTTCTACATTAGATTTAGGGAAGATTTATGCCGGGGAAAGTGTGTTTGAAAAAATGAAAATGAGCAGACAAATTTCCCTTGGATTTGAAAGAAATGTACTGTTCTTGGTAAAGCAGTGTTTAATTTATCTAACCTCTGTTAATAAAAAACAGAATTATTGCTTATCATAAGAAACACTTACTTCACTTACCTTAATGAAAGAGGAGTGCTGCAGAGCCAGATATGAAAGACATCCCGTTGTTTGGTTCAGTAATTACAACATGATTCTGGACACAGAAGGCAGTCCAAAGGATAGGGAGTAGGTAGATGTGTCTGTACATGATACTTAGTGAGCTCCATGTTGTAGTGAGCAGATAAGGAAACCCAGAATACATTGCAGAGCCACAACAGTCAGCCAGCAAGCAACACCCACTGTGATAAAATTCCTCCTTCAGTTGCCAGTCTCAATGAATTCAACTCCACTGTACTTCAATTTTTGTACATTTCAACACAAAAAAATTAAATCAGACTTTAGTAGTTGCATAAAGAGTTAAATGAAAACAGCAGCCTTCTTCATGTTCAGTTTGATTCTGATTTCCATTAATATTAATAGAAACAAAAAAAAATCAGGTGAGGAATAAAACCTCTATATTATCCATTTTGTGTTTCTGCTAAAGAACAATTTCAACCTCATAGGAACATTCTATTCTTTAGTGCAAAATGTATCATGAATATTCATTTAACTTCTTTTGCAATTTTTCTCTTTCTAATAACTCAATACAACACAGATTATCATATAATTAAGTACAGAATGACAAACTGCTCAAGGGTGTTCCTTCTGCTGCCTTCACTCCATAGCTCTCTAGCTGAACAAGTGTGATTGGCCAAATGTCATTTAATATGCTTCATCATACACTCCAAACATGCATTTAACCTGATGTTAAGAAAGCTATCCTGAAAAGGCAGATTTCTAATCTCCCAATCTCAATAGGTTTCCCTTTTTGAAGTGCTATATCCATGGTTTCAGAAGCTTGTTAACCATGTAACACACTGCTCCAATCTCATCAATACTTTTAAAACTCAAATCTTCTATAAAAGTATGTACTTATCTAACTGGTTTTGAAAAGCTGCAATTAGGCACACCATTAGCTTTTCTCAGCTAAGCACAAAAGGGGTCACGAGAAGGCCACTGATTCTGCTCTATTTACAATATCACAGTGAAAATGACATTGGTTCTCATCTTCACTTTCCTGCTTTGATTCATCAACAGATTAAAATCTATCTTGCCTAATCATAAATATATTCAGTGTTAAAGCCCCCCCCCCAACTATTTAGGAATTAGAAAATTCTAAAAACTCTTGAGACATGAAATTCATCTCTCTTAAATTGATGATACATTATTCTGAAACTATGCTTCTGAATTCTAGATTGTACTATGAAGGGAAAATGTAGTCCCAACAACTACCTTGTCAAATCTCAACAGAATCATATACATTCCAGTAAGTTTAACTCCCATTCTTCTAAACTCCAATGAGTATAGATAATATCTGCTCAAATTTTCCTTACAAATCAATCCCTTTGAACCAGAATGCTACCAGGTGAATCTTCTCCATACTGCCCTCAATGCAAATGCATATCTGCTTTAGAAAGTAAACTGTACACTGTACTTGTAGAGTTAAGGCCTGCAGTAATACGTGATCATTTGAGTCGAGTATGGTGGTCTCCTAAGGAGCTGCCTATTGGTGGGTCCTCATATTGCTGTAGTGGTAGATCTGGGATCCACATATTCTGATGCAAAGGGTGGCTGTGATTAGTGATTGGGTTTTCTTGTTGTCCAGTCCCTCCTATCTCAGCTGCCTCTTGTTCTCTATGGTACAGCAGAGGTTGTTTTCATGTAGCACAGCTCCCTCTTGAACAGAATTCCTCCTTATGTATCTGTTGAAAGTAATCTCTTCCTAGTTTTTAGCTGTACTATTGAATTTCTTTATGCTGATTTTGATGTTATTTTTGAAGTGTTTCCTTTGCCCACCAGGGGCTTGCTGAACTTCCTTCAACTGGGAGTAAAGAACCTGTTCAGGGAGACACAAGTTAGGCTTCTAGATGATATGACCTATTCATTGGAGTTGGTACTGCTTTATCATGGAGGAGGTACTGTTCACGTTGGCCTCCAGAACGCTGGTGTTATTGTATCTGTCCCTCCAACTAATCCTCATAAAAGGTAATAAGGATCTTCGGTGGCATTGTTTCAGAAATTCAGGTGCCTACTGTAGCTGGTCTATGATTCCACCCCATACAGTAATGTAGGAAGAATGACTGCTCCATAGACCAAAAGTTTTGTCTACACCTGTAGGCCATGGTCTTCAAAGACTCTTTTCCTATATCCTTGCACTACTCAGGTATTGGTGGATCTCTGAGTCAATGTCTGCTTTTGAGGACAGAATACTGCCAAAGTAGGGAAAGTGGATCTACATTTTTAAGGGCATATCATCTACTTTTATGGAAGGCTAGATAAACTGTTGGTTGGGCATTGGCTGATGTAGGATCTGTGTCTTTTATATTCAAGACAGAGGGCTCTATGCCTTGGTAAAGGCAGTCAGAATACATTAGAGTTCTTCCTCAGAGTGTGCTGCAATGTTATTGTCATCCGCATATTGAAGCGTTATGATAGTGGTGGTGCTGACCTTGTTCTTGGCCTTGAGCCTATAGGAGTGTCAGAACACTGCTTAATATTTAAACTCCATCCCCTTTAGAAAGGAGAATGAAATAAGACTTGACAGAGGTGTATAAATGGTAAGAGTCATACATCAAGTAGACAGCCAGAGTCTTTATCCCAGGGCAAAAATAGCTGATAGAAGGGGCGTAATTTTAAGGTGGCTGGAAGAAATACAGGGGATGTCACAGGTAAGCATTTTACAAAAAGAGTGGTGGGTGCATACAATGACCTGTCAGAGGTAGTAGCACATAAACATTAGGTGCATTTAAGAAACTCCTAGATAGGCACATGGGTGATAGAAAAATGGAGGGATACATAGGAGGGAAGGGTTAGATTGATCTTAAAGTAGGTTAAAAGATCATGGGCCAAAGGGCCCGTACTGTAATGTTCTATGTTGTTTGTTGAAATTCTCCTTTATTTGTCATAACAAAGCACAATCTTATATCTCCCTGTACAATAATCCGAATGTGCTCTTGCTGTGGGAGTCATTTTCTAACCATTTTTGTTCTTTTAACAACTTTATTTCAGTTGACAATGTTAATGAATTGGCTTATTTTCATATTAATTTTAGCATAGCCACTCTACATCCAAGCTGAGTCACTTTACAATTTTCTCCAAGAAAAAAAAAATTCAATCAACCAAACCCAGGCCCAAACAAAGTGCCTCTGCCCCAGACATGTAGGTTTTCAATATAACAGTTGACATGTCAATACATTCAATGATGCTAAAAATATTCGGTAACTTCATAATGCAGTTTGGGATTGGTAACACCTTAAGAGCATATGATTGTTTATTTAAATATACATTAATGTAACATTTGTCTAACAAATGTATATCTAACCACATGAAAAGAAATGATAGCTTCATGAATCTTAGTGTTGGGTTACAAGTGTTGCTGGGGAAAATGACATTTATTAGCAGTTTGCATGTAAATGACTGTCTCAATTATCTGCAGGCAGACCCCGGGTTACGAATGAGCTCTGTTCCTGAGTCCGTCTTAAAGTAGGAACAAGGATATCTAGTATTATTTAGCGTTAGTTAGTCAAACGTTTGTCTTAGTATATAGTATATATTTTACCTTTCTATGCATATAAAACACCTAAGAAACGTATGTATTCCAATAATTAAACCAGAGTGTTGTTTAGTAATAATTGTACCTTTCATCGGAGCAGGACCTTTCACATGCTCCATTATTCTCACTTTATCCTATTAAATTGTTCCGATCGTTGACTGACTGTACCCTAACGTTTTTCCAATGGCCGATGACATTTCACCTCTTTTCAAACACTTTATTATTTCCACTTTATTTTCAATCGTGATCGTTCCTTGTCAAAGGAACAGAAACACTGAGGGCAGTGGGTCCGGAGCTCTGCCAGGTCCTAAGGACCACCTCACTGAATTCCCCGGGTCCTAAAGTCCACTGCACTGAGACAGGTTAAATGGGACAAGTGGGGGCTGTACTGCGTTTGGATATTTGATCCTCACAATATTCCACGTGGGAATTTAAACTGGAGGTTGCAGTGTTTTTTTTACGAGGTTGAGTTGCGTGCTCAACATCAACCCAGCAAGGATGGACAGCGCGCTCGGGAGCCATCTGTCACTGGATCAAACTCAGGAACCTCCGTTCTTGAGCCCGGTGCTGATCCCACTGCGCCACCAGCCAACCAGAAAAGGCGGGGGGGGGGGGGAGATCAGGGTGAATCTTGCTAAGAAAAATTTAAGCCATATACAAACTTACACACTCAACAGTGTCAACGGTAACGACTTAAAATGGCAGACGGCATTCTCCTTCCTTGGTTCATAAGTACAAGTTGTTCGTAAATCCAACGTTCATAACTCGGGGACTACCTGTACTTAAGGCTCAACGTTACTTCTGTGTGAACTCAGTCCTACATGTGGGAGTTGGATGGAGATTTAGTTTCCTTTCCTAGGGGACATCCTGTTGAGTTTCTACACCAATCCAACAACTTCCAAGGTCACTTTACTGGATACCAGCACTGAAACTGCATTCACAGCTTCAAACTGCTAGAATGAGTTTTGAATTCATATTTTCTGAATTAAAGGCATCAGTTCTGGTCTCTCCAGGTTACTTGTACTAAATGTTTCTTTCACAAATAGTAATAGTAATGTGCATGAAAATGTAATTTAGCTTCATAAAGTGCAGATGCAAAATTCCTGAAAACTGCATAAATAATTAAAGAATTGTCCAGTTCTATAACTTGGTAACCTGAAAGATGAGACTGAACAATCCAATCCAACACTCCTCACTTGATACTAGTTAAAGCATCAGGGAGGCACATTATTCAAAATTATCATTTAAATCATGAACAGGAGAAGAAAACTCCAACTACAAACTTCATCCCCTGGGCCATGCGACCTTCTTATTTGGTCAGATTTCTGAAGAGAAGTTGCCACTGCTTTGAAGAGATTTTAACAGCACTTTATTGAGTTGTTGATAAAGATCATTCTCCAAAAGTGTCATCAAAGTCTGAATAAAACAGAGTCAATCGACGTTTACTTGATGTTCCTATAGGTTTTTATTAAGGGCATATCAGGCAAAATAATATTCTTTGCATTTCTTTAAGAGTTAGAGACTTAACTGTTGTGCTAAATTTCCCTTTTATCAGATACTACATTTTAAAATAATTAAGTTTAATATCCCTGTTAATATAACTAAGTGAAGAATAGCAAGCTAATGTGCTAGAATTATTCTACATTGGAATTTTAAGATCTAAAATCTCAAAATAACAAACAAAATGCAATGGTTAAAAAATTACATTGCCAATTTTTATACACACATTTTGCTAATTCCAGATCTTCCACAAGCTTAATGTGCAGATGCATAGATGCTGCTGACCCTGCACAACAGCAAGTCATTTATACAAAATTCATCCCACTTTACCCCAATACCACTAGAAATGTTCCCTACCCCAAATAGTAAACCTTAGACAGGATACTAACAAAACTAAACTGGGGGAATGATCAAAGGTCAGTCAACAGCATTTCATACTATTGCGACGTAATTTGCAATTGACAGAAAAAAATAGAATGATTTATATCAAGTGTATCATGCATTTCAGTGTTGGCTGTTTTGACTTGAAAACTCAATCTAAACATCTATTGATTACACTGAGGTAATTTGTGCATGCTAATAAATGGTCGGAACTACTCAAAGGATCCAGTCCCTGGCACACTTCTATCTGCATATTTTAAAAGACAAATCCCTGTCAATTCCAACTTCTGAAAGTGTCATTATATATAGTACATCCTGGGTATAAAATTAAAACCTGACCCAAACTAGACCAACCTAAACATAACCTAAGGATTTTTATTTAATACCAGTTCAAATGTGACAAAAATGACCTGTTGGCATCAGGCATACACTGGTTAACTTGGTCCCAAATAAAATTATACAGTGAAAAATAGACTTTTTCTGTTACCAGCACTCTCTTAGTACATGAGAGGAGCCCATCCTCCATATAGCAGAGTGCTGAGACTTAGTGCAACTACTTATAAAAAGCCAATATGGTCTAATTCATCCTGAGCACAAGGATTTATAAAATTTTGGATACCCAACCTAAAACTTCTATGTCAAGTTGTGTCACTTTTATTCTCCATCGCATTCCTACTCTGAGATTTCTGTCTGTGGCTTCTAACACTGTTACAAGACCCAATGTAACTTTGAGGAACAGGGATTCATCTTCTATCAGGGCCCACTGCAGTCCTCCTGACATAATATTAAATTCACCCATGTCAGATACACATCTTCACTGTTTGCATTAGAACTAACCATCTCTACTGTCGGTCACCCAATGTAATGTTGGCTCAGGTTCTCTCATTACGAACATGGCCTAGGCTGCTATAAACTTTCACATCTTTTATAAGTTCCCTTGTACTCCCCATCTCCCTTACAGCCCTCGATAATCAACGATGGCCTCATTAGCAGCATTTCACTCTCACTCAGAGATATTCCCTCTGTCCCACCCATCCCTCACTCACTCCCTCTACAACTTAAAACCAGCTTTACACACAAAGTACTCTGCAAAGTACACTTCCTGACGAAGGGTCTCGGCCCGAAACGTTGACTGCTTGTTTCAACGGATGCTGCCTGACCTGCTGAGTTCATCCAGCTTGTTTGTACGTGTTGATTAAAACCAGCTTTCTCTTCCAGTTCTGATGAAGGATCTTTGACTTGAAGTGTTAAATCTGATTCCCTTGCTACAGATGTTGCCTGAACTACATTCTTCTGCTTTCATTTCAGAGAGGACATTAACTATATCCTATGCAGAGACAAATTCAAAGTCAAACACCATGTGTGATAGTGGTAACAAGATCATAAATTGATATGGCTAAATCTGTAAAGCCCCAGAAACCACCATTATCTTATGCTTGCAAGCAAGTATGAAGATCAAAATAATAGAGAAATCTACTTGGATCTGATCCTCATTAATCCATCATCACAGACATATATAATGACAGTTCTAATGAAATAATCGACACACAGTCCTTGTGAAATCATCTCATCTTCACCTGTATCAATGTTGACAGCAGCTCACTTCTTATCGTCCCCTCCCAATCAGAAATTTCTGGCCCCATCATAATCCGGACACAAGATGGCATTTCAGTACGGTTCTGAGGAATGCAGCATTATCAGAGATGCTTTCTGTTACAGACCTGATGTAAGCAAATACAATTAGTGTAGATGGTCAAAGGACATTTCTAGAATGTTCAAATACATGACTTTAAATAAGATTTCATAACCAGTCCCCAACTCTTCTCTCAGGCGGATATAAATGATCCCATGACATCTTCTTAGTAAACAGCACTGAAGTTAACTCTGTTGTCCTAGGTGATCCTTCAGTCAACATCACTGAAACATAGAATATATGGCTACTGATATATTGTTTTTGCAAGATCCTGCTGGAAATAGGCTACTGCAGTTTCTACATCATCATAATGACTTATTACCTATAAAATGTTTTGGGACACCCAGAATGGGAATCAAAAACTGCAATGTAAATACACATGTTGCTTTTCATATTCACACAGAGGTTAGTCTCCATTGTGCTGTGCAAGGCCACTAGACTGTAAAGTAGGATAAATTCAGAAAATACATTGGTCTATGCTACCCTAGAGAGCAACAAGATACTATAGATAATCAGCAGCAATATAACTGTATTGCACCACAATATGAAATCTCTTAAGCCAACACATAGCTCAATCTATTGTTCCAAAGTTGGTTTAATAAAGGAAGTTGAAAACATGACAAGAGTAACATCAGGGATGTTTTCAACATCTTATAATGAACTGAATCAATACACTGCGCATTGACAATACATCTATAAATATTCTTTTGCTTTAAAAAAAAATGAGAGTCTTACAGCCATGTCCCAGTCACTACAAGTTTTAACTGACCCCAAACGCACTAACAGCTATTCAGCAGTTCATAAAAAGCTATTAGATATAGCTGCAGTGGATGCAGTGGCATGTCTCAAGCTTCTACCTCCACAGACTGGGACAGCACGATTGAGCCACATACACACTGTGACAGGTCCCTCAGCTTTACATCAGTCATCGTCCAACATGGCCCAATTTATTTGCATGGAATTACCAGACTATATTTTGAAGATAACTTACTTTTCATTTTCTGATAACATGGAGGCCTTTGAAACCGCAGAGTCTCTGCCACCTCTCAGAATAATTTATTCCTTCACCTATTTTCCCTATAACCAATCCTTCAACAACTCTACAGAGATTCACCTGGCACCCAATTACACTAGATATAACATACTGTGGCCAATTATCCTACCAGTATGTCTCTGAGATGAGGGAGGAAGCTATAGTACTTGGGAGAAACGAATGTACTCACAGGAAGAGCATGCAAACACACAGACAGCACCCGAGGTTAGAAATGAACTCAGGTCCATGGAACTGTAAGGCTGCTGTACTACCTGCCACTTTAGGCTTTGCTGAGTTTTTTTAAAAATCTGAATGTCCATTGGTAGTTATAGTTATTTGACAACAGCCTCATTTTGAACAGTTTCCTAACATCTTTGATCATTAGAGACATTTCATTAAAAAGCGTTTGGAGAATGAGATGTTGTTTCATGTTGCCAGCAACTTAACTGTCCTATTGGCCCACTGCACCAGATAAAATAACCATGACCACTGTATCTACCAATAATTAGGAACACAAACTGAAATTACTTTCATCTGAATCAATTCCAGTGATCCAAAATAATAATACTGACAGCATGTCATGGGATTACTTTAATTTAGTTGATTGCATAAAATGAAAAGGTGCAATGTGCAAACATCTCCAAATTGTTCATTTTCATTAATTTCAATGGAATGAAAAATTGGTAGAAATATACAAAAGGCAATTGAATCAATATGGCTGAGTTTTTTATTTGATTTTTTTTAAATTTGACTCTCATATTTAGTAAAAATTGTAGGAATTCATGACAAAAATAGAGTGAAAAAGGGAATCAGAATCAAATTACACTTTTAAAAACTAAAAGTAATCCTAGAAAATTTTCACAAAATGCTGGTGGAACGCAGCAGGCCAAGCAGCATCTATAGGAAGAAGTACAGTCGATGTTTCAGGCCGAGACCCTTCGTCAGGACTAACTGAAAGAAAAGATAATAAGAGCTTTCAGTTAGTCCTTGATGCACCATCAATAACTCACTCTGAGACATAAAGGCAAGATATCAGCTTTTATTGACTGGAAGAAGGAACAAGCAGTGAGTGACCACTATACTACATCCTGGAGACAGAGAGGCCAGGCTCAGACCTCCATCACCTTTATACAGGGGTCTGTGGGAGGAGCCAAAGGAGCAGTCATCAGGGGGCGTGTCCAGACAGGTACATGTAGTTCACCACAGTCCTGACGAAGGGTCTCGGCCTGAAACGTCATCTGTACTTCTTCCTATAGATGCTGCCTGGCCTGCTGTGTTCCACCAGCATTTTGTGTGTGTTGTTTGAATTTCCAGTATCTGCAGATTTCCTCGTGTTTGCCTAGAAAATTTTGCTCGTTTTTTGGTGAAAAGATCCAATCCACCCCTCTACAAATATTGTGATTTAAGAATCAGCAGGGGCATTATGATTCAATCAAAGTTTCATTTGTCATTTAGACCTTTCATTAACTTTCTATTCCTTTTTTTTGTAACTTTTTTTTACTGAAGTTCATCAAACACTTCCACAAGATGTATTTCAGATATTATATAGTCATTTTTGCCACAAATCTCCACTTAATATTTATCTGAGGTATACAGGCAGCCCCCGGTTACAAACGAGTTCCGTTCCTGAGTCCATCTTTAAGTCGGATTTGTACTTAAGTCGGAACAGGGACATCTGGTATTATTTAGTGTCAGTTAGTCAAACACTTGTCTTAGTATATAGCATATATTTTACCTTTTTATGCATATAAAACACTTAAGAAACATATGTATTTCAATAATTAAACCACTGCGTTGCTTAGTATTAATTGTAGCTTTCATTGGGGCAGGGCCTTTCACATACTCCATTATTCTCACTTTATCCTTTACCTGTATCCTTTAAAGTTGTTCCAATCGTTGACCGACTGTAGCCTAACGCTTTTCCAATGACCAATGATGTTTCACCTCTTTCCAATCACTTTATTATTTCCACTTTATTTTCAATCTCAATCATTTTCCGTCAATGGAACAGGAAACTGCGGATTTTATGTTCTATCGCTGAGCAGCAGTGAACCGTCTGATTAGCCTATCAGAATTCTCTTTAGGATCTAGTTGACTTGATCAGCATTTCTGATCTGGCTATTGTTCATGATCGCACAACAGCAGCCATGGGTGGCGGTCACTCCAGGTCCTAAAGTCCACCCGCACTGAGACAGGTTAAATGGGACAAGTGGGGGCAGTGCTGACTGGAAAAAGGGAATCAGGCTGAATCTTGCTAAGAAATATTTAAGCCAAATACAAAGTTACACACTCAACAGTGTTAACAGTAACGACTTAAAATGGCGGACAGCATCGTGATCCGACTTAAAATGACGGACAGAGTTCTACTCCCTCCAATCGTAAGTACGAGTTGTCCATAAGTCTGACGTTCATAACTTGGGGACTGCCTGTACACTTATAGAAAAGAGAGGAAAGAAAGAACAAGCAAAAGGAGAAAACTATGTACATGTAGGGAGTGATTTTTTTTACAACATATTCATTGATTTGTGAGAATAAAATCAGGCCTATGAGGCATTATGTAGTTAAACCATTTTTTCCAGTATGAATCACATTGTTCCAACTTATGATCAACAAATGCTGTTATCTTCTCCATTTTTTAAAATGTCCATTGTAATTTCCATCCATGTGTTTAAAGTTGGGCTCTCCTGTGATAGCCATTTCCTGGTAAGAGTCTTTTTACCAACCACCAACAATATATTCATTAAATATTTATCTCTTTTCAACCATTCTTGAGGTATATACCCAAAATATATGGTCTTACCTTCTAAGGGTATTTCACATTTAAAGATGCCTTGTAGGGCATTATGTATCCCACTCCAATAGTCTTTGATAAGGGGGCATTCCCAGAAAATATGATTATAGTTTGCATTTTGACTTCCACAATTTCTCCAGCAAACAGGGATGTTGCTACCATAATGGGATTTCTGAAAAGGTGTAATAAAATATCTTATCAAGTTTTTCCATCTAAATTCCCTCCATTTCTGTGAACTGGTCCACTTCCATTGAGACCTCTATATTATTGTCCATTCTTCCTCAGATATAATTATCCCTCCTTCCTTCTCCCATTTTGTTTTAATGTATGAAGTCAAATGTGTTTTAAGATTTGACAAACCTTTATACATGCTTGAAATGATTCTACTACCATTATCGGAATTATATGCTGTTCTAAATAGCTCTATCAAATATGTACTTGCCTTGGTTACATTTTTAACCCTCCAATTAATATACTGTCGCATCTGTAAATACCGATAGGGTCTTGTTTTTCTAATAAGTGTTTCTCTTTAAGCATTTCAAAACTGAACAGTGTTCCTTCTTTCATTATATTACAAAGAACTGTTATTCCTTTAGCTGTCCATTCCTTATATCTAGCATCCAGTTTATTCGGCGTAAAATCTGAGTCATATGCACACCATTTAAGAATTGCAGTATCATCTAGTTTATATTATTTTATAATAGTTTTCCATATTTTAAGAGTCCATTTCACCCAAGGGTTATCAATAGCATTTATGTAACTTTGTAGGTTGTTATCAGCCAAAATTGCCTGTATGGGGATGGGAAGTATCCTCTCTTCAATGTTTTTCCATTGAACATCATATGACGGGTTGCACCAGCGTATCACAGCTCTCAACTGTGCTACAAAACAATTATCTCTAAGAAAAGGCAGGCCCCATCCCCCTTTTCCTTGGCTAATTGCAAAGTTTTGAGACAAACTCTAGGCCTTTTACCTTGCCATATATATCTTCATAATATTTTGTTCCATTCATTGAATTAATTTTGGTTAATCTCTATTGGTAGGGTCTGAAAGAGATATAATAGTCTGGGCAGTATATTTATTTTAATGGATTCAATCCTTGAACTGAGACTAAAAAAAGGAATTAGGTTCCATCTTGTTATATCTTCATTATTTTTTTATATATAGGCAAATAATTGCATTCTGATAATTTTGCCAAATCTTTTGGCATAATGATGCCCAAATATTTGAAAGACTCTGTTTGCCATGCCCAGGGATATCTACTTTTAAATTCTCTTGGTGGGCTATAGTTATATGAAGGTAATTGGATTTTATCTATGTTGATCTTGTATCCTGATAATTGACCATATTGTTCAAAGGATTGCATTAATTTAGATAAAGAGTATGTTGGTTGCCCTAGGTAGATCAAAATGTCATCTGCGTAACAGGCCAATTTATGCTCTATCCCTTTAATAGTAATTCCCCTGATATCTTAATTTTGTCTGATGTATTGAGCTACTGGTTCCAGATGTAACGTGAAGAGTAGCAGTGACCACGCACATTCCTGTTTCGTGCCCCTTCCTAGGGTAAAACTATTTGATAAATATCCATTGATTTTAATCCTAGCAGTAGGATTGTCATTTCGTGCCTGTATAGTTTTAATAATTATGTCATGCAAACCAAATCTATGTAAAACTCTGTAAAGAAAATTCCAATTAACTGAATCAAATGCCTTTTCAGTGTCCACGTTTATCACTATTGCTTCAATTGTATTTTTTTTATATGATCCATAATGTGAAGTGTCCTTCGTATATTGTCGTGTTTGGCGTTGTTGTATAAAACTTGTCTGATCATTATGTATCAGTGTGGAGAGGAACTCTTCTAATCGCTTGGCCATGATGGAGGTAAATATCTATAATCCACATTAAGAACAGATACTGGTCTAAATGACCTACATTCCATTTTACCTTGCCTTCTTTCGGTATAGCTTAGATTATCGCCTCCTTCCAGCTGGGTGGCATTTGCACCTTTTTAAGAGACCAGTTCAGTGTGAGGAGTAAAACAGGAATTAACTCATTTTTAAATTCCTTATACCACTCTGCCGTACATCAATCTGATCCTGGTGACTTGCTTAATTTAAGCCTACTAGTTGCAGTTTCTAGTTCCGCTTCAGTTATGTCAGCGGTCATCACTCTATTTTGTTCTTCGCTTAAAGTGGGTAACTCTAGAGAATTCAGGAAGATGTCAATTTGGGTTATACTTCCCCCTGGAACTTTGGAATATAGAGTTTTGTAAAACACTTCAAAAGCTTCTTGAATTTCATTTAGCTTTTTTTTAAAATCACTTTTGTTCTTGGATCCCTAATTTTATGAATTGTATTTTCTGCTATCTTTTTGTTTCCACGCCAGTATTTTCATAGATTTAGATCCACTTTCATAGGGTCTCTGTTTCAGAAACATTAAATTTTTCCTGATTTCTTGTGTAGCCAAACTATTAATTTCATGCCTAATTTTTTCTGTCAGGGAAAGATCCCTCCATATATCAATTAGACCAACATTCTCAAAAAGTGTGATAACTTTCTTATGTAAGGACTTTGTTTCATAGGTTTTTCTATTGGAAGAGTCTAACTTTGGTTGTATATGTAAATGTAAGTCTCCCCCCACATATCAAGAGACCTTCTGTTTCCATTACCAAAATATTAGTAATTTTCTGGAAGAAACTAATATCACTTCCTGGGGTTGCATATATATTCAATAGAGTAACTGAATTTCCATCTATATTCCCACTTACCAGAATATAGCTGCCCTCTTTATCTCCTATTTCGAATACTTTTTCAAAATTTATCTTGCTTGAGATGAAAATAGCAACTCCTCTCCTATGTCCTGATTTATATGAGGAGAAAAACAAATTAGTGAAGCCCACTCTCTTTAGTTTTCCATGCTCATTATCACATAAGTGAGTTTCCTGTAAATATACTACATGGACGTATTCTTTCTTCATTTTTGATAGAATTTTACTGTGTTTTATTGGATTTAACGGCCCACTGACATTAAAAGAAATGAATTTTACTTTGTCCTTAGCCATGTGTTTTTATCTGTCAGTATCTCTTTGAAATAAGCAGAATAAAACTTAATCGATCTACTCCCTCAACAAATAAGAACCAAGAAACATGAATAAAAAGGTAACGAAGGTGTGATTCCAAAGCTGAGGTCTCTAGTAGATGACCCTGGGTTAAGCTAGAGGAAACGTCTTGTCGTGGGGGATAGCCTCTCTTACCTGTGAGTTGAGGGTCCCCACCCATTAAAGGGAGTGAAAAAGATCTACGTCCATTACACAGAAAAGATTGCCCTGTGCATTCCTCCCATGTATATATTCTCATTTAAGTGGGGGGAAAAGGAGTGAATGAATGAATAAAAATAAAATAATTCAGTAATATAAAATCCACACTGTAATATGTATCTCTTGAGATAAGTATCGCACTGTCTATTTTTGCTTCTGTTTAGCTTATCAACACTTTTGAGATTAGTCAGACCTTATGGCTCTTCTGGAGAAGGTGAGGGCTGTCTTCTAAAAACTCAGTCTCTTCCTGATATTCTCCTCTTGCCCTCCTCCCATCCTCTGCTTTCTCAATTCTCTCACTATTTCTCAAGCAGAGCGGGATAGCTGCTCAGCCAGGCTTTCCCTCGGTTTGATCACGCTGATGGGCACCCCTCTGGTCTTCATATCTGCAGTTGCCTCTTCCACTGTCTGATACAGTCCCACCCAGTCTTCATAAAACATTCACAGTTTAGCAGGGTACAGAGTCTGGAAGCTAATCTTTCTTTGCTTTAATACTCGCTTCTCTTCAGAATATTCCTTACTTTTCTGCAGGATCATTGGGGGGGGGGCAATCTTGATCAAAATATATCAATTTTCCGTTCAAAAAATACCTTCTTCTTTCCCCAAGCCTTGCGCAGGATCTATGCTTTGGCTTTGTACCGAAGGAATCTAATCAGTATTGACCGTGGCTTATCTTCCCTGTCTCCAGAAGGCCTCTGGACGAGTTTGCAGTGTGCTCTCTCAATGTCGAGTTCCATAGTCGAAGGAATCTCCAGCGTATCCATAATAACTTTTCTACAAACTCCGCCATAGACAACCCCTCCACTCCTTCGAGAACATTATATATGCTGGTATTCTTACGTCGTGACCTTCTTCTTGGTCGAGTAGTTTATTTTCTTGTTGATTTAACACCTGTCATCTTAGTATCTATTCCACGTTTTGAACGCAATCTTCCACCTTTTCAATTTGTCCCTGCCACCACTATTTTTTGATTAATGTTAGTGAGCTCTGACTTGATATCATTTAGTTGCTGTTTTATGTCTTATTGGAATTCCTGTATCATTTCCACAATTTTTAATTAAATTTGCTGCTTCGTCTGAACGAGGCCCAGCGTCAGCCTTACCACCTGTACCACGCGCACCTGTAGGAGAGCTGCTCGCTGGACCCCTCTTGTCCACGGGCTCCGCAGCGATGCTTTTTTTGTCAACATTCCTTTTCCCCATTCTTGCCCCCCTTACCAGTTCAGATATTGTCAAGAAATCTTGTATTTGGCAGATTAATGGGGCAAAATAAACATTTTCCCATAGGAGCTATTATTTTAGGCTGCCTTTCTGGACAATGATGTCACCGGAAACCCTTAACCTTCTATTCCAAATACCAGTAATCCCAAGTGTAGGTTTCAATTAGGAAGGTACTGGCTGTCAGAAATTTCGCAGAAATAAACAACCTGTCAAATAATCACTACAATTAAAAAATTCACTCAAAAACATCTTCAAATGTACACTGTTTGCAAGTCTCTATTGTCATTGGAAAGATAGTTGGTAAAGATGATACAGACATAAAAATTTTGTATTGACACTGTTGTCTTTTGCACACTGGTTGTAGATCAGTTGGTGCAGTCTTTCATTGATTCTATTATGGTTATTAAATCACAAAAAAAAAAGAATCCCAGGGTTGTACATGAGCATATACATGTACTTTGATAATAAATTTACTTTGAACTTTGAGAAAATCATGCATACTACAGAACTGGTGAAAAAAAGTCCCAAGTTTTTATGAAGATACAGAATCAGGTGCATACCATATCACCTCTTGAGCCTGCACTCCATTTAACGTCTATTTTCTGCCCTTATTCCTTCGATGTTCAAAATTCCATCAATATTATTCTTCAATATCCTTAATGACTAAGCATTTAAGATACTCTGGGCTGCAAATTGTAATCAGTTGCAGCCCCATGTGCAAGTAAGTTGACTCTCCAATTGAAGGAATCAGCCATTCAGGATATGTCTCAATGAAATCACTCCTCATTCTTTTAAACTCCACTAAGTACAGATTAATCTCACTCAAAGCAGTCCTTAGTAGACAGATCCTACACCCCAGGAATCAAACTAGTGAATCCACACTGGATCAATTCAAAAGCAAGCATATTTTTCCAATCAGCATGGAGATTTAAACTGTACCCAGTATTCCAGGTACAATCACATCAAACCCTTTAACAGTGTCAGCAAGATTTCCTAGCATTTTTTCAGTTACACAAGAGTTGTGCTCAGATCACTGCTCTTGCAATATATGATTTGGAGTCTTACAAATTTTAGAATATTTTCTTTTGTATTCCAAGGATTCAAAAGAGATCTGGCAAAAAGTGAGTAGAAACCAACTGACTGCAACAGAATACAGGTGCCTCCCCCCCTTTACAAAAGTAGAGCATTCCTATGAAACCTTTAAGTTGAAATGGCATAAAGTGAAGAACCATTAATTTATATGGGAAATATTTTTGTAAAAGCGAAAATCCTCTTTGTAATGCGAAAACAGGTAACTAATGTAGGTCTTTTGTAAAAGCGAAGTGGCGTAAAGTGAACATTTGTAAAGCGGGGGACACGTGTACAGGTAAACAAGCAGTCTACACAGAAAAGATGACAGGTGGAATTTAGTACAGAGAAGTATAGAGCAATATATTTTTTCTTATAAGAGATGGCAAGAAAGTATTACACACTTAATGTCACAGTTCTAAATTCTGCAGGAACAGCACGGACCTATATAGCTTTGAATGTAGCTATACATGCTGAAGGGGCTGTGAGTAACACATATTGAAATGTGGGCTTCATAAATGAAGAATGGAATACACAGGCAGATATTTGACTGAACTAGTTTTATAGAGTATAGCACCCAGTTCTTGAAAAGATGTAGAAAAGATATTGGAAAGACTCGTCAGAATGATTCCAGGACTGAGGAACCAAGGAGTGTTCTTTGCAGAAAAGGAGGCCAAGGGTCGGTTTCAAAGTCAAAGTAAAATTTATTATCAAATTATATGTTACAATATACTACCTTGAGATTATTTTACTATAAATGCAAGAAAATTAAAGAAATACAATAGAATTTGTGAAAAACTATACATAAGCAAAGACTGACAATCAATGTGCAAAAGACAAATTGTACAAATAACAATACTGAGAACAGAAGTTGTTAAAAAGTCCTTGAGTGTGAGTCAATAGGACCAGTTGCATTGAGTTGCGGTGAGTGTCATTATCCATTCAGGAGCTTGACGGTTGCAGGGTAATAATTGTTTCTGAATCTGGTGGTGTGGGACCCAAGGCTTCTGTACCTCCTGTCCAATAGTGGTACCAAGAAGAGAGCATTGCCTAGATGGTGGGGGTACTTAATGATGATATTGCTTTGTGTGGCAGTGCTCCTTGTAGATGTGCTTAGTGATGGGGACAGCTTTGCCTGTAATGAACTGGGCTGTATCCATACTTTCTGTAGACATTTCTGTTCCTGAGCATTAATGTTTCCATACCAGGCTGTGGTACAAACAGTTAGGATACTCTTCGATATGCACATATAGAAGTTTAACAAATTTTCTGGTGACATACCAAATTTATGCGAATGTCTAAGAAAATAGAGGCACTCTCATGCCTCCCTTCTGATGGCATTTGTGTGCTGGTCCCAGGGGAGTCTATTTCTTGTTGGATTGCCCTAACTAAAAGACACTGACTGAATGGGAAGGAAGCTAACCAGATGCGAAGATTGGTCTCTGAAGTACAATACCACAACAAACTGCACAATATGAACTTCCACATGATAGGCTTTTGAGAAATGGTTGTATGGAATCTGCCAGGTGTACTTTATTATAATTAGTACATTCTTTTTATACTAATCAGCAAATATACATTCATTACCATGTCTCCTATTGCATCATCATAATAGTATTTCCAGCACAGCTTGTAACTGCAATAACTATTAGCTTTGCCTTTGTGGGGAATAAGGATAGCCTTTTCCCCTCACTTAAATACTGGAGAGAATAAGCAGAAGTTTAAGGAGATGCAGCAAATGGTGGACCAGGAGGGAAGAATGGAAGGAAAAAGATAATATTAATGAATAGGATGAGCACAGTCTTGCAAGGTATCCATAACAGGTCAGGCAACATCAGTGGGAAGAGAGAGAAAGTCAGCAGTTCAAGTTGAAGACCTTTCTGGTAATTGCCTTAGTTGTATCCTTCTGGACAGTCAGAAGCTCTTCCCCCCCCCCCCCCCCCCAAGTCTGAAATGGCTAACATGAGAAGGCACAGTTTTTAAGGTGCTTGGAAGTAGGTACAGAGGAGATGTCAGGGGTAGGTGTTTTTTTTTAAAGTGGTGAGTGCATGGAATGGGCTGCCCGCAACTGTGATGGAGGCAGAAAACAAATAGGGTATTTTAAGAGACTCTTGGTGTGTGGCCAAGTGGTTAAGGCGTTAGTCAAGTGATCTGAAGGTTGCTAGTTTGAGCCTCAACTAAGGCAGCGTGTTGTGTCCTTGAGCAAGGCACTTAACCACACACTGCTCTGCGACGACACCGGTGCCAAGCTGCATCAGCCCTTGCCCTTCCCTTGGACAACATCGGTGGCAATGGAGAGGGGTGACTTGCAGCATGGGCTACTGGCGGTCTCCCATACAACCCTGCCCAGGCCTGCACCCTGGAAACCTTCCAAGGCGCAAATCCATGGTCTCTCAAGACTAACGGATGCCTACTGGATAGGTACACGGAGCTTAGAAAAATAGAGGGCTATGGGTAACCCTGAAGTAATTTCCAAAGTAAGTACATGTTTGACAGAGCATTGTGGGCCAAAGGACCTGTATTGTGCTGTAGGTTTTCTATGTTTCTATGAAACTAATAAACACAAGAGATTCTGTAGATGCTGGAAATCCAGAGTAATATACGCAAAATGCTGGAGATCAGGCAGCATCAATGGAAAGAAATAAAGTCAACATTTCAAGCCAAGGCCCTTCATCAAGAAGTGTGTGGTAATTCAGACTGTTCAGATGGAAAACTGTTCCACCTTTATGGGATTGTAAAATCTACTAGATCACAGTAAAACAGTGAAGAATGGCTTGGCTAAAGCATCTGTCCTGAAGTATGTGTTCAACACTGCAACAGGATGTTAGTTTGTTTGTTTATTGGGATAGAGCAAAGAATAAGCCCTTCAAGCCATTTTGCCCAGCAATCCCCCAATATAATCCCAGCCTTATCATGGGTCAATTTACAAGTACCAATTAACCTACCCAACAGTACACCTTTGGACTGTGGGAGGAAACCCACAATGTCATGGGGAGAACGTACAAACTCCTTACATACTGTGGCAGAAATTGAACCCAGGTGGTCTGTACTGTAAAGTATTGTACTAACCAAAGTCTGGTTCAACAGCCTTAGTTGTATCCAATGCTGTCAGCTATTTCTTTAATGTATGTCAAATGAATCAAATTAGCTGTGGAAAAACAGGTCAAGATCAATCATCCATTCAACACATCTGACAGTCAATTTTCAACTGTTTCACACTTCACTTTGACGAGGACTGGGCTCCACTATCAATGAGGTTGGTATGTCCTCAAATGTGACAGGACTGAGTATGGGATTACTTAACTTTGTCCATATAAGCTTTTCATTGTTTAATATGTGTAATATTGAATCATTACTTTATTTAATTCATTTTTTAAACCAGAGTTGAACCTAAAATTATATTTAATGTCCCTGATGAGTAAGATTTAGTTCTGAATTTGATTGTAATGGTACAGAAAATACATACTAGGTTATGAAGTTACAGATTGCAATGAAATGCAACTCCATTGTACCTGGTGGGCAGGAAAACAGATATCTTCATGTTCTAGTAACCAATTCAGATCAAAAGCTTGATCACATAAAACAATGGAAGGTGTCCTCAGTGCAAAGACAGTGATTTGTCTTTACATGCTATTACACTGGCCAGGCTCCAAAGGTAGTCATAGCCAAAGGGTGGTAGTGGGGACGAGCTTCTACTGCTAAACAAATGCTCTTCATGGCATACATCTCAAATAGCCTCTGACAACCAAGTCCAACTCCTGGCCTTCACGTGTGGCATAGTTCTTATGCCCGGCGGAGCTGTTCTCACTGACAGGAGAAGGGGGAAAACGCAGGCCACTGGTGCCTTAAGACCAGTTGCTCCAGGCAGATGGGGCTCATTAACCATGGATGACAGCTCACCTAGGAGGGAAAACTCTGATTGCAAACCTCCACTGCTTTGCAGCTATACCCACTCACTTGAAAGGCTTTGGAAAAATCCGGAGTTGGAGTCCTGAAGGCGGCCGACTGCTGTACCAGCACCGGCACAGCAACTCCTGCAATGCTGCTGGCACCAAACTGTATCGACACCAGTCATTCCTTTGGATCTGTCATCAGCATGGAGAGGGGATCCTACTGCATGGGCAACAGAAAGATCTCTGCCCTGGCTTGCACCCTGGAGAGAGGCCACTCTCAGTGACTACCAGAGGCACAGTACCCATGGTCGACCACAACCAACAGAGGCCAAACTGGCCAATACTGTTACAGGCAAATGCAGCTGGTTTACTATTTCAACTGGTTTCCTCACTACCTGTCATAGACCCAGCATGCAACGTACATTTTTCAGAACATGGCCACCTTGATTAGTTGTGATGACACTGAGCAATACAGAGCTGGACACTGATGTCCTTCACCAAAACAGAATCTTGTACCACTGCTTCCTTAGTTCTTCTTTCAGATATACTGATTCATCACATTGGAAAAGGCAGAGGGTGGTAATTATTAATTTCCTAGCCCATCATTGACATGATCTCATGGACACAAGAGTTCAAAATATATCTGAGTCGAGAATGTATTTTATCTCAAATAGATCATTGTGATGGTCTTTTAAAGGAGGAGAACACATGTGAGAACATATACTCCCTCTCATTAGACCATCACTATGCTGCCACCTCTGGTGGCACTGCAATGTTAGTGACACAGGATGCAGAAAAGTCAAGGATTTTACTGCAAGATGTGATACATTTCTACTCATAGGATCAGTCTGCTGCCCAAATAATTTGAGGGGCAGCTTTTCCAATTTAGAGACTGCTCTCTGGATGTTTGTGAGTGATGCACCATCAATAACTCTCTCTAAGACGTGAAGGCGAGATATCGGCTTTTATTGACTGGAAGAAAGAACAAGCAGTAGTTGACCACCATACTACATCCTGGAGACTGAGGGCCGGGCTCAGGCCTCAATCGCCTTTATACCGGGGTCTGTGGGAGGAGCCACGGTCAGTGGGAGGGGCCACAGGAGCAGTCAGCAGGGGGCGTGTCCAGACAGGAATATGTAGTTCACCACAGTGAGGAGCTTCAATCATCCAATAATATCAGCAATTGATAACTTAATCAGAACCACAAACTCCAACTAGGCTTGATCATACTTTTGCCCTCACCACTGATCATCTTCCCGACCAATTAGTGGGGAAATCACATACTATCCACAAACTTAACTACTTTTTTTCTTTGGTCCTCTACTTCTGTGCAGCCAGTGGAGATAACTTTGCAGGGGCCTTGGAACAGACTAGACCAAAGTAACCATGGTCAAAATAATCAATATATCAGACAATGGCCATTGTACCTACCTTCTCTGCTGCTACCTTCTTTTATATCTTTTTTTAAACCAAGTTTTCCACAACTAGTATTTTTTCTAAGCTAACCCAAGAAGCAAAATCAAGCTTAATTTTTTTTAAACAAAACCTTCAGTAAATGTTAAATAAGCAGTTGATTAGTTGACCATGAAGCAGCAAAAAAAAAAACAACTTTACATTGAAATTCCTAAATAATGAAGGGCAGTGTCACTGGTTGACTGTAATCTTTGAAGTCTCTAATAACAAGATGTAAGCAATTTATTTTTGGTATGATCTTTCTCAGCAAGATTTCAGAACAGTCTGAAGTTGAATAACTAACCACTTATCTGCAAATCACGAGGAACAGAAAGTAAAAAGGATACACAAGGTATGAACGACTAATAAGTTAATTAAATACTGCTGAATGGATTGTTCTAGCCATTTGAGAAAAAGCTATAAACATCCTCACACATGAACATAAGTAATAGGAGCAGGAATAGGCCATCTGGCCCATCCAGCCTGCTCCACCATTCAATAAGATCATGGCTGATCTGCCAAGGACTCATCTCCACCTACCTGCCTATTCCCCATAACCTTCAATTCCCCTACTATGCAAAAATATATCCAACCTTGTCTTAAATACATTTACTGAGGTAGTCTCCACTGCTTCATTGGGCAGAAAATTCCACAGATTCACCACTCCTCATCTCTGTCCTAAATTTACTCCCCCAAATCTTGAGGCTATGTCCCCTAGTTCTAATCTCACCTAGCAGTGGAAATAACCTTTGTGCCTCTATCTTATCTATCCTTTTCATAATTTTTATATGTTTCTATAAAATCTCCTCTCATTCTTCTGAATTCCAGTGAGTACAGTCCCAGGTGACTCATACTCTAACCCGTTCATCTCTGGAATCAACCTGGTGAATCTCCTCTGCACTGCCTCCAAAGCTAGTATATGCTTAAGGAGACCAGAACTGCATGCAGTGCTCCTGGTGCGGCTTCACCAGTACCCTATATAGTTGCAGCATAACCTCCCTGCAATCTTTTACCATTTAAATAGTAATCTGATTTTCCATTTTTCCTTCCAAAGTGGATGACCTCGCATTTACCAATATTGTATCCCATCTGCCAGACCCTTGCCCACTCACTTAACCTATCTACATCTCTCTGTATCCTCTGCACAGTTTGCTTTTCCACTCAATTTAGTGTCCCAGCAAACTTAAGATACACTCCATTCGGTCCCCTCTTCCATATCATTAATGTGTTTCATGAACAGTTGTGGGCCCAGCACCAGCCCCTGCGGCACACTGCTCACCACTGATTCCGAACCAGATAAACACCCATGTATCCCAACACCCTGCTGTCTATTGGTTAACCAATCCTCCACACATGCTAATATATCATCCCCAACTCCATGCATCCTTATTGTCTGGGTAAGTCTTTTATGTGGCACCTTATCGAGCGCCTTCTGGAAATCCAAGTAAATAATGTCCATCTGTTCCCTTCTATCCACTGTGCTTGTTACATCTTCAAAGTCCAGTAAGTTTGTCAAACAGAACCTGCCTTTTGCCTTTGCTGAACCCATGCTGCGTGTGCATGATGGATCTCTCTCTTTCCAGATACCTTGCTATTTCTTTTTTAATGATAGCTTCAAGTACTTTCCCAACTACAGATGTTAAACTAATTAGCCAATACCGGTGGCCCCCATTTTTCAAATGTTTGCTTTACGACAGCTCGCTGTTACGAAAGACCTACCTTAGTACCTGTTTTCGCTAACCAAAGAGGATTTTTGCTTTTACAAAAAAAAGACGCCCGCTTTATACGTGTGTTTACCCCGAGGAAGACTACCATAACCGTGAAGCCTTGTGCGGGCAGTTGTGTGCGCATGTGTGTATGTGCGTAGGCATGTACGCACACATCCATGTATGTGCCAATTTTTTTCCTTCAAATCGATTTTGGCTTGCTGTCTTCCCTATTTTGATAAGTGAAACTACACTGTAGATACAGTATTTCTACTTTATACAGGTTGTATATTTATCATTTCATTCCTGCTTTTACTATATTTTTGTGTTATTTTAGGTTTTGTGTTCTTTAGTTTGATTTAGTAGGTTACTTTTGGGTCTGGGAACGCTGAAAAATTTTTCCCCATATAAATTAATGGTAATTGCTTTTTCACTTTATGACATTTTAGCTTACGAAAGGTTTCATGGGAAAGCTCTACCTTTGGATAGCGAGGGAAACCTGTAGTTATTTGCTTTTTGCCTACATCCTTTTTTGAACAGTGGTGTGACATTTGCCTTCTTCCAAATCGCCGGAACCTGCCCAGAGTCCAGAGAATTTTAATAAATTATCACCAAAGCCTCTACTAATTTTATTTATTCACAAATCTTATTTATTCAGATATGACTGCAACAAATGAAAGCAACATCCATTTCTATAATGCATTTACCATCCTGGAACATATAGAACATAGGAAAGTACGGAACGGTGCAGGTTCTTTGGCCCATGATGGTTGCTGACCTTTCAACTTACTCCAAGGTCAAACTAACTTTTCTCTCCCACCTAGGCCTCCAGTTTTCTTCCATCTATGTACTTATCTAAGAGTATCCTAAATGTCCGTAATGTATTTGCCTTTACCACCACCCCTGCCAGTATGTTCCATATACTTACAACTCTGTAAAAAACCTACCTTTTGTGTTCCCCCTATCCTCCAAACACCTTAAAATTATGCCCTCTCGTATTAACTATTGCCACCCGGGGAAAAAGGGACCAGCTGTCCATTCTATCTATGCCTCTAATGGTCTTATATACCTCTAAGTCATTTCTAATCTTTCTTCACTCCAAAAGGAAAAACTCTAGCTTGTTCAACCTTTCCTCATAAGACATGCTCTCTAATCCAGGCAGCATCCTGGTAAATCTCCTCTGCACCCACTCCAAAGCTTCCACATCCTTCCTATAATGAAGCAACTAGAACTGAACAAATATTCCAAGTGTGGTCTAACAAAAGTTTCATAGAGTTGAAACAATAAAAATGTCCATCCTTCCCTTGCTTCAATGACACACATTTAGGCAGAATCCCATGAAAGTGCCCCCAAACTACCTCCACATTTCCATTGTACACTTGTTCCCAATTTACACATGCAAGTTCCTGCCTAAATACTTTACCATACTATCTACTCCTATCCCTGTCCAAGGCTATGCTAAAGGTCAGTGAGCTCTGGTCACTGTCTCTGAAATGCTCACCACTGAGAAATCTGTCACGTGACTAATTTGATTGCCTTGTACTAAACTTAGTATGGCCTCTCCTCTAGTCAGACTATTCACATACTGTGTCCACATTCCTTTCTGGACAGAAATAACAAATTCTGCCCCATCTAAGTTTTTTGTTCCAAAGAGGGATCAATTAATTAATTTAAAACTTCTGGATAGATTGTTCAAGCCACTTGCGGAAAAAATACTAATAACATCCTCAATATTAGCATCTCAGTCTAGATGGCAACTGTTTACAATGCTTTATCAGTTGACGTTTTCCAGATAGATCATGAAACCATATGCTGTATTTCACATCTTTTATGTCTTTTATGTTTATTTTTCATCTTGAATGTGATTCTGGAACTGTTGGAGCCTGTGATTTGCAGATGAAGGTTGTTTTGGTCTTTCAGCGCTTTGTAGTCTCCGAGGAGATTCCGGGAGTTAGAGGAAGTGTGCAGGAACCTCATTACAAGAAAGGCTGCAAGCCTATGTTCGACTGCATTGCGCCTAATAAAACTTTCATTGTTCATCGATTAAAATGTCAACATAGATTGAAATGCCGACTGCCTACATTTTTTTTAAAGTAAATCACTGGGGAAGAATCACTCTGCTGCTGGAGAGGAGAAGATGCCTTTTCAGCACTGGTGGCATTGCTCTGCTACGGAGAGAGGAGACTGTTGCACAGGTTTTCTGCATTTTGGATGTGGACTTACATTGTGAACCTTTTTTTAAAAAAACAGCCTTAATTTTTTGTATTCTGTGTTTTCATCTGATCTTTCTCATATTTTTGTGTGGGGGAGGAGAATTTGGATATCGATGTGCCTGTTCCATTTTTGATTTTTTGTGCAGGGAGAAGGGATTAGGGGGTTGATGATTGTGCTGCCATTTTATTCTTTCTTGGTTTTGTGGCTATCTAGAGAAGAATTTCAGTGTTATATACATTGATAATAAATGAACCTTTGAACAAATCCTATTTACTCAGATATGACTCCAACAAAATGAAATCAGCATCTGTTTTCCATAATGCATTTACCATCCTGGAACATACAGAACAATACAGCACAGTATAGGCCCCTCGAACCACAATGTTGTGGCAACCCATCCAACTGATCGCACCTATCCACTCTCCACTGTTCCTCACAATCTCTCCACATGTCGCATTTACCTTTACACCAACTCCTCCATCCTCTGATCGACCACGCTGGTTCCCATCCTCTACCAGCCCTATTTAAATTCAACTGATATTGTATCTCGGCAGCGCACACAAAATGTTGAAGGAACTCAGCAGGCAAGGCAGCATCTATGGAAAAGAGTACAGTTGACATTTCAGGCCAAAACCCTTCAGCAGGGCTGGAGAGAAAGAGAAGTGGAAGAGGAGTAGATTTAAAAGGTGGGTGGAGAAGGGAGAGAGAAACACAAGCTGTTAAGTGAAACCTGGTGGGATGGATGAAGTAAAGAGCTAGTGTTGATTGGTGAGAGACAGAAGAACATGGAAGAAAGAAAGGGGGGGAATACCAGAGGGAGGCAATGGGTGGGCAAGGAGCTAAGGTGAAAGAGGGAAAGGGGGAATGGGAAACAGTGAAGGAGAAGGGGGTGGGGGGCATTAATGGAAGTTTGAGAAATTGATGTTCATGCCATCAGGCTGGAGGCTACCTAAACACAATACAAGGTGTTGTTCCTCCAACTCAAGTGTGGTCTTATCACAACAGTGGAGGAGGCCATGGATGGACATATTGGAATGGGAACGTGTAGTGGAATTAAAATGGGTGGCCACTGGGAGATCCCGCTTTTTCTGGTGGATGAAAGGTAGGTGCTCGGCAAAGCGGTCTTCCAAACTATGTAGGGTCTCACCAATATATAGGAGGCCACAGTAGGAGCACAGGACAGAGTAAATGACCCCCAACAGACTCAGAGGTGAAGGGCTGCTTCACCTGGATGGACTGTTTAGGGCCCTGAATGGTAGTGAGGGAGGAGGTGTAGGGTCAGCTGTAGCACTTGTTCCACTTGCAAGTATAAGTGCTAGGAGGAAGATCGGTGGGGAGGGATGAATAGACAAGGGAGTCATGTAGGGAGTGATCTCTGCAGAAAGAATAAAGTGTGGGGGGGGAAGAAAGGGAAAATTGTGTTTGGTGGTGTGATCCCATTGGAGATGGCAGAAGTTTCGGAGAATTGTGTGCTGAACATGGAGACTGATGGTGTAGTAGGTTCACCGATTTCCCTCCTGGCACTTACCCTCGCGAGCTACACCTGCCCCTACACTGAGGTGTAGGGGCAGGTGACCAATTCACCGAACACCTATGCTCCGACTGGCAGAAAAGGCGGGGTCTCCCAGTGGCCACCCATTTTAATTCCACTTCCCATTCCACTATGTCCATCCATGGCCTCCTCTGCTGTCGTGACAAACATAAGAACATAAGAGATAGGAGCAGGAGTAGGCCAATCGGCCCCTCAAGCCTGCTCCGCCATTCAACAAGATCATGGCTGATCCAATCTTAATTCTAGTTTTCACCGAATCCCACAAGGCAACAGTGCCAACCAACAGGGCACCATGCCGCCCATTTTATTTTATTATTCATTCCGCCCAAACCCATGTGATCACCCGGGGGAAAAAAACCGAGTTGCCAATTGAGGAGAAAAAATCTGGAAAATTCCTCTCCAACCCATCCAGGCTATCGAAAACTGGTCCAGGAGATCACATGGCTGATCTAAACCTAGCCTCATGTCCACTTACCTGCTCGCTCACCGTATCCCCTAATGCCATTTTTATCCAGGAAAATGTCTATCTCCGTTTTGAATTTATTGAGTGTAGTAGCTTCCACAGCTCTCTGGAGCAGTAAATTCCACAGCCCCACTACCCTCTGAGTGAAGAAATTTCTCCGCATCTCAGTCCTGGAACGGCATCCCCTTATTTTAAGATTATGCCCCCTAGTCCTAGTTTCACCCATCATTGGGAACATTCTCCCCGCATCCACCCGATCAAGCCCCTTCACAATCTTATATGTTTCAATAAGATCGCCTCTCATTCTTCGGAACTCCAATGAGTAGAGTCCCAATCTACTCAACCTCTCATCATACATCAACCCACCCATCCCCGGAATTAACCTAGTGAACCTTCTCTGCACTGCCTCGAGAGCCAGTATGTCCTTTCTTAAATATGGGCACCAGAACTGCACGCAGTACTCCAGGTGTGGTCTCACCAATACCCGGTACAACTGCAGTAAGACCTCCCTGTTCTTATACTCCATCCCCCTAGCAATAAAAGCCAGCATTCCATTGGTCTTCTTGACCACCTGCTGCACTTGCATACTAACTTTTTGTGTTTCCTGCACCAGGACCCCCAGATCCCTTTGCACAGAAGCACTTTCCAGTTTCTCTCCATTTAGATAATAACTTGCTCTATTATTTTTCCTGCCAAAGTGCAAGACCTCACACTTGTCAGTATTATATTTCATCTGCCAAATGTCTGCCCAATCACTCAGCCAGTCTATGTCCCCCTGCAGGGTTTCAATGTCCTCCGCACTCATTACACTCCCTCCCATCTTTGTGTCATCAGCAAACTTCAATACGTTGCACTTAGTCCCTTTCTCCAAATCATTAATATAGATTGTAAAGAGTTGGGGTCCCAACACCGACCCCTACGGAACACCACTAGTCACCAACTGCCAGTCTGAGAATAAACCATTTATCCCAACTCTCTGTTTTCTGTTAGAAAGCCAACCCTCCACCCATGCCAGAATATTATCCCCAATCCCATGATTTTTTACTTTAAGTAATAATCTTTGGTGTGGCACCTTGTCAAATGCCTTTTGGAAGTCCAAATACACCACATCCACTGGTTCCCCTTTATCTTCCCTATATGTTATGTCCTCAAAGAACTCCAACAAATTTGTCAAACATGACTTCCCTTTTGTAAAGCCATGCTGACTTTGTCCTATTAAGCTATGTTTATCCAAATACCCTGTTACTGTTTCCTTAATTATCAATTCCAACATTTTGCCAACCACAGATGTTAGGCTAACTGGCCTATAATTCCCAGCCTTCTGTCTATTGCCCTTTTTAAATAAAGGAGTTACATTAGCATTTTTCCAATCTGCCGGGACCATTGCCGAGTACAGCGAGTTTTGAAAAATTATCACTAATGCATCCACAATCCCGACCGCCACTTCCCTTAAGACCCTAGGATGCAAGCCATCCGGTCCAGGGGATTTATCCACCTTCAGTCCCATTAATTTATCAAGTACCATTTCCTTGGTGATTTGAATCGTAGTTAGCTTCTCTCCCCCTAGAGCCCCCTGTTTATCCAGTGTTGGGATATTTTGAGTGTCCTCTACTGTAAAAACTGATACAAAATATTTGTTCAGTGTTTCCGCCATCTCCATGTCCCCTACCATTAATTTCCCGGTCTCATCTTCTAGGGGACCAACATTTACTTTAGCCACCCTTTTTCTCTTTATGTAACTATGAAAACTCTTACTATCTGCTTTTATGTTTTTCACCAATTTATTTTCATAATCTATCTTCCTCTTCTTAATCAATCTTTTTGTTATTTGCTGCTGATCTTTAAAAGCTTCTCGATCTTCAATCTTCCCACTAGATTTAGCTACCTTATATAGCTTTCTTTTTAGTCGTATACTTTGCTTTATTTCTTTACTTAGCCACGGATAACTATTTTTTCTTTTACACCCTTTTTTCTTCAGTGGAATATATTTTTCTTGATAGTTGTAAAATAACTCCTTAAATATACACCACTGATCAAGTACCGATCCACCCTTTAATCTATTTTCAAAATCCATCTTAAGCAATTCCGCTCTCATACCATCATAGTCTCCTTTATTTAAGCTCAGTACGCTTGTTTGAGATCCAACCCTCTCATCCTCTAATTGAATATGGAATTCGACCATGTTATGGTCACTCATTCCAAGAGGATCCTTTACTAGGACATTTTTTTATTAGTCCTGTCTCATTACACAGGACCAGATCTAAGACTGCTTGCCCCCTTGTCGGCTCAGTAACGTATTGTTCAAGGAACCCATCCCGAATACACTCAATAAACTCTTCTTCAAGGCTGCCGTGTCCGACTTGATTAGTCCAAGTGACAAGGCTACACTTGGGTTGGAGGTCCAACATCTTATATTGTGTTTGAATGGCCTCCAGCCTAATGGCATGTATATCAATTTCTCAAACTTGCGGTAATGCCCTTCACTCGCCCTCTCCTTCACCATTTCCTATTTCCTTTTCCCTCTCTCACTTCATCTCCTTGCCTACCCATCACCTCCCTCTGGTGCTCCTCCCCCCCCCCCCTCCCCACCACCCTTTTCCCTTCTTCCATTGTCTTCTGTCTCTTTCACCAAACAACTTCTCCGCTCTTTACTTCATCCCACCCACTTCAGGTTTCACTTATCATATTGTGCTTCTCTCCCTACCCCAACCTTTAAAATCTACTCCTCAGCTTTCTTTTCCTCCAAACCTGCCGAAAGGTTTAGCCCCAAAACTTCAACTGTACTCTTTTCCATAGATGCTGCCTGACCTGCTGAGTTCCTCCAGCATTTGTGTGTGTTGCTTGGATTTCCAGTATCTGTAGATTTTCTCTTCTTTGTGATTGTACCTGGGCAGCTTGGCTTTAGTTTGAAAAGGTAAAACCATGATCAATTTAGCATATTTATTATCTGATCACGCAACAGAAAAAGATCAATATACTGAAACTTATCAGTTGGTATTTCAGCTTGTTTTACTTAGAACAGGGCTTCCTCCTTATAGTACATCACAGAAGTTGCTTTTGATAATTTCAAAAAAAAAATCAAAGTGCACTTCTGGATTTTCATGATATTGCATTTTCAAATTTTTTCCCTGATCAAATGATACTCCACAATCAAAACTGAATAGCCTAAATGCATTTCCAAAATTAAATATTAATATAAAAACAATAACAATATAAAATAATATATAGAATGCAGAAGTCGGCTGAGTAAATTTGGTCCATGCACATAGGCTAGCAAATCCTAGAAATTCAAACCTGTACAGAATGGTGGGCTGGATGTCCTTTGCAGCAGGATGCACAAGTTCAGGCACACTGGCTCACCCATTACAAAGTGCACCTATCTAATTTTCCACATGTAAACTAATGCAGCCAATTGTCTGTCTGACTGGATTCAGGAGTCAGTAAAGTTGGTGGATGTTGGCTACAGCTAGTTGGGAGACAGGTAGTGGGGGTGTAGGGGTGACAGGAAGAGCAAGGAAAGGATCAGTTCCATGGGCTGGGCAAAGTTCACACCATGGATAAGGGAATCCTACTTATTCTGAAAGAGCTTAAAAGAGTTCCATATGACCTACATTTATAGTAGGTGTCTTGACAAACAATAACATTATCAACACTGAAGGCAAGTACTTTGTCTCTCTTGCTGCAGAGGGTCATTGCCAGGTACTTAAACTTGTCATTTATCAACCCTCAACTGGATTTTGTCTGGTTCCTGTTGCATGCAAGTGTGAACTGCTTCATTTGCTAAGAAATTGTGCAATCACTGGTGAACATCCCCACATCTGACCTTATGACTGGAATTTCCACAGTGATTGCTATTGATGATACACAGTGCCCCATGGGCAGTTTTTGAGAGGCAAGTTTTAAGTCTATCCTATTTATCATGATGGTGGTCCCACACAATACAGTGATGTACTTTGTGTAAGAACATGACATTACCTAGACAAGGTTTATGCAGTGGACACTTCTACTAATGTTATTTCTAGAGAGTGAAGGACTAAGTAGATTTATCCTTCTCATTTGTTTATTCACCATTTACAAGTGACTCAGTCTGGCAACTATGTCTTTCAAGTTTTATTAAACTCTTTCAATGAGAGTGCTGCCAAGATACTCACTGAGATGGACACTTTGTACTCCCTCAGATACTGAATCACATTTAACTTGCTGTTGTACAACATCATGAGGTCTGCAGTCAATATTGATGGAAGTTTCCTTCCACCAATCAAATACTGCATCACCTTCTCTAGTGGCTTTTATCCTGGCAGAGACAAGCATGCGATGAATCCATGACAATTAGCACATCAAGTTGTTGCTCATCATATCTGCATGACATAACAGAAAATTCTGTAAGTATTAGCAGATCAGGCAGCAACTGTAGAAAAAAAAAGATAACATTTCAGGTCTGAGACCCTTAAGATTCTGAATCAATTACACTTTCACTGATGCCTCCTGACCTGCTAAGGTGGCTGGGCTAGAAGCATCTTTGCCATATCTGAATTCCGTGCCTAAATCAATGCCAGGTCATTATTCTGGTTTCATTCTACACATATTAATGTAGTTACAAGATCATAAGACATAAAGCAGAATGAGGCCACTCAAGCTTATTGAGTATGATCTGCCATACGATCATGGTTGGTTTACTTTTCCTCTCAACCCAATCACCTGCCTTCTCACTGTAACCTTTGACACCCTTACAAATCAACAACCTATCAACATTCACTTTCAATGTACCCAATGATTTGGTCTGGACATCATCTGGCTAATCTCTGTTTTAAAGGAACATCCTTCTATTCTGAGGTTTGCCTCCGACCCAACACTCTCCCACCATCGGAAACACCCACTCCGTGTCTGCTCTCTAGACCTTTCAATAATCAGTAGATTCCAATTAGATCACCCCTTGTAATTCTAAACTCCAGTGAATACAGGGTCTAAGCTATCAAATGCACCCCACACTTCAATCATTTCATTTCTGGGATCATCCTTGTGAACATCGTTCCCTCTAAGCTACGCAGGTGCGTGGTCTCAGTAACTGAAATGCACCCCCCCCCCCCAACATACCCTTTGTCGCCACAGTTGGAATTTTCTTTTATATAATGTTAATATAATTTTTAAATTTGTTAATGATTAATTACACAGTATTTCAAAATTGTATTAATATAATCCATACATTTTCAAATTAATATATGTACAACCGTTACTTTGAAACATTTCAGAGCTTCAAAATATTTACACCGTCAGTGTTTCAAGTTACAAGACTGCTACAAATTGTAACAAACAGTGGAGGTCAGTAGTTCATTGTTAATAAACCATCGGCCCACTGAACGCTAACACTGCCTAGTCAAAGCATTTTAATTTGGCCATTGCGCCTGTCAGGTGCTTTGACTGCCTGACATCATTTACACCCTATCCTCATTATATGCGGGGGATACGTTCCTCGCAGTCGACACATAACGTGAATAATTATTTGGAGAAAATAGCAAATGCATCCCAGAAGGCTTCCTAAATATGTTTTATCTTTAATTTATTCAAATTTTCATACCAATACGACACAAAAGCAGTACCACAAGGCAACATTCATATTATACTTCATCAATTTAAGGTAATATTCAATGTAATAAATCATAGAAAGTTAACACACTAGGGTGTACAGTACTCACTAACAGTGGCAGGTGTGTTCACTCCAGATGAGTGGTTGTTGTGGTGTCGGGCAGCTTTACATGGATAAGGTTGATGATTGTGGTCGTCAGGATCATATCAAGCACAGCAAGGGGTGAAGGAAGACTCACAGAATTCTTAGAACTGCTGGCAGCAGGAGATGACACCAGTTTGAAGAAAGTGGTGAGGGTTGTTTGCTTGGCAGCATTTTGTTTTTCAGCATAAATTTGCTTGTAGGGAAGCAGGGTTGATGGCAGGGAACGACAAATGCTGACTCCATTCTAAACTTGGGACCACGTCCATCGCCATTTGTGCCAAATGTTCCGACTTCCACCATTCCCTCACAGTTGGCAAACTCCTGGGATTTTTAAAATTGTCTGTTGCTTGCAGCATCTGAGAGATAGTTCGCCATTAAAAAAAAATACGCCTTGAATGTGGATCACACCTTGGTCGAGTGGTTGAATCAGCGATGTTGTGTTAGGCGGCATGAAACACACTGTTATGTCAGGATGAATGCTGTCCAAATCTTTAGGATGGGCTGGCGCATTGTCAAGCAACAAAAGAACTCTAAAGGCAAGATTCTGTTCCCAGCAGTAGCGTCCCAGAGCTGTGTTACGTTCATCTGGTGCCGCACTGTTTATAATTTCCAACTTTTTTTCAAGTTTTAAAGTGGTTCTCTGCTGCTCAGCTCATGGCCCAGGACTTGACATCGGTCACTTAGGAGGCACAGTTAAATATTTCAAACACAAAATCACTGCACTGTAGGTAAAACCAACAAAAGTTTAAGAGCGCTAGATCGCACATCCACACCTTGTCAAAACCAATGCAAGACTGGCGGGAGTGAGACTGTGAGGCATGCGCACGTGACTTGTATTGGCGGGAAAGCAGTGCTCCTCGCATAACTGAGTTTTGGACGCATACAAGGAGATGTTGGTAGAAACGGTTTCCTTGCATAACTGTGAATCTGCATTGTCTGAAGGATAACGAGGATAGGCTATACTTTTGCTGAGTTGTAGTTCGTGTTTGTTTGTCTTGTTGTACTGTATTTCATAACACTCAATTAACAAAAACACTGATTTTTCTATTTTCATTCTTAATATTCATAATATGCACATTAACAAAAAGGCATTTAAAGTGCCACAGTTTTCAGGTCATGTAAAAATTTCCTGCTCAGAGCAATGGTTAGTCTGGGAGGGAGGGAGGGAGGAAGGGCCAGTTAAAATTTAGAGGGAACAGTCCTTCTGAACCTCCTCTGAGCACTCTTAAATGTAAGCACATCCTTTCTTAAATATTGGGCCCAAAACTGCTCAGATTACTCTAAATGCAGTATGACCAATGCATTATAATGCCTCAGCATTACATCCTTGCTTTTATATTCTAGTCTTCTCAAAGTTGATAATAACAATGCATTTGCCTTCCTTACTACTGAAGCAACTTGCAAAGTTAACCTTTAGGTAATCCACCATGTAGTTTGCTGATAATACAAACATTGTTGGCCGAATCTCAGATGGAGATGAGGGCACAGGAGTAAGATACACCAGCTAGTTGAGTGGTGTTGCAGCAACAACCTTGCACTCAATGTCAGTAAGATGAAAGATCTGATTGTGGACTTCTGAAAGGGAAGGACGAGGCAACACAAACCAATCCTCATAGAGATCGTAAGTGGAGAGAGTGTGCAATTTCAAGCTCCTGGGTGTCAAGATCTCCAAGGATCTAACCTGGTTCCAACATAATGATGTGGCAATAAAGGCAGCAAGACAGCTGCTATATTTTATTAGGAATTTGAGGAAACTCGCTTGTCACCTAAAATACTCAAAACCTTCTAAAATATACTGTGGAAAGCATTCTGACCAGCTGCATTGCTGTCTGGTATGGGGAAAAAAAAGGGTGCTGCACAGAATTGAAAAAAGCTACGGAAAATTGCAAAATAAGTCAGCTCCAATCACGAGTACTAGCCTCCATGATATCCAAATCATCTTCAAGGAGCAATGCCGCAAGAAAGGCAGCATCCAATAAGGACACTCATCATCCAGGACATGCATTCTTCCCATTCTTACCGTCAGGAAGTAGGTACAGAAGCCTAAAGACATACACTCAGCAATTCAGGATCAGCTTCTTCCCCTCTGCCATCTGATTCCTAAATGGACATTGAACCCATAAACACTAGCTCACTTTTTTTTAAAAAATATTTGTTTTTGCACTCCATTGAACTATTTAATATACATACATATGCACTTACTGTTATTGACTTATTTTTTCTATATTATGTATTGTATTGTACTGCTGCCGTCAAGTTAATAAATTTCATGACATATGCACATGTGCCAGTGATATTAAACCTAATTCTGAATTCTATCATATTATGTAGCACAAGGAATAGAACATGTAACAAATATTCACAATATCCGGAGTTCCAGCAATCCACATATCTTCCTCATACATGACTAAAATTCAGAATAAATTAAATTTAAGGATTAATGACAAACACATGATGGAAACAATTTCTTCCCAGATCAAGTGACTGTTCACTTTACCAACAGAAATACAAAACTCCAAACTGGATTATACTTCAATATTTGGATTAATCTGACATTAAAAAATTACAGTGAATTGTCCCATTGTTAAACATAATACCCAAAAGAAAATTATTCATACTCTTCAACCTACTTATTGTTCATTCCTATCCTGTTAACAAACCAGGTGTTGGAGCCAAAACTTATCTTCAGCAAAAAGAAGAATTCACAAGCAAGGTTCAGTGCTTTATTTTTGAAGCAAGTGGTTCTCAGCCATGCATAAAATTACAGACATTGAAATACATGAGCATGCTCACTGAATCAATACAACTCAATAATGAGATCATCTATTCTGAATCAAAAATGATAAGTCCAATTATTTTTAAATGGTTAATATAGAGGGCCCAAATAAATTGAAGGGTCCATTTACCCAGATTATTAAAAATGCAGAAGGTACAATAACAAATCTGCACAGCTAGTAGAACGATACTAAAACTGTATATTTAAAGGCATAACATTTTAGGAAAATTTATTCAAACATATGTAAAATACAGGTTTGACCACATTGCTACTTACTGTCCTAGAACAAACATAATAGGTGAAGGATTTGGATAAGAATTAATAGAATCAGTGTTTGTTTAACTTGCTGGTAGGAAAGTACAGAACCAGTCTTTCAAATAGGAAGTCACATAAAGGACCTTAAAGTACAAAAGTAGAAAATGCTGCTTCAATTAATAAATTTAAATCAAAGATAGTTATTATTTTAGCCAAGGGCATCAAATAAGATAGAATCTGTACAAAATATTACCCAACATACCCCATTCTATTATATAAAGCATACAAATCCATAAGGGTAGATTACTTAATTAATGACAATTCTTAAGCAAGCATCATTTTCATGACCTCCTGGTCTACTATTTATGTGATTGCTGCGTACACATAGAAAAGGCTCTTTTTAATTGCAGTGCATTTTAGCCAGAAAACAATATTGAGCATATAATGTTACTCAAAACTGAACCACGTCCTAAAGTTAGCCTGCATCTCAAGACAAAAAGTTTTGTTTTGAATGTAACAGACAGTACCAGGCTTTTAAAGCATTCTAGCAATGAAAGCAGAATAAAAGTGAACTAGGAGGAAAATGCGCTTCAAGATGAAGAAACGGATCCCTTGAGAAGAGATCATCAAATGAACTTTGCTGATGATAGTGGAAGCAGATACCTAAAGCAATCAATGCCAGGATATTAGTCCCATGGATTGGATGCAACAATGCAAAAACCAAAAAAGCCGTCTCTAATGAAATTAAGGTCATTGACCATATTTTTCAAGACATACCTTATCCAATGGACCACTAGAAGAACTTACTTCAAGAGTGATCAGAATCAGCATTTTTTTTGTTCTGTCAATCTCGCTGTCTTTCCCTTTATTAGGGGGTGAGAGAGAAAGCCTGCAGCATGTCGCATTGTTAGTTTTTGTTGTTCGGCAGATCATAGACTGTCTTGAAGGCTTTGCTATTGCTTGCTTGGATGACGGGTGCTGATGCTTTTTGCTGTAGTGAGTGGGGAAAGAGGAGGAGGGGGAGAGATGATGCTTGCTGCTACTTATGTGTGAAAAGGGGAGTACAGGGGTTTTAGGGTTCTGACATTTTTACTGTCACTCATTCTTTAGGGTACCCTTCTGTTTTCATGGATGTTTGCAAAGAGCCAGAAATTTAGGTTGTATATTGTATATGAAGTGGAACTGTTAACAGTGGCAAAGTGCTTTGAGAGGTTGGTCATGAAACATTAATTCCTGCCTTAGGAATGACTTGGATCCACTCTAATTGGCTTACCATCACAACAAGTCAACTGCAGATGTCATTTCACTGGCTATTCACTCAACCTTGGAACATCTGAAGCCAGACAAATAACTCTTGGGAGTGCACATCACCCACAATCTCTCATTGTCCCAAAACACATTCTACACAATCAAAGCTCACCAACGCTTCTACTTTCTGAGGAGGGATGAATAAAGTTGGACTACGCACTTCTTCACTCACATCATTGTACAGAGGTGCAGTAGAGTGCATTCTAACATGCTGCATCACTGCATAGTACAGAAACTGCACTGTGGTGAACAGGAAAGCTCTACAACAGGTTGTCAAAACTGCCCAATACATACCAGCATAACCCTACCATCATTAAATGGAGATGTAGAGGGTCAGAAACTTTAAATTCCTTGATGTTATCATTTCAGAGGATCTATCCTGTGGCCAGCACACACATGCCATTACAAAAAAGGTATGGCAGCCCCTCTATTCTTACACATTTGCACAGATTCAGCATGTCACCAAAAACATTGACAAACTTCTATAGGTGCAGTGGAGGGCATCCTGACTGGTAGCATCATGGCCTGGTATGGAAACACCAATTCCCATGAACAGAAAAGTAGTGGATACAGCCCAGTCCATCACAGGAAAAGCCCTCCCACCGATAAGCACATCTACAGGAACACTGTCGCAAGAAAGCAGCATCCATCATCAAGGAACCCCACCAACCAGATCATGCTCTCTTTTCATTGCTGCCATCAGGAAGATGATACAAGAGAGTGTTAGGTTCCACACCACGAGGTTCAGGAATAATTAGTACCCTTCAACCATGAACCATGAATTACTTCACTCACCTCAACAATGCACTGATTTCATGGCTAAGGACTCAATTTCAAGAAATCTACAACTCATGTTCTCAGTATCGTTACTTTTTTTTGTATTTGCAGTTCATCTTTCGTATATTGGTTGTTTCTCCATCTTTGGTTTTACGTAGTTTATCATTGACTATCGTATTTTTCTTTGCATCTATAGTGCATGCTTATAGAACAGGAACCTCAGGATAAGGTAGAATATGGGAGGGGGTGTGTGCGCGCGCATGCGTGCACATGTCCTTAACTCCTGGTGGAGTCGTCGGGGCGCCGTCAAGCTTTTTGCACCAATCTTTTTGGTGATTGCTCTTCATACGGTGTGTCTCGGGCATCTGAAACCCATCCCTCTCCAGGTGTTTTTTTTACAAGATCGAGTTGCTAGCTTGACACTCAACCCAGGCACGGATGGAGAGCGTGCAAGGGAGCGGGTCGAACTTGGGACCTCTCGCCCCAAAGTCCAACGCTGATGCCACTACGCCACCAGCCGGCAACATATACATACTTTAATAATAAACTTACTTTGAACTAGTCACACACACTTCTGAATGCACAGTACTGCCAATAATGGTCCCTCAATAAAGATCAATTAGGGCTTGCACCAAAAATTTCAAGAGTTGCTACTTTCTCAAAATCTCTGCATTGTTTCCACTCTATCACATACATTTTGCACCTTGAATGTTCACACAAACACACAATTACTTAAACCATGACAGATTAACCATGCAAACACCTTGTAAGGTACTCAACCCTCTTTAGTCTAGGACAAGCTGGACACATGCCATTTTTTATCTTTAGTACTAGTCAATGACATGGGAATGACCTTTAAAATATATTTCTATACCTCAAAATGATGTAGGCAATCACGGTCTTGAACATTATTGTTCTTCGCAAAATTTTTGACAGAAGTGGTTTGCCAGTGCCTTCTTCTGGGCAGCACCCTTACAAGACGGGCAATACTCTTCAGAGATTGTCTGCCTGGCATCAGTGGTCACATAAGCAGGACTTGTGATATGCAGCGGCTGCTCATACAACCATACATTACCTGTTCCCATGGCTTCACGTGAGCATAATCGTGGGGGTGGGGGAGGAGGAGCAGAGAAGGGGTGATCTAAGTGCTACACCTTGCCTAAGGGAGACCCATATGCTAGCAGAGAAGGGGTGTCTTGTGCCTCCTTTAGAAGAGACATCTCCACACCACCACCCATAACAAGAAATTAGCCTGAAATTTGTACACAGCTTTTCACTTAATCTGTTGCAAAGTGATCTGTCCCAATGTTTACTCACTTTTGTTTTGTAAGAAAACAACACTGTCAAAAACAACACCATCAATTTATTTACTTTAGGATGGGAAAATTTCCTACACTACCTCTACAAATGTCATGAGAATTTTTGTTACTTCCCACTTCAGATTAAAAGGCATTTCAAGTTTATTGCCTGTGTGTCAACTAATGTGCCAGTCAGTCTAAATTTTGCTTACCCAGACTAGACTTTGCAACTTAAGTCCGAGAATGGGTCATTGCCCAGTGTTCTATTTTTTTTTAAAGTGGTGCTATAGTTGGATTGAGCTCATGCCTAACACAAGAGGAATGATAAAATTCACTCAAATGTAATTCATTACAATCTCTGCTCCATCAATTATAGCCAGTAACAATACAAGGATCTCGTGGTAGAATTAACAAAGTTTCATTTGTCTTCCACCAAGAAAAATCGCACATTTTATACATCATTAGAAGTTATGTGGTAGCTGGCTATTTCCCTCTCCACAATCACTGCAAAGATAAAGCAAAATCCATGATGGAGTAAATTCTTTGCAGAATATCCGAGGTATTGGTTTGATTGGTTAATTGGCTTTTTGTCTTTTTTCTTTTGTCAATTTTGCGCTCAGTGAGATGAGAAATGTACATGTTATGGAAAGGAGCTTACTTCATCTTGGTACAAACAAATGCCAAAATAAATCAGTTCCCAAATCATTCACAGTCAGAAGGGGTGAAATTACAGTACCGAGCAAAATTCTTTGGCACATGCAAAAAAAATTCTGTAAAGCAAAAAAGATGCTTTCAAGAATAATGAAATGAAAGATTCCAAATAACAAAAAGTTACAATAGAGATCAGTAAACAGTAAAAACTAAATCAAATCAATATCTGGTGTGACCACCCTTTGCCTTTAAAACTGCTTCAATTCTTAGGTACACTGTCATGCAGCTTCATAAGAAAATCAGCTGGTAGGTTGTTCCAAGCACTTGAAGAACTTGCCTCAGTACTTCTGCAAGCTGTGGCTATCTCACTTACTTCTGTCCTGCCAGATAATCCCAGACAGACTCAATGATGTTGAGATCAGGACTTTGTGGAGGCCATACCATCAGTTGCAGAATTCTTCGTTCTTTATGACCTTGGCCATCTGTTTGGGGTCATTGCCCTGCTGCAGAATGAAATTGGCACTGATAAGATGCCTCCCTGAGATCTCAATAAAGCCATCAAAAGAGAGCATCTTACTTTTAATGTATCACAGGGAAAATATTGTCTTCTTCAGTTATTGAATGGGATTCTGTCTGTACCAGAAATCTATCATAAAACTATCTACATGATCTTTGAGAGCATACCTGTTGTTGAGACCATGATGGATGACATAATTGTCTAGGAGTCCACCAAGGATGAACATTACACTCAACTGAGGCAAGATCTTGACACGACACAGAATGTCAATTTAAAATTAAATAAAAACAAATGAGAGCTTGCTGTTAAGACACTGATCTATGTGAGAGACGTCGTATCAGAAAAAGGGGCTAAGCCTGACCCAAGAAAGATGTCAGCCATTGAAGAGGCCCCAAAACAAAGATGAGTTGAGATTTTTTGGGGGGGATGGTGACGTACTTGGCTAAGTTCATCCCTCAACCATCAATTGTGTCAGCACCACTTAGGTCACTCCTTGAGCAGCAAAATTAGTGCATTTGGACTCATAAGAAAAGTACTTGCAGACTCTGGAAAAAAAAGAATCATAACTGAGGAGCTCGTGCCGAAATCTTATGATCCGAAAAGATATACTAGGATCTCAGCCGGTGCACCCCAGCACAGCCTTAGAGCAGTACTACTGCAGCAGCATGATGACACATGGCAACCTGTGTCAAGGGCTTTAACATGTGTATAAGCCAACTACAGATAGAAAAGTGTTTCTCACCAGCACATATGTATAATATACCATCAGTACATCTATAGACAAGCTTTTGGAGACAGGCCACATACCATTGATCTCAATTATGTCCAAACCACTGAATGACTGTCCCATGAGGATACAGCGCATGTTGATATAGAAGACCACAATCTGTGCAGATTAGTGATATCTCTTCATTGCTGTTCACAAGATCACAAGCAAAGGAGCAGAAGTAGGCCATTTGGCCCATCGAGTCTGCTCCACCACTCCACCATGAGCTAAACTATTCGCCCATCTAGTTCCAATTTCCAGCTCCCCCCTCATATCCCTTGATACCCTGACTAATTAGATACCTATCAATCTCCTCCATAAACACCCTCAATGATCAGGCCTCCACAGCTGTATGTGGCAATGAATTCCATAAATCCACGACTATCCCTGCCCCAAAATAAACTCAACCTAAAGAAATTGAGGGTTGTCATGACTTGTCTTGCAGTACATGGGCTACAAGTTAATCATCTCTTCAGAGAAGCTTCTCCAGACGTATTCCCCACCTTCTTCAGGTAAATATACAATTAGTGTTCTTGGAAGGTATTTGGAGGATAGATCCACCTGATTAGAGACATTCTACCCCCTCCCTGGGTGTCAACTTAACTTGGAGTTGAAAGACTCAGGGTAGATGTACAGGAAAACCTCTTGCTCCAGGTTAGTTGAACAATTTCAGATGTCACATGTCACAAAGAACTACAAAAATAAAACATTCTCCAGGCATACTACAAATGCAGATAACACCAATATGCAAAATGACATTCATCATTCCTTTTAACTTTTAGAGACTTATGAAATTTTTGTAATTCAGAGCAAACATTCACAGTGGCCACTTAAAAGGATATCCAGAAATGTTCTAGGAAGATGATTGATCGCCTCTTTGCTTCCTTTATGGATTTAATTGACAGCTTATTGTCATTCCTTCCTTTCAAACGTCCTTATATCAGTTTGCCTTGATAGCTTTTCCTTGGTCTTGCTTCAATGCCTGCTGATTTATTATTCTACGAATATTAAACTTCTTTCTCTCTCCACAGATGCTGCCCAATAAAATATGTACCAGGTATATAGAGGTATAGAGGTCCCAACTAGAGATGGTGTGATACTGGATCTTCTCCTAGGAAATGAGAAAGGTCAGGAAATACAAGTATTGTATAGGGGAACACTTTGAATGTAGTGATATAATTCCATTAGTTTCAAGATAATCATGGAGAAGGATAGGACTAGCATTTGGAGAAAGATAAATTTTGATGGCATCAAAAGATCTGGCAGGTCTGAATTGGAAAAAGGTTGTCTTCTTGCAAAGAGATCATTGGAAAGCCTTCAAAAGTGAAATATTGAGATTACAGAATTTGTATGCTGTTATAATAAAAGGCAAGGGTAACAGGCTTAGGAAGCCTTGGTTGAGGGACATTGAGACCCTAGTTAAGAAGGAGGAGGTGCATATCAGGCAGAGCCAGTTATGATCAAATGAAGCACTTGAAGAGCATAAGAAAAGCAAGACAATGCTTAAGAGAGAAGTCAGGAGAGCTAAAAGATGACACAAGTTTACCTTGGCAGACAAGCAAAAGAGAAGAAGCCAGAGACTGCAGATCAAACTGCCAGCGGAATTGGGGGGCGGGGTTCAATTCCAACATTTAAAAGTAGTTTAGATAAGTACATGGATGGAAGGCATACGGAGTGCATCCACCCAGGTGCGGGTAGATGGGGCTAGGTGGGGGGGGGGGGGGAGGTCAGCATGGTCTAGATGGGCCAAATGGCCAGTTTGTTTCTGTGCTATAGTACCCCATAACTAATATGTTTTGGCTTAACCAGACTTCCATGGCATTGCTCAAAATACTGGATATCCAGGCTTACTTTTTAATTTACACAAATGGCCAGAATTATAATATATTAAGGGAGTGAATAGATTTTTATTTAAATAAACTTCAGAAAAAATACATGAGAAAAACTTTTTTTAAAATTTTGTTTATAGAAAGAAAATAACACCTAAACATTCAATGATGTGAAAATGATGCTCACTAGGGGCAGTTGATATCTTTTTCACAATAATAAATGTTTGGATGTGTTCTCTGGTTACTTTCTTAAGCATAACAATTATTTCAATTACTCTTACATTATGTATAATTCCTTTGCTAACCTTCCCCTCCCCAAACCTCTTGTTTCCCCCCTTCTTGTCACACCAGATATGGAAATTTCTTTATAAATAATAGACCCTGCATTCCCCATTTTATGTTGAATTCCTTTTTCTCCCCAACATCCAGGTTACAAGATTCTGGCTCAACTGTTAAGTTGCAGACAGGTCAGATAAGGGATGAACAGGACAAAAGAAATATCTCAATATTTGAAGGCCAGAACTGCTGTGATAAGGTGATCAAACAGAACAGTCTCAGTTGCAGGATGTTGTAAGAATCCATGAAAACACCACCCAACCACCAGCTAACTCACAAATTTAATGAAACTGTTGCAGCACCTTCCCGCTGCCTTCTCAACATATGACTGACGCATCTAGTCACTCTGGTCATGCTGCTAATTGGATGGACACATCAAGAAGCAAAAATGCAAACCCTTAGATATAGTTAACACTGAACAATAATGCTTAAAACTGAACTGAAATTCAGTCAGATGGCCTCTGGCTGAAGCAGATGCTATCTTTGTCCTTCAAGACAATCTGATCTAGGGACTTGGTAGTAGGGCCCAAAATAACAGTGATAATAAATTCCAAAAGGTGTTCAAAGTAAATATATTATCAAAGTACAGGTAGTCCCCCGAGTTATGAACATCCGACTTACGGACAACTCGTACTTACGAACTGAGGAAGGAGAACGCCGTCCGCCATTTTAAGTCATCGCCGTTGACACTGCGTTGAGTGTTTAACTTTGTATTTGGCTTAAAATTTTCTCAGCAAGATTCACCCTGACCCCGCCCCCCCCCATTCCAGTTGGCTGGTGGCACAGTGAGATCAGCGCCGGGCTCGAGTTCAATCCAGTGACAGACCGCTCCCATGCCGGGTTGATGTCAATCCAGTGACTCCCCGTACCATCCGTGCTGGGTTGATGTCGAGCTCGAAACTCGACCTTGTAAAAAAAAAACACTGCCACCTCCAGTTTAAATTCCCACGCGGAATATTGTGGAGGAACAAATACCCAAACTCAGCACAGCCCCCATTTGTCCCTTTTAGCCTGTCTCAGTGCGGTGGTCCTTAGGACCCGGCGGAGCTCAGGACCTGCCGCCCACAGTGTTTCTGTTCCACTGACGGGAAGCGATCATGATTGAAAGTAAAGTGGAAATAATAAAGAGTTTGGAAAGAGGTGAAATGCCATCGGTCATTGGAAAAGCGTTAGGCTACAGTCGGTCAACGATCGGAACAATTTTAAAGGATAACGGATAAAGTGAGAATAATGGAGTATGTGAAAGGCCCTGCCCCAATGAAAGCTACAATTATTACTAAGCAACGCTGTGGTTTAATTATTGGAATATATATGTTTCTTAAGTGTTTTACATGCATAGAAAGGTAAAATATATATTATATACTAAGACAAGCGTTTGACTAACTGACGCTAAATAATACCGGATGTACTTGTTCTGACTTACGTACAAATCCGACTTAAAGACGGACTCAGGAACGTAACTCGTATGTAACCCGGGGACTGCCTGTACATAAATGTCACCATATACAACTTTGAGATTTGTTTTATTCTAGGCATACTCAATAATTCAATGAACCATAATAGATTCAAAGAATACATCCAATAGGGCAGGCAAGCAACAAACGTGCAAAATACAACAAACTATAAATACAAAATACAAAATACAAAAACTATAAATACAAGAGAAAAGATAGATAGATAGATAGAAAGAAATATGGGGAACATGAGATGAAGAGTTCTTGAAAGTGAATCTATAGGTTGTAGGAACCACTCAGTGACGGGGCAAGTGAAGCTGAATGAAGTCTTCCCCAATGGTTCAAGAGCCTGATAGTTGAAGGATAATAACTGTTCCTGAACCTGATCACGAGAGTCCTGAGGCTCCTGTACCTTCTTCCTGATAGCAACAGCGAGAAACGAGCATGACCTAGGTGGTGGGGGTTCCTGATGATGCATGCTGCTTTCCTGCAACAGTGCTCCGTATGAATGCGCTCAATGGAGAGGAAACCTTTACCTGTGATGGACTGCACTGCATCCACTACTTTTTGTAGGATTTTTCATTCAAGGGCATTGGAGTTCCCATACCAGGTGGTGATGAACTAGTCAATATACTCTCCATAACACATCTACAAATTTATCAAAGTATTAGATGTCATATCAAATCTTCACAAAAAAGTAGTAGAGGCACCGCTGTGCTTTTTTCATAATTGCACCTATGTGCTGGGCGCAAGACAGGTCCTCTTAAATTATAACACCAAGGAATTTAAAGTTGATGAATTTTAAATGTAGTTCAACAACATGGTGCTGAAGAAGTAGAGATGGAAAGTAGGCTGGAGTCAAATGACTCCACCGGACAGACATTCTATGGAGAATTTGAGCATATCAGTACAAAGAATCAAGACAAGAGGATCTAAATACAGTGCTGTTGAGATTCAGTGACTTTACATGAGAAGGTCAGTATATGAATTTCCAAGTTACTTCTTAGTCCTTTTTCAGGATCTGATCATTGCTGGCAAGGCTAGATTTGACTGCTATTCCTAAATGCCCTTGAAAGTAGTAAGCCATCCTTTGAATCACTGCATTTCTTATAGCGCAGATATCCAATGCCTTAGACTAGGGTTACGGTTTGGATAATGTTATCAGAATAAGTAATTGCAGTATCTCGTGGAAATGGTATATTAAGCAGCCACTGTCTATACATGTTAGAAATTAATCCAGCAGATTGCTTTGCCTTGGATGTTGTCAAGCTTATCAGAGCTACATTCACTTTCCTGATGCGTTATTTGCAGATGCTGCAAATGTGGAATATGAGGAGGTAAGTGATTTGCCATATGGTAACAGGCCTCTAACCTTCTCTCATAACCATAATATTAATTAAAGTCATGCAATTGATCTCTGGGTTAACAGTAACACCCCAGGATTTTGATGGTGAGAAATTCTACAATGGTAATGCCACAGAAACGTCAGAGGAATAGTTAGATTCTTATTTTAGCAATGTCCATTGTCAGGATTAAATACTTGCCATTTAGCACCCCATACCTGAATGTATGATTTTATTTTCTGAGGAGATGCAAATGTGGATGGAATTGAACATTTTGTGAATGTCTGACCTGATAGAGGCAAAGCCTTCAATAGAACAGATGGTAACAATCATGTCCAGAACACAACCCTGGGAACTCCTCCAAAGATACCTTAGAGCAGTACTGATTAAAACAAATAAAAGGACTAGGTAGGATAGAGTTTGTCAAATGTGTTCAGGAAAGCTTCCTTTAAAACAATACATAAAAGTCTCAACGAGAGAGTGTGAGATACAGGGCAGTTTGCATCTAGTGATCACAATGCCATTAGTTTCAAAGTAAATATGCAGAACAGGTCTGGTCCATGGGCTGAGATTCTAAATTTGAGAAAGCCCAATTTTGATGCTATTAGAAATGATCTGGCAAGTGTGGATTGGACAAGCTGTTTTCTGGCCAAAGGTGTACTTGGTAAGTGGGAGGCCTTCAAAAGTGAAATTTTGTAAGTCCAAAGATTGTATGTGCCTGTAAGGATAAAAAGCAAAGATAACAGGTGTAGGGGACCTAGTTTACCAGAGAAATTGAGGCCCTGATTAAGAAAAAAAAAAGGTGTATGGCAGGTATACGCAAGTAGGAACACATGAGATGCTTATGGACTACAAGACATATAACAGAACACTTAAGAAATCAGGAGGCTAAAAGAAGGCATGAAGTCACTGTATTCAACAAGGTGAAGGAGAATCCTAAGGGATTCTACAGATATGTTAAGATCAAAATGATTAAAAAGGAATAAAATTCACCCACAGGAAAATCAGAATGGTAATACATGAGTGGAGACAAAAATGGTGGGGAGAAATCTCAACTTTTTTTTGCACCTTCAGTTTCATGGCAACTATATAGAAATATCCATTATTGAACATAACTTATAACTCTTTTTAAACAAAAACCTCTGACATTCCACTATGGCTTCAAAGTTTAAGGTAAGCTTATTGTCAAAGTACATGTATGTCACCATATATAACCTTGAGATTCATTTTCTTGCAGGTATACTCAATAAATCTTCAATAAATTAATGACCATAAAGGAATCAATGAAAGATCGCACTAACTTGGGCATTCAATCAATATGAAAAAGACAACAAACTGCAGATACAAAAAGAAAAATAATAAGTAATAAATACCAAGAACATGAAATGAAGAGTCGCTGAAAGTGAGCCTATAGGTCATGGGAACAGTTCAGTGATGGGGCAAACACCGAAGAATTTAAAGTTGTTGCACCTCTGATCCTCCAATGTGGACTGGCTCATGGACCTCTGGTTTCCCACTCCTGAAGTCAATAATCAGCCATTGGTCTTGCTGACATCGAGACAGAGGTTGTTATTATCACATTACCCAGCCAAATTTTCAATCTCTCTCCTACATCCTCCTCTATCCTCCATCATAAAAATTATGTCCTCTTATACAAGCCATTGGCTGCTTGGCAAAAAAGGTGCTGTTTGTCCTTTCTATCTATTCCTCTTATCATCTTATATATCCATCAAAACACTTGTCATCCTCCTTCATTCAAAAGTGAAAAGCCCGAGCTTGCTCAACCTTTAATGTCTTAATAAAGCCTGGGTAGAGCTGATCTATTAATCAGCAAGAAAACTGTTTGCAGTTAAATAAAACGTACACTAATAAGAGTTTGCTATCATCTCCAGGAGAGTTTGGATGAGGCGTTGGCTTCTTCTTTGTGATATCTGTATTATTTCCTACTGAAGAGATTCAAGTACAATATCTGAGAAAAGAGTCTGGAAGAATTCGCAGAAAGTCAGATTTCATATACCAGGTCTTCCATAACCAAAAAGCCCTATATTTGTAGTTCTCCCTCTAGCTAAGTTTCTGATCAATTGTAATCTTGCAATCAGAAACAGGTGAATTGATCATAGGGAACAAAGACATGGCAGACCAATTGAATAACTACTTTGGTTCTGTCTTCACTAAGGAGGACATAAATAATCTTCCGGAAATAGTAAGGGACCGAGAGTCTAGTGAGATGGAGGAACTGAGGGAAATACATGTTAGTAGGGAAGCGGTGTTAGGTAAATTGAAGGGATTAAAGGCAGATAAATCCCCAGGGCCAGATGGTCTGCATCCCAGAGTGCTTAAGGAAGTAGCCCAAGAAATAGTGAATGCATTAGTGATAATTTTTCAAAACTCCTTAGATTCTGGATTAGTTCCTGAGGATTGGAGGGTGGCTAATGTAACCCCACTTTTTAAAAAAGGAGGGAGAGAGAAACCGGGGAATTATAGACCAGTTAGTCTGACATCGGTGGTGGGGAAAATGCTAGAGTCGGTTATCAAAGATGTGATAACAGCACATTTGGAAAGAGGTGAAATCATCGGACAAAGTCAGCATGGATTTGTGAAAGGAAAATCATGTCTGACGAATCTTATAGAATTTTTTGAAGATGTAACTAGTAGAGTGGATAGGGGAGAGCCAGTGGATGTGGTATATTTAGATTTTCAAAAGGCTTTTGACAAGGTCCCACACAGGAGATTAGTGTGCAAACTTAAAGCACACGGTATTGGGGGTATGGTATTGATGTGGATAGAGAATTGGTTGGCACAGAAGCATAGAGTGGGAGTAAACAGGACCTTTTCAGAATGGCAGGCAGTGACTAGTGGGGTACCGCAAGGCTCAGTGCTGGGACCCCAGTTGTTTACAATATATATTAATGATTTAGACAAGGGAATTAAATGCAGCATCTCCAAGTTTGCGGATGACACGAAGCTGGGCGGCGGTGTTAGCTGTGAGGAGGATGCTAAGAGGATGCAGGGTGACTTGGATAGGTTAGGTGAGTGGGCAAATTCTTGGCAGATGCAATTTAATGTGGATAAATGTGAGGTTATCCACTTTGGTTGCAAGAACAGGAAAACAGATTATTATCTGAAAGGTGGCCGATTAGGAAAAGGGGAGATGCAACGAGACCTGGGTGTCATTGTACACCAGTCATTGAAGGTGGGCATGCAGGTACAGCAGGCAGTGAAAAAGGCAAATGGTATGTTGGCATTCATAGCAAAAGGATTTGAGTACAGGAGCAGGGAGGTTCTACTGCAGTTGTACAAGGCCTTGGTGAGACCACACCTAGAATATTGTGTGCAGTTTTGGTCCCCTAATCTGAGGAAAGACATTCTTGCCATAGAGGGAGTACAGAGAAGGTTCACCAGATTGATTCCTGGGATGGCAGGACTTTCATATGAAGAAAGACTAGGCTTATACTCACTGGAATTTAGAAGATTGAGGGGGATCTTATTGAAACGTATAAAATTCTAAAAGGATTGGACAGGCTAGATGCAGGAAGATTGTTTCCGATGTTGGGGAAGTCCAGAACAAGAGGTCACAGTTTAAGGATAAAGGGGAAGCCTTCTAGGACTGAGATGAGGAAAAACTTCTTCACACAGAGAGTGGTGAATCTGTGGAATTCTCTGCCACAGGAAACAGTTGAGGCTGGTTCATTGGCTATATTTAAGAGGAAGTTAGATATGGCCCTTGTGGCTAAAGGGATCGGGGGTATGGAGAGAAAGTAGGTACAGGGTTCTGAGTTGGATGATCAGCCATGATCATACCGAATGGCAGTGCAGGCTCGAAGGGCCAAAAGGCCTACTCCTGCACCTATTTTCTATGTTTCTATGTTTATAAATATGTCACAATTTAATATTGAAGAGGCACAAAGCTTTAACATTGAAATGTTAAGTGAAGTTTATTAGCTAATACATTTGGCTGACTGGGAATTACGTTGGGACTAAAGTTGTTTTATATCTTATAATGGTTAAGGTGTTTGTTGTTTATCTCACAAGGGCTAATTGTTAGCAGCCTTCCAGGAACCAGTATCTACTTCACATATATTGTGTTGGGAAATACGGTTCTGGGTTCTTGGCAGGTGTTGTCTGGCAGACATTCCCTTCCAGCTGAGAAAACAGGTAATAAAAACAAAGACATACAGCCTGTTCGCCAAGGTGTTTAGCAGAATGCTGTGAGAGCTTCTGCTAGGTGCATAAAGCTATAGGGCATTAGTTAGTTATTTTGTTTTAAATCAAGCAATTTGGCCCACTGAGACGGAAAAACATAGCCTACCCATAAATTTGCATTGCTGGACATAGATAAGTCATGTACTTTGTTTTTGCACAAAATTCATTGTTTAAAAGCAAGTGATCTTGGCTGTTTATGGCCCTTTGAAATGAAGTACAATTTATATCAGACCATTGCTAGGCCTATTGATACATTGGAACTACAAGTATGGAAGTACAAGTCTGATTAAGATCATAGTGATTACCATTGATTACTCTCGATCTATGCTAATAAGCTGCTACTTAGTTATAGGACTATATCCTGGCACAAACAGGCATGTGATCCATTTGAGGAATACATGCAGAATTATAAGGGCTAAAACTTGATCGACTTATTTGCAGCTTGGTGATGTTATGAAACCAGTAACTGGTTTCACTTACCAGCAAAGATAGATATGTCAGTTGAAGTCCAATGGTACTATTTTCAAAAGTTTTATTAATAAAGGGGCACAAAAATTAAGGTTAATACAAACATTCAGATAACATGCGTCAACACTCAATCTAAAACGCAGGTACATTAATAATCACTCAGAAATAAGGTCTTTCGTTGTCTAGGGTATAATACTGAGTCCAATTGGAAATATAAAGAGTCACTCTGAAGTCTGCAGGCTTTTCCCTTTTTGGTTTCACGTGTTGGAGAGAGAGAGAGATAAACGGAAAAACTTGCCCAAAACATCCGTGGAATCAGGGGAGCGATCTTCCCCGTTGTTAGTTAAAAGCGATCTTCCGTTGGTTCTAGCCACAAACCCCGCATTCGGAATTTAACGCACGTGGCTTACTTCAAAATGGCTTCCCGTTCCCACGGGAAGCGGTATCGTGCTTCTTGGTGTCTCCTTGGTGCGTCTGAGGGTCGTCCTCTTTCAGACCCTTCTTTATACTGCCTCACGGGATCTCAGGTGTCAATCAGGTTGCAGGAGATGCAATCTCTCTCTCAACCAGCCCACTTTGCCCGAGGGCTTTACAATGTCCCTGCGAGTTGGCACGTCTGCAGTTCCCAGGTGTCTCCTGAGAACAATGCCACAGTCGCCAGCTTTTGTCCCAGTGGAATGCGGTATCCAGCACGTCGCTGTCTTTCCATTTCCTGTGTCCATTCAGCCTGTCTCTCTCTCTCTCTTGCTCTCTCTCTCGGGTCATTGACCCCCCTTTCACTAGGGCTCTTGCAATTCTCACAAAGGAGGGGGCTGGTATCATAACACCTCCCCTCTTAAAGGTTTTTTACCAGCGGAAAAAAAACACAGAGTGGTTCAGAGTCTTACAGAAATTTTGAATCTAACACAATACAGAAGCTTTTCTTTTCACTACAGAGTAATACAGTTATACATTCAAGTCAGCATCTAAACAGGTAACAAGTACAGTGCCCCTTTCCTTTAATACCTTAACCTCACGTGCCATGCTAACGCCTAGCAGCATCAGACTTCAGCTCAATAACCAGCTTATTTATTTGCTTTCTTCAGCAACATAACTAAGGAGGTGTGATCTTAGCTTAGGTGCATCTACAAAAGTTTATGCGAATACTAATCGTTTCGGTCGGTTTACTTCGCCGGCAGGTCTCCAAAGGTCTGTCTTTATTATTCACAGGCTTTGGCGCAACCCGTAAAACCTGCTTTGCTGTTTAAAAAAAAAATGGCATCCCCATTAACCGTCACCTCTTTTCTGGCGAGTCCCCCCGTTGGGACTTTGAGTAATTTGGCGTGGTGAACTCCCGCCCGCCTCGTTCATCGGGGCTATTTTTTCAACACCATGCCCCAAACTGTCAAGACCCTTCAGGCTATTTGTTTTTAATTCCAACTCCTCTTTCAGGTAGCATTTCGAATGCAACCTCTTCACACCCCACCCTGGCGTAACAATAGAGTGGGGGGCCCCGCTATTTCCCGACTCATTCTGTGAGCGATCTGCCAGGTTTAAAATTTCTTCCTTCGACTTGGGAACTACAGACTTTCCGTTTCCTTCAATAACAATCCTCATTCCCCCCTTAAATTCGGCATTAACCTTGGCCCCACTCTCGAATACAAACACCATGGAACTCACACTTCCCACGGTTACCAAGGTTAACCCTTTTCCTACTGAACCAACCCTATCTGATCCACAAAGACGGCCGCCCCGTTCCCCTGAATCAAACACCTCAGACTTCCCCTGAGCTCTGTTACCAGGTTCAGCACCACGTGCGCCCCCATCTTGGACACACTCAAACGGGACATTGGCCCCTTCCAGGCTTTCAATACCCGTACCTTTTTCAAATTCTAACGTCCCCCGATCCTTCCAGTTACTCTCTAGGCAGCCCCCCGTTGGGGAAGGCGCAACCCTGCGAGCTGAAACAACCTCCTCGGCCATTTCAGCTGACTTCTCCACAGCAAGGATACCCTTCCTCTCTAAGACTGCCCTCATTTCACTCTCGGGACCATCGAGAACACCTTTAGAACTCTGAACTTCTTCAAACAATTCTGCCAAACCAGACAGATTAACCATGTCCAACTCTGGACATTTTAACAACTTTATCCGTTTCTCAACTTTAGTTCCTACCTCTAGGACCTTTCTCTTCACTAAGGGCAGGGCTATTTCCTCTCCCTTACCCCCTTTTACTTTACTGCTTTCTGTTTTACCACCCTCGGAACCCTCATGGTACAGGGTCGGTAAAAACATCTTGGCCAGATTACTGCTGGCCCGATTTAAACTGCTCACTGCTTTTCTGGACAGGCTGCGTGTGACCGCGCATGCGCGATAGATTTGGGACTCTAGGGGCGGGGCCACCGCACTCGCCAGTCTGCGGGTCGGCATCATAGCTGCCACCGTTTCAAAAAACAAGAAATAACTATCAACATCCGTCTCTTCGAACGGAGGTACTACTCTCAGCTCCCGACTAACATTAAACCGCTCTCTCCTTAGCTCCTCCCTCTCTCTTTCTCTCCCCGCTGCCGCTCTCTCGGCTGCTGCTAACTCTCTGATCCGAATTTCATGCTGTCTTTGCCTCTCAGCTTGATCCTGCTCGTTTTCCACCTCTAACCCCTTCGCCAAATTTAACAAGTCTGATTTGGTGCTCACCTCTAGCACCGCCACAGTCGCGTTTTTCATAAATTCACACACGTCCATCTTTGCTGGTTTTTCTGTCTGGCTACCTGCGTACCAGATCCAAATTACTTTTTTTTTGACTTACAATCCCGATTGACTGACCTCCCCCTTTTTGGTGTCAAATCCCGGACGAGCCCCCACTTGTTATGAAACCAGTAACTGGTTTCACTTACCAGCAAAGATAGATATGTCAGTTGAAGTCCAATGGTACTATTTTCAAAAGTTTTATTAATAAAGGGGCACAAAAATTAAGGTTAATACAAACATTCAGATAACATGCGTCAATACTCAATCTAAAACGCAGGTACATTAATAATCACTCAGAAATAAGCTCTTTCGTTGTCTAGGGTATAATACTGAGTCCAATTGGAAATATAAAGAGTCACTCTGAAGTCTGCAGGCTTTTCTGGGGACCCCGCATTCGGAATTTAACGCACGTGGCTTACTTCAAAATGGCTTCCCGTTCCCACGGGAAGCGGTATCGTGCTTCTTGGTGTCTCCTTGGTGCGTCTGAGGGTCGTCCTCTTTCAGACCCTTCTTTATACTGCCTCACGGGATCTCAGGTGTCAATCAGGTTGCAGGTGATGCAATCTCTCTCTCAACCAGCCCACTTTGCCCGAGGGCTTTACAATGTCCCTGCGAGTTGGCACGTCTGCAGTTCCCAGGTGTCTCCTGAGAACAATGCCACAGTCGCCAGCTTTTGTCCCAGTGGAATGCAGTATCCAGCACGTCGCTGTCTTTCCATTTCCTGTGTCCATTCAGCCTGTCTCTCTCTCTCTCTCTTGCTCTCTCTCTCGGGTCATTGACCCCCCTTTCACTAGGGCTCTTGCAATTCTCACAAAGGAGGGGGCTGGTATCATAACAGTGAACAATGTTACAAAGATAGCTAATGAACAAAGAAGTGTTTGTTGCATGGGAAAGCTGCCAAGGATGCCTAGTAACAATCAGAATATGTATGTGATAACAATGTATATCAGCAGCTCCACACAGTATTCTGGGCTCACTGGGTTGCAGATTTTCCCAGGCTCTGTAACTGGGGCTCTGTAGTTCAACTGAGCAATGCAAGCTTGCTAATAAACAGTATGTCCTTTTAAGTAAACTGTGTCTGTCAGTTATTTCTGGGTCTGAACCTAAAGGCCTCTGGTAGAGAGGCAGATCAACATCCAATCAGGTAAAGTGACTGATGTTGTTCTGCCCCTAGAAATGCTGTTCATTTTGTATGCAGTTAATTTTATACAAATATCACTTCCTCTTAATCTTTTTCTTAAAACATCATTTCCTTAGTGGGTTAATTTAGATTTTGACTTGAAGCAAACACAGTAGAAAGAAGTCCATCTCCACCCACTTTTTATTTGCTCTTGAAACAGCAATATGTGAGAGCCTTAAGCTTTCTTATTATTGGTAAACAATTAGTAGATGTACTCTGAAGGAAGTATTATGTTTATTGTTCATCACTATTAAGCTATTGTCACGCCCTGGGTTCACTCTAGTCCACAACGGAGGAATAGAATGTTGTATATGTGTATTGCCTTGTTTAACACTGAGTGTGAGAATAATCAATAACATTAGTATGTGCAGGCACATGATGATTCGGTATTGAATCTAATACATGTTTTACTTATCCATGTACAGTTTCACTAAAGTTTTTCATTAAAAACCTTGAAGGAAGCTTTCTGCTTGGGTAATTTTTGACATGGTGTTTAACTCCCTGCCTAGCTTGCAAGGGCAATAGAGATGCTGTTATATCAAAAGCAGCAAATACAGTAAACCTTAACTATGTCCCACATCCTATAATGCTGTAAATCTCAGCATGTTAGAAATAGTGCTTGAAGTTACTTCAAATCAGATTTTAATCCTCTGCAGGATGTTGGTTTTACTGGCATGGCCAGCAGTAAAATGTTTATGTGAGAAGATGGTGAGCTGCCCCTTTGTCTTGCTTCAGTCTTTATGGTAGGTACCCCTACATTACAGAGGAGTTGCATTCCTAGACAACTGTGTATTAAGATTTGTTTTTTCCATTTATGATAGTGCACGGAAACACCCTTCCGGCCCAGCAACCCACCTATTGAACACTAGCCTACTCACAAGACAATTTACAGTGACCAATTAAACTACTAACAGGTATCTTTAGACTGTGGAAGGAAATCAGGGCACCTGGAGGAAACCCAGAGTTCACAGGGAGAACATACAAACATCTTTCAGACAGTGCTGGAATTTTCTAATGCAAAACTTCATTTCCCATTGAATATCATTTTTTAAGGGGAGATGCATTCCTACAGGTTTTTTTTTGAAACACAACAATAATGATGAGTACCATAGCTGGTGGTTCATGATGGAGTCCACTAAAGAAATTATCTTGACAAAACAAATCTCCTAAATGGCTAGTAACTGCATTTGGAGATGAGACATTGCAGATTTTCATCACCTTTCATTCTTCAATTTGAATGGAAATATACACTTTGAAATGCATATCATTAAACTATCTTTCCTATATTTGATGAAACTCATGACCACAAACAATGATCACTTAGCAGCCCACACAAAATGCTGCAGGAACTCAGCAGGTTAGGCAGCATCTATGGAGATTAATACACAGTTGACGCTCCAGGCAGAGATCCTTCTTCAAGACTGAGAAGGGGGAAGATGCCAGAATAAAGGGGTGGAGGGAGGAGAAACAGCTAGCTGGAAGGTGATAGGTGAAGCCAGGTGAGTGGGAAAGGTCAAGGGCTGGAGAAGTAGGAATCTGATAGGAGAGGAGAGTGGACCTTAGGAGAAAGGGAAGAAGAATGGGGCCCAGGGGAAGTAATAGCCAGATAAAGAGTAAAAGGTCAAAGTGGGATAGAGAGGAAAGCAGGGGAGAATTTATTTATTGGAAGGAGAAATCAGGTTCATCAGGTTCAGAAGTTCAAAGGTTCATTTATCAAATATATAAACTCTGAAAATCTTCTTCTCCAGACAGCCACAAAACCAAGAAAGAACAGCAGCATGATCAACCCTCAAATACCCCCTTCCCTACACAAAAAAAACAAGAAAGATCGGGCAAAAAACACCGAATATAAAAAAAAACTATAAGACTGAAAAAAATGTCTATTGTCCATAGTCCAAATCCATATCCAAAACATAGAAAATAACCTCCAGCACAGCAGGCAAGCCACACAGTCTCTCCTCTCCGGTAATACAGCAATCCTATCAGTAATCAAAAGGCAGGCAGCTGGCGCTCACCCTCTGCTTTCGCCTGGATGTTTCAATCTCCCTCGTCACTTTAATCGGCAAACAACAGAAGCTTTAATCAGTGAACTGAAGTTGACTATCGGCTCATGCCCCGTACCGTACCTTTCTCACCACAAGGCTACCCAGACAGAATGCAAGGTGGTACTCCTCCACCCCAAGGGTAGCCTCATTCTTGGCACAAGAGGCAGCCATGGGTCAACATGTCAGAATGTGGGGGGACGTCACGTGATGACGTAGGATTGTTATGCCCACAGCCCCCTCCTTTGTAAGAATTGCAAGGGCACTAGTGGGTTGGGTCAGTGGACCCAGGAAATGGGAGAGAGACGTGCCGAATGCCTCGTTCCCCGGCGATGCAAAATGACGCGACATTGGCCATTGTCTCTCGGAGACACATTTGTGGTTTGGGGACTATGCTACGTGCAAGCCCTCGGGCAAAGTGGGCTGGTTGAGAGAGAGATTGCATCACCCCCAACCTGATTGACATCTACTACCCTGCGAGTCAAGATAAAAGAGGGGCTGTAGAGACGGTCCCTCAGACGCACCAGAAGAAACGCTAGCGATCCCGTAGTAGCGGGAAGCCATTTGAAGGAAGCCACGTGCGTTCGGTTCCCTTGCCTGGGAACCGGTGGCTGGTACCACGGAAACGATTTTTGAACTAACAACGGGGAACCAACTCCCCCGACTCAACGGATCGACCTCATAAAAGACACGGGCAAGTTTAAGACTGTCTCTCTCTACAACCCAAGAAAGTTGCATCTTTAATGACAATTGACTTATTTCTTCATCGGACAATACAGTAACAAACGATAGAGTTACTTCTTATTGATGATTATGATTATACCCGCGCTTTTAGATTGAGTATTGATGACATGTATTATCTGAATGTTTGTATTAATCTTATTTTTGTGCCCCTTTATAAATAAAGACTTTTAAAAATAGTACCATCAGACTTCAACGGACCTCTCTATCTTTGCTGGTAAGTGACCCAGTTACGGGGTACGTAACAGGATCGAGACGTGGAAATCCAGCTCTCCCGTAAAAACCAATAAAACAAAGTTTAAGTGAAGAAGAGTTAATAAATACCTTCTAGAAATTACTTATAAACAATTCAGGACTATCTTTAGATATGCCTCCTAAACAGAAACAGAAGAGAATTACTACTTTGAAGACAGCGCAAGGTGGCGGAGAAAGAGGCCTGGCCGTTTTGGCAGAGCCTCGTACTCAAGTTGGATCTCTTCCCAGCGAAGTACATATCGCCTCCGATGGTGCAGGGCAGGAGGCTGTGGCAATATCAACGGTCTCTAAGAAGAAACAGTGGGAGCTGCGCATGCGTGAAGAAACGAGTATGCACAAACAGGTGCAAACAAAACTATAAATTCCAACTGCGACTGGAAGTGAAAATGAAAGTGAATCGGAAGTAGAATCAGACTCTCTGGAAAACACAGATGAAGAAATAGATGAAGAAGAAGAAGAACAGGAGGAAATTAAAGGTGGAAAACTTTCTGGAGACATAAGAAAAGCCCTGATACAAATAATGCATGAATAAAAAGTAATAAAAACAGATATTAGAAATGTGAAGATTACACTTGATAAAGTGGTGGAAAAACAAAGGAAAATGGACAAGAAAGTTAAAAAGTTGGAAAAGATGGGTGACAACACTGAAAGAATGGACAAGATGGAAGATAATATCCTTGCCTGGACATCAGAAAGAAAACGGTTGTTGGAAAAAGTAGATGTGCTCGAATATTTCAGCAGACGAAACAATATTAAGATTGTTGGTCTTAAAGAAGGTATAGAGGGAGAAGATTCAATAAAATTCTTTCAAAAATGGATTCCAGAAATCTTGGAAATGGAAGAGGGAAGTCAGTTAATTGAAATCGAAAGGGCTCATAGAGTTTTAAGATCAAAGCCCCAACAAGATCAAAATCCATGATCAATCCTGATAAAATGTTTAAGATATCAAGATAAAGAAAAGATCTTGAAGGCAGCTGCTCAAGGTGCCAGAAAGAGAAATGGGCCATTGATGATAGAAGGGAAAAGAGTTCTTTTTTATCCTGATATAAGTTACGACCTTTTGTAGAGGTGGAAGGAATTTAATTCAGTGAAAAAAGTCTTATGGGAAAAGGGTTATAAATTTATATTGAGCTATCCAGCAACACTGATCATTTTTTTGGATGACAAAGAAAGAAGATTTTTTACTGATCATCAGAAAGTGGAGGAGTTTGTACAAGAACTTCCTAATATTCGCAAGATGCGGTAAAGAATTATGGAAATGAAATGGATTAAAGATGAAGACTGAGATAGGGATTGGATTTGATGGACATTTATGAGTAGAAGAATATACAAATATACTTTAAGTATATGATAGAAGGGGAACAAGATAAAAAAAAATTGAGGAATATTAATTGAGAGTAGAGATATTAATTTTTTTCTTCTTCACTTATATATATATCTTTTTTTAGTTACGGGCGACCTGGAGGAGCTTCTGATCGATTGCTGCGGGATTCACATGTGTAATCATGGCGATTGCCATGACCCGTAAAACGGAGGGGGGTAATGTTGTGTTTCTATTGTTATGATCCCAGCCCCCTCCTTCTTGAGAATCGCAAGATTGCTATTATTTCGGGTCTTGGACCCAGGAAATGAGAGAGAATCCTCAGCAAGACAAAGCAACAGATTTGGCCATTGTTTCTTGGAGACACCTTTGTGGATTGCGATCCTATACTACGTGTCAGCTCTCAGGGCAACATGGACTGGGCTACGTGCAGACCCTCGGGCAATGTGGGCTGGGGATTGCATCACCCCACCCTGATTGACATCTACAACCCTGCAAGTCAAGATAAAAGAGGGGCTGCAGGGGGCAGTCCCCTAGCGACGCACCAGAAGGAGACACCATCGCTCATCGTTATCACGGGAGCTATTCGGAAGCCACGTGTGTGCCATTCCCCTGGCCTGGGGAGCGGGTGGCTGATAACATCGAAAAGGACTTCGAACTAACAACGGGGAACCAACGTTCCCGATTCAACGGTTTGTGTCCTAAAAGACTGGGCAAGTTTCTTTTCTCACAAAACCTCTCTCTCTCTCTCTCCAACAAGTGAAACCCAGTGGTCCCCAAAAGGCTAACGCCTGCATGAACTTGAGAGACTTTTATATTTCCATCGGACAATATTTTTACCCCTAGACAAAACGATAGAGCTACTTCTTATTGATGATTATTACTATACCCGCGCTTTAGATTGAGTATTGACGACGTATATTATCTGAATGTTTGTATTAACCTTACTTTTGTGCCCCTTTATAAATAAAAACGTTTAAAAATAGTACCATCAGACTTCAGTGGACCTCTCTATCTTTGCTGGTAAGTGACCCAGTTACGGGGTTCGTAACACTATTCATTCACAACATTAGTGGGGGGGTACTTTGTTATTTTTTTCTTTACTATCTATCTTTCTTCTATTTTTCTTTTTTTGCCTGGATAATTGGGGGCGGGGGGAGAGAACACATAGCAACATGGAGAATTTTAAAGGGATTCCCCAAGAATTATGAATGACTAATTTACTCAATTTTTTAAGTTTTAATGTGAATGGGCTTAATGGACCTGTGAAAAGAAAAAGAGTTTTAACATATATTAAGAAAATGAAAGGAAATATAGCTTTTTTGCAGGAAACACATTTAACAGAGACAGAACATCAGAAATTAAAGAGAGATTGGGTTGGAAGTGTTATTGCAGCTTCATTTAATTCAAAATCGAGGGGAGTTGCAATTTTGGTTAATAAAACCTTACCAATTAAAATACAAAATGTACTATTTGATTCTGTGGGGAGATATGTGATTATACATTGTCAAATCTTTTCAGAATTATGGACTCTTATGAACATTTATGCACCAAATGAAAATGATGCAAAATTCATACAAGAAGTCTTTTTGAATTTGGCCAACGCACGTGATAAAATATTAATAGGTGGAGATTTTAACTTTTGTTTAGACCCAGTTCTAGATAGGTCAACTAAGGCTGTTACAAAATCAAAAGTAATAAAGCTAACTTTATCATTGATGAAAGACTTAAATTTGATTGACATATGGAGAAGAATCAATCTAAGAGAAAGAGATTATTCATTTTATTCAAATAGACATAAAACTTATTCAAGGATTGATTTTTTCCTATTATCAATGAATATTCAGGATAGAGTGAAAAGTGTGGAATATAAAGTGAGAATACTGTCAGTTCATTCCCCCTTGATAATGACAATGATAATGATGGATAAGGAGGAACTGATTTACAGATGGAGATTTAATTCAATTTTATTAAATTATCAAGATTTTTGTGATTTTATGAAAAAACAGATCCAATTTTTTTTGGATACAAACTCATATTCAGTTGATGATAAATTTATATTATGGGAAGCGATGAAAGCATATTTGAGGGGTCAGATAATAAGTAATACTTCTAAAATTAAGAAGGAATATATGGTAGAAATAGATCAATTAGAAAGAGATTACAAAATTAGAAAAAGAATCCCAAAGATATATGACAGAAGAAAAACAAAGACAACTTGTCAATAAGAAGCTACAATATAATACACTCCAGACATATCGAACAGAAAAAGTATTTATGAGAACTAAACAGAGATATTATGAATTAGGTGAAAGATCACACAAGATTCTTGCTTGGCAGTTGAAAACGGAGCATGCTTCCAAAACAATAAATGCAATTAGAACAAGTGCAAATAAAATTACTTATAAACCTTTAGAAATGAGACTTTTAAAAAATTTTACTCTGAATTATATCAATCAGAATCACAAAATGAGGTTGCTGAGATAGAAATTTTTTTATCACAAATAACTCTTCCAAAATTGAATTCGGAAGAACAGAAAGGATTAGATATGCCCTTCACATTAAAAGAGGTTGAAGAAGCTTTAGGATCACTCCAGAGTAATAAATCTCCAGGAGAAGACGGTTTTCCACCTGAATTTTATTAAAAAATTTAAAGATTTATTAATCCCTCCCTTTATGGAGTTAGTATATCAAGCGGAAAAAACACAAATTTCCACAATCTTTTTCAACAGTGATCCTAATAGTATTGCCAAAAAAAGATAGAGATCCTTTAAAACCAACATCATATAGGCCTATCTCTTTGTTGAATACGGATTATAAAATAATAGCAAAAATTTTAATCTAATAGATTGTCTAAATATTTACCAAAATTAATACATATGGATCAAACAGGCTTTATTAAAAATAGACAATCGGCGGATAACGTAACTCGGTTACTTAGCATAATTCATCTGGCACAAAAGGAGGAGGAAATTAGTGTGGCAGTTGCTTTGGATGCAGAAAAAGCATTTGATAGATTGGAATGGGACTTTTTATTTAAGGTATTGAGAAAATATGCATTAGGAAAATCTTTTATAAAATGGATTAAAACCTTAAATACTAGTCCCAAAGCTAAAGTAGTGACAAATGGTCAAATTTCAACATCATTCCAGTTAACAAGGTCAACTAGACAAGGCTGTCCATTCTCACCTGCCCTATTTGAATTGGCGATAGAACCATTAGCTGAATTAATTAGAATCGATCCAGATATTGTGGGCTTCAGAGTTAACCAGGAAGAATATAAGATTAATTTATTTGCTGATGTTCTGATTTATTTAACAAACCCATTGCATTCGTTGCATAAATTATCTTTTAGATTGGAAGAATATGCGAAAATATCAGGGTATAAAGTAAACTGGGATAAAAGTGAAATTTTACCCCTTACTAAAGGAGATTATAGTCAATGTCGATTAGTAACTCAATTTAGATGGCCGACAAATGGTATAAAATATTTAGGTATAAGAGTCGATAATGATATAAAGAATTTATCCAAATTAAATTATTTGCCATTATTGAAAAAAATACAAGATCTTAATAAATGGATGATGTTACCAATAACATTAGTAGGTAGAGTTAATGCTGTAAAAATGAATATATTTCCTAGATTACAGTATTTATTCCAAACATTACCAATACAACTGCCCCAGAAGTTTTTTTCAAGAGTTGAATAAATGTGTGAGGAAGTTTCTTTGGAAAGGTATGATGTCAAGAATATCGTTGGAAAAATTGACATGTAAATGTGACCTAGGAGGGTTACAACTCCCAAATTTTAAGAATTATTATAAAGCAAATCAACTTAGATTTATTGCATCTTTTTTTGATGAAGAAAAACCGGCATGGATTAGAATAGAGTTAGATAAGGTAGGAGAAAATATACCAGAAGATTTTATATATAAATGGGAATCCAAATGGATACGGGAAAAGAAAGAATCTCTTATATTAAAACATTTGATCGATTTATGGAATAAGGTAAATGTGCATGATGAGATAAAGAAATCTTTATTAGCAAAGAGAACCCTAATTCAAAATAGACTTATTCCTTTTACAATGGATAATCAACTTTTATATAACTAGTTTCAAAAAGGGATCAGATATATAGGTGACTGTTTTGAAGGAGGTATATTGATGTTGTTTGATCAATTAAAGAATAAATATAAAATATCAAATAACACTTTTCTGTTATTTTCAATTAAAGGTCTATTTAAGAGATAAACTGGGTCAAACAATGTTAATGTCAAAACCTAATGAAATAAAAACTTTAATTCAAAAAGGAAAAATTTTAAAAAATTATGTCTTGTATGTATAACTTGATTCAAAAACAGACAATTAAACCAGGAATTCATAAGTCAAGACAAAAATGGGAAACTGATTTGAATATTAAAATTGATGAAAAAAATTGGTCAAGACTATGTCTTGATAGTATGACAAATACAAATGTCCGACTTAGATTAGTACAATACAATTCTTTACATCAATTATATATTACACCGCAAAAAATAAATAGATTAAACCCAAATTTATCTGACCAATGTTTCCAATGTAATCAAGAAATCAGTACCTTTTTACACTCTACTTGGTCTTGTTTTAAAATTCAACCTTTTTGGATAAATCTAAGACTTTTACTGGAACAAATTACTGGAATACAATTTCCACATAGCCCAATATTATTTTTATTAGGCGATATTGAAGGGATAATACCGAAATCTAAATTGAATAAATATCAGAAAAAAATTATAAAAATTGCATTGGCAGTAGCCAAAAAAGCTATTCAAAAAATCAGATTCATATTTAACTATGGACCATTGGAATAATGAAATATATAGCTGCATTCCACTTGAAAAAATTACTTATAATTTAAGAAATGAATATGATATATTTTTAAAAATTTGGCACCCCTATCTACAAAAGATAGGATTAAATATATAGGTCCTTTGGAGATAAAATTATTAGTTATTTGGGAAAAAAAAGATATATATAAAGTTATTTTGAATTCCATGGAGCATGTGGGGATCCTCCGATATCCAGGCAATCCTTCTTTCTTTCTTTTTTTCCTTTTTTCTTTAGACAGGGATGTTAAGGGGGGGAAGGGTTAAAGGGGGAGGGCTAATATTAATTTTTATCACTATTATTCTATTCATTTTATGTAATTCTCTTAAAAATTTAATTTAAAAAAATATATATTAAAAAAAATGTCAGAATGTGAACGAGAATCAAAATTAAGATATTTGACCACCAGGAAGTCCCATTTATGGTAAGTGGAGCAGAGGTGCTCTAGCAGTACCCAAATTTACGACGGGTCTCAAGATGGAAGAGCAACATGCTGCTTTGGATTTCTGATGTTAATGATCGCTTAGGCTTACAACTTGCACAAAGGATGAGGTTTCGGGGTATAAGAGGTACATGATAAAAATAGCATGGTTTCTCTACAGGAAAAGTGTGCCTGACAAATCTATTGGAATTTATTGAGGAAATAACTGGCAGGATAGACAGGGCAGAGCAGGTGAATGTTGTTTACTTGGATTTTTAGAAGGCCTTTGACAAGGTGCTACACACGAGGCTGCTAAGCAAAGCAAGAGCCTCTGGTATTGCAAGAAAGATACCAGTATGGACAGAGATTGGCTGATCCGCAGGCATCAATCTGCCTCTCCATCAGAGGACTTTAGGTTCAGACCCAGGGAATAATTGTCAAACACAGCTTACTTAAAAGTACATACTGTTTATCAGCAAGTTTGCGTCACTTAGTTGAACTACAGAGCCCCACTCTTAGAGCCTGGGAAAACCTGCAATCAAGTGAGCCCCGAATACTGTCTGGGGCTGCTTGTTAAACATGTTATCACATACATACTGTGGTTGTTGCTAGGCATCCTTGGTAAGTGGGTACACAGCCCAACTTTCTCATGCCACAAGCACTCCTTTGTTCTTACATTATTCTCAGTTAGCAGATTAGTCATCATGCAACATTATTAGCCAAGCTGCAAATAAGTCAGTTAGGTTTTAGCCCTTTTAATTCTGCATATAATTCCTCACAGGAGGCAAACAGTGAGAATAGAGGGGGTCTTGTCTGTTGGATGCCATTGACTATTTTATCTCCATGCAACAGAAAAATACAAGAGTACAATAGTCTGTTTTATTATTTTATACATTTTTTTACATTGATAAATTGTGTATATTATTCTGTATTTTATTATTAGTTAAATCTGCACACTGCTAAATATTAAATGTTGCTGCTGTAACAAAAGAATTTCCCAATCAGGATCAATAATGTATTTATTTCTATTATTAGCGGTGTTCCACAGGGGTCAGTGTTTGGACTGCTTCTTTTCACGTTATATTTCAATGATCTGAATGACATAATTTCTGGTTTTATGGCCAAGTTTACTGATGGTGAGGCAGGCAGTGTTGAGGAACCATGGAATCTTCAGAAGTACATGGAAGACTTGTAAAGAATGGGTAAAGAAGTGGTGATGAATCAGCAGATAGGAGGGAGATTGAAAATCTAGCTGGGTAGTCTCACAACAACCTATTATTTAATAATGTCAGAAAGACCAAGGAGCTGATTATAGGATGAGGAAACCAGAGCTCCATGAGACAATTCTCATCCAAGTATTAGAGGTGGAAAGGGTCAGAAACTTTAAATTCCTCAGTGTTATCATTTCAGTGGACCTGTCCTGGGTACAGCATGTAAATACAAAGAAAGCATGGAGTTCCTTTACAAGTTTGCAAAAATTTAGCATATCATCTAAAACTCTGACATACTTCAAAATACGTGCAATGCAGAGCATACTGACTGATTGCATCATGGCCTGGTATGGAAACACCAATGCTCTTGAACAGGAAATCCTACACAAAACTGTGGATATGGCTCAGTCCATAGCCATGCCCACTATTGGGCATTGCTACATAGAGCGCTGCTGCAGGAAAGCAGTATCCATCATAACGTTAAACATCTCTCCCTCCGCAACTCACCCCATCCTCCCCATCTCGGCCATACTCTCTTCTCACTGCTGCCAGCAAGGATAGTACAGGAGCTTCAGGACCCACACCACCAGGGTCAGGAACACCTATTACCCCTCAACCATCAGGCTCTTGAAACAAAGGAGATAATCTCACCAATCTTAACTCAGCCAAACACTGAACTGTTCCCACAGCCTATGGACTCACTTGCAAGGACTCTTCATCTCATGTTCCTGATATTTATTGCTTACTTATGTATTATTTTTGTATTTGCACCAGTTGTTGTCTGTTGCACATCAGTTGTTTGTCCACCTTGTTTGTGCAATCTTTCATTGATTCTATTGTTTCTTTGTATTTACTGTGAATGCCTACAAGAAAATAAATTGAGGTTGTTTTTTTATTTTTTTTATAATTTTTTTATTGAATTTTCAAATGGTTACAGAAGGAAAAAAAATTATCAACCCTTCCCCCCTCCCCTTAATCCCTCGAAAGAAAGAAAGAAAGAATGAATGAATGCCTGGATATCAGAAGATCCCCACATGCTCCATGGAGTTCATAATAACTTTAGTATAAATATTTATTTATTTCCCCAAATAACCAATAATTTTATCTTCGGAGCACCTATATATTTCATCCTATCTTTTGTAAATAAGGGCGCCAAATTTTCAGAAATATTTCATATTTATCTCTTAAATTATAAGTAATTTTTTCAAATGGAATGCAGCTAAAAGCTATATCTATTTTCATTTTCGTAATGTATGTTAAAATTATTTTTCTTTTCACTGGTCCATTAAGCCCATTAACATTAAAACTTAAAAAATTCAGTGAATTAGTCATTATTTTTAACAGGGTTACTCCAGTCTATAGTAATACCTAACTTTTCAACTTTTGTAGTACCTTGGGGAAATATTTTTAAAATTCTCCATGTTGCTATGTGTCTCCTCCCCCCCCCCCCCCCGATTGTCCAAGCAAAGAAAGAAAGATTAGAATAGATAATAAAGAAAAAAAAACAAAATACCCCCCTACTAATGTTGTGAATAAAAAAAAAATTACCCCCCTCCGTTGTGCGGGTCATGGCAATCGCCATGATTACATACGTGAATCCCGTAGCAATCGATCCAAAGTTCCCCCAGCTCCCCGTAACATAAAAAAGTATATATAAGAGAAGAAAAAATATCACTACTCTCGATTAATATTTCTCAAATTTTTACCTTTCTCCCCCATATCATATAATTAAGAATATATTTAAATATTCTTCTGTCCTTAAAGATCCATCAACTCCATTGACTGTCCCTGTCTTCATCTTTAATCCGTTTCTCTTTTAAATCTTTGGCTGTGGTTAGCGAGTATTTGGGAGCTTTTGTGCAAATTCTTCCGCATCCCGATAATCAGTAAAAGATCTTCTTTTTCCGTCATCCAAGAAAATTATCAGGGTTGCCGGGTGGTACAATATAAATTTATAACCCTTTTCCCATAAAACTTTTTTCACTGGGTTAAATTCCTTCTTTCTCTTCAAAAGGTTATAACTTATATCAGGATAGAAAAGAACTGTTTTCCCTTCTATCATCAATAGCCCATTTCTCTTTCTGGCACGTTGGGCAGCCGCCTTCAAGATCTTTTCTTTATCTTGATATCTTAAGCATTTTATCAAGATTGATCGTGGGTTTTGATCAACTTGAGGTCTTGATCTTAAGGCTCCATGAGCCCTTTCAATTTCAATTAACTGGGTTCCTTCTTCCATTTCCAAAATTTCCAGAATCCATTTTTGAAAAAAATTTATTGGATCCTCTCCCTCCATACCTTCTTTAAGTTCAACAATCTTAATATTGTTTCGTCTGCTAAAATTTTCAAGTATATCCACTTTTTCCAACAACCATTTTCTTTCTGATGTCCACGCAGAAATATTATCTTCCATTTTATTCACTCTATCAATGGTGTCTCCCATTGTTTCTTCCAAGTTTTTAATTTTCTTGCCCATTTTGTCCTGTCTTTTCATTTTATCAAACATAATCTTTATATTTTTAATATCTTTTTTATTACTTTTAATGCTTTTAATTCATGTATTATTTGCACCAAAGATTTTTTATGTCTCCAATATCACCTCCAACCTCTTCCTGTTGCTCTTCTTTGTTTGTTTCTTCATCTTCGTCTGATTTATCCAGAGAATCTGATTCCACCTCATATTCACTTTCACTTTCAGTTCCGATCATAGCTGGGATTTGTAGTTTGGGTTGCTTGTGTTTGCGCATGCCCCTTCCTTCACGCGTGCGCAATTCCTGTTGCTCTTTTTTTTGGAAATGGTTGATGTTGCCGCAGTTTCCTGTTCTGTATCGCCGAAGGTAAAATGCACTTGAGCCCGAGGCTCTTTCATGGCGGCCAGCCTTGATTCTTTTCCAACTTGTGTTGTCTTCAAAGTAGTAGTTTTCTTCTGCTTCTGTTTAGGAGACATATCTTAAGACAATCCTGAGTAGCTTATAAGTAATTTTTAAAAAGTATTTACTAACTTTTCTTCACTTAAACATTATTTTACTGGTTTTTTACGGGACAGCTGGATTTCTACGTCTTGATCCTACGTCATCACGTGACATCCCCCAAATTGAGGTTGTTTATAGTGACATACGTACTTCAATAATAAACCTACTTTGAATTTGAGATGGAATACAGTGTAGGGAAGCATATGGTCTTGCACTTTGGTAGAAGGAATAAAAAAATGTAACTATTTTCTAAGTAGGGAGCAAATTCAGAAATCTGAGGTGCAAAGGTTCTTGGGAGTCCTAGCGCAGGATTCTCTAAAGGTTAATTTTGAGGCTAAGTCAGTAACAAGGAAGGTGAATGCAAGATATGCTCTCATTTCATGAGGACTGCAATATAAAAGTGAGGACGTAATGTTGAGGCTTTATAAGGCATTGGTCAAAATGCATTAGGAGTATTGTGAGCAGTTTCGCAAGAAAGGATATGCTGGAGAGGGTCCGGGGTATGTGTGGGGGGGGGGGGGGTGCTCATGAGAATGATCCCAGGAATGAAAGGGTTAACATGTGAGGAGTGTTTGATGACTGTGGGACTAGATTCACTGGAATTTAGAAGAATGAGAGCAGATCTTATTGAAACATTTCAAATACTGAAAGGCTTAGATCGAGTGGATGTGGAGAAGATGTTTCCAATAGTGGGAGAGTCTAGAACCAGAGGACACAGCCTCAGAATAGATGGATGTCCCTTTAGAATAGAGATGCAGAGGAATTTCTTTAGCCAGAGGGTGGTGAATCTATGGAATTCATTGCCACAGATGTCTGTGGAGGCCAAGTCATTGGGTATATTTCAAGTGGAAGTTTATAGATTCTCGATTAGTAAGGACGTAATAAGTTACAGAGAGAAGGCAGGAAATGGGGTTGAGAAGGATAATAAATCAGCCACAATTGAATGGCAGAGCAGACTCGATGGGCCAAATGGCCTAATTCTGCCCCTATGTCTTATGGTCTTATAGGTAGAGGATAATCTCTTGTATTCCTGACTTATGTCTTGTAAATGAAGGAAAAGCTTGTAGCCATTCCTATAAACTGGTGACTAGTCCATCAAGCTTCTACTCAATGGTCTTGCCCAGAATCATGGATTCAGCAGTAATAATGCAACAGAACAAGTGCATTATTAGGTGATTCTCCTATTGAAAATGATCTACTGTCAATTGAGACGCAAATATTTCTTGCCAACTGTTACCCTTTATCTACAGGTTGCACAGATCTTACTGCATATTGTGTGTACTACTACAATTTTAAATGTAACTCACTTCGGCCAGCAACTTAAAACTTCAGAAATCTCATTTGGGTGGATGCTGCGTGATGTGTCCCGTTACAAATCAGTATCCCCAAAATAACAAACAGTACATAATATGCCACTAAACAATTAAGCTTTATAGTTCTTACTTTGACTATAAGGTTAGTAGAGAAACAAAATAAAAGAAAAAGGGCCCAATCTTATTAAACAGTCTGTCGCGCAAAGTTGGAGCTCACTGACAAGCCAATCGTTCACCATCGACTTCCTCCGATCATCGCTGCCCTTCAGACCTTCGCTCTGAGTCCACCCCATCCAGTGGTCTACCAAATCTCTCCATTCGTGTCTTCTCTCCTCACCTCTCTGGCAAAAAAAAAGCCCGCGAAAAAATTCCTTCCAGATTCACAAGACAGGGCAACAAAATCCTGATCGGCTAACATGCATACCACAGTCCTATTATCTCCAGCCATAACCCAAACATTCCTGCTACAGAGAAACCATTACCTCAGCAGTCAACATTACAGAGAAGCCATTTCATTAGCCTTAGCAGTGAAGCATTACCGAGAAGCCATTACAGCAGGTTACATAAAGGAAAGACTTCAATTTTTGAGCAGTTAGGCGAAGCAGGATATTGCCAAGTCTGGCTTAGTGGTACCACTATTGATTAAGTTTTTAAGTCCAAAAGGCACATTTCTCAGATATATCTGTTTACAACTGCATTCCTAGGGCCATCTGCCATACATCCCAGCAGACAAAACTCCATCTCCAGACAGGACTCCCTTCATTATACACCATTATACACCAGCATTGTTCTAAATAGAACCATTATAGAAAATACAGTATAGAAACCTGATAATTTATTAGACACTAACAACAAATTGCTATGGTATTGATGAAACTTCATCCTCAAAATGTTTGCACTTGTAGCAAACTGTTCCAATACAGCTGCAACACTGACATCTACCTGAATATGGAGAGTTATCCAGGTGGACTTCTGCACACCAATGCAGTTAACTGCCTTCCTGTCAAATAACTGCTTTTCATAAATTTACTCTCAATTATTGCTAAGGTGATTAAAATGTTTGGATGTTTACACCTGCTTGATGATGCATTAGTAATTATTGCAAAAGATAACTAGCTATGAGAAAGTTAGCTCCATCACAAATAAACATTACAAAATAACATTAAATTCTCATTTACAATGAAAAACCACAATGAAAAGATTTGAACAAAAATTGAGAATTTAGCACTGAGAGTTTGAATTTGACATTATAATTACAACTTTCAGACTTTACAGTACATCCACGTGCTACAAAACAATCAACATCCAATCTGCACGGCAAGTGAAAGCTTTACTATTTTCTCCTAACCTTAAAATCCAGATTGGATTACAATTTTGTTCAACAATTTACACAAACTGTTAACTGATCAAAATCAAGCCTATGAATTTCTCCATTTGAAATAATGACACTATTTCCCCAATCTTAGTAAGACTAGAACATCTGCTCAGGCTAATTAAACAAAAATGTATTGCTTTACATGAAACATTACTATTATTTCTTTCAACAATTGAAGGATCAGAAGCAAAAATAAATTTTAAAACAAAAATATACCATGCAAAGAAATTCCCACAATTAATTGTGCTTTTGTAGAAAAACCCTTGACTGAAATGAAATGAATCAATAACTATTTCCCACAGGGTATAAACAGTATTTTATCAAAACAGCTTTTTTTTTTAAATCAAAGATTTCATGATTAGATATGTGAAATTCTACATAGATGGTAATCTCTACTTTCTAATCAGCTAAGTGGAACATTGCTGCACAGGGTCAGTTAAACGTTTGATACATGTTACAACCTGATTTTCTGAAAAACAACTTCAAAAGGCTATAGCTGTATGTGGTTTAATAATTTGTCTAAAACTGTAAATTAACTAGTTTCTCAATTATGGTCTGCTCCCTGTATCTACTCAAGGAAAGGTATGATACCACCTTTATTCAACAGAAAATATCCAGCAGACGAACTTGCTTTTTAATATAGACCTTCCCTGTTCCTGCATTTGAAAATTCATCTTTTTAAATTAATTTTCTTAATTATTTCACAGTAGACCTCATATACATTTCAAGGGCACTCTAAAATCGACAAATGTTCCTGAGCTTATTCAAACTATTTAGGGCTGAAAGTTACAACAAATCTTTTCAAAAATCATATGCATGACCGAAATGGAAAATTCAGAAATCCCATGGGATTGGACATCCCAAGTGAGATGAGAAATTTTAAATTTCATACACAGTAGAGGTAAGGTTAAAAAGAAAAAAAACCAATAACATTCTCACTGAAAACATCCCAGTGGATGAACCCATTAGTGATAAGCCAGTGCCTGAAGGCAACTTAAACACACCTCCACACTAATAAATTGAGTTGGGAAAGGTGGATCTGAATCAGAAAAATCCACAGAAACAGAATCGCTTCATTACATACACTGGCAAAAATATCCTGGCAACCTATTCATATATTAAGTGGATATTAACATCAAGCTAATCCCTCCATTGATTATCACCAAGCATTAGTCTGCATCTATGTCAAAGAACTTGCCAGAGCTAACCATTAGCATAAATATTCTGATGCATAAGCTCCAATACTACAGGAATAGTATCTAAGTGTACTACTCCTCTTTCTACAGCAAAAACATCTGAGACTCTGGTTAAAAATACTGCACAGAAACAATTGTTGGTTGGAAAGACAGCAATCTGCAGTGAAACATTCCATCATAACTCATTCCAGCACAAGCTCTGCTCCTCAATGTATAACTGGTGCCTCTTTTGAACAATTGCAGAAAAAAAACATTAGCATGTAGAATAGCCCAATGCTTTTTGTAATCACATATAGTTGAGCCAACATTGCCTTTTTAGCATTGTCAAAGGGCTAAGCAATGATTGGTATAGTACATAGCCTTATTTTTAACAATTCTAAATAGAGCGGATTCCAGTTAATTGGACCATCGGTTATTTGGGGCAGCCACTTATTTGGGACAACTCTTCAAGAGCAAAACCTTAATAAGAAAGTAACCAAGATTCCCTTTATTTATTTGGGAAATGCCACTTAATTGGGACAGGAGGCCATTGCTGAAATTTCTAACTAGTGTCAGATGTATGCACTTGCATGGCAACGAGACAATACATCGTGCTTACAGTAAACAATTTTTTTTAAATAGAAAAATTTAAATCACTGTTGGCAACAAATAAGCAGCAAGATAATTCAGAACAGTTTTGCTTACTGAGGATCCAAGCATTCAGGTTTGGAGATGCTAGAAATGGCCAGGAATGGAAACAAAAATTTCACTACTTCAAGTTAGAAACTACGAAGAATTTGAAGATATTGACAATCATCTTGAAATGTTACAATGAAAAAGAAGATTTTGGGGATGCAATTGTCGATAGTATTGTATGCAGGTAGTCTATTATCTATACTCGGTGTCTGCACTAATTTTGTTCATTTACAGTCAAACAAAAGAACACACAAGTTGAATGAATTCCTCCAATAACCAGTAGGGATTAATACAGTTTCATAACACTGTAGTAGTATTACTGGTGTTCTAATTTGTTAGGTATTTAATTACATAATTTGTTAATCAGTTAAAATGGTGGTTTGTCTTTTTTTAATATATTTTTTTAACCATTTCCATGAAGCCAGCTAATTGGGGAAGCCATTTAATTAAGACAAAATGTGCTGCTCCCAAAGTGCCCCAATTAACTGGAATCCACTGTACTGTATCTGAAACATAACTTTATTCAAAAGGTTTATACAAAATAACGGCACAACAAGTTATTTTGAATTGACTCAAAATGCTTTCATCCACCCTGTCCTATATCACAAGCTCTGCCAAATCTGCTGGGGTAATTTACTGTATCCCGATCCAGACTCTTCTACATCAATGAGACCAGATGTAGACTGGGAGACTGCTTTGTCAAGCACCATATCTACAAATGCAACAAGCGGAAATTCCCGATGGCCAACCATTTTAATTTCAATTCCCATTCCAACATGTCAGTCCATGGTCTTTTCTACTGCCATGATGAGGCCATTCTCAGGTTAGAGAAACAACACCTCATATTTCGTCTGGGTAGCCTCCAACCTGAGGGAGCGAATACTGATTTCTCAGACTTCCAGCAATTTTCCTCCTCCCCCTTCCTTCTTCCATTCACCACTCTGACAAACCCCCCCCAAATCTTTTCTCTTCTCCTTACTTGCATATCACCTCCCCTGATGCCCCACTTCCTTCTTTTCTCCCAGGGTCCACTCTCCTCCCCTATCAGATTCCTCCCTTTTCAGCTCTTCATCTTTTCCACCCATCTCCCAGCTTCTTACTTCAAATTCAAGTTAATTGTCATCTGACTGTATGTTCCTCTGGACCCACAAAACTAACATCACACAGAGCACATAAAAATATTACCACAGATAATTTAATAAAATACAATTCAAAGTGCGTTTAGTGTGCAGCACAGGTAAAAAGGTTTTCAGTCCTACTGATGGAACTTTGGTGGTGAGAAGGTATTCATTTGTCTCACAGCATGATGGAAGCTGTTATCAGGTCTAGCAGTCCTCAACTTAATGGTTATTATCCCCTTCCTTACAGTAGTAGGTCAAAAAGATTGTGGGATGAGTGGTAGGGATCCAGCCCCTTCATATTGAATGCTCCCGGTAAATGTCACAAACAAGGTGGAGGGAAAGCCCAGTGATCCTCTTGGTGTTTTTACTATTTTCTGTAATGTCTTGCATTCTGATGCCTTGCAGCTTCCACACCACACAATCATACACCCAGACAGGACACTCTCATTGCTGCTCCTGTAGAAAATTGTTAGAATAGGGGTGGGTGAGCCTTGCATACCTCCATCTCTTCAGAAAGTACAGATTCTGCTGTACCTTCTTGACTAATGAGGCAGTGTTTTGGGTCCATGTCAGACCATCTGTTATATACACATCAAGGAACTTTGCCTCTTTACTATCTCTACAGCAGAGCATTGATATGTAAAGAAAAGCAGTCAACCCTCATCCTCCCTCCCCTAGCCACTTGGCTTCACATCACCTTCTAGCTTTTACTCCTTCCCCTCTCATCACCAGCTTATTCTGGCTTCTTCTCCCATCCTTTCCAGTCCCGATGAAGGGTCTCATCCCAAAACATTGACTGTTTATTTCCTTCCATATATACTGCCTGGCACGCTATTCCTCCAGAATTGTGTGTGTGCTATTTTGGATTTCCAGCATCTGCAGAATCTCATACTCAGCTAATGGACAAGTACAGTACTAGGCCTACTTGTAAGGTCTTGTATGCTCAAATACTTTTTTGTAATCAATGCTGAGGATAATGCTAGGTGAACTACCAGAGGATTGTGGCACCAGACAGAAATCAGATCCAAGTGGAACACGAATGCCTCCAAGAGCATGAGTGTTCACTACTAACTGAAAAAAATACATAGCCACAGTAAATATTCTTTCTACAATCCACCACTTTAAAATATTTATAGCAATCATGCTATATTGGAGGCTGAAGTTTACCAATGATGGTCTTAAAAATCTAAATATGAGCAGCAGTGTATGCTTCTACTGAAGTGAAAAGTTGAAAGAGACTTTAAAATCAAAATTATAAAATTTCTTTTCAGTTTGCTTTATAAAATGTGATCGCTTATTTTTTTAATTTAGAGATACAACACAGTAAGTGTAATTGGACAGCGCTAGCCCAATGAGCACACAATGCCTAATTACCCTACTAATCCATACTGTATGTTTTTGGAGTAAGAAAGGAAACCAGAGCACCCAGAGGAAATCCACACAGTCCAGAGATAATGTACAAACTCCTTAAATTTAATCCGGGTCACTGGGACTGGGACTTACACTAATGGCTATGCTTCCATATCACTTCTTTACCAATAGCAGTAATAGCCAAATCTAGTACCCCCTCATTGCATTAAAAAAGTTCAACACATATAAAGTGAAAAAAAATCTATGAAAATAGCAGGTTAAAACTTAATTTTGTCTGATCCCATGCATCCTTAAAACGTAGGGTTTTCTTCAACTTTGAAGTATAACCCTATTAAACTAGACTGATAAAATAATTCCAAGGAGCATGCCTCCCATTTAAAGTCAAGGAGCCATCGGGAGGGAAATGGGGGGGGGGATGGAGGTCATTAACTTTCCAGTAGAACAGACGGTGGTGATACTCTTGTTACAAAGCATTTCCTACAGAACACTTTATAAAGTCAGCTAATGGGCATTCTTTGAGTCCATAAACCTTAAAATAAAACATTTTGCAGCTAGTAACTACTTTACCATAACCATCCATCTAGACATATTATTGGGACATCAAACCTTATCAACTAACAATGGCTATTCTTTCCTTCAAAGGTAAAGTGAAACCATGAAATATGTTGGCAAATTAAACAATATTCTCCTAAGAAGATCTAATGTTTAGATGTTTATCATGGTTAATTTTGTCTGCTAGAAGTGGGAAGACAAGAAAAAAAAGCATATCCTGTTGGTATATTCAGACTAAGGATTACATTACCCAAGATTATACTTTCAATTCTGTAACTTCTAAAGGGGTACACAAAAATGGTACAAGAAATATAAATACACCAATTTAGTGCAAAGGACAACTAAACTGGGGATTAAATGTCATAACCAAGGAGGGCTCGGAACCAGCATAAACTAAATAACATGGCTGACCTTTTTCCAATGTAGGGCAAAGCCAAAGAACACAGAGCAACTTTAACCTAAGTAACATGCAAAAAAATGTATTTTTGACAATGCCAAATAAAGAACGTATAGGTGCCTAGTGATCATGGTGGGTGACGAAAGTTACAAAGTGATGTATATTGTAACAATTCAAATGTAATTCTGAAAGTAAATTTTGTATTGTTAAACTAGAATGAGCATCTTAATATTGACTGAATCGCATTCTATGTTAAACCCATTTACTACTGTGGTACAGTCACTCAGAATCCAAATTAATAAACATAAATTGAAAGTCTCATTATGGTATTTTCCAGTGCTCCAGACACTAAAACTGCAATTACGTTGTCTCACCAGTAAGAGTGCTATAATAGCTTCATGAAATTATGTGTACAGCAACTCCTGCATATAAAGCGGAACATTGAATTCCCTGATGTAAATTGTTATCAGTGTTACCGATTAAGACACATTGACAAAAACATGCAATAACATACACCAAATGTCATACATTCTAAAGTAGTTTCTAATACATTTACCTTAAAATTTTAAACAAATTCAGGAAGGATACTGCAACCTTTACTCAGTGGAAGATCTCTTTATAGAACAAGCCTGGGTTTGATTAATAACTTTGTTTTAACATAGAAAACATAGAAAACATACAGCACACTACAGGCACTTGGCCCACAAAGCTGAACATGTCATTACCTTAAAAATTACCCAGAGCCCTCTAATTTTCTGAGCCCCATGTACCTGTCCAGGAGTCTCTTAAAAGACACTATCGTTGCCAGCAGCCCATTCCATGCACTCACCAATCTCTGCGTAAAAAACTTACTCCTGACATCTCCCCTGTACCTACTTCCAAACACCTTAAAACTGTACCCTTTCATACTAGCCATTTCAGACCTAGGAAAAAGCCTCTGACTATCCACATGATCAATGCCTCTCATCATCTTATCAGGTCACCTCTCATCCTCCGTCACTCCAAGGAAAAAAGGCCGAGTTCACTCAACCTATTCTCACAAGGCATGCTCCCCAATCCAGGCAACATCCTTGTAAATCTCCTCTGCACCCTTTCTATGGTTTCCAGATCCTTCCTATAGTGAGGCGACCAGAACTGACCAGGGTCCTATATAGCTGCAACATTACCTCTCGGCTCCTAAACTCAATCCCACGATTGACGAAAGCCAATGCACCATATGCTTTCTTAACCACAGAGTCAACCTGGGCAGCAGCTTTATGTGTCCTATGGACTCAGACCTCAAGATCCCACTGATCCTCCACACTGCCAAGTGTCTTACCATTAAGACTATATTCTGTCATCATATTTGACCTACCAAAATCAACCACCTCACACTTATCTGGGTTGAACACCATCTGCCACTTCTCAGCCCAGTTTTGCATCCTATCAATGTCCCGCTGTAACCTCTGACAGTCCTCCACACTATCCAGAACACCTCCAACCTTTGTGTCATCAGCAAATTTACTAACCCATCCCTCCAATTCTTCATCCAGGTCAGTTATAAAAATCATGAAGAGTAGGAGTCCCAGAACAGATCCCTGGTGACCAACCTCCATGCAGAATATGACCCGTTTAAAACCATTCTTTGCCTTCTGTGGGCAAGCCAGTTCTGGATCCACAAAGCAATGTCACCTTGGATCCCATATCTCCTTACTTTCTCAATAAGCCTTGCATGGGGTACCTTGTCATATGCTTTGCTGAAATCCATGTACACTACATATATGACTCTACCTTCAATGTGGTTAGTCACATCCTCAAAAAATTCAATCAGGCAAATTTGATTTCCTGTTTGGTTTATAAGTTTTATGAGGCAAGACATAAATAAAACAATTGTGGTTAATGCAACTCACTAAAACATTGGAAACTATCAAGAGTTACTCCAAACACTTTTTACCAGCCTCTTGCAATTTTTCCCCAAGTATTTATTGTCTCTACTCAACCATCAATAGTAGATCAGCAGGGCTGGATAATGCAGTACTGCTATATTTAACTTACCTCAGAAAAAGCTTGAAGGCCTAATTGCAGCTGCTCCCTGCGATTCCAAAACCATTTTTGTTATTAGTAAAGAAAGATCAAGTTATATTTTTCTCTGACATATCGGAGAATGTCCTTACATTCTTTATCAGCCTTTCTGTCAACCATAAAGGAACACAATTAGTGTTACAGCACATATATTCCACAAAAGAGTTGAGACTCCTCAACTGAGCATTATAGATCTTACAGTTATTATGAAGGCTGCCAACAGAAAGTCATATGGCACACCATTCAAGCACTGAAAAACATATAGATGCAGTAATTTGCTTGTTCATTTAACCTCTATTACATTACAGCTATTGATTCAAAGAAAATACATAGTTTGATAAATTTCCCGACATGGCAGCGAAAAAAACAAACACAGACTATTTAGAGGCATTCTACCGGTTCACAGATTTTTTTTCTTTTATTAAAAGGTATAATTGGCTGTTCAATACCAAAACCAAAGAGCATGAAAGCTAACTTGGGAGGATATGCCAAAGTGGAAAATAATAAATTAGCAACCTATTGTGCACACAATGTAATTTTGCTTTCCTTTGAATTTTGAAGCACTGTAAAAGATATAAAAGAGTGTAACACTATTCATTAATTTATCTTTGATTATCCTTCTTGAAATTTGATCTGCAGTAAAATTTCACAGCTACCTCCACTATTTTTGCAAAAAGTCAAAAGATAGGCCAAAAATTGTGCCAATTATTTAAATAAACTAAAGTTTAGCAGAGACTGGGGTGGGACTTCTTAGCTATTGCCAGTAGAAATATTTAAAGTTTTCCAAAATCAGTTTTTTTGCCCAACCTGAGAGAACACATACCAAATGATGCCATTGACAAGTGTCCAAATGTACAATGTGAAATTGTAGGAAAATTAACAGTGCAAAATATTTTTGCCATTCTTGTTTCAGCTGCAATCAGGACATTACAAATTTCAGTTTCTGGAAAGTAAACAGTGAGCAACATGGGAAGTTTAACTTAAGCAATGCTTGCTTTGGTTGGTTGGCTGTTCTCCTCATTCATAAGTTCAAGATGAAAAACAATTTTGTTATCCAAGTAGCAGCAGGAAATATACTTGAGGTTGAATCATTTTGGAATTCATCCAACTAACCTCAAGAGTTTTGGGTACATTTATTAATTACCATTAAATTGATGTGTTGAATTATTCAATCAGAAACAGAAGGAATATTCCTAAACAAGCAGTATCTACGTGAGATGCACGATATCTGATGTGACCATACAAATATGAATTCATTGTAAAACTATCAGTGACAAAATTTAAATTCTACTGCCCTCTATAATTAGGGTGTATTATATTGTACTAAAGCTCTTGGCACTATACTGCCCACAAAATAAATTCAAGCTTAACCGAACACACTACCGACGTGTACTTGCTCTAAAACCAACGTCTAAATTCGAGGACGATATAAAAATTCATTTTGATGACCATGTCGTTGACCGTCCACAAAGCTACCTGTGCATCCTTTATTTCCAAGGCTACCCTAGAAGAGCATGTCGGTAGCGGAAGCGGCGATCTGCCGGGTGTCCGGCGGCCGGAGAGTGACCAGCGCGGCGCGCACCTGGCGGGCGACGACGGACCCGAGCCACCTGCTGCACTTTACACAGCCGCTTTGCCATTCTTGGCGCCAAACCTTATTTACCGATTCTGCGCGAGCTGCGTTAAGGAAGAAGGGGGCGAGTTAAGTTGCACATAACGTTATGTGCTATGTTGGAAGGTAAAATTTGGTTTGCACACCATTTGTGCAAACAGAGGGCACAAGTTTATTTAGTTCCCAACCGGCAAAATCATGCGTATTGCATTATTTATAAACACACGATATACCTAACAATATCCATATATGCCTCATAATTAGCCGTTACCAAATAAAAAGCAGTGAGACATAACTGAAGTCTGGGTAAGTGTTGGCTTTACCTTGCCTTGGAGGAGTACAAAGTCTCTCGATGCCAGCTCCAGCCTCGTTCACTGCCTACCTGGCGCCCCCGCGCGCTCCTTAAACCAAACCCAGGCAAACTGATGTCGCCTACACTCACACGGCTAGTCCGTACTCGACGCTACAAAATGCACCTAAATGCACTCATGGGATAACAAAAAGTTCGGAGTACCTACTCGGGATCCTCAATGCAATAAAACTTCCTTGCTTTCATCTTGTGCAGACGTGAACTGTTAATTTCTAAAACTTGATCACCGAAATCCACACATTAGGGAGAAAGCAATCAGTTTACAAAAATCCCTGGACTTTTCAATGCAACATGGTCTAAAATCAATGATGCAAATTCGAAACAGGTACCTTGACGCTTGTCTGACTTTCTGAGAAAATACAAACAAATTAGCAAAATAAGTCCAACTGGTTTACTTCTACAATTACTGCAACTATCTTTTGATGTTACACGGTTACATTGCATATGAGCTTTTTGTTGATACCAAATTAACGAGACTGATCGCTTACCGTGCAATAAATTCTTTATCTTCCACTGATGCTACACAAAACACTTCAATTTTTCAGAGGTAAAGCGGAGCGAAGGAAAGAAAAGTGGAGACCTCGGAAATGTTTCATTCGGAGCTTTGCTTTAACCTGCTCCCAGCCTATTTCGGGGGCTCAAGACGGTAACGAGACGCCACGACACTGTCCACTTCGATTTACTTTTCTCGTTGAATGTAAAGACCCCCTACTTGAAGACGCGGAGGGGGTAGTTTGCAAAAGGAGACATTTATGCAACCAAAACGCGTGAACGCACGATTTTGTATCTTTGCGACCGCTTTGCATATCTCACATCTCCAAGAAACGGGATAACGGATAGCTTAGTGACTGAGCATTTCTAGCATGTGCTAGCAGGAGGTACGTTAGCATTCCCGACAGGTGACCAACACACAGCCTGATGTAACAGCGGGAGGACGTCTTGTTAATAAGAGCTCTTGCAAAACACTGCGCGAATAAACAGAGCCTCTGCTGTTCAACGCGAAAAATACCGCAGCTCGAGCGGTGATGGAAGTCCGAGCATTTTCCTGTCCATTTATTCGGGATGCGCTGTAGATTTGCATCGATAACGGATTTGTTCATAACTGACATGCCGCAATTCCAGCCATCAAGTCTGGTGGAATTGCGCCACACTCTGCTCAGCGATTGTCGTTCACTTTCAGAGTCGACAATTTTAAGACCTAGTTTGGTTTAGGCTCTATAGGGAACGTGAATGAATAAATGACGTAAATCGAAAACACAACGTTTAGATGCTTATAAAATGGCCAAAACAATTCACCATTCCTTCGCTTTTCGGTGCAATCTCCGAAGCTACAATGGAATGTCTTGCTGAATGACAAATATGTAACTGATGCAGTTTAACTATTTTCCTCTACAGTATTTCACTGGTTTCCGGGAATATCGGCTCGCTTCCTGAGACGGTTGCAATCTTATTTAAGAAATTTAAATTAGCAGTGGTCTGACTTTTTTGAAAAAGAGATTCCTGTAACTTTAGCACTGAGTGCTGTCTTCCCTTGTCCCCGTGCGAGTTTGCTGGTAAAATTGCCTTTGAAACCTTTACTCAGACGCAGTTTAACCATTTCAGTTGTAAACATAGCATATAGTTTACGTATTACACAGTTACTCAAAGAGGGAATGTTTATCTTTAGGAGAACTGAAATTATTGTGAATTAGTCGTGAATTCTATACTGGGTACTGCTTTCTTGAATAACGATGACATGGATTTTTTTCCTGTTCTGCTCAAAGATGCGTTTTTTAAAACAGGAACACGTGCCAACAATTAGTATATTAAACTGGCAGTCCCCCCGCCCCCGAGGAAGCAGAGGCTGTCAATATTAACTGATCAGAACAGTTGCAAGATAAGATAGAAGCCAATTGGATTAGTTGGAGTGTGGGCTGAAGCCTGCATTAACGGAACAACATCAGTTGGAGAGCAGAGATGGTGACTCTTACAACTAATCAGACTGATTAGAGGGCAGCGGTCAAATTTTACTTTCTTGCTCTGTTGATTCCACAGAAATTTAAGGATAAAGTTAAGATGAGCCGGGAGATTCAGAAAGTTATTTTTGGCTTATTTTTAATATATGAGGAGATGTTTTAGTCCATGACTATTAGGTGTGAAAGTTTATTTTCTACAAGGCTGGTTGTTGCGATACGGAGGATGCTTCCTGGTGTGAATGCATTAACAGGCTTTATTTAGGGACACCTGCCAAACACTCCACTCTTGGAGTTGCCAGAATCGGGAAACAAGGTCAATCTATATGCTGGAATGACATTAGTTTTACTACTTGTTTAAAAATAAACATGTATTCATATTTAGCATTTTGCCGCTGTGCCCTGAAATACTATGATGATGAATTGTGACACAGCCGAGCGCCACATCTCGCAGCTCCCGCTGTTTGGGTTCCAACCCGACTTCAGGTGCTCACCGTGAGACATTTGCACATTCTCGGTGCGACTGTGTACTCCGGGTTCGCCGGTTTCCTCCCACGTCCCAGAGGGGTAGTGGTTGTTAGGACAGGTGCTGCTATAAATTAATCCGAGCATAGGTAAGTGGAATAAGGATTGAGGCTGAAGATTGGTGGGGAAAGTTGATGGGCAAAAAGCAGAGAATAGGTCACTGGGATGAAGGAAATTGAAATGAAGGAAATCTTCTGAGACCTGGGCATAGTCTCGATGGGCCGAATGGCCCTGTCCCCTATATCAGTAGATATGAGAAATATAAAAATGATATAAATTCCCAGGACATGACAGGGTTTTCCCTATTGAAGGAAACTAGTCTTGAAACAGCAAGGGCCCTGGCAGATATATTTAAAATGTCGGTACCTATGGGTGAGGTGCCGGATGATTGGAGGATAGCTTGTGTTGTTCTGTTGTTTAAAAAAAGCTCTAAAACTAATCTGGGAAATTATAGGCCGGTAAATTTGACATTGGTAGTAGCTAAATTATTGGAAGTAGTACTAAGAGATAGGATCTACTGTATTTGGAAAAACAGGGACTTATTAGGGAGAGTCAACATGGTAGGTGCATGATAGGTCATGTTTAACAAATCTATTAGAGTTTTTCAAGGAGATTACCAGGAAAGTGGATGAAGGGAAGGTAGTAGATGCTGTCTACATGGACTTCAGTAAGGCCTTTGACAAGGTCCCGCATGGGAGGTTAGTTAGGAAGATTCTGTCGCTAGGTATACATGGTGAGGTAGTAAATTAGACTAGACATTGCCTCAATGGGAGAAGTCAGAGAGTAGTAGTGGAGGATTGCTTCTCTGAGTGGAGGCCTGTGGCTAGTGGTGTGCCACAGGGATCAGTGCTGGGTCCATTGTTATTTGTCATCTATATCAATGATCTGGATGATAATGTGGTAAACTGGATCAGCGAATTTGCTGATGATACAAAGATTGGAGGTGTGGTGGACAGTGAGGAAGATTTTCAAAGCTTGCAGAGGAATTTGGACCAGCTGGAAAAATGGGCTGAAAATGGCAGATGGAGTTTAATACAGACAAGTGTGAGATATTGCACTTTGGAAGGACAAACCAAAGTCGAACATACAAGGTAAATGGTAGGGCACTGAGGAGTGCAGTAGAACAAAGGGATCTGGGAATACAGATACAAAATTCCCTAAAAGTGGCATCATAGGTAGATAGGGTAGTAAAGAGAGCTTTTGGTACATTGGCCTTTATAAATCAAAGTATTGAGCATAAGAGTTGAAATGTTATGGTGAGGGTGTATAAGGCATTGGTGAGGCCGAATTTGGAGTATTGTGTACAGTTTTGGTCACCAAATTACAAGCAGGATATTAATAAGGTTGAAAGAGTACAGAGAAGGTTTACAAGGATGTTGCCAGGACTTGAGAAACTGAGTTACAGAGAAAGGTTGAATAGGTTAGACTTTATTCCCTGGAGCGTAGAAGAATGAGGAGAGATTTGATAGAGGTATATAAAATTATGATGGGTATAGATAGAGTGAATGCAAGCAGGCTTTTTCCACTGAGGCTAGAGGAGAAAAAAAACAGAGGACATGGGTTAAGGGTGAAGGGGGAAAAGTTTAAAGGGAACATTAGGAGAGGCTTCTTCACACAGAGTGTGGTGGGAGTGTGGAATCAGCTGCCAGATGAAGTGGTAAATGTGGGCTCACTTCTAATGTTTAAGAAAAACTTGGACTGGTACATGGATGAGAGGTGTATGGAGGGATATGGTCCAGGTGCAGGTCAGTGGGACTGGGCAGAAAATGGTTCGGCACAGCCAAGAAGGGCAAAAGGCCTGTTTCTGTGCTGTAATGTTCTATGATTCTAATGAACTTCAGTCTCTCAACCTGAGGTATCTGGAATTCATCTAGCAATGACATTAATATTTAATCCTTCACCAAAGCTTGGTTCAAAAATAGCCACCGCATATAAAAAAAAACACCTGAAATTCCCAAGCTTGGGGGTGGGGGGTGCGATTGTACTGATACTATCACAGAAAAGAGGACAGAATTCAGGATTGATTTACTTATTTAAATTGTCGGGGAAAGGGAGATGGGGAAGGGAAAGGGGTGGGGATGAGGGGGAAGGGAAAGGGGCGGGGATGAGGGGGAAGGAAAAGGGGCGGGGATGGGGGAGAGTGAAAGGGGCAGGGATGAGGGAGGGGAGGGAGGGGGAAAGGGATGGGGGAAGGGAATGGAGTGATGGGAAAAGGAGATAGAAAGGGGAGGTGAAAAGGCGTAGGTGAGGAAAAAGGGTGGGGGATGAAAGGGGTCAGGGAGGGGGAAGGGGTTGTGACAAGGAGGGTAGGAGAGGATGGTAGGGAGAGGAGGGTGTTGGGGAAACTGTGGTGGGAGGAGAGAGGTGGTGGAACAAGGAAGAGGAGAGGGAGAGAGTGGGTGATCCCAGGAGAAGGACTAAGAATCTATATTGCGCCACCTGTGTTATGTTCTCTCAGCTCAGAGGCAAGGTGGCTGGTTGGCAGGCAATCTCACCTCTCAACCTTCTTATAGTTTTTAGAAGAAAATCTATCCCACAGAGGCCAAGTTAACATACGGATATGGGACTTAGAACTACAAATGGCTTGGCTTCCAAACAGCAATTGATCGCAATTGCTAAGAAACCCACAAGAGAGAAATTCTACTCAAAGATTCAAACTATTTGCTGAGAAGGCCTTCTTCAGTCCCAATGGATCTGTACATTGTGTCATTGTTCCTGGCCTTGTCCATTGATTACTGAGGAAGTAACTTTAATAGAATTTCTCCATTTCTCTTGCATAAATGGGCATATCCCAAGGACTCAAAACTGTGTTAATACTGCTGTACACTGACAATTGGAAGCATTACTTCACTGCTTGAGATATTTTAGAACCTGTCTTTTTAAAATATCTGATTGAATTCCAAGACTTACGAAAAGTCAACTGGAGCAAAGGAGAACATTTCTGGCGTGAGCATACAATTACTTGCCAGAGGTGATTATTGTAAATGATTTTGCCCAATAGTTAAAATGTTGTATTTAAAGTTTAGTAAAGTGAATTGAACAATTCCAAATTCTCTTCAATTTGTGAAATCAGACTGCATATGATTTGATGTTTGATATCCTTTTATTTAATTTTAATTATTTGAGATGTTTTACAATGTCTATCTCTTTCCCATTGCAAAAGGGACAATTTAAAATGCTGTCTTAACTTAACATAGTTAAATATTGTTTGTGCACATGGGTTTAACTATTATTGAAAACTACATGAAAGTCTTTGTATTATAGCACAAAATGATACTTATAGACCAATACATGAAAGTTAAAATATTTGTTAGGATTTATTTACAAGCTGAAAGGTATAAGCAGGTTATGAAATATTATAAGTTAAGTGAAGGAGTGCAATACTTCAAAACAACCAAACAGATTGGTTGTAATTTTCAACAGGACAATTGCTGGGTGCACTGGATTAATTTAACCTGTTCTGATTTTAACTCCCATTTATTTCAATAGAAGTGGCAGTCATCTGAAATCTCTAATGGCCCATCTCCTGTCAACGTTTATCACCTAGACACTTAAAGAGATCATTAACCTGATCCGATCTCAAAAGCTAATAAACAGTGGAACATTTGGAGGAATAAAATCTGCTTTGTTTCCTGGTAAGGGATCAAAGTCTTTTGTGGCACAGCACAAATATACCCAAAGCACTTGAACCCAATGTGAGAATTAAAGCCCATTGAGTTGTATTTTTAGCCTAGGGATATCTGACGCCCATGCTATCAATCGACTCTGATTGAACAGCAGAATGTAAGGCAATTTACTATCTGTCATCTAAGTCCCAAAGATTACGACACTGGACATACAGTATATAATTTATTGCATTGATGGCGAACTTTTCAGAATGTCCCAAAGCACTTTATAATCAATGAATACTTCTGAAACACAGTCATTGCTGTATGGTAGCAAACATAACCTGCCCATCAATGAGAGTCAAATTATACCTTTACCAGTTGACAAATGTCATCTCGCTCTGTATGATCAAAACTTCAATCTCCAAATGCAAAATTGGCTTCTATACCTTGAAAAATTTTGTACAAGCTAACCTATTTTGTAACAACCTCCTGCAGCCATTTTATCACAACACATAATATCAAGAGCCACAAGGGGGGTCACTATGGGAGTTCCTTAATGACCATGACTCAACTATCTTCAGCAGCTTCAACAATGACCTTGTTTCCATCATGAAGTCAGAAATGTGGTTAGTTTTTAGCAAGTGCCAACAGACCTGAGAGTTGTAGATTAACAAATTATACAAAAGAACAGAATGAGGAAAATGAAAGGTGTTATCAAGTACATACAAAAATAAAAAGAATAAACTTCATGCTTAGATGGAGAACAAAGGTTTGAATAACTGATAGAAGTGTTAATCGTGTAAAATGAAAGGCATGAAAGCAATGGGTGTACAACACATAACCAAAGAATGTGTTAATATGTTCATGTGATGTGACCCACACAATATGGTATAACTCAACTAAGCATTCTATAATTGTGCATTGAATTATCAGATAAATCCCCATAAAACATTTTCACTTTGAATCTCAACATTAATCTTCTTTAAACTAAGTCTAAGTCATATTGATTCCTCTCCATCCCCTTTCTAGTTATTTAAACTTCAGTCTGTGCTTTACCCGAGCCTCCTACAATGGTTAACCAAAAAAAAATATACATGAGACTGTGAGCTACATTCACTTCATAACATTAAGCACACACATACGCTCCTCTAAAAGGTGGCAAATTTAAATTCTTACACACCATTCTTTGGCACAAGGAATTGAACATTAAAGGTAATTTGTTATAAACCCTGTTGGTCCTGAATCTAAAAATTGCCTTCCTATCTGTCTACTTTCTCATGTAATCTTTCCTCATTCTCTCAAAATCTTTGTTGCAGCCCATTTATATTTTCCCTCCTCTCCCCAGATCATCTAGGATCTCAACAATCAATAAACAATTAAAGAAGCACTTACCCTGTGTGTGCTGAACCTGCAGCATAGGGGAAAACTATTTGGTTCACTGCAGTGGTGGAAGAAAGGTATTTGAAAGACCTAGATAAGTATACAAGGGTGCTAGAAAGTTTGTGAACCCTGTAGAAATTCTCTATTTCCACATAAACATGGCCTAAAATGTAATCAGGTCTTTACATAAATCCTAAAACTAGATAAAGAAAACCCAATTAAATAAATAGCACAAAAAAACATACTTGTTCATTGTGGTTGACCTGCCTGATCGAACTGCCTGGGGATCATCATGGCATGCTTGGAGCTAGCACTGGGTCAGACAGTAAGCAAACCACTAGTGGTGCACTGCTGAATAGGCAGACAGGCGCTGGGAAACCTGAAAAAGATACAACCAGCATTCAAAGTAGCCATCAACACCACAGGCTGCAACTCCTGCAGGTGTTACTCAGCAGGGCAGTCCACTTCCAACTGAGACCATTCAATCAGTTAAAAGAAAGTCACACATGAAATGGTCATTAGATATAAACAGATTGATAATGCATGTATATTATCATGTAATTAGAACTTGAGACTGACATGACAGGATGCAGGGACCAACTTCAACAGTTTATAGCACAATATCCCTCCATGCAAGTAAATGCACAACAAACAGCAGATCAACATAGGCTGATAGTAAAAGATAACTTAATCCCCATAGATATGTTAAGCTAAATAAAACATGAAGATGCACGAGACCTAGAAAAACTCCAACCTGAAGGCACAACAATGCTATTCAAGAAAATAATGAAGGTGCCAACCCCCGAGTCATTCATGAAAAATAGAATTACTTCAACAACTGCTCCACAACCTGATGGTAATAGCAACTACACAGATGTAGAGCCTCCACAGAATGCTAATGATGAAGTTGAGATTACTAACAAAATTATCCTAATGCTTAACATCACACTAACAGAATACATGGGCACTGACTCAACAAAAGTACCCTACATATCAAAGCAAAGCAGGTCATCAAAATTTGCAAAAAATATCAATACTCTCAACAATATTATCACAATATTTAGGAAAAATTGAAACATCTGAAGAACTACACACAATAACATACTGCAGTGCAGTGCAATGGCTCCAAAGTAGAAGAATTTATTGATAGAAACCTAAAACTGAGTAATGAAATGAGAACACCAAAATTGAAGCCTTATGTGCAGGAATAGCTCATATAATGGAGTATAAACTGGATAATCCGAGCAAGAAAGTTCAGAGAAAAGCTAAGGAAGTATAATTTCCATTCAAGATACAATCAACCTAACCAAAGTGTAGTACATAGAATTTAGAGATATACTAAAACAAAAGCTTGGTGCACACAAAGCCAGACCAAACAGATACATGAAATGTGGCAGATGAAGAAAACAGAAATATCAGTTCCGGAACAACGATAAAGGTTAATACAGGACATTGAAACTAAATCTGACGCACCAAAATGTCACAAACCTTCATGCATAATGAGCAATAAACACAGAGATAATGAACTTTTGGTCTAATATCTGATCAAACAGGGTGACACACAATTAAGAAGCAAGCTGAATAGCTGGGTTAGGGAGGAAAAAGAACCACTCACACAACTGAAAACTTGCAAACACTTGCAATGGATATGCCGAAAGAGGTAATAAAAATACCCTCAACTGGAAAAGTACTGGTAGTGATAATATTTATAATTACTGGTACAAATTTTACTTGTATTCATCTGTCCTTATTAATGCATATAAACAATTTTCTTCAAAATCCTGAACAAGTGCCCTAAAGCATATCTCTTACCTAGAGGAGAAATCACAAATAACCCACCAAAATATTGTCCTATTTAATTGTTTACAAACTTTATATAAAATTTTAACATCATGCATCTCACAACTAATCACCATTCACTAAACTACAATATGCTTACAGAAAAGCAGAAAGGATGTTGTAAGGATAGAAAAGGATGTAAAGAACAACTGATAACAGATTCTGTAATTCTAAATCACACCTGGAGGAAAAGCAGAAAGCTTCCATGTTGTTATATTGACCACCAAAAAACATTTGAATTTGTCCCACACTCATGGTTTATAGAAGTTCTTAATATATATATATATATATATATATATATATATAAAGTACACCCAATGCTTTTGAAATTCCTACAACATTTGATAAAGCATTGTACTATAATTACTCTCTCTATTAACAGCCAAAAAAAGAACAAACACTGTTATCAAAATAAACCAAGGCATTTTCCAAGGCAACTCTCTAAGCCCCCTACAGTTTGTCTAGCTTTAAACCTGCTCTGTAATTTACTAAATCGGACAAAAATAAGGTATCAAATCAGAAAGAGCCAAACAAATTGTACCTTGACACACCCTCTATACATGGGCAATTTGAAATTATACACTCCTTCATCAGTAAAGCTAAAGCTATTGATTCAAATAGTAGAACTATTTTTGAAAGATATAAACATGAACTTTGGACTCGATGTGCAGAAAATTAAACATAAAGAAAGGTGCAATAGAGCTAGTAGAATATAAAACAGAGAAGCTGGGTATAATACAACCAATTGATGAACATAAAATTATAACTACTTAGGATATCAACAAGCAAAGAAAATAGATCATATTACAATAAAGGGAAACCTTTAGACAGAATTTACTTCAATGCTTAAGAAAATCTGCCAAACAGAGCTCAATAATAAAAATATAACAAAGGTAATAAACACTTTTGCTATATCCGTACTAATCGTATTCTTTTGGCGTAATATCTTGGTCCAAAACCAATCTGGAAAATTTACGATGAAAATTAAGAACGGAAATGACAAATTTTAGAAAATGCTATGTATACCCAAACACACTTAGACCTAGGACAGAAGACGGAAGAGGAATAACAGTCATAAGGCTACCGGGGAGAGTTTAAACTAGAATGGTTGGGGAGTGGGAATCAATTTGAAGAGACTAGAGGAGAGGAGGTTAGTTCACAAATAGAGAAAGCTAGTAGACAGTGTGTGAGGGAGGATAGGCAGGTGATAGAGAAGGGGAGTGCTCAGACCGAAGATATAGGGGAGAAGGAAGAAAAAAATAATAAAGTTGATTGCATCGTTAGGGATAAACAGAGAGGAAGAGGTGGAAAGTTTCTTAAATGCATCTATTTTAATGCTAGGAGCATTGTAAGAAAGGTGGATGAGCTTAGAGCATGGGTTGATACCTGGAAATATGATGTTGTAGCTATTAGTGAAACATGATTGCAGGAGGGATGTGATTGGCAACTAAATATTCCTGGATTTCGTTGCTTCAGGTGTGATAGAATTGGAGAGGCAAGAGGAGGAGGTGTTACATTGCTTGTCCGAGAAAATATTACAGCGGGGCTTTGGCAGGATAGATTAGAGGGCTCATCTAGGGAGACTATTTGGGTAGAATTGAGGAATGGGAAAGGTGTAGTAACACTTATAGGGGTGTATTATAGACCACCTAATGGGGAGCGAGAATTGGAGGAGCAAATTTGTAAGGAGATAGCAGATATTTGTAGTAAGCACAAGGTTGTGATTGTGGGAGATTTTAATTTTCCACACAAAGACTGGGAAGCCCATTCTGTAAAAGGGCTGAATGGTTTGGAGTTTGTAAAATGTGTGCAGGATAGTTTTTTTTGCAGCAATACATAGAGGTACCGACTAGAGAAAGGGCAGTGTTGGATCTCCTGTTAGGGAATGAGATAGGTCAGGTGACAGAAATATGTGTTGGGGAGCACTTCAGGTCCAGTGATCACAATACCATTAGTTTCAATATAATTATGGAGAAGGATAGGACTGGATCCAGGGTTGAGATTTTTGATTGGAGAAAGGCTAACTTTGAGGAGATGCGAAAGGATTTAGGAGGAGTGGATTGGGACAATTTGTTTTATGGGAAGGATGTAATAGAGAAATGGAGGTCATTTAAAGGTGAAATTTTGAGAGTACAGAATCTTTATGTTCCTGTTAGGTTGAAAGGAAAGGTTAAAAGTTTGACAGTGCCATGGTTTTCAAGGGATATTGGAAACTTGGTTCAGAAAAAGAGGGAGATCTACAATAAATATAGGCAGCATGGAGTAAATGAGGTGCTCGAAGAATATAAAAGAATGTAAAAAGAATCTTAAGAAAGACATTAGAAAAGCTAAAGGAAGATACGAGGTTGCTTTGGCAAGTAAGGTGAAAATAAATCCAAAGTGTTTCTACAGTTATATTAATAGCAAAAGGATAGTGAGGGATAAAATTGGCCCCTTAGAGAATCAGAGTGGACAGCTATGTGTGGTGCCAAAAGAGATAGGAGAAATTTTGAACAATTTCTTTTCTTTGGTATTCACTAAGGAGAAGGATATTGAATTGTGTAAGGTAAGGGAAACAAGTAGGGAAGTTACGGAAACTATGACAATTAAAGAGGAGAAAGTACTGGCGCTTTTAAGGAATCTAAAAGTGGATAAATCTCCAGATCCTGACAGGATATTCCCTAGGACCTTGAGGGAAGTTGGTGTAGAAACAGCAGGGGCTCTGACAGAAATATTTCAAATGTCATTAGAAACGGGGATGGTGCCGGAGGATTGGCATATTGCTCATGTGGTTCCATTGTTTAAAAAGGGTTCTAAGAGTAAACCTAGCAATTATAGGCCTGTCAGTTTGATGTCAGTGGTGGGTAAATTAATGAAAGTATTCTTAGAGATGGTATATATAATTATCTGGATAGACAGGGTCTGATTAGGAATACTCAGCATGGATTTGTGCATGGAAGGTCATGTTTGACAAATCTTATTGAATTTTTTGAAGAGGTTATGAGGAAAGTTGACGAGGGTAAAGCAGTGGATGTTGTCTATATGGACTTCAGTAAGGCCTTTGACAAGGTTCCGCACGGAAGGTTAGTAAGGAAGGTTCAATCGTTAGGTATTAATATTGAAGTAGTAAAATGGATTCAACAGTGGCTAGATGGGAGATGCCAGAGAGTAGTGGTGCATAACTGTTTGTCAGGTTGGAGGCCGGTGACTAGTGGTGTGCCTCAGGAATCTGTATTGGGTCCAATGTTGTTTCTCATATATATTAATGATCTGGATGAAGGGGAGGTAAATTGGATTAGTAAGTACGCAGATGATACTAAGGTAGGAGGCGTTCTGGATAATAAAGTAGGTTTTCAAAGCTTGCAGAGAGATTTATGCCGGTTAGAAGAGTGGGCTGAATGATGGCAGATGGAGTTTAATGCTGATAAGTGTGAGGTGCTACGTTTTGGTAGGAATAATCCAAATAGGACATTCATGGTAAATGGTAGGGCATTGAAGAATGTAGTAGAACAGAGTGATCTAGGAATAATGGTGTATAGTTCCCTGAAGGTGGAATCTCATGTGGATAGGGTGGTGAAGAAAGTTTTTGGTATGCTGGCCTTTATAAATCAGAGCATTGAATATAGGAGTTGGGATGTAATGTTAAAATTGTACAAGGCATTGGTAAGGCCGAATTTGGAGTATTGTATACAGTTCTGGTCATCGAATTATAGGAAAGATATCAACAAAATAGAGAGAGTACAGAGAAGATTTACTAGAATGTTATCTGGATTTCAGCACCCAAGTTACAGGGAAAGTTGAACAAGTTAGGTCTTTATTCTTTGGAGCGTAGAAGATTGAGGGGGAACTTGATAGAGGTATTTAAAATAATGAGGGGGATAGATCGAGTTGATGTGAATAGGCTTTTTTCATTGAGAGTAGGGGAGATTCAAACAAGAGGACATGATTTGAGAGTTAGGGGGCAAAAGTTTAAGGGTAACACGAGGGGGAATTTCTTTACTCAGAGAGTGGTAGATGTGTGGAATGAGCTTCCAGTAGAAGTGGTAGAGGCAGGTTTGGTATTGTCATTTAAAGTAAAATTGGATAGGTATATGGATAGGAAAGGAATGGAGGGTTATGGGCTGAGTGCGGGCCAGTGGGACTAGGTGAGTGTAAGCGTCAGCACGCACTAGAAGGGCCAAGATGGCCTGTTTCTGTGCTGTAATTGTTATATGGTTATATAAAAAATTAACAGTCAGATAAAACTTAAAAGGATATATTTTCATCAACAAAAAGTCCATGCAAGCATATGCATTTCTGAAAAGAAGTAGACATCACTAAACTTAAATGGGAGCACAACCCAGAAAAAATTAAGAAATTACCATTACAGAAGAAAAAGTTGACCAATGGAAGAACATGAGCCTCCATGAAAACATCTCCATGATCTGAGCAGATTAGATGTCAATAAGGAAGCATCAGCTGTCTGGCTCAGAGTTGGAGACATCTTCCCAGAAACAGAGGGGTTTCTTGTGGCAATACAGGACCGGCTGATTAACACAAAAAGTATCAATAATACACAATAAAAGACCAACAAATTTAAGATGATAAGTGCAGAAAATGCAAGAGAAACCAAAAACAATCCAACATATTACAGGATCCTGCGGTGTTTAACTCAATCGGATTACCGTAGATTCCGGACTACAGAGCGCACCTGATTAAAAGCCGCAGGCTCTAATTTTAGAAAGAAAATCAATTTTGTACTTGTACAAGCCGCACTGGATTTTAAGCCGCAGGTGTCCCACGTTGTAATATGAGATATTTACACAGAAAGATATTACACGTGAGGATTTTTTAACTTTTAATTAAATCCGTATGGTAACATAAACAAATACATATTGCAAATGCTTTTTTTCGAACCGTGCCTGTAACGCGGCTACTTTTAAATATACATATGTATCGGTAACACACAAATTACGTTGCGTATACTTTTTTACTGAACAGTGCACGAACAACATTCCAATATCTCCTAACGACTGGTAAAAAAATATATACTGCAGCCTACCAGGAAAAGTTATTGATCGCCTTTAACTTAAAAGCTGCATCATATGTTTGCAGCGTTCTCGCTCGGGTGTAATGCGCTTGCCCCCTCCTTTCTGTTTATCGCAAACCGGTATTTTCCCACAAGACGCGGCGAAACCGGATGTGACGTCATAGCATCCCGGGATGTAGTACAGAAAACAAATATACTTAAAACACTTCTAACTTTAACTAGAAAATACTAACAAATGAATTACTAAGTGAAAATATTATAAACTAAATAACTGCCATAAAGGCAGCACAATGCTTTTCTTCGAGTGTTTTCCATGTTGATGAGGGTGAGTACAAATGACTGATTTACAATAATTTAATTGTGAAAGTGCGCTTGATTTATCGTACAATTTCATTGGACCTCTGTGAACTACTCATCAATTTTATTGGTCTACTGTTACGAGGCAAAATGTTTTTGGCAGCATGAAAAAAAACCATGCATTAGCCGCACCGTAGTAAAGGCCGCAGTGTTCAAAGCTGTTCAAAGTGTGGGGAAAAAGTAGCGGCTTATAATCCGGAATCTACGGTACTTATGTACCTAGATAAAATCAAGTGGCAAACATCATGCACCAAAATCTTGTTTTAAAATACATAATCATAAAAGACACCATACCTTAGTATAAAATTACAGTTCTGATCCAATTTAAGAGACAGAATTTACAAATTATATTATTACTAATCCATTATTACAGATAGGACAATCCATAATAACAGCTCGGATATAATACCGGATACACAAGCAAGAACAACTTACTTAATAGGTATAGCCATTCCAACACACATAACATTCAGAAATCAATAACTGAAGAACAACAGATATACGCTAAATTAAAAGATGACATTGAAAGACTATGGAACATGAACAACATATATACATTGTCCCAATAATAATACCTACAACTGGTATCATTTCAAAGTTGCTACACAATAGCATTAAAAAATTTGGCCTACACAGTAATATTAATGTAAATTTCTGGAAAGCCACAATGCTAAACACCACTAGAATAGTCCGAAAGCTCCTAGGTATTGAGAAATGAGTGTGCTTGGCTATGTTTGTGCTGAGAAAAAATCAAATTAAAAATAATAAATAAATAAGCAATAACTATTGAGAAAATGAGACGAAGAGTCATTGAAAGTGAGCCTATAAGTTGCGGGAACAGTTCAGCAAGTTGAATGAAGTTATGTCTTCTGGTTCATGTTTGAGGGGTAATAATAGGTCCTTGGTGGTGTGGGTCCTGAGACTCCTGTACTACCTTACTGATGGCAGCAGTGAGAAAAGAGCATATCCTGCATGATAGGGGTCCTTGATGATGGATACTATGTTCCTATGACAGCACTCCATATAGATGTGCTCAGTGGTGGGGAGGGCTTTACCTGTGTCAACAATTGTTTTACTTGTGTATTTCTGGGTAAAATAAACTGCATAGACAACATCTTTTGACCATAAATACCTAAATTCAATAATAAACTGGTAAGATTTTGAGAGCGAATGTCAAACAATGAAGGTGCTACCAGCTGCTAGATGCAGGGCTAACAGAGAAAGATTTTTTTAAAATCATCTGTGAATATATTTTTATATTGGTTCTGTTAGAGCAAAATTAGTTCTATAATAAGGACCTCTTGTTTTCTGCATTGATGTTTCAGTATCTTGCTGCATGGGTGCACATGAATTACATAGTGGCAAAGTGCTTGAAGTTCAGCATTTAGATCTGGGCAGCTTGCTGTCTGACTTGTGCTATGGAGTCCTGGAAGAGGAAGATTATGAAGATATAACTGGACAAGGGCATGCATATTTCCGGTATTTATTAATTTATTTATTTAATCACAGGAGTTGAATATCACCGGTAATTAAGTCCTTCATTGCAGAGTCTGGTGTCATAAGTATGCCACACTGAAGAAAGATAACAACTACCTTCCCAGGTCTTTACTGCAATCAGTATTTTTCACCAGCCATTACTGAGAAAAACCTTTTGTTTGAAATTCCAGATTTATTTAATTACATGAAATCTAACTGCAATGATGGGATTTGAATTCATGTCTCTGGTTCAATGGTCAAGAACTCTGGCTGCTGGTGCAGCAACTCAACTACTATTTTCCCATATCCTAACATATAATATTAGAATGTGAAGTTTCATTTCCTTGGAAACAAATTACTTTTATGGTGAGGCACTTGAAAACAATTTCCTTCCAACAGCAAAGTGCGTGAAAGCACTTGACCACAAAATCATTTCTGAAGAATTTTGTTTGAAACTGCCAAAAGGCCTTTTAACTTGCATGAAATAGTGAGAGCATTTACTAATGCTAGGGAGTGGGAGGTGGCTGAAATGTATAAAGCTGTTTGATGTCTGTTTCGTTATATTGGTGGTCATGGGGGTGACAAAGCATTGTTGCCATCTGAGTATCAGTGGCAGGGTATTAGAGACTAAAAGTACCCCTGGCACCTTAAAATTATGCCCCCTTTATTAGCCATTTCCATCCTGGGGATAGACTTTGGCTGTCCACTATAGGGCAACTTTGCTATGGTCCATGGCATTTACAGTCTACACTCAGCGACCACTTTGTTAAATACAGATGAACACTTGCTAATTAATGCAAATATCTAATCAGCCAGTTATGTGGCAGCAATTCAATGCATAAATGCATGCAAACATGGTCAAGAAGTACCGTTTTTTCTTTCAAACCAAACATCAGAATGGAGAAGAAATGTGATCTAAGTGGCTTTGAGCATGGAATGATTATTAGTGTCGGATGGGCTGGTTTGAGTTTCTTACAAACTGCTAATCTGTTTGGATTTTCACACATAGCAGTCTTCAGAGTTTACAGAGAATGGTGAGATAAACAAAAAAAAAATCCGGCGAGTGGCAGTTCTGTGGGCGAAGAAAGCCTTCTTAATGAGAGAGGTCAGAAGGAAATAGCCAGATTGATTCAAGCTGGCAGGGAGGCAACAGTAACTCAAGTACAACAGTGGTTTGCAGAAGAGCCTCTCACATTGAGCCTTGAAGGGGATAGACTACATACAGTAGCAGAAGACCAAAAACATCCAGAAATATGTATATGAGGTACCTAATAAAGTGGCCACTGAGTGTATGTCCTGCCAGCATTTGGTGTTTCAAAAATGTATTACCTTGCCTGGATTAAATTTCACTTGGCACTGCTCCACTCAAATTTCCATTGATCCACATCCTTCTGTATCTTAGGCAATCTACTTTGCTCTACTTGTTGCTTTATTCTCACTTTGGTTTTACTAGCAAGTATCAGGAGGCTTTTTAAGATCTCAAGTTATACTTCCAGACTACTATTAGAATTGATCCTGATAGTCGAATAATCCATTGAAATTTCCAACTTGCCTGTCTCTTGAGGGATCCAGTCAAAGTTCAGGTTAGAAGTCAAGGGATTCTGAGACATGAGCACTAGCAGCAGAGTTAACTCACTCACCATATTTCCAAAGTCATCCACTGTCATGGGTTAAAATTTATCCTTACACACCATAACTTGGTGAAATGACACAACCTTCCATCCTCCAGCTGGTGATTGTGTGCGGTGTAACAGGACAAACTGTATGAACTCAAAATACGACTAAGCAGGTAAAGTAAAAATATTCCTAAAACTACATTTATCCTTCCACCAATTTGACTCATCATATGAAGAGAACAAAGAAAACAAACACTTTATTTGGTTTATTTATCTTTATCAGCGTCTGTAAGGTTCAGCAGAATTAAACAATACAATATAATTAATGTTCTGGTTTTGCAACTACAGTACATTTGGCAATTAAGGTTTTACTAGCTTCACCATTTCAATATTTTGCTGTCTTATTAACTTTGACATACTAAGCATTTTAAAGGTAGGTAATTAATTGATGCAGTTGCTGAATGTATATGTAATACAATGAGATTTGAATTTTAAGCATGCAGCTCAATATCATACTGTTCTCTTAACACCCATTCTGATCTGAAACCTTTATCTGTACATGACATGTGTATTTGCAGCCAGGACAACTATCAATATAAGTAAAATTAAGAGTTGCATCATTGTGGGATTCATGCATGCAAGTAATGCCCTATTGGAATTTGTCTTCTCTTTCACTAAATTCCATTTATTCACTCTCTCATCTTTATCACATTGTTAAAAATAAACCGAAGTATCTATTTTTCCCTTTATCTATAGCCTTACATTGAGATGTTTCTTGAGATATGTCTATAAATTAATATGCTGCCAGGCTGCTACCATCATTATTTTTCATTTTAAGTGACAGTGGCATGAGGAATGACTCAAGTGCAACAAATTCATGATCACCTTTAATATTAAAGGGGCAGAGCTTTTATAATTATATGGAGGAGGTTTACAGGAAAGGGTAATCTTGCACAAAAATCTCAGCAAATTATGGCAGACGGTAAGAAATGGTATTCATTTCATGTATAATTTTCTAAATTTACTGCACAGTAATAATGCAATAATGGTAGGTGCAATTTTACAGAGGAACATTTTCATAAAACAAATGCACTAGAATGTTCTATATGTTAATTCATCAGAAAAACATTATTTTTAAAAATATTGCTATTTAATTCATTTAACAAGAAACAATTTGGGCATATGTTCACCAAGGGTAGTACAGTAAAACATTACATCCTGATGAAGATTCATGTAAAAATATGCAAAATGGGGGAAATACTCACCTACAGCATTTTTAAACAGAACGTAAGACATGGTGACATGAACACCATGCTCCTCACTTAGAGTATTTATTTTACCACACCACAATTAATTAAAGCTTGTTAAATTAATGCTACATTACATAATACATATATTCAATATATTGGTATCATATTCTTGCAGTAACTGGAGATTATCAGGATTAAATACAATGATTTATTGATGTGTTAAAATAGCAGACAAAAAATTTAATGAAGCTCCATGAAATATTCAAAAATTGGTGCACATTTTATTTTTCAGCCTTAAATGGATTTTCCCCAATACAGGATTTGAACCAAATGAGAAAACTAGCTGAAAGCCGATAATAATAATAATATTTCAGTATGTAATTTAAGAATGTAGAAACAGAAGCAGGAGAAGACCATTCATTCAGCTCCTTATCTGTTTGCATTGCAATAGGATTATGACTGACATTTTTTTCAGTTTTACTTTTCTGCACTGTTCCTTTACCTCTATCAGTCTCTGGTTAAATGATTAAACCTGGACACCCCTATTAGTTTGAGCATTGCAAGGATTTGTGCCTATTGAGTGAATCACTCCTGAATTTCTGATCCAGAAAGTGCTGGAGGAACTCAGCAAGGTCAGGCTGCATCAAGGGAGGGGAATAAGCAGTCAACATTTTGGTCCAAGATTCTTCCTGTAATATCAACTATATTATAAATATTTCCATCTCTATTCTGACATGAACTACATAGTAATGTGATTCTAAAAGTGTCCTGGCTTGGCTTCCTTTGGATATTAAATGTTGATTTCTGTAGTTAAAAAGTATCTAGTGCTTTCCCAGCGTATACGATGAATAAACTCTTCTTGGGCTTCCAGCCAGGTATAGATATTGATTTTAACTGACAAACTCTGGCATCTTCATCAGGGATGATACCAGGCATGCCTAGTCCAGTGGTATATATACCTCCATCATCCACCCTTCCTGATTGGTTAATCCTCATCCAATCAGGGTTCCACTGTCCCATCTCATTTACAATTGAATTCCAGTTTTTACTTCAAGCAAGACCTTCATTTTTGTTAAAATTCTTTACAATACAATGGATTCTGATTAACTGGGACACATCAGGAGCAGTATATTTGGCTCAATTAGAAGGACTTTCCCAATTAGCTGAAGTTTCATGAAAATAGTTAAAAGGTATTAAAGGGACAAGCTGTCATTTAACTGGGTACAATTTATGTATTTAAACAAAATACAGAACACATTAGAGTACTACTAATACCTCTGCAGTACTATAAAATGTGTACTAGTTCCTAATAGTTATCAACCGAAGAATTCATCTGCCATGTTATTTTGATTGACTGTAAATGAACAAGATCAGTGCAGACATCTAGAGAAAAAGAATTTTAACAAAGATGAAGATCTCGCTCTAAGTAAGAATAGGAATTTGATTATAAAAATGGTGGGACAGCGTAAATCTGATTGGATGAGGACTAACCAGTCAAGTGGGACGGGTGACAGGTGGTATCTATACCATCAGACTAGACATGCCTAGGCATCAGCCCTGATGAAGATGGTAGAGTTTGTCATTGAAACATCAGTTAAAATCAATACCTGTACCTGACTGGAAGACCAAGAAGAGTTTGTACATCTCCATAGTTTATCACAGTTAATTCTTCATTGTTTTTTTACTGAGGTGGATGTAGAGGAATGCCTTGCAAAAAGCACTTTGTACACAATACGTCTTCACATATTATACACTGCACCTCACAGAAACCACCCCCCCCCCACCTCTTTCAACAGTTTCAACTGTTCTGCGTTTACCATCTCCCTCTTTTGCATGAAAATGATAGGCTGTGAAAGAACATACGTCTGCGTCTTGCCACAACAATTTAAGTCAGTACTAACTCCAAGTACCTAATATACTACTCTTCAGGTTTTCTGAAATATTAACAGTTGTATGCCATCAAATACTAATCAAACCACACTCCACGGAAATCAATCAATAACTAGCATATAACAGACCTTGTATTCTTTCCTGCTGCTGTAAGTTTCATAATATGCTGTGAAGGTCAACTCTACATTGTCATTAAATTAGTATTGCTCAATGGTTGTCAAATCAGTCTAGGTAGCCACACCTGGGAGTCTGAATCTCAAAAGCAAGAAGCCAGTCAAGTCAGCTCATACTACAAACATGGAAAATCAGATGTAGATCATGACTCAAAGTATACAAAGAATAGATTCTGTAACATTGAATTTTGTGACAAGCACACCATAAGTAAAAATTGATAACAATACTCTTCCCCATAGATCCTTCACACAAGTTCACCTTTATCAAGGGATAGCTCAAATTTTAGAATTAAACATCACAGCAGATGGAAATAGCAAGCCAGCAATGTGTTGGTGAAGAAGGCTCTTGGCATGCTGATCTTCATCAGTCAGGTCATTGAGTTAGGAATGTAATGTTGTAGTAATAATAGTTAGGATGTAATATTGCAATTGTAGAAGATGTTGGTGAGTTTGTCTTTTGAATACTTTTGATCACCCTGCTAAGGGAAAGATGTCATTAACCTTGAAAACGTGCAGAAGTGATCTACAAGGATGTTGCTGGGACTCGGGGAAGTGAGTACAGTGAGAGGTTGAGTAGGTTAGCACTTATTCACTGGCATGCAAGAGAATGAGGATTGATTTTATAGAGGTGCATAAAATCATAAGGGACGTAGACAGGGTGAATACACAGTCTTTTCCCTATGGTTGGAGAATAAAGAACCAGAGTATATAGGTTTAAGGTGAGGTGAAGAGATTTACTAAGATCCTGAGGGGCAACTTTTTCCACCCCTAAGGATGGTTAATATATGGAATGAGCTGCCAGAGAAATTGAGATGGGTACGTTAACAATATTTAAGAGACTTGGACAGGTAGATGGGTAGGAAAGGTTTAGATGAACATGGGCAAACACGTGGCAAATAGGATTAACTTGGATAGGAATCTTGGTTGGCATGGACCAGTTGGGCCAAAGGCCCTGTTTCCATTCTGAATGACTTTATGATTCTTATGAGGTTATGTGAATGTTGATCAAGGAAGCCTCTCCTGGAATGAACACCGCTTCAGAGAAATAAGGATGCAGTTTGATGGTGAACACAATGGGACCAAAACCAGTGTCCCCAAATTAAATAAGGCAATTAAAATACTATGAAAGCCGTGTCGTCTAAAGTGGACTGGACAAATAGGATAATATGAACAACAGCAGATATTTCAGTAACTAATTTATAATGCTCTCATGAAGTGAGAAGAAAACTAGGTTGCTTTTGAGTGTTAGGGAAAAGGAGTCACTTAAGGTTTTATAATCAGGATTCAAGTTTATTTGTCACATGTACATTGAAATAGTGAAATACGTTGTTAGCGTTAACAACCAACACACCTGAGGGTGTGCTGGGGGCAGCCTGCGAGTGTCACTACAACTTCCTGTGCCATCATAGCATTCCCACAATGCTCAGCAGAACAACATGGAACACAACAACAGAAAAAAAGATGCCCAATTCCTCCCTTCCCACCCATGCACATGCATAGTTCTTCTCAGCCCAGGCTTCCAGCTCCAGTCTCCAAGCCTGCAGACATTGGGCTTTGACCTCCCTAGTGGATAAAATAATAGCTAGAAAATTGTTAGTACATCAAGCAGTATCTGTGAAGGGAAAAATATTTAGCACTCTAGGTGAACTGTAAGAGTTCCGTGTTCTTCAGATTTGGGATTTATACATGATTACTTTAGGAGTACAATGAAAAATGAGTTGGTTCAGTGGGACCAACAGCCATCTCTCCCTTGATATTATATTTTCTTATGTTATTGTGCTCCTGTTACCTGAAAGTTCATTTATGTTCTCAGCTGTAACAATAACATGTGTTGGATGAAATCCCTTTCCACACATTCTTGGCAATAAATAGTTACATTACAATGGAAGCCATCCAGTGCAGAATTTCGAGCATAGCGAAGCACATAAATACAGATGTAGACAAGACTTTAAATGATGAGTGGAGAGGGTTATGGTGATGGAAACTTTAAACAATCAAAGGGAACAAGAGAGCAGTGGCACAAGCTGGTAAAGGAGGGAATGAAAATCACAGCACAACAGAAAGGGGCAGAAGATATAAGGAAAACTAAGCAACCAAGTACATAAAAGTTTAGAGCTTGAAGATCTTTATCTGAATTCACAAAAATTTATAAGAAGATAGATGAACTGATGGCACAAATTGCAACAATGACTTTCATTTAATGCCTATTACAGAGCTGCTGTTGCAGGGTAACCACAACCAAGGAACTCAACACTCTAGGATATTGAATGTTCCAAATAAAAGTAAATAGAGAAAGGAGGAGTGATAATGTTGTTAATCAAGGAAGGTATCAATGCATACTGATTAGTAACATAGTGATGTAGAATCAATTTAATTAGATAAATTACATAGTAAGTGAAAGAGGAAATGGGTGATAGTAGTCCTCCAAAATGTTGCCTCTCAATAGGGCAAACCATGAATGGGGAAATAGCAAAGGAATGTAAGAATAGAACTGCAATTATTATAAGTTATTTTAATTTGCATATTGATTGAACTAATTGAACTGGTAAGGGCACCATTGCAGAGGAATTTATGGAATACATTAGGGATTGTTCCTTGGAATAATATGTTGCGGAGTTCACCTAGGAACTGGCTATCTTAGATTCGGTCGTGTGGAATGAGGAAGAATTTTTAAGAAATATTGCAGGTAAAGATCTCCTAGGAAGTTATGAACATCACTTCACAGAAGCAAGGATACAGTTTGATGGTAAACACATTGGGACCAAGACCAGTGTCCTCACCTTAAATAATGGCAATTACAATACTACGAAGGCAGAGTTACCTAAAGAGGACTGGGCAAATAGGGGATAAAAATTACTTGATATATGAACAACAGCAGATATTTCAGCAACTAATTCATAATGCTCAGCAGAAATTTATCCTTCATGAAAACCACAGTTTCACTACCCTCTGGCTAGGGCAATTCCTCCTCATCTCTGTTATAAAGGGATGTCCTTCTACTCTGATGCCAAGCCTTCTGGTCCTAGACTCTCCCACTATTGGAAACATCTTCTCCACATCCACTCTATATAGGTCTTTAAATATTTGATAGATTTCAGTGATATTCCCCCTCATTCTAAAGTCCAGTGAGTATAGTCCCAGAGCCATCAAGTGCTCTTTATTTGCTAACCCTTTCATTTCCAGATAGCAAGGGCTTCTATGGATTTATAAAAAGGCAGAGGATAGCAGAGTAAGTGTGGAAACACAGAGGGGGTGGGGGTGATGGTGAGATTGTGGAATTAATAATGGGAAACAAGGAAATAACAGATAGGCTAAGCTAATATATCAGGAAGAGTCTCAACCTAAAATCATGGTTCTTTATTCCTCTCCTTAGATGCTGCTTGACCTGCTGAGTTCCTCCTTTTGAGTATTTTACTCTGGATTTCCAGCATCTGTAGAATATCTTGTGTTTATTCAAAACTAATACATTGCATTAAGATTCCCGCTGAAGAACACTGCAAATACCCCAAAGTTTACAAAGGAACTAGTTTCAAATAACATGGGAGAACTTGCAAAAGTCTCTGTCATAAGGGCAAAAGAAAAACCCCAACTGGAAAACCAATGGAATTGAAGTGACCTGCACCTGAGAATTTTAGTGTGCGTGGTTGCAGAGATAGTGGAACCATTTTCTTTTTTTTTGTAATTTTTTTTATTGAAGTTCATCAAACAAACATTTCCATAAGATGTATTTGAGACATTGTACATATATATCATATAATCATATATATCACAAAATCTCCATAAAGCATTTATCTGGGGTATACACTTATAGAAAAGAGTGGAAAGAAAAAACAAGCAAAAGGAAAGAACTATGTACAAGTAGGGAGTGATCTTTTTTTTCACAACAGATTCATTGATTTGTGAGAATAAAATCAGGCCTATGAGGCATTATGTAGTTAAACCATTTTTCCCAGTATGAATCAAATTGTTCCAGTTTATGATTAACAGATGCTGTTATCTTCTACATTTTGTAAACGTCCATTGTAATTTCCATCCATATATTTAAAGTTGGGCTCTCCTGTGATAACCATTTCCTAGTAAGAGTTTTTTTGCCAGCCACCAACAGTATATTCATTAAATATTTATCCCTTTTCAACCATTCTTGAGGTATATCTCCAAAATATATGGTCTTACTCTCCAAGGGTATTTCACATTTAAAGATGTCTTGTAAGGCATTGCGTATCCCCCTCCAATAGTTTTTGATAACAGGGCAGTCCTAAAAAATATGATAATGATTTGCATTTTGATTTCCACAATTTCTCCAGCAAACAGTCTCAGTTCAAGGATTGAGTCTATTAAAATGAATATACTGCCCAGACTGTTTTATCTCTTTCAGACCCTACCAATAGAGATTAATCAAAATCAATTCAATGAATGGAACATGATGCTATCAAGGTATATTTTGCAGGGTAAAAGGCCTAGCGTTCATCTTAAAACTTTGCAATTAGCAAAGGAAAAGGGGGGATGGGGCTTGCCTTCTCTTAGAGATTATTATTTTGCAGCACAGTTGAGAGCTGTGATATGTTGGTGCAACCCATCATATGACGCTCAATGGAAAATCATTGAGGAGCGGGTACTTTCCATCTCCATACAAGCAATTTTGGCTGATAACAACCTGAAAGGAACATAAATACTATTGATAACCCATGGGTGAAATTGACTCTTAAAATATGGAAAACTACTATAAAAGAATATAATCTAGAGGGAGATATTGCAATTCTTAAATAATGTGCATATGACTCTGATTTTACACCAAATAAATTGGATGCTAGATTTAAGGACTGGACAGCTAAAGGAATAACAGTTCTTTGTAACATAATGAAAGAAGGAACACTGTTCAGTTTTGAAATGCTTAAAGAGAAACACTTATTAGAAAAACTAGATTTTTATCGGTATTTACAGACACGACAATATGTTAATAAGACACTTAAAATTGTAACCAAGGCAAATACATGCTTGATAGAGCTCTTTAGAAAAGCATATAATTCAGATAATGGTAGTAGAATCATTTCAAGCATGTATAAGGGGTTGTCAAATCTTAAAACACATTTGACTTCATACATTAAAACAAAATGGGAGAAGGAAGGAGGGATAATTATATCTGAGGAAGAATGGACAACAATATGGAGATATCAATGGAAGTGTACCAATTCACAGAAATTGAGGGAGTTTGGATGGAAAAACTTGATAAGATATTTTATTACACCCTCTCAGAAATCCCATTATGATGAGTGGAACCATTTTCAAGTTTTTTAAAACTTACTGGGTTCTAATGGATTTGAAAAATGCAAATGTAACTTGTTGAAGAAGGGAGAGAGATGGAATTTGGGAAATTATAATCCTATTAATTAGGATGTTGGAGTCTATAATCAAGTAAGAAATAGCTAGACGTTAAAAAAAATCTTAGTGTAATCAAATCAAATCTACATGATTTTATGAAATTATATATGACATATTTGTTAGAGTTCTTTGAGGATGTAACATGCAGAGTCAATAGAAGGGAACCAGTCGATCTAGTGAATTGGGTTTCCAGAAGGCATCGAGAAGGTACGACATTAAAATCTGTGGAAATTATTGTCAATAACTGGTGATCACTGTTCTTTTCTGTGGGGAGGGGGTGGGGGATTCTGGGGTCTGTGAGTTTTCTTCCTTTTACTTTTTCATGTGTATTTCATGGCTATCTGGAGAAGACAAACATGAAAGTTGTATTGTACATGTATGCTTTGACAATAAAATGAACCTTGAAATTAAAGGCGTAAGATGAGAGCTCACAGTGTTGAGTGTGGTGTGTTAGCAGGGATTAATAATTGTTACCACATAGAAGGTGGAGTTGGAATGAATGGGTCTAATAACAGTAGGAAAGATATAACTAAGATCAGTTCTTGACTATAATTATTTACTATTTATTTTAGTGATCTTGAGTAGGAAGCAGAATATAAGGTACTCAAGGTTGCCAAATGGCATAAAACAGATGGGAGGGCATGTTGCAGTGAGGATATCTGGACAATGCAATGTGATATAAATAGGTTAGGTGAGTGGGTGAAGACTTGGCAGATGGATTTTCTTGTAGTAAATGTGAGGTTATGTACTTCAGTAGGAGAAATAAGAAGGAAGATTACAATCTAAATGGAGAAAATCTGAAAATGAGCAAATGACAGAAATATCTATAGACTATTGTGCATGGATCACAAAACATTACCAGACAGGTGCAGTAAGAAGGCAGGAAGGGTGGAGTTTAGAAACAGAGAGAGATTGTTCCAATTGTACAGGGTCCTGATAAGGATACATCTGGAGTACTGTGCAGAATTCATTTAAGAAATTATACTGGAGGCAGCTTAAAGAGGTTCACTTAAAACCCATCTTTATAAGTAATGGATAAGAGAGGTTTTGAGATACTTCCCTTAATCTTCTTTGTTATTCACATAAGGTTTACCTTTCTCATGGCACCTCTCTTTCTAATTAGAATTCAGAGTTGTGCAGCTTGGAAATCAGCTCATCTCAGTCATGGCGACTGTACTTCCCAGTGAGCTAGAAAGATAAACCATTTGCGACTAACAAAGGTGGTCGAGGAAAATATTAATTCAAAATCTAGGGTCTACAAAGCAACAAGGCCAGAGGACTGGGAAGCATCTGCATCCAGGTTTTAATACCTTTGTTGATGATTTCTAGCCAGTAAGATGGGTTCTGTGGATGACCACTATATTATTGAAAGTTTGTTCTTAGAGGCTTCTCCCATGGAGTCTATGGACATTGATAAAAGTCACTGGAATGTTCTTGCCATTAGACATCTGGGACCACAGATTTTCAGAGGCATAGCTCTACAGAGTTAAATTTTTTAAGCCTGTTCTTTTGAAGATTTAAATTAAATCAGCATTTTTTTGTTTCATTAAAAGGCTTAGATAGAGTGGCCTTGAAGAGAATGTTTCCAATAGTGGGAGTGGACCAAAGGGCACAGCCTCAGAATAGAAGGATGTCCCTTTAGAAAAGAGATAAGTAGGGATTTCTTTAGCTAGAGGATGATGAACCTGTGGAGGCCATGTCACTGGGATTTTTTTAAAGCGAAGTTTGATAGATCCATGATTATTAAAGGTGTCAAAGATTATGGGGAGAAGACAGGGGAAGGGGGTTGAGGGGGATAATAAATCGGCCATGATAGAATGGTGGAGCAGACTTGATTGGTCAAATGGCATAATTCTGCTCCTACGTCTTATGGCTTTACTATACATGGAGCAAATCCTCATTTAGTTTAAACCAATATATGAAAATACAGATTTAGCTTCCATCTCTTCCCTTTACAAATTCAATAATTAAATAAAGAATTATCTTTCCAGTGTTTCTCCCACTGTTTAAACATCTATACGGCAATCAATTCATGCCGTTAATATAAATTATTTAAGCCCAAATTCCAAACGGTGCTTATATTTTATTCATTACAGAGCACTACAAACTATCCATGTATAATATAGAAAATGTTACACAAATTACATTTGTAAAGTTCTTTTTAAAAGGGTATGGGTAACAAATTTTTACATGTCATTAGATTTTAGAGTAAATGAAAACCACTTTCATTTCAAAAATGACTTTTCTGTTTCCATTCTTTTTGGGGGATGAAATATTGATGATATTGCGAAAGTAAGAAAAAAGAATAGATGGATATGTGGCCACTTTATTAGATACACCTCTACACCTGCTCGTTAATGCAAATATCTAATCAGCCAATCATGCGGCTGCAACTCAATGCGTAAAAGTATGCAGACATGGTTAAATGGTTCAATTGTTATTCAAATCAAACATCAGAATGGGGACGAAATGCGATCTAAGTAATTTTGACAGTGGAATGTTTGCTGTTGTCAGACATGGTGGTTTGAGTATCTCAGAAAGTGCTGATGCCTGATATTTTCACATACACCAGTCTCAAGAATTTACAGAGAATGGTGCAAAGGAAACACCTGTGCTCTGTGGGCAAAAGCGCCTTGTTAATGAGAGAGGTCAGAGGAGAATGGCCAGATTGGTGCAAACTGACAGGGAGGTGACAGATCTGATTGTAACCTTCGGCATTCCCTGCTACTTGTGGTAAAGCTTTTCTAGTTGCTTATCTAGTATCTATCTAACTCTGCCTTAAAAAAACATCCTAAAGGAGAGAATTCCAAAGACTCATGAACTATAAAAGAAGGCAACATTACCTCTTCACTATCTTCAATACACAACTCTATTTTAAACAGTGGCCTTTAATTTTAGATTCTCCCACAAGAAGAATCAATGTTTTCAAACTAACCTTATCATGTATTTATCTATAAGGCAGATTCCATGTTGATGCCATTTCCATGCTAAAATATACTGACCATTAGATGATACAAATTTCATCAAAAATAGAATAGAAAAGATATGCAATTAAAAAGATACCAGAAGTAAGGTGCATATGCAGTTGCCCTATAATCATTTTGATATTGACACTGCTGCAGCTTTTGATAAGCAACTTTTATCCTGATACTGATCTACAGAAAGGAATGGGCAAGATAAACGGGCAGGAAGATCCTTTATCTGAGTGAGCAAAATACACAAAATCTGATAACTCCATGTGTCTATAGGAGTACTTACACCTCTGGCTTACATTAAGGAAAGATTGATTTGATGATATATAACCTGCAAAATAATAAGGCTCTAGAACGTAACATACAAGTATAACTTCGGGGACTACCCTAAACCACTGGAGCAAACAAAATATCAAAGGCTGAACCATATCTATATTAACTTTTGTGTGGATGCAGTTGTCCCTGTTAGAACTGTTCGCTGCTATCCCAATAATAAGCCCTGGATCACTAGTCACATCAAAGGCCTCCTGAACCAGAAGAAGAGGGCCTTTAAAGATGGTGATCGGTTGGAGCTTAAAAGAGTTCAGAAGGAACTCAGAGTACAGATAAGGGGGGCAAAGGAGCAGTATAGGAGGAAGCTAGAACAAAAGCTGCAGAAAAAAAGCATGAAGGAGGTGTGGGATGGGATGAAGATCATCACCGGATGCGGTGCAAAGCGGGGGGCGAACATAAGTGGAGATGTGGAGAAAGCGAACCAGCTGAACAACTTCTTCAACAGGTTCGACAGCTCAATCTCATCCTCACCGCAGAAATCCACACCAGGCTTACTTCCCTCACAGGAAAATAGCCACTCACAGGAGACCTTGCCCACGCCCAGGATTACGGCTGCACAGGTGGAAGGTCAACTGAGGAAGATCTGTACCAGCAAGGCGGCTGGACCGGATGGAGTTTCCCCACGATTACTGAGGGCCTGTGCGACTGAGCTGGGAGAACCACTACAGCGCATCTTCAACATGAGCCTGGAGCAGAGAAGAGTACCCAGACAGTGGAAAACATCCTGTATTGTCCCGGTACCGAAGAAACCACAACCAAAGGAGTTGAATGACTTCAGACCTGTTGCCTTGACGTTGCACGTGATGAAGACCATGGAGCGGCTGATAATACAGAATCTGAGGCCACAAACCAGGCACGCCCAGGATCCTCTTCAGTTTGCGTATAAGGAGAAGGTGGGAGTGGAGGATGCTATCATGTATTTGTTGCACAAATCACTCTCTCACCTAGATGGGGTCAGTTGTGCTGTGAGGATTACATTCCTTGACTTCTCTAGTGCCTTTAACACCATCCAGCCCAAGATCTTAAGGCACAAACTAACGGAGATGGGAGTAGACTCTCACATGGTGGATTGGATAGTGGACTACTTGACAGATAGACCTCAGTATGTGCGGTTGGGAGACTGTAGGTCTGACACGGTGGTCAGCAGCACAGGAGCGCCGCAGGGAACCGTACTCTCTCCGGTCCTGTTCACCCTGTACACATCAGACTTCCAATATAACTCGGAGTCCTGCCATGTGCAGAAGTTCGCTGATGACACGGCCATAGTGGGGTGTGTCAGGAATGGACAGGAGGAGGAGTATAGGAAACTGATACAGGACTTTGTGATATGGTGCAACTCAAACTACCTGCGTCTCAATATCACCAAGACCAAGGAGATGGTGGTGGACTTTAGGAGATCTAGGCCTCATATGGAGCCAGTGATCATTAATGGAGAATGTGTGGAGCAGGTTAAGACCTACAAGTATCTGGGAGTACAGTTAGACGAGAAGCTAGACTGGACTGCCAACACAGATGCCTTGTGCAGGAAGGCACAGAGTCAACTGTACTTCCTTAGAAGGTTGGCGTCATTCAATGTCTGTAGTGAGATGCTGAAGATGTTCTATAGGTCAGTTGTGGAGAGCGCCCTCTTCTTTGTGGTGGCATGTTGGGGAGGAAGCATTAAGAAGAGGGACGCCTCACGTCTTAATAAGCTGGTAAGGAAGGCGGGCTCTGTCGTGGGCAAAGTACTGGAGAGTTTAACATCGGTAGCTGAGCGAAGGGCGCTGAGTAGGCTACGGTCAATTATGGATAACTCTGAACATCCTCTACATAGCACCATCCAGAGACAGAGAAGCAGTTTCAGCAACAGGTTACTATCGATGCAATGCTCCTCAGACAGGATGAAGAGGTCAATACTCCCCAATGCCATTAGGCTTTACAATTCTACCGCCAGGACTTAAGAACTTTTTAAAAGCTATTATTAATGCTTTGTGAGATAGTGATTTAGATGCATATCATATTTTTTACTGAGTTAAGTATTGTATGTAATTAGTTTTGCTACAACAAGTGTATGGGACATTGGAAAAAAGTTGAATTTCCCCATGGGGATGAATAAAGTATCTATCTATCTATCTATCTTTAAGAAGACAAATACCTATAATTTCCAAAGTAGTTAGCCTAATTGATAATTTTGCCAAAAGCAAAATAAGCTTTGGGAGCTTACTAGGGCTATGATCTTCTCTGTGGATCATTAACTTATCATGTTGGAGAGGTTTGTGAGTTCCTGAGATCTGAAGTGCAGTGCCATCTGGAGCTTAGCCACCTGGTGCTTAGCTCTTGGTGTGATCACACATTGTGGTAAGGTTGAGGGGGAGTTTCCAGACAAAGAGCAGTCCAATCAAGACCTAAGTGATTGAGCTGGCAGAAGATGACGACACATCACAATGGAAGTGAAGGTGGAGGAAGGCTGCAGCAGTGAAGGGTTCCCAGTCGTCTTGCATTCCATGCCATTGGATCCTGATCCCGATCTTTCAAGAACTGTATGGTGGCTGCCCGAACAACATTAAACAAAGTCATGCATGGGCATTCTCCATTAAAGGAATCCATCATAATATCCCAGATTAACTCTTGTGACGATCAGTGAATGGCAAAGGGTAGTGAGGTTTGGAAACCCCTCTGAATAGTGGATCATGGATCGGCCTCTACAGTCACCTGAAGACCCAACAATTGAGAACAACATACTTGACTTAAACAATCACATTTCTATTAAGACTATGAAACCACCCTAAATACTATATATATATATATATATATATATATATCTTGACAGGCAGGCAGTAGACACAAATAATCAAAAGAAAAATAAACATTGTCATTCACAGAATCCTTATTAAAGCAAAAAAACTGGAGGAAGATTAAGGACCACTATACTTTAAGGCCCCCTGCTTCAACTTGACTGAACTCAGAATACTGGTAGCTGGGTGACTGTCAGGAGAGGGAAAGGTAATAGGCAGCCAGTACAGCACCCTTTTGGCTGTTCCTGTCAATTACAAATATGCCACTTTAGATACTATAGGGAGGTTCAATCTACCAGTGGAAAGCTGCAGCAATCAGATCTCTGATACTGAGACTGGCTTAGTGGCTCAGAAGGGAATGGGGGAGAAGACAAGAATGGTGGTGATGGGGGTTTAATAGTTAGGGGAACAGACAAGAGATTCTATGGACGTGAAAGAGGCTTTCAGCTGATATGTTGCCTCCCAGGTGCAAAGATCAGGGATGTCTCAGATCAGGTCAACAACATTCTTAGGATGGAGGGTGAGCAGCCAGATGTTGTAGTACAAATTGGTACCAATGGTATAACTAGGAAAAGGGATGAGATCCCGAAAAGTAACTCCATAGTGTCACAAGGGCAGGAATGGCTGCTGGGTGTTCCAGGGGTTAGATATTTCAAAAAGGTCACAGAGGGAGGTAAAAGAGGTGTGGAAGTGGTACAGCTGCAGAAAGGGAGGATGTCATAGAGAGATCGTCTACTATGGGTGGAAGTCAGAAACAGGAAGGGAGCAAATACTCTACCTCTGGGGAGTATTCGATAGACCCCACAATAGCAACAGAAACACTGAGAAAGAGCTTCGAGGAACATACTTTTTAAAGATGCAAAAATAAAAGCATTATGGTCATGGGTGAGTTCATCTTCCCTAATATTAATTGGTGCCTCCTTAGTGCCAATTATTTAGATAGGAAAAATTTGTTGGGTGTGTCCAGGAAGGATTCCTGATACAATATGTGGTAGGTCTCTTATGACTAGAAGAGAGACCATTCCGCATGTGGTACTTGGTGATGAACATGGTTAAGTGACAGATTCCTCTTTGGTTGAGCACTTCAGAGATAGTGACCACAATTCCTTGACCTTTAGCATTGCCTTGGACAGGGATGGGAGCATATAGCATGGGAAAGTGGACAGGGTTAAGTATGATACTGTGAGGTAGGAACTTGTGGGCATAAATTGGGAACAGATAGACTTAGGGAAATGTACAATGGAAACATGGATGTTGTTTAGGGAACACTTGCATGGGGTTCTGGTTCTGTTCCATTGAGACAGGGAAGGGATAGTAGGGTGCAGAAACCTTGATTGATGAGAAGTAGGGCATCTAATCATGAGAAAGAAGGAAGAACACTTAAAGTTTAGGAAGCAAGGATCAGACAGGGCTCTTGAGAGTTATAAGGAAATCAGGAAGGAGTTTCAGAGAAGACTTTGAAGGGAACTTGAGAAGAATTTGATGAGTCGGTTTAAGGAAAACCCCAAAGTGTTCTACATGTACGTGAAGAACAGAAGGATGACTAGAGTTAGGGTAGGACCGATCAGGTATAGAAAAAGAAACATCTGCCTAGAGTCAGCGGAGATAGTGGATATGCTTATTGAATACTTTGCTTCAGTATTCACCATTGAGAGGGATCTTGATGAATGTGAGATCAGTGTAGAACAGGCTAATATAATGAATAGGTCAAAGTTTAATAAGATGATGTGCTGGAGTTGGAACTTTTGAAAAACATTAGGATAGGTAACTCCCCAAGCTGGACAGAGTAGACCTTAGATTATTTTGGGAAGTGAGCGAAGAGATTGCTGCTTCTTTGGTGATGATCTTTGCATCCTCTCTGGTCTCATGAATAGTACCAGATGATTGAAGGCTGGAATGATGGGTGAGATATTGAGTTTGATAAAAGAATGCCTAACTAAGAGAAAACAGTCAGGGTAAAGGGGTCACTTTTTAATATTGTAAATCAGTAACTAATGAATGTTTGGGCCACAACTACTTATAATTTATATAGATGAAAGATGGAGGGACAAAATGAACGGATGCTTATACAAAAATGGGCTGATGAGCAAGTGGGGAGAGAGGGAAATTAACACCTTACAAAAGGACAAAGGTAGATTAACCAAGTGGGTAAGAAATTACCAAATGGAGTACAATATAGGAACAAGCAAGTTTGTCCACTCTAGAAGGAAATGAAAATGAATATTTAAATTGAGTAAGAATAGAAAATGTTATGGTACCAAGGATTGGGATGGGAAAGAGAATGAGTGGTGCTGGTTGTGGGCCATGTACACACAAATCTCATAGGCTCAAGTAGTTAAGAAGACTAATATATTCATGTCGAGCACTGACAATTATTTACAAACAAACTAAAGGTTATTCACAAAAGCAGGTTAGTGTTGTTGAGGCCAAGACTGGATCATCAATGACCTTACTGAGCTGCAGAGTAGATTCAAGGAGCCAATTAGTCTACACTTGCATACATTTCTTATGTCCTTAAATTTTTAAAGGAAGTACATCACAAACAAAAGCAGTGTTTGAATATATAAAGCTCAAGTGGTCATGAAGCAATGTTCAACAAAATAATACTTAGAAAAATGCATTAAAATAACCTTTCAACACGCAAGTATTTGAGTGGTATTTCAGAAAGCTGAATAGAGCACTAAGGCCAACTAGTCCATGCTGAACTATTATTCTACCTAGTCCCATCATCCTGCACTTGAACCATAGTTCTCCATACTACTCCATTCCATGTTCTTATCAACACCTCTCTTAAATGTTAATATCAAACCCGGCATGCACCATTTCCACTGACCGCTCATTCCACACTCTCACCACCCTCTGAGTGAAGAAGTTGAAGAAGTTCCCCATCAGGTTCCCCGTAAACATTTAACCTTTTACCCTTAACCCATTACCTCTAGTTCTAGTCTCACCCAACCTCAGTGGAAAAAGCTGGTTTGCATTTACCCTCCTGATAATTTTGTATACTTTTGTCCAGTTCTCTCATTCTCTTATACTCCAGGGAGTAAAGTCCTAACCTATTTGAGCTTTCCCTAAAGTTCAGGTCCTCAAGTCCTGGCAACGTCCTTGTAAATTTTCTCTCTACACTTTCAATCTTATTGTTCAAACTGAAGAGCTTACATTAAAGGGTTCTACTTAGTAAAGCTTGTGGACTTCGATGATTCTAAATGCTATATCACGGGCTTTCTTCTTGAATTTGTGCATAATTTTTTCTATCACTGTGAGAGTTTGAGAAATGAAAGTAGCATATATTTCTTGCTTACTTCTGCACTTACACAATTACCTGATACATCACATGCCAAACTCAGCACCGGTTGTTTCATAATGAGCAAGAAGAACTTTGCTTGCCAAGCTTTCCTTGCAACCATACTATGCATTTCGTTGATTCTTAATACATTTCTCATCCACTCTTGACAAATGATATTTACGAGCTCAGTGACAAGATCTGGAAAGAATTTCACATAGCAGTGCACCATCTCTAGCAACAACATTATCTTCCAGACTTTGGCATACTGCTGATGGTCTCTGAATTTTTCATAGGGAATTGACACCAACCTTCAAAGCAACGAGGGTCATTTCTTCTTCATCTTCTTAATCTCATCACCTCTGCTGGGGCATAGGTCACCAACAACAGCTCACCAGAGTTCTCTGTCCTGGGCCAGTCTTTCATCCTTTCAAGGTGTGGCCTATCATAGATCTTTTCTCTCCCAGGGATGAGGGCTTTGGAGCCTCTATTGGTGTTTCTGTAGCACTGGGTTTTTGTGAGATGGGGTGGCTAGCCCCACGCTCAATCCTCATCCTTTCACAGCCGGTCTGGGGACTGTCCATGGCAGAGTTGGATCATTTCCCATCACAAAAATACACATTTACTTTTCTTTGTCTTCATATCGTACTTCTGTAATCTGCTTATATCCTCAAAAATAAAAAAAGTTTTCTTTTTCTGTGTTATGGCAAGCATCATATGACCTTGGTTATATCAAAACTGATCCACTTCTTACAAACTTTAACCCATTGTGACCTGTCAAAATGCTGGTTTGGTGGGATAATTGGAGATACAGTGCATGTACTTGATGGTCCAGGACTGAATTTAGTTGTTTTTTGGTGATCATTTGTGTATTCTCTATTGACTCTGTTTATACCTCTTGTTGCCTCAGTAAAGCAGCCAACATAATCAAAGACCCTACCTACCCCAGACACACTCTCATCTCCCCACTCCCATGGGGCAGAACATACAAGAGCCTGAAAGCACATACCAGCAGACTCAAGCACAGCTTCTATCCCACTGTTAGCAGACTCTTGAACAGACCTTTTGTCCGATAAGATGGACTCCTGGCCTCACAATCTGGTTCATAATCATCTTACAATTTATTGCTTACCTGCACTGCAGCCTTTTGGTAGTTTTCATACTTTATTCTACATAGTTATCGTTTAACCTTACTCTAGCTCAATGTACTGCGTAATTATTTGATCTGTCTAAACAGTATGTACGTCAAGCTTTTCACTGTATCTTGGTACTTATGACGATACCTATAATCACATTTGGGCACCACAGTAGTGCAGCAGTTAGCACGACATTATTATAACTCGGGGTGTTGTGGACTTCAGAGTTTAATTTCAGCATTTTTCTGTAAGGAGTCCACATGTATGTCCTCCACATGGAATGTATGGGTTTTCACCAGGTGCTCCGGTTTCCTTTCACAGTCCAAAGGTGAACCAGTCATTATAAATTGTCCCGTGAATAGGTTAGGGTTAAATGGGATTGTGAGGTTGCTGTGGTGGTGTGGCTTGGAGAGCTGGAGACGTCTATTCTGCACTGTATCGCTAAATAAATAAAACAGTACCAATACTAATAAGGGATAGGTCCAGTTATGGGAACTACTTATAAATCTTGTGAAGTGGTTAGTAGATACAGTTCATCACCTGAAGTTTTAATGTGTGAATTTGAAGTCTTCACACACAAAAATAATTATGTTGCCTGAGAAACAATGGCTACTGGCTATTGGCAAGGCCCTTTTATCCTGGTCAGTTTTAACAAGCAGACCATTTTGTTCAATCAAATTCAATTCCTTTTCACAAACAAGAGAAAGTCTGCAGATGGTGGAAATCCAAGAAGCACACACAAAATGCTCGAGGAAGTCAGCAGGCCAGGCAGCATCTATGGAAAAGAGTATAGACGATGTCATAGGAAGTCATTCCTACCTGTGGCCATCAAACTTTACAACTCCTCCCTCGGAGTGTCAGACACCCTGTGCCAATAGGCTGGTCCTGGACATTTCCACTTGGCATGATTAACTTATTATTTAATTATTTATGGTTTTATATTGCTATATTCACTATTCTTGGTAGGTGCGGCTGTAACGAAACCCAGTTTCCCTTGGGATCAATAAAGTATGTCTGTCTGTCTGTTTCAGGCCGAGACGTTGACTGTGCTCTTTTCCATAGATGTTGCCTGCCCTGCTCAATTAATTTTCAACTTGACACTCTATAGGACTGTTCAGGGGTTGAATTGGTCTGTCTTTGCATCTGGCATGATGCAAATGTGTTTCCTCTTGCCTGTGTTTAATCTTTTCAACACTCTGCTGAGTTGAAGCTCCGAGGTGTCAATGCTGAAAACATCCTTCCAATTTATCTTGAGAAGTTTCTGTTATGTTTTTTCCATTCATATTGGTTTGGTTTCATAGTATGTTACAAAGATGGGCAAATGTTCCCCTTCAGGTTTGCTCTAATGTCTTGAAAACCACACAAGAGCAAATTTTCAAATTAATGACACAATGCTGATAGTTACTTTTAAAATCAGAATTGGAATTGGAATTAGGTTTATTATCACTGGTATGTGATGTGAAATTTGTTAACTTAGCAACAGCAGTTCAATGCAATACATAATCAAGAAGGGAAGAAAATAAATAAAATAAAAATAATAATAAATAAGTAAATCAATCACTGTATTGAATAGATATTGAATAGATTAAAAAGTGCAAAAAACAGAAATGTTGTATATTTTAAAAAGTGAGGTAGTGTCCAAGGATTCAATGTCCATTTAGGAATTGGATGGCAGAGGGGAAGAAGCTGTTCCTGAATCGCTGAGTGTGTGCCTTCAGGCTTCTGTACCTCCTACCTGATGGTAACAGTGAGAAAAGGGCATGCCCTGGGTGTTGGGGGTTCTTAATAATGGACGCTGCCTTTCTGAGACACCGCTCCCCGAAGATATCCTGGGTACTTTGTAGGCTAGTACCCAAGATGGAGCTGACCAGATTTACAACCCTCTGCGGCTTCTTTCAGTCCTGAGCAGTAGCCACCCCATACTACATAGTGATGCAGCCTGTCAGAATGCTCTCCACGGTACAACTATTGAAGTTTTTGAGTGTATTTATTGACATGTCAAATCTCTTCAAACTTCTAATGAAGTATAGCCACTGTCTTGCCTTCTTTATAACTACAGCAGTATGTTGGGACCAGGTTAGATCCTCAGAGATCTTGACACCCACAAACTTGAAATTGTGCACTCTCCCCACTTCTGATCTCTCTTTGAGGATTGGTATGTGTTCCTTCATCTTGCCCTTCCTGAAGTCCACAATCAGCTCTTTCATCTTACTGATGTTGAGTGCCAGGTCGTTGCTGTGGCACCACTCCACTAGTTGGCATATGTACGCACTCTTATCACCACCTGAGATTCTACCAACAATGGTTGCATCATCAGCAGATTTATAGATGGTATTTGAGCTATGCCTAGCCCCACAGTCATGTGTATGTAGAGAGTAGAGCAGTGACACACTCCTGAGGTGCGCCTGTATTGATCGTTATTGAGGAGGATACGTTATCACCAATCTGCATAGATAGTGGTCTTCCAGTTAGGAAGTCGAGGATCCAATTGCAGAGAGAGGCACAGAGGCCCCGGTTCTGCATAGTGGGAATGATGGTTTTAAATACTGAGCTGTAGTCAATGAACAGCATCCTGACATAACTGTTTGTGTTGTCCAGGTAGTCTAAAGCCATGTGGAGAGCCATTGAGATTGTGTCTGCCATTGACCTATTGTGGCAATAGAGCCTTACCAGGTACTCCATCGGGAACTTATGCCTTGCGAGGGTTCACTCTCTTTAAAGACAGCTTAACATCAGCCTCTGAGATGGAGATCACAGGGTTATTAGGTGCAGCATGGATCTTCACAGCTCTATTTGTGTTCTCCCTTTCAAAGTGGGCATGGAAGGCGTTGAATTCATCTGGTAGTGAAGCATCGCTGCCATTCATGCTATTGGGTTTCGCTTTGTAGGAAGTAATGTTTTGCAGACCCTGCCAGAGTTACCATGCATCCGATGTTGCCTCTAAACTCATTTGAAATTGTCTCTTCGCCCTTGAAATAATCCTCAAATCATACCTGGTTTTCTGGTGAAGGCCTGGGTCGCCAGACTTGAATGAAATACATCAGATTTAAACTGCTCTAATGTGCTTCGAGAATAAAGGCAGAATTTCTGGAACATGTACTGAAGAAAGAAGCTTGAACATCTTGCAGTGATGAGAAAAATTGATGATAGAAAAAGTGCATGATATGCATTACATCAAAGGATGGACAGGCACATGTTTTGAAGAGCTTATTAGAACTTCTCAGATTAAAGACAATTGAAAGACCATTATTGCCACCTCATTTTGCTTTGATATTGTCCAACATTTGCTTCCATACGTTAGTGTAGAAAAAATGTCACACTGCAACATTCTGAGTTGTGCATTCATAGAAATTATGATATTCATCATAAAGATCATGTTGGTGTTTACCTTTGGTATTTGATTGAACTGGCTCAGGTAATTATTTCCACCAATTACCAAATATACTGGTTTTAATCTCCTTTCTTCAAAATTCTGTTACTTTTAACATCGTCAGATAGCTGCTGTACAATCCTAGCGTACCCTTGTCTGAATGAACATCCAACTGGGAAGTTTTCCTTTACATTGTGATTTTGAATTGACATTAAAATTGTCATTTCTCTGAACCTTGGAACTACAGGCTGTCAAAATGTGACACTACTTTTGGCAAATTATGAAATGAAGAAAGTACAGTGAATGATGGCCAGTACAAAGTTAGTAACTGATTGAAATTTTCCATTGAGTTCTCTTTCATAGCCTTAGGTTATCACTACCCAGTTAAGGATATAGTTAGACCTGTGGTTTGTGGTGGTGAAATCCTCCACATTTGTCAATGCTACTTCCATTGACACAGCAATTTGGAAATACTGGTCTGAATGTCACGTTTTGGAAACTGAACAACTTTGAATGAGATTGCTTGTCTACCAATCCACACAAAAACCCTGAGGCATAATCTAAAACACACTGAAAGTGCAATGCAAGGATAAGTTATTTAATGAAAAAATGTGCAGTCTAATCATCTCAACTTACTTTTTGTCCCAAGCTTACAGCATTCATCCATTTCTAATGACTTCATATTGAAGTAATCTTCCAGTTTCCACACAACATCTTGAAACAAGACTCATTTGGAGCTACATGACAGCAATGCATATAATTCTGGGTCAGTCTCTCTCCGAGGCATTGCTTTTTCACGCTTGCATATCATAGTATTTTGAGTTCTCCTAATATCACATTTTATTTTATCTCCATATTATGGTTAGCTTCAAAGAATATCAATTTCTATCTCTAAGGATAGCCATTTATTACTCATCTTTCCAAAAAGCTTAGATCTTGATAAATATTTTAAAACATTTATTTCAAACACAAGAAAATCTGCAAATGCTGGAAATCCAAGCAACACACATACAAGATGCTGGAGGAACTCAGCAGGCCGGACAGCATCTATGGAAAAGAGCAAACAGCCAACATTTCAGGCCGAGAACCTTCATCAGGACCCTATCACTCAATACTGTCTAACGGAGTCTTCATGCTGCTGCAACAGACCACATATCTGCAAAATTGTAACATGGTTGCTGAGTAGCTGTGTCTCAAGACTTGCCTATTCAATATGACTGCAGTTTGGCCACACACGCACACACACATAATTCAATATACACGCATTGAATAGTATGCCCATATAAATTGATACATCAAAGGTTGTACAGTTATAAAATTAGATTGCATGGAAACAAGCCCTTCAGCCCAACATGTTCATACTAACCAACATACCTACCTGAGCTACATTTATTTGCCTGTGTTTTGCTTATATCCCACTAAACTTTCCTACCCATGTACCTGTGCAAATGGCTTTTAAATGATGTAATTTTACCACTTCCTCTGGCATCTCATTCCACCCTGTGTAAAAAAGTTGCTCTTCAGGTTTCCTGTAAATCTTTCCCTGTCTTACTTTAAATCCATGCCTTCTGTACTTATACTCACTTATTTTGGGTCAAAGACTATGACCATTCTCCTTATCTATGGCCTTCATGATTTTGAAGACCTCTCTAAAGTCACCCCCGAGTCTCCCATGGTCAAGGGAAAATGCACCATGCTATCCAGTCTCTCCTTAAGCCATCAAGTCATCTAGTCCTGGTAACATCTTTGACAATTTTATTTATTAAGCTGTACTGCGTGCATTATAAAAATCTGTTTTTGCATGGGCTGGAGTAGCACAGCAATGTCGTCGTTTTGAGCAATGACAATAAAGTTCTTTTCTATTCTTAATCTTTTCTACATCCATTCCAGCATTAATGTAATGATTTAATCTCAAGACTGTGAATATTTGTTACAAAGGCCTCAATATTAATATGAAGGCAGTTCCTGAGCAGTAGATGAAATTACATAGGTTGAATCCTGTGTTCCCAACACAATTAAATCAATTAATTTTGATTTTCAGATTTCACATCTACTGTCTGTAAGGCAGGCACACTATAAGCTTGCTTGATGTAATCCCTGTTGAATTTAAAGGGAAAAATCACTTCTAAGAAATGAAGATTTAATTTCAGTATCCACCACTCCATATTAATTCTAAACATTCTTGCAGGCAAGTCTAACATATTCACAAATGCAATAAGTGACAGTGTATCTATCCAAAGAGGGAATTGGAAATTTGAAAGGTAACTTATTTTGAGTATTCACAAGTTGAATCTTTAAAATGGCAGACAGAACACTTTATATTATCTGTAACAATGTTACATTGCTGAAAAGCAAACAATGCACATAACTCTCCTGTCATTTAGAATTACATGTGACTGCAAAGGGTTGTAGACTTAGCCAGCTTCATCATGGGCAAAATTATAACATCATTTGAGATGTTGTATAAGATGTCAGTGAGGCCTAATTTGGAGTATTGTGTGCAGTTTTGGTCACCTACCTACAGGAAAGATGTAAATAAGATTGAAAGAGTACAGAGAAAATTTCCAAGGATATTGCCAGGACTGGAGGACTTGTGTTATCAGAAAAGATTGAATAGGTTAGAACGTTACTCCCTAGAATGTAGAACATTAAGGGGAATGTTTCAAAACATTAAACTAATTCGAAGGAAGATGAAGGATTCTGAAACGTGTATCTAATATTATGTTTATTTAAAGCAAGGTGCAATCGTATCACATGGTAGCATGATGACATTTGCAATTCACGTATTTATACATATAACCTGTAATGAATTGTTTAAATGAACAAGAATTCTTGATCAACCAATATATTTCCAAGATTTCTCAAATATTAAGGAAATATTAAGTACATAACTCTCCTCCCTGCTTAGCTATAAAATCCAACCCAATATAGACTGTATCTCAACTATATATACAATATACTACACAAAACAACTACTATATATAGACAACACACATTCTGCAGATTTCCTCATGTTTGCACTATATATAGACATCCACAGCGTAGTAAATTGTGAATTGTACCATTCAGGCTTAAAGATTTAATCGCTGTGGAGGTTTTCTTACTCTTGTGGGATAATGTCTTCCCTGACAAGGGGAATCATCCTGTTTGGCAGGTGAGATTTGTGGCTGTGAAATAATCTCAGCTTCTGGGGCCTCTTCATGGCAGTTGTAGGAGTTGACTCTAAGACTGTAGGAAGTGATTCTAACAGACTATAAAATGATAAGATAAAGAAGTACGAGTAGGTCATTTGGCCCATCAAATCTGCTCCGGCATTTTATAATGGCTGATCCCGTTCCCTCTCAGATCCAATCATATGGCTTCTCCTCGTATCCCTTCATGCCCTGACTAATCAAGAATGTATTATCCTTTGCTTAAATGACTTGCTGTCCACAGCTACCTGTGGCAATGAATTCCACAGATTCACTACTCTCTGGCTAAAGAAATTCCACCTCATTGTTCTAAATGGACGTCCCTCTATTCTGAGGCTGTGTCCTCTTGTCTTAGACTACTCCATAGGAAAATCCACTCCACATCCACTCTGTCTAGGTTTCTCAAATTCAATAGGTTTCAATGAGATCCCCCCTCATTCTCCTAAATTCCAGTGAGTACAGGCCAAGAGCCATCAACGCTCCTTATATGATAAGCCTTTCAATTTTGGGATCATTTTTGTGAACCTCCTTTGAAACCTCTCCAATGCCAAAATATCCTTGGATAATGGGCTCAAGTGAGGCCTCACCAGTGCCTTATAAAGCCACATTACATCCTTTTATATTCTGGTCCTCTTAAAATGAATGCTAACATTGCATTTGCCTTCCTCACCACAGACTCAGCCTGCACATTATCCTGTAAGGAATCCTGCACAAGGATTTACAAGTCCCTTTGCGCCTCTGGTTTTTGAATTTTCTCTACATTTAGAATATAGTCTATGCTTTTATTTCTTTTATCAAAGTGCATGGCAGTAAACTTCCTGACACGGTATTCCATCTGCCATTTCTTTGCCCATTTTTCTAATCTGTCCAAGTCCTTCTGCAGCCTCTCTGCTTCCTCAACACCATATGCCTCTCCACCTATCTTTGTGTCATCTGCAAACTTGGCCACAAAGCCATCAGTTTCATCATCCAAATCATTGACATATAATTTAAAAAGAATCGGTCTCAACACAGACCCCTATGGAACACCACTAGTCACTGGCAGCCAATTAGAAAAGGCTCCCTTTATTCCCACTTCTTGCCTCCTGCCAATCAGCCAACGCTCTATCCATGCTAGTATCTTTCCTTTAATACTACAGGCTCTTAATTTGTAAAGCAGCCTCATGTGTAGCACCTTGTCAAAGGCCTTTTGAAAATCCAAGTAAACAAAATCCACTGATTTTCCTTTGTCTATCCTGTTTGTTATTTTTTCAAAAGATTCCAACAGTTTTGTCAGATAAGATTTCCCCTTAAGTCCATGTGGACTTCAGCCTATTTTATCATGTACCTCCAAGTACTTCAAAACCACAGGCTTAACAATTGACTCCAACATCTTTCAAACCACTGAAGTTAGACTAACTGGCCTATAATTTTCTTTCTTCTGCCACTTTCTAATGATTTGATTTCATGTTTTACCAACAGAACAATACCATCCCTTCTACCTTCCTACCTGTCCTTTTGATACAATGGGTATCCTCGGACATTAAGCTGTCAGCTATAATCTTCTTCCAACCGTAATTCAGTGATGCCTACAACATCATACATGCCAATCTGTAATTGTGCTAATAGTTCATCTACCTTATTCTGTTTTCTGTGTGCATTCAACTATAACACGTTTGGTCCTGTATTCAACCTTTTCGATTTTGTGCACTTTTTACATTGCAATTTATTGTGTTGACTGCAATTTTGCCCTATCATCAGCTTCTCTTTGCTAGCAGTCCCACTACACATTGCCTCTGTTTGTAAACTACCTACCTCATCCTCAGCACTGTCCCTCTGGTTCCCATACCCCTGCCAAATTAGTTTAAACCCTCCCAAACAACCCTAGCCAACCAGCCTGCAAGGACCCGCTCCCCCCAACCAGGTTCAGATATAACCCTTCCCTTTTGTACAGGCCGTACCTTCCTCAGAAGAGATCCCAATGATCGATAAATCAGAACCCCTGTACCAGTTCCTTAGCTACACATTCACCTGCCAAATCATCCTATTCTTAGTCTCACTGGTACGTGGCATATTCAGAATTCCAGAGATTACTCCCCTGGAGGTCCTGCTCTTCTGCTTGAGAATGCCATGGATCTAATCCGAGACATCCCTGATACTGGTATCTGGGAGTCAGCATACCATCTGGTGTCTCTATAGCATCCACAGAATCTTGTCTCTATTCCTCTATTGAATCTATCACCACTGAAGCCCTCTTAACTTCCCTTCTCTTCTGAGCTACAGTGCCAGAAACTCGGTCTCTGTGACTTCCCCCGGTAGGTTGCTCCCCTGAACAGACCCAAAGTGGTATGCTTTTTATTGAGGGGTATGGCCACAGGGGTACTCTACACTGGCTGCCCATTTCCCATCCTTCTCCTGACAGGCATCCAGTTACCAGCCTTCTGACTACCTCCCTGTAGCTCCTATCTATCACTTCCTCAGGCTCCTGGTTAAGCCAAAGGTCATCAAGCTGTAGCCCCAGTTCCTTAACACCTTCTCTGAGGAGCTGCATCTAGTGTAGATGTGGTTATCTGGGAGACTGAAGGTTTCACTGATTTCTCACATCTCACATACAGAACAAAACACTGCCCCTGGAGCCATTCTCACTGTACCAACTGTGCCTTAACTGATGAGGAATGAAGAAAGAAGAAGGGAGAAAGAGGGGAGAAGAAGAAGAAGATGATGAAGAAGAAACCTTCCAGATACATACTTCGTCCAAGACTGATCTCACCCAAGCTCGATGAGCAAAACCCACTTCAACACTGGCCCACTCATACAATGGCTGCACAGCAATGATCATCCCAATTGCCCTTGCCTTATGTTTATTCGCCCTTTCTAATTAAACCTGTTCACTGATTAGATGCAGTCCCACTCTGAAAACAGCTGCCTTACATTGATTCTCCTAGTGCTCCCGCTCACTGATTGGGCACAGTCCAACTCCTGATGCAACTTTGGTCATTTTTCTTCTTCTAGTTTGTGCATCGTTAACTTAGGAAGGTCAATTTAGTTCACTGTAAAATTCTCTTATTGATCCTTCTATTGCTCCCTTTATGATCAATCTCTCCTCTTGGTTTCCTCATCCACAAAATCATCTGATGAATCCTCCATTTTCGTATCTCCATTGACTCCATTCTATTTAGCCTTCCATTCATCCAGCTGGGCTTTGGTGTTTGCATCTCCTTTAACAAGCAACTTTTGTCTCCCACTTGAAGTTCATGCAATAACCTTAATGCAGAATGCTTCTAACTTTCCTGAAGCTCCTTGGGTTCTTTTCCAGCTTAAAACCAAGACACATTTCACAAGCAAATGCCTGATTAACATATCAGAAACTTTCTCAGATATGTTGCCTACAAAAGCTGTTGTAGTCAGACCCCTGCTTTTGTCCACTTTCATGCTTCCTCTGAGCAACATGGCCTTTGCTTGATCCAATATGCTTTCCAACCAGAGGCACAGAGGTTGGCACCAAAACATGTTTTTCTTATGTTAGGTAACAGTTTATAGTGTACAGCATGGAGACAGTGGTGGCATCATCCAGCACCTTCCTTAATTTGCCTCCAGTTGGCTTCATTGCAATGGATATGGTATTTCCAATCAATTTGAGGTTGTCTAAGACAATCACATCCCCACAAAGCCAGTCCTCCTATTTTTGCCACATACAAGCTCAATGTGGCTTGTTGGTTGTTGTTTCACTGTCAAAAATATCAATCCCACAGCAGCTATCTTTTCTCAGTATAAGTTCTTCATTGCATATCCACAGATTTCAGTTTAGTATCTTTGAAATGCCGTTCAAACTCATTTTGTGGAATGACTGAAACAGCTGAACCTGTGTCCGATTCTATTTTAATTAATTGCCATTCACTTCTGGTAAAAGCCATGTTGTCCATTGTTAACTTACACATTGAAAATCTCAAGGCTACCTAGCCCTGTGTCATTCTCATCATTATCAATGGTAACAGAATTTATTTGGCCGGCTGGTTTCTGTAGATGCTGCAGTTTTGTTCACACTCACTTTCATTCCTGGCTGTAATTCAATTGCATCTTTGTCTGTGGTTTCCATCGAAACACCGATTTGAATTGCTTTTTAAAATGTAAGCTATGCTTCAGTTAGGAGCCATTTTTGAATGCTTTCTTGTAAAATTTCACAAGTTAAGTTATCTCTCAGTGCCTCGTTAAGCCCATTACAAAACAGATGATGCTTAGACAATCTCTTCAGTTCAGCCATGTACGCTTCCTTTTGACTCCCCTTCCTTTTGATTTCACTCATGAAATCTACAGCAGTCTGCAATCAACAATGGCAGAATTTAGAAAAATAGTTCTAAATGTTCCTGCATTACTTGTACAATAACAGCAAACCTCATTTCTGCTGGTTTGGTTGGAGCAGTTAAACTTTGAAGCAAACAGTATGCTTTTAACCCAATGTACTCAGCAAAATTGGTACTTGTTTCTCATTGGCTATTTCATTTGCTTCAAAATATTCTTCAATCATTCATGATGTAAAATCCAATGATCTCTTGTGCAATCAAATCTTTCCAATGTAACCAGCCATTTCTGCTTTATTTTCTGATTATTATCACACAGTACTCATCAGAACCCTGAATTATTTCATTTACTGCCTTTTTTAAACTCGGCAGTCTCTGCACATGCTGCGCTACGCTGTTTTAAAAAAAAATCAATCGTTTCTCGCTGCATTTTTTTAACTTGTTATTCCTTGCTGCACTTCAAGAGGTCTGGAGTCGTATTGGGTTCATTTTGAAAATACCTCGTCTTCAATGTTATTCTTTTGTAACTTCAAAAAGACACGGGAGACCGAAATGTGCACATAACTTTGTGTTTACCTTAAGTGAGATGCGCATGTATCACATGGTAGCATGATGGCATATGTAATTTGTGTACTTATAGACTTATAGATATAACTAATAATGAATTAGTTAAATTTACAAGAATGCATTTTAAATGGTTTGCCATTGACTAGATTAGCTGTAGAGCTAGCTTCTGTGCTGTAGCTTTCTATTACTTTATGTCTCTAACCTTCCCCACCATCAAGAACATCTTCAAGAGGCTCTGTCTTATGATGATAGCATACATCATTAAGTGTCCTCACCATCCAGGACATGGCCTCTTCTTGTTACTCCCAGTGAGGAAGTGTACAGGAGCCTGAAGACCCACACTCAATGAGTCGGAAACAGTTTATTCCCCTCCACCATCATTATGAACTGTCATAATACCCATGTACAATAAATCAATATTCTTTCTTTCTGCACTATTTATTTTGTAATTTATATTAATTCTGTCTTTGCACTCTATTGTTCCTGCAAAACAACAAGTTTCACATCATTTAAGTCAGTGATAATAAATTTAATTCTGATTCCAATTCTGATATACAGAGAATAACTTGTTCATGCCAAAGGAAACTTCACAGCCCTACCAATATACTAGGAGATTTTCATTCAAATTGCTTGCTTTATGACCAGACTGATGGTTATGTGCCTCTTCTGCTCCAAATTTTTTTTGTGAGAATTCCTTTATCCTTTATATCTGCATTTAAACCTTCACTCTGAAATACATAAATGCAAAACTGTTGCTGGCTTTTTGCTGAAATTCTTGGTTGTTGTGAGTACTTCCACAAATGCATGGCAGAGACATATGAGGTCAAAAGCATCCCAAATCTGGTGAAAATCACAGTGACTATTCATTCTGCCTATTGTCATTGTAAAGAGAATTGACTTGCTTGCTCTCCTTTGCTAACAACCAATTAGTGACTGACTTACATATACATAGCCATCCAAGGGTATAGTGATCATTCTCACAACCACAGGCAAAGTGTGACTATGAGGTCTAGTGAGGTGCAGCTCTTCTTGAAAGAAACTTCAGATGTCTGCCAGTGTTACATCCTTGCACTGCAAACCAGCTGCCCAAGTTGTCAATGAAGCCAAGCCTCTGTGTATAAATCCTGTGTTGTGGGTAATGCCCCATGCCCATGCAGAATCACCTTCTCTTCTTTGCACCTTCTACCAATGTGCCTCACTCATGCACACCTTCTTCCTGCTCGCCTCTCCTGTAGCCTATCAGATCCCACTACAGTCAGTGCTGTTACTATAAAGGGCATTGATCTTCCTCTTTGATGTTCTGTCCAACACATTCAAATTGTCTTCCCTTCCTGTACTCCTCACATTGAAATTGTCAAAAGTTGAAAATAGCTATATTCACATGAGCACTTTGTATCAAAAGACCAGAGGTGACAGCTGCAATAATTGAAGTTTGTTTCAGGTAGATAGTGCAGTTCAAATGCCCATCTGACCACATGCTAAAATGCAATTCCATTTCCCTGATACTTTTCACTTGGATCAAATAACATGTGCTGATAAAGCTAACATTGATATCACCCATGATGTTAATTGTCCCGATGTGTGCCCATGCTCATTGTTATTAAATTCCTGACACTGGTATTAGGTTTAGTGCTGACATTCACATCTATCTCCACTATTGCTCGATGACACCAGGATGTGGGTGGGTAGCAGCTGGCTTCTGCTCCTGTTCTGAAGTTCATAAATCTTCAACCTCATCATTTCCCAACCCAATCATTTTTTTGAGTGGGTAAACATTGTTGGAAGAATTCGTGACCTAGATTTGAGTTCCTAATCCAGTCTGACTCTTTAAAGCAGGTATAGAAAAAGGGGAAGTCCCAGATGTACTGCCATTTTGATAGTGGCTCTACCTGCCTGCCTAAATGACTATCATAGTTCTCATGTCGCTATGAAGCTCAATGAGAAGTCCCATAAGAGATTCTGCGATGCTGGAAATCCAGAGTAACACACAAAAAATGCTGCAGGAACTCAACAGGTCGGGCAGTGTCTATGGAGGGGAATCAACAGCTGATATTTTGGGCTGTGACCCTTCATCAGAACTACTAACCTGATCTCTTTTTCAGTTGCTGTGTGCCAATACTGGGAGATCTGTTCACCTTATAACCTTTTTATTGCACGTGATTAAAAAAATTAATTGGCTACAAAATTCCTGTGATAGACCAAGTTGCATTGTAATTCCTACATAAATTAAAGTGTTTTCTTTTAAAAAAAAAATTGGGTTAATTTTTATTCAAATTGAAACTCCATTGTGGATTTTACTGGACTTCCGTGGTCTTGTCAGAATATCAAGATGGTGATACTATATTTACCTGTGTAGCCGGCTGGATACAGCTTCGCACCTTGTCCAAAAGTCACTCCTTCCAATGTTGCTGCAAAACCTTCATACTATACCAAATTTTCAGCCTAGATTTTGGAGTGGGATGGAGTTACAACCCCTGATGTCACCACCATGTGAGGCCCTCCGTTGGTCAGGGTTGATGATAGACATTGGATCCTAGCTGTCTATATTTTTTCAAATTGCAAGCCAGAGCAGTACAGTATGGAGAGCAAGCTGTTGCCCATGCGGCAGGCTCTACCTCTCCACGCAGCCGATAAATCCAAATGAACAGCAGGGACTGATACAGCTTGGTGCCACCAGTGTCCCTTGAGTTTCCAGTCAGCACTGAACTCAACATAGGACTGCCGTAGTGACTCCAGCTCCGAATATTTCCTCAGTATTTACTCCTGAAGCCTTCCCTATGAGTGGCTATAGCCACTAGGCAGTGGAGGTATGAGATCAGTTTTCTGTCTCCTAGATAAGCTGCCAGCTATGAGCTAATGAGCCCCGTATGCCTGAATCAATTGGTTTTAAGGTGCCAGTAATCCACCTTTGCCCCTTCTTCTGTCAGTAGAAATGGTTCCCCTGGCCTTAGTAACTAAGTCAAGTGTGAAGGCCAAGAGCTGGATTGAGTTTTCAGAAACCACCAGATAACAAACATCAAAAAGAATGGAAAGCAAAATTTTACTTCTCCTGAAGTAAAACCTCTCCCTGTAATATATGATGTTAAGTAATTATATTTTAATATTGATATACTGTGCATAGAGTGCATTGGCTGTCATTAGCACTTCCACTTTAACATGTGTCTCTGGGAAATATTGGGAAATCATTGACACCGGTATTAACTTGAAAGCATATTGGGAATGGAGGAGGGGAGGAGAATTTTGCTAAGATGTAGGCAACCTGAAATTAAATTCAGCACATTTGTCAGTGATATTTTGCAAATGCTAGCTCATCATGTCCTTCCAGTTTCATAAATAACTGAATAAATATCTCAGTTCATAAATGAACAATACTAGATAGTGCTGGCAGGGACAATTGTGAAGAGTTTGCATCAGAGTTTAGAAATCTTTCCAGGGTCTGCTCAGTGAACACAAATACCTGTACTAGAAGAATTACTGAGGAGCAGCAGAGGGTGTACGATAAGGAGATGACCTTCCAAACAAACTGTAGTAAGACTGGGGCAGTTTGTTGATAATATGTTTTTCAAATCATGGATTATCCAAGTCAATGGATTCCCTTAAACACCAATTAAATGATAAACACAAGATACTTTACAGATTATGGAAATCCAGAACAACAAACACAAAATGTGGAGGAACTCAGCAGGTCAGGCAGCATCTGTGGAAGGGAATAAGCAGTTGATGTTTCGGGTTGAGATCTTACTGGCTTCCTCCTCCTTCCTTTGCAGTGCTGGTGAAGGTCATGACATTAAATGGTGACTGTTTATTCTCTTCCTTAGAAGCTGCCTGAACTGCTGAGTTCCTTCAGTATTGTGTGTACCGAAATGTTGCACCAATTAAATGGATCTTATACAATCTGAATGTTGACATGCCTGTCACCTCAATTAGGATGATATACCTCAGTCATTGTCTTCTAGTGCTATTCTGATCTGAAGCAAACTATTCTGCACTAGAACGATGCTGGGTCATAAAAAGGGACGATGGTGGAGAAGGAGATTAAATTGGTGGGAACGTCTCAAAATATGTCCAGTTCTCTCCAGTTGACCATGCCCTCTCAATCAGTACCCAACATGCCACTTTGTTCGCATCTGCACAAATTGAGGTGGGGTATTGTGTGGCAGGATTTCCACTGAAAATACCTGGCCAAAATCATCTTAACTATCAAAGAAGAGATCTAAGTAGTCTACATACGGAGGCCACAGGGATGGACTACAAAGGTATGATTATAAAAAGTTGTGTAATGAAAATAGTTATTGCCAGAAATATTCATCAGGTTAGATATAATTTGTAGGAAGATGAATACAGTTGTTTATTAGTCAGTGACCTTTCATCAAAATATTGCACAGATATATGACTGCAGAGTGCTCAGTTTTTCCATTGTGCTTTGTAATTGCATAATGGTTCTAAGTGTTTTGAAGTTTCTATCTTTAGTAGAGTCACATGAATTCATAAATCTGCACTACATTCTCATCTTGTCTATTCGTGGGTATTGGATAGCAGTTCACCTTTCAACTCAATGATAACGAACTGGAAAAAATGTGATATTAGGTTGGGGTGCGATGGGGCATCTCTGGAGTGGAAGGGGGACTGCACGTGCTTCAGTTGTCCATTGGTGCATAATGGAAATTTCCATCAATAAAGGATCCATGGAATCCCAGCTAGAGATGTGAGCAGCTGGTGGTTCATTGCTCTCTGGAACTTAAAACACCTTGAATTCCTCTCCCACTTCTTATAACATTTACAGGGAAATAATATTATTTGTCTAGACAACTTAAATGCAAGCTAATAGCTTGTTAATTATACATCTGAAGGTTATAAGGGCTCACAGTCTTGAATTTGGTCTTTAAGGCATGCATTTCTGACTTGGGTCATCAGCCAGGAGGGAGAGGATGGTGTGCTTTCAACATGAAAGACATCAAAGAAACTAGAAGGTGGGTGACAAAAACTCCAGAATTATCTGCTCTTGTGGGTACCACCTACATGTTGATGGATTTCCAGGTGTAGAGAAAATGATGCCCTGTGCCTGTTTAAAGTCACTCAAAGGATTAGTCGAGTTGCCAGTAATAAAGTGAAAACTACCAACTCTGAATTTTCTGTCTCTGGTATCCCAAAATGAATATAGGCTCACAAAACCACATCTTATATTCTGACCAAGCATGTTACAGCCCTCGTGATTAAGCATTTTATTCAAAGACTTTCGATAACCAACATTTTTGGTTTCTACCAGCATGGGCCATTCTGGTGAAAAGTCATCAGCTTGTAATGTTAACTCAGATTTGCTCTGTGGTTACTATTTGACTCACTGATTATTTCCAATGTCCTCTTTTGTTACAGATTTCCAGCATGTATAGTATTTTATATCCCTCTGTTCCGATATTTTTCATTTGTTCTCATGCATTTCCTTCTATTTACACCTCCTCCAGACATGGATGATCAAGAGCTGTTATTAAAGGCTTCATCTCCCTCTCTCAGATGGCATAACCACCACTTGTGTCATTCATCCCATCTGATTTCCACTGTCCTCTCCACCTTTCTCCCTTCTCAGAAATTGTGAACATGTTTGATTTCTATCTTTCTGATGAAATGTCATTAACCAGAAATGTTCACTCTTCTTTCTCTATGGCTGTTGACTGTCCTGTTGAGTATTCCTAGTATTTTCTGAGAAACAAGGTCCTCAGATGAACACGCTGTATCTGTGATCATCACATTTTTAATCTGGGTCATGATCGGGTTAACCACATCTATTATTCAGAGGCTGACTAGTAGACTTACAACTCCTTACAACTCTCAGCCATAGATTTATTGCTTATATTATCAGAAACACTGAAAGGTAAACAACAGAAGTAACAAGCACAGTACAAACAAAATGAATTAATGTAGGATTAGTTTAAATGGTTACTTAATGATCAGTGTGGACTTAGCGGTTGGAAGGTCTGGTTTCCATTCTGCATCCTTCCATGCCTCCATGATTCTAAATGCATTTGGATCAATGTGCAGGTTTGTGGTCCAACAGTTTCTGATTAGTTTGCTGTAAGGAGCAGAATTTTATAAACCAACATCTGGAAAATGTTAGTCCAAGGGATATTATTTACCAGTCTGTTCCTGGTTTAGTAGCAATAATGGAGATCAGAAGTTTCCTGAAGATTTGACCTTCATCCCAACCAATGCATTTCACATCAAGTGTAAATGGAAATGATCCCAGACTTTCCATTGAGTGGCCAGTAGATCTTACGTGAGCAGGAATTCTTACATTACCATAGGCACTATGGTAGTGTAGCAGTCTGTGCGACACTTTTTTCCCTCTGGCCGTAAAAGTTTGGAGTTCAATTCTGGTGCCATCAGTAAACAGTTTGTGCATTCCCCTTATGAGTACATGGGTTTCCTCAGCATGCTCCAGTTTGCCCCCATAGTCCAAAGGTATACCAGTTAGTAGCTTAATTAGTCATTGTAAATTGTCCTGTAATTAGGCTAATTTTAATAGGTGGGTTGCTGGGTGTTGTGGCTCATTCGGGCTAGAAGGGCCCTTTCTGTGCTATATTTCTAAATAAAATACAAAGAAAGTAAAACAACAATCAGAATAATTTCTAGTAGTTAGCCTCAGATAGGAATGATCTGTGACTGGCTGCTCATTCAGGTCATTAGATGTCCAAGTAAGCATTAAGCAGATGTGTTTGCCCAAACTATCCCAGATTGTACTGTGAATATCAACGAAGGTTATAGTTTGCAACCAAATGTTCAATTGGTGCAGGCAAGAGAGGAAAAGTTAGGAAGATTAGTAAATGACAATTAACAGAGACAAACAGAAAGCAGTGAATCATCATGAACAGAGAAGATTGAAACTAATCTCAGGAAAGGTGAAGGAAATGGATGATGACAAATGAAGAAATGGGAAAGGGGCAGCTGTGCTGGCAGCTTTCAATATTTTAATGTAGTTCTAACATTACGCTTCAGAGCATCAGGTACCAACTCAGATTTGAAGAGAACATTTAGGACAAGAGAAGGAAATGTGTGTATAAAATTTGAAGGAACATAATTCAATAAAGTTGTGGATGGGGGAATTGAACCTGGAAATAAAATCCAAAATGCATTTTTCAAACTTTATATCCCTTTCAATTTTTAAAACACCCTTTGCTAAAGTAAAGGCTGTGACAGGCAACAGTGAAGGACACAAATTTAAGTAACTGGAGGAGGTTTGTACTCATGCGTTATAGCTGCTGACAGCCCAGTTCTTGTTTGAAATCTGGTACGTTGAAAGTAGTACACAGCATATTGTATTTATGAAGTAGTTGCCTTACTTGTCACTCCATGGTACCTGTTGACAGGGAGGCACATAACAACCTCATGCCAAGCTAGCTGTTATTACCCCTGTATTAAAAAATCCTTATCCTGTTCAGTTCTGTAAAGAAGCTACCTGTGCAACAATGAGTTGTTCAATGAGTTTTTCCCAGAGTGGACAATGTATTGAGAAAGCAACATCTTGTACATTCCATTGATCAAGAGCAAGTAAATCTATGGGGAAAAAGAGCAACTTATTACCGTGTATTGATCAATGATGAGTTGGATTGGAGAGTAGACAGCATCTTATACACTGCATTGATCAACAGTAAATGGACCTGTGCTAAAGAACTTTTACTTCGTGCCTTGATTATCAGTAAGTGGACCTGTGGAGCTCAAACATTTCATGCATTACATTGTTCACTGCTTCTAAGTGCAGCATGTGGAAGTTTACACTACAGTGGGGGTGGAAATCAGCATGTATCATATGCTGGTCAGGTGTTTTGGGGGTTGGACAGTGACTATGTTATCAAAGTGAGTATATTAGATGGGGGTTCCGGTCTTCAAAGGATTACAAGACAGAATATTGGAGAAGGAGAGACTATTGTTAATTCAGTATGGAGATTACTGATGGACAAAGGAGGAAAGATCCATTAGCATTAAACATAATGAAACGCAAAAGCTAAAGGCTTAGGCATTTGAGAAGGGAATAATAGAGAGAGAAAGAAGGGGAAAGATTAGGATAGAAAGACAGATATAAAGGAAATTAACTATAACAGAGGGGAAAAAAGTAAGATTTGGAGAAGATGGAGATTAAGAGCCATGGAAAGTGAGTACCAAAAAGAGCCTACACTTGGTGGCCACTTTATTAGGTACACCTGTACATCTGCTTGTTAATGCAAATATCTAATCAGCCAATTATGCAGCAGCAACTGAATGCATAAAAGCATGCACACAGGGTCAAGGAGTTCAGATGTTGTTCTGACCAAACGTCAGAATGGGGAAGGAAATGTGATCCAACTTACTTTGACCATGGAATGTCTATTGGTGCCAGACAGGGTGGTTTGAGTATCTCAGAATTTGCTGATCTCCTGGAATTTTCACACACAATAGTCTCCAGAGTTTACAGAGAATATGCGAAAAACAAACAAAAAACAGCAGTGCAGAGAGTGGGAGTTCTGTGGGTGGCAGTGCCTTGTTAATGAGAGGTCAGAGGAGATTGGTCAGACTGGTTCCAGCTGACAGGAAGGTGACAGTAACAAAATTAGCAATGTCAGTAACAACAGTGCTGTGCAGAAAAGCATTTCTGAACATACAATTGTCATAAGGGGGGGCATTGGGAGCAGACCCAAAAGCAAGACACAGACACTGAACTACCAGGAACAGGACTAGGCATGAGAAGGAAGCAAGGGAAGAGAGGAAGAAAGAATGCTGGACATGACAGGCCCTGGACAAGACAAGGATTCCAGGCCTGGGCTAAGACATGACAAGGATAGCAGAACCAGAACATGGAACTGGGAACTAGGAGCCTGGGCTTGGACTCCGAGCCAGAGACTGGACAAGGACCCAGAACCTGAGTCTTGACTCAGGCTTGGACTCCAGAACCAGGCGAGGACAAGACGTGGCTACAGGACAAGGAGAGGCACAGGACTGGACATGAGACTCCTGGACAGGACAAGGGAACCCCAGCACCGAGCTGGGCAAGGTCCTCCTGGGCTGGGCAAGGCACATGACAAGACAAGAACACAGAGCCTTGGTCAAGGGAGAGACAACAAGACTGGACATGAGCCTCCTGGACAGGAGGAAGGAACCCCAACACAGGACAAGGGAATCCCAGCACCAGGATGGGCAAGGTACTCCCATGCTGGGCAAGGCACATGGAAATGACAAGAACACAAAGCCATGGCTAAGACAGGACAAGGACCTTGGACATGACTAGGACTGGACAAGACCCCAAAGCCTAGACTTGGTCAAGGAAGAAACAGGAACACAAAACACAGAGCCAGGACCCCTCCTTGGGTACAGGACATTACACATAACAATGAACACAAGACAGTTCCCAACACAAGGTAGCAGCAAAACAACCAGACCTACCTTGCAAAGGCGTAGACACAGAGGGGGAGTTCCCAACACAAGGTAGCAGCAAAACAGCCAGACCTACCTTGCAAAGGCGTGGACACAGAGGGGGAGTTCCCAACACTAGGTAGCAGCAAAACAACCAGACCTACCTAGTTAAGGCATGGACACAGACAGACAGTTCCAAACAGGGCAAGGCTCCAGGCAGAAAGGGAAAGGATACAGACAAAGGGTTTAGACAGGAACAATCCAGTAGCCAGAGGCTGAATCCTGAAGCTATTTATGAAGCCAGCCCAAACAAGAATCAGCTGCCTCACCAGAACCTGGCGAAACCTGGAAAACCTGTAATAAGGAATATGGACCGGACCGTGGACTGGAATGCGGATTTCATGCGGACCATGACAACCATGACCATGACAACAATAGTCGAACCTTGAAGTGGATGAGCTACAACAGCAGAAGACCATGATCATACAGAAATACACTTAGTGGCCACTTTATTAGCTACCTCCTATACCAAATAAACTGGCCACAGAGAGTATATTGTACATTAAGCGATGTTTTGATTTAAAGCACAATTTGTGGATCTTTGGCTCTTTATGCAACATACAGATATTTCTATTGATCTCACTGAGATTTTCAAAGTTCAAAGTAAAGTTATTATCAAAGTACACACACACACACACACACACACACACACACACACACACACACACACACACACACACACACACACACACACACACACACACACACACACACACACACACACACACATATATACATATATATATATATATCACCTGAGATTCATCTTCTTGGCAGCATTCACAAAGACACACAATAGAATCAATGAAAAACTGCACACAAGATGGATAAACAACCAATGTGTAGAACACAGCAAACTATGCAAATATAAAAAGGAAATAAATAAACAAACAAACAAACAAACAAACAAACAAATAAACAAACAAATAAATAAATAAATAAATAAGCAATAAATATTGAGAACATGAGATGAAGAGTCCTTGGTAGTGAGGTAATAGGCTGTGGGAATAGTTCAGTTTTGGGGAGAGTGAAGTTAAGTAAATTTGTCCCCTCTAGTTCCAAGAACATGATGGCTGAGAAGTATTAACTGTTTCTGAACCTGGTAGAGTGAGTCCTGAAGCTCTTCTACCTCCTTCCTGGTGGCAGAAGTGAGAAGAAAGTATGGCTTGGATGGTGGGGTTGCTTGATGGATGCTGCTTTCCTGTGACACTGTTCCTCAATGGTGAGGAGGGCTTTACCTGCAGAGGACTAGGCTGTATCCATTACTTTTTGTAGGCTTTTTCATTCATGGGCAATAGTGTTTCCTTACCATGCTATGATGCAACCAATCAGTATACTCTCCACCATGCCTCTATGGAAGTTATTCAGAATTTTAAATGACATGCTGAATCTACACAAACATCTGAGAAAGTTCCTCTCCCTGCCAATGAGACGGATAAAGAAAGAAAATAGGCCTTTCCAGGAGCACTGGGGCATCCCTGCCTTATGGATAAATGGTATCCTTCATAGAAAAATATGAAAGAAATGAATGAACAAAAAGGACGAGGGAATATATTGGGCATATGACAATATGTTATACTGAAATTTCAGCATTTAAGTATGTGCTTTTGAGAATAACAAATTAATCTTCATCAGATATTATGTGAAATCACTGAATATAGCAGTATAGCACTGATATGGGATAATGCAGGCCAATATTCAGATCAGGGTGGCAGATCAGATTTGAGCAACAAACTCTTTGACTCACTGACTAAATGGAAAATTGAGCAAGGGTGAGAGGAGTTCTGGATGGCAAGCTCAATAGTTTGGTGTCCTGAACATCCTATACTGATTAAATGCAATGCTTACCTAGATTTTACTGGTAGCAACTTGCCACCAAACACACAGGCTGATTGACATAGCCAGTAAGATGTAAGATGTCATGGTCTTTAAGGAAGATCATGTTCAAGGTAGAGATCACAATTTGAGGAAGAAGTCACATCGATGGTCTCTTGGAATGGGTCGGCAATGATTAGGGAAGAGGTGGAATGAGAAGTAAAAGTTGAGAGAGAATGAGAAAGCAACACAGGTATATTGACTATGAAATATACTGCAGTTACTCATCTAAATTATTCTATCAGTACCTCCCAAACTCATGACCTCTACGTCCAGATAGAAAGAGCACCAGACTTGTGAAAACAACCACAAGTGCATGTCCTCATTAATCTCCAGATCTTCCTGAGTTTGAAATGGAATATCTTCCCTTACCTGATGCGAAGTCCAAATTCTCTAACCCCTGGGGGAATATTTCCAACACAAGTGCGGCAGAAGTTCAAGAAAGTGGTTCATCATCTTTACAAAGGCAATTATAGTCAGGTATTACATACTGGGAAGAGTGATTGCAATCAGGAGTGAAGTTGAAATCAGAAACAGATTAGTTTCAGGAAGAGAATGTGTGTGGGAGGGTGATCACAAATGGGGGAAAGGTCACACTCAGAGACCTTGATCAGTGGGAAGAGATTTGAAAACTTGAGTTGGGGATAGACTTCAGTGTGAGGTGGATCATGGTTCGGTGATGGACCAGAGTAATCTTGGTAGATGTGCTTCTGGGTTGGGCAGAGGTTGCTGAATGGTAATATTTCTAGCGCTATGTTTCCATGGAGGGAGTAGACAGTGCAGAAGCAATTATTGCCTGGTGGAAGTTTAGTCAATTCTGGTTTTAGGGAGAAGAGGGAGGAGATCAGTGGGAGGGAAGAGATAGAGATGAGAAATAGTACACAAATCATGATGTAAATGTTCCTGTAATCTGACTTCTCTGGTTTCTATTTTTATTTTCACAGCCTAACATCTATGTAAAAATGGAGGCAAAAAGAATCCTTGAAAGCTTTAAATTCTGAGAGTGGGAGGGAGGACCAGAGGAAAACAGAGAGAGACAGAAAGAATCAGGGAGGGATAAAGAGAGGGAGTGAGAAAAAGAGAGGCAAAGACAATCAGAGGTAGTTTACAAGATCTAGAGAGAACCAGGAGGAGGCAGAAAGAATTTGATGAGGATTATACAGAGCTAGAGAGCCAACTCTAATGAGTGGGAGGTCCACAAATGGAGCAATACCAATACTAGCATACACTAAATATATTTTATCTTCTGTGTGACTTTAAAGATTCAATTCTGTTCTTAAGTATTTATCCAATATTTTTGGAATAATATTTTTCAATATACAATTTGCTGTCATGGAGAATTTATTACCTATGGGAAATTGGCCTTCATTCTCTGTGATTTTGATGCTGTCTTGAAACTAAATTGCCGGGTTTTGCATACACCTTGCAAAGTGAATGAGCTGTTTCAATTAACAATATTCATTCCTATCAGCACTTACAGAAGCTGGATCACAGGTCCTCCTTCTCTTATCACATACAGTAAAATGAGTACTAATTCTGAGAGTTTATCTTCATCACTTAGAGTGATTAATCATCTTCGTCACTCATCTCTTGAATCTTTTCTAATACATTGTTATGCTTTGAGAAATCATTTTCAGAAATGCATATTGTCCTTCTGTCTAACCTTACTAATGATCCAGATAAAGATTAGAAGAACTTTTCTTGGCTCATAATCAAATAACTCAGTTTTTACAATTCTATGCTTCATTTTGCCATTTGCTGAAAGCATAACACCAATATCATCATGTGAAAACTGCGATTGCTGATTTAGATTTCTCAATAAAAGTGATAAAACTTTATAAAATAATAGTGATGTACTAAGGTAGAAGTGTATCATTTATATGTCTGAAGGAAAGTGCAAAATGAATAAAGATTAAGGTCTTACTCCTTAAAGGGACTGACACCTCTCAGTCAGAATTGAGTTTAGTCATCCCTTAAAGCTGGCCAAAGAACATATTATCAAAATTAGTGATTGAGGATTGGTGAAGGGCTTCAGCCCGCCTTGCTCAAGTTTATCAGCTGTCATTACATTTTTATCTTTGGACCCAAAAACAAGGAAGATTTTAGTTAACATCCACAGAAATAAACACATCTAGATGAATTGGGGGAAGTGTAGAGGTAGAGTGAAAATGAGAGGGGGAGAATGATAATTAGAGAATGGATGTCTGAGAGTGAGGAAAGTGAAGAAGGGTGGAGATTGGGTATGGGGGAGTTCTGATGGAATTGGGCTGAAGTAAAGTGCATGAACAAGATCTTGTATCTGTTTCTTTGTGTTTGGTGTGTGGTTGAATAACAGTTTTCTTTACATGCATGCATGCATACAGACGCAATATCTGTACCACAGAGCCCAGTCTTCAGTTACCAGGGCATGTCCTTGTCCCTCACCCAAGAGCTTGTTCTGCCATGTGGTAGCTGGTATGTAATGGTCACCACATTGAGAGATATCATTAGGAGACATTTTCTCTTTTTTATAACTAGAGTTAAAGCAAGTCATCCTCGATCAGAAAGCATTTCCAAAGAAACTAACACACACAAAACACTGGTGGAACTCAACAGGTCAAGCAGTATCCTGGGAAATGAAACATGGGTCCTGAAATCCTAAAAAAGACCATAATTGTGACAAGTCCTTTGGCTTGAGGCATCAACTACTGCTTGAAGTTTCTCAGGACACTTGTGTAATCCTTGTGCTTTGATGGTGTGACCACAATAAATTACAGTTTAAAAAATTCACACTTGTTGCGTTGTGTTCTGAGTCCATAAACTTCTAATCTTTTTAACGCTGTTTTGACATTTTGGAGATGCTTCCTGTCATTTTTACTGGTAACAATGTTGTCATCTATTTAACACTGAGTGCCTGGACAGCCTTGAACCACTTGATCCATGGCTTTCCGCCAGAGTACAGGTAGAGACGGTACTCCAAAAATAAGCCTATTATAGCTATAAAGCCCTTTGTGAGTGTTTATGGAGAGAAACACTTTGGACTGTTCTTCCATCTCTATCTGTAGGTAGGTCTCAGCTAAGTCCACTTTGTTGAATGCTCCCCCCTCCCCCCCCCAGAAAGGTTTCCAAAGATTCCTCTATCCTGGACACAGGGTACTGATCTATCCTCAGTAATGGGTTGATGGTGATCTTAAAATCACCACAGCTCCTGACACACCCATTCTTCTTTGCTACTGGGACCAATGGTGTTGCCCATGGGCTCCACTCAACCTTGGAAAAAAAATTCTCTCAGCCTTTCTCGGATCTAGTTCACTGGCTACTTGATCATGGATGGAATAAGGACACGAATGGGCTTTACAAAACTTGAGTGTGTCATTTTCATTTAACAGTATTTTACCCTTGACATGTTTCAGTTTGCCAATGCCATCGTTGAACACTGCTGTGACATCACCCAGTACCTTTATAAATTCACTTTCAGTTGACTGTAGTACAGCGAATGTGGAATGCAAATAGTGGATGAATCCCTATCAAGTTGTAGTTGTTTCAGCTACTCATGTCCCCCTGCTTTTACCACATATAAGCCCAAGGTGTGTTGTCTTGTTGTGTTTCACTGTTATATATGTTATTCCCACAGGAGTTGTTATTTCTCCAGTATAAGTTCTTAACTTGATAGCTGTAAGTTTCAGTTCACTACCTTTGAAATGCGGTTCAAACTCATTTTGTGGAAAGACTGAAACAGCTGTATCAGTGTGTAATTCTAGTTTAATTAATTTGCTGTTCACTTCTGGAGTGAACCATATTGCTTGTCTCTTGTTAGTTTTCACATTATAAGTCTCAAATCTACCCAATCCTGGGACATTCTCAACTTCACCAGATTTTTTATCAACAGCATGCAAATTAGTGCTCTTTCTGGAACTGCCACTTGATTTTTTTAAATCTTTTTTGCTTCCTTTTGCATTCCATTTATTTTTGTCTGCCGGATATTCTCTTTGTATGTGTCCTACTTTGTTGCATGTTCTGCATTGGTCTGGTATATCTGAGCCCCTGTCACAACTTTGACACAACTTGTCCGGCCAGGCAAGTTTCTGTTCAAATGTTGCAATTCTGTTTACGCTCACTTTCATATCTCTCTGCAAATAAATTGCGTCTCTGGCTGCTGTTTCCATTCATACAGTGATTTCAATTGTTCTTTTAAATGTAAGTTGTGCTTCAGTTAGGAGTAATTTTTGAATGCTTTCTTGTAAGATTCCACAAACTAATTGATCTCTCAGTGCATCATTAAGCCCATCATCAAACTGACAATGCTCAGACAACTTCTTCAGTTCAGCTATGTAAGCTGAAATGGAGTCCCCTTCCTTTTGATTCCACTTATTGAAACCTAAAGCATTCTGCAGTCAGCAATGGTTTTGGTTCTAAATGATCCTGCATTACTTTCACAATATCAGCAAACATAATTTTGGCTGGTTTGGTTGGAACAGTCAAACTTCTAAGCCAGCTATATGGCTTTGTCCCCAATAATCTCAGCAAAACTGGCACTCTCTTCTCATTGGCTATTTCATTTACTTCAAAATACTACTCAATTCATTCCATATACAACAGCCAGTTATCTCCTGTGGAATTGAACAAGTCTATTTTTCTGATGTAGCCAGCCATTGTTGCTCTTTTAAAATTTGTTTATTATCACAAGGTACTCAATCTTTATGAACCCATTAATTTGTCCACTTTCTGCCTTTGTTTCTCACTGTACTTTTTTAAAAACGCGAAAGTCTCGCTGCACTTCAACAGGTAGGTAGTTATCTCAGGTTTGTTTAATACTTCCTCATTGTCACTGTTATGTTTTTGTAACTGAAAAAAAAACTAATTTCAAGATAAAGATGGAATCCTAGGAGAATATGTCTTAATTTTGATTTTGCTTTAAGTGAGGTGCACATGTCACAACCACGGACTCTGTTGCAGGTTCTGTGTGCCCCTGCAGGAGAGCTGCACAACAGGTTTGACAATTGCACTCATGAATATGCACTTTCCAGCTAATTACCATTTCATTATGGTGGTAATTAACTCCCTCATTTTTGTTGTAGTCTTGTTGAGACTTGAGCAACGCACAGTAACGTTACTCTCCCTGCTTCTTTTCTTCCTTGCCTGAGAAAGAGGAGTACGATTTTGACTGATGCTGGAAACGAGCCTGGTTCAATTTGCATTTAGATATTGCTTTTAGCCACAGTGTTGGCATTTTACTTTCAGTTTCAGAGTTTTAGTTAACCGCCCTGTTGGCCTAGCGCTTATTATTTTCCTTTCTGTTAAAATTCTGCAAAGTTCACATTAAAGCAAGTGAACTGTCAACTTGCTTCAGTCTCTCTCTCTCTCTCTCTCTCTCTCTCTCTCTCTCTCTCTCTCTCTCTCCACACTTGGGCCATATTCAAACATTCGGACAGCAAATGTTGACCAGAAAAATGGACCCAAAAGAGAGAACAGCTGACTTTGGCCCTGATATTCATTGGTCAGGTAGGGGATGGGTAACTGATGATTTAATCTGTTTTGGGAGAAGTTATTGAAGCAATGCGGCAGATAATCTTGTGTCGACAAGCTCAGTCTCATCTGGAGGAACAGATATCACCCTCGAAGCAACAGTCCAGCAGCTCACAGTAGACAATCAAAATCAGGTGTCTGTGATTTCCACTCTTACAGCAACAGTCCACAAAAACTGACTGCCTTTAGTGTTCTCACCAGTACAATTCAGCAGCCTCTGGCCCCATCAATAACTCTCCCAGCATCTCATAGGACCTCCTTTTCTGCTGCCCTGCCAACCTCTGTCACTAACGCTCCTATTCCCATGTCTGGGCAAGAACTGACTCACACATCCATACAAGAACTGAGTATTTTCCCACTGACCAGATACTCTGGTGACCCTGATGGCTGCAGAAATTTCATTACCCAGTGTGAGTTGACTTTCCAAGCCCAGCCTGGTCTTAACTGTGGTTAAGAAGGCATATGGCCTTCATCAATTGTGGCATTGAGTTTAAGAGCCGAGAGGTAATGTTGCAGCTATATAGGACCCTGGTCAGACCCCACTTGGAGTACTGTGCTCAGTTCTGGTCACCTCACTACAGGAAGGATATGGAAAGCATTGAAAGGGTGCAGAGGAGATTAACAAGGATGTTGCCTGGATTGGGGAGCATGCTTTATGAGAATAGGTTGAGTGAACTCGGCCTTTTCTTCTTGGAGCAACGGAGGATGAGGGGTGACCTGACAGAGGTGTACAAGATAATGAGAGGCATTGATCGTGCGGATAGTCAGAGGTTTTTTTACCAGAGCTGAAATGGCTAACATGAGAAGGCACAATTTTAAGGTGCTTGGAAGTAGGTACAGAGGAGATGTTAGAGGTAAATTTTTTTATGCAGAGAGTGGTGAGTGCGTGGAATGGGCTGCCGGTGACGGTGGTGGAAGCGGAAACGATAGGGTCTTTTAAAAAACTCCTGGATGGCGAGATGGAGCTTCGAAAAATTGAGGGCTCTGGGTAAAGCCTAGGTAGTTCTAAGGTAGGGACATGTTTGGCACAGGTTTGTGGGCTGAAGGGCCTGTATTGTGCTGTAGGTTTTCTATGTTTCTATGGTCAGTTTGGTGACGGTGTGCAAAAACTGATGTACATGGTAAATCTCCTTGATGGACTTCTACTCAGCCTGTTCAGCAGTCTATGTGAGCAAGGGTACCCCACAACCCAGTCGTTTCGACATTTTGCTGCTGAGTTAAGGAGAGATTTTGACCTTCCAGTAAAAGGTCTGGTGGCTGCCCACTGACGCCTGGACCTGCAACAAGGCTCCCTCATCACTGTCTCCCGGCGCAGGCTGAATGCAAGGGCCCGGAAAGAGATCGCTGCTCAAAATGAGCAGGACAGTCAGGATGACCTGATTAATCTGGCTATTTGAGTTGACAACTGGGTAACTGAGTGGTGTAGGTTAAGAATGTCTTAAATTTCCTACTCACTGTCTGATCACCATCACCAAGCACCCATGGGACGCATGCGTCTAGCTCAGGAGGAACGGGATCGGTGCAAAAAAAAACAGGTTCTTGCCTCTATTATGGTGATCCAGGACATTTCCAGAAATCATGTCCCAAGCATCCAATAAAAGAGGATCCCATCAGCAGGGAGGGGAGTCCTGACAGGCTGGTTCACCCTGCAATTGGCTTCCCCTAATTTGGTGATGCTCCAAGCTTCCTTGTCTTGGGGTCTTGGACCCATGAACTTAAGGCATTTATTGACTCTGGTGCAGCCAGGATTTTCATGGATATCTCTCTGGCTCAAAGATGGGGAGTTCTGACTCTGGAGTTAAGAGAAAAGATCAAAGTCAAGGTCCCAGGTGGTTGGCCTTTGGGCACCAGCCAGATCCATCTTTCCACAAAACCCCTCCAACTTGTGCTCAAATGCAACTACAGGGAATAACTTTCCTGCTATCTGGTTGATTTGACTGAACTGCCAGTGGTGCATGGTCTCCCCTGGTTATCCTGACATAACCCATGGATTGATTGGTCCATTAAAGCACTCCAAGTGTGCGGGCCGTATGCCTGACTACCTGGCTGGGTCCAGCTCAAGCTCCGTTCCGTGAATCCCCTTCTGTGCCAGCTAAGGATGTGGACGTATCTGGGTTTCCAGCTGAATATGTCAATCTTCTTGAAGTCTTCAGTAGAAAGAAGGCTGCCTCCCTGCCTCCATACCGGTCATATGGTTGTGCTATTGACCTCTTACCCAGTACTAGTACTCCCCAGGTTTGGCTCTCTCTTATCCAGAAAAGGTGACCTTGGAAGAGTACCTCTAGCAGGTATTATTCTCGGGGCTTATCCATCTGTCAATTTCACCAGCAGCAGCAGGCTTTTTTTTTGGTGACCAAGAAGGATAGCAAGCCTAGTCCCTGCATTGATTATCGGCCCTTAAATAATCTCAACGTGAAGAACCATGAAGACCCACCTCCCTGCTTGCTTCTGCATTTGAACATCTCCAGGGAGCAACCATATTTTCCAAGAATGATCTGCGCAATGCAATCTGGTTCATATCAGAGAAGGGGATGAACGGAAGACTCTGGACACTTGTACAGACTGCTATGAGTACCTTCTGATGCCCCTTCATCTGGCTAACACCCCCACTGTTTCTCAGGCCTTAGTTAACGATGTGCTCAGGGACATGTTGAATCAGTTTATGTTTGTGCATTTGGATGATATTCTAATCTATTTGCGCTCTCATCAAGAACACATCCAGCATGTCTGGAGGATTCTCAGAAAAGTGTGAGGCCCATGGAGACCAGGTGTCGTTTTTTTGGCTCTATACTACCCCTTCAGTGTTCAAATGGACCCGAATAAATTTTGGGTGGTTACGGATTTGCCTAAACCATCTACAGTCAAACAGGTGAAGCACTTCATGGGGTTTGCAAACTTTTATTGCTGCTTCATCCAGAATTTCAGTTCTATCATGGCTGCCATAATTGCACTCACCAGTAAGACCTCTGAAGGATTCTATTGGATAAATGATGCTGGCCAAACATTCTAAAAAAAAAGCAAATCTTTACCACTGTCCCAGTGCTACAAAATCCAGACCAATCCTGGTGGATTTATTGTACTGAATTGAATTGAATTGACTTTATTTCTTACATCCTTCACATATGTGAGGAGTAAAAATCTTTACTTTGTGTCTCCATCTGACTGTGCAATGTGCAAATTATAGTAATTTGTAATAAATAGTATGTACAATAAGTTATACGACAGAACAGTCAATTAGCTTAGAAATACAATTCTGACAGTGTGAATTAATCAATCTGATGGCCTGGTAGAAGAAGCTATTCTGGAGCCTGCTGGTCCTGGTTTTTATTTTGTCGGATTGTTTCCCAGATGGTAGCAGCTAGAACAGTTTGTGGTTGGGGTGACTTGGGTCCCCAGTGATCCTTTGGGCCCTTTTTACGCACCTGTCATTGTAAATCTTTTGAACAGTGGGAAGTTCACATCTACAGATTCACTGGGTTGTCTGCACCACTCTCTGCAGAGCCCTGTGATTGAGGGAAGTACAGTTCCTAAACCAGGCAGTGATACAGGCAGTTGGGTTGCTCTCAATTGTGCCCCTGTAGAAAGTCCTTAGGATATGGGGACTCGTGCCAAACTTCTTCAACCATCAGAGTGTGGTAAACCATGTATATCTGTCTGAACACGCCCCTCTGCTGACTGCTCCTGTGGCTCCTTCCACAGACCCCTGGATAAAGGTGATTGTGTCTCTGCTCCTCCCACAGTCATCCAGCATGGACGTGCTCTGTTTTACTGCTAATAAAAGCCTTTCAGTATTTACTCTACTTCCAGTCTTTTGGAGTTATTGATAGTGCATCAATTTTATTAGCAGTAATTTTAAAGCATGGAGAGCATTTTGAGATCCAACAAATTGGACATTGACCCGCAAACACCTGAGGCCAGCAACGCTTTCGAACTCTGGCTAGCCTGCTTCGAATCATACCTGGAGGAGATTGAACTGACCGATTCCGTCGCGAAGCACAGAGTTTTCCTCTCCAGGGTCAGTCCATGGATATACTCGACGATTAGAGACCAGCCGAGTTACGACGGAGCGATGAGCACCCTCAGAAGACAATACCTGCAGCTGGTAAATACTGACTATGCAAGACATCGCTTAGCGACGTGGCAGCAGCAGGCAGGAGAGTCGAGCGCTGAGTTTGTCTGGGCCCTACAGACACTGGTGCGGGCCTGCGATTGCCAGGGGCTGACGGCCGAACAGCATGCGGAGCTCCTGGTACGAGACGCCTTCGTCACAGGGATCAGGTCAGTGTACGTGCACCAGTGGCTGCTGGAACATGCCGATCTTACCTTACATTCAGCGATTGAGCTGGCTAACATGCTGGAGGCTGCTCTGCACAACTCTGATGCTCTCTAGGCACGTGATCTCCTGATGGCCTCGTGGACGCCGCAGACCCCGTAACCTGCCGGTGAATCGACCATGGCTGCTGCCAGTCGCAAGTCTGTGAAGTGGTACTTCTGCAGACTCGAGAAGCACCCTCCAAAATGCTGCCTGGCTGGAGAAGCTACCTGCTCCAGCTGCGGAAAAAAGGGCCACTTTGCCAAGGCCTGTAAGTCCAAATCGCAAGCGGGATCGAGCAGTGCCGCGTGCAAGGCATGGGGGTCGCCATTTTGGCCATTGCCATCTTGCTCGTCCGCCACTGTGTGGGAGGCATGGGGGCGGCCATCTTGGTCGGTGCCTCCTTGCACCGCCTATGACCCACGGGTGCTTACCAGGCACCCCACCATGCCAGACCAAGACAGCGATTCAACTCTGGCCTCCATGATCCTCGACCAAAGCGCTCCCCACCAGCTCACAAAGTCAATGATGGATATCCTGGTGGAGGGGCGCAGGACAAGCTGCCTGTTTGATATGGGCAGCATGGAGAGTTTTATCCACCCGGACATGGTGCAACGCTGCAGACTTGTGCCATGGCCGGTAAGCCAAAGGGTCACCATGGCTTCTGGGTCGCATATGTTACGTAACCTCGTAACCAGGTAACTTACCAGCAAAGATAGCGGGATCAGCTGAGTCGGATGCTACTATTTTCAAACGTTTTATTCAAAAAGGGGCACAAACGTATGGTTAATACAAAACATTCAGATCATATACATCGTCAAAACTCAATCTAAAACACCGGTGTAATAATAATCAATCAGAAATAAGCTCTATAGTTGTCTAGGGGTTAATACAGAGTCCAATTGAAATATAAAGAGTCACTCAGAAGTTTGCAGGCTTTTCCCTTTTGGGAACCGCTGGGGTTTCACGTTGTGGAGAGAGAGAGATGGTTGAGAAAGGATAAACACTTGCCCGTTGTCTTTACAGAGCAAATCCTTGGAATCAGGGGAGCAGGCTTCCCCGTTGTTATTTAAAAGCGGTCTTCCGTTGGTTCTAGCCACAGATTCAAAATTTGGAATCTGACGCACGTGGCTTCCTTCAAAATGCCTTCCCGCTCCCACGGGAATCGGTATCGTGCTTCCTTGGTGTCTCCTGGGTGCGTCTGAGGGTTGTCCCCCCCTCAGACCCTCCTTTATACTTCTTCACGGGATCGCAGGTGTCAATCAGGTTGCAGGTGATGCGATCTCTCTCTCAACCAGCCCACTTTGCCCGAGGGCTTTTCACGTGGTCTTCATGAGACAATAGTCAATATCGCCTTTATTCTGCTTCTCGGGAGAACGTGGTCTTCCGCACGTCTCTCTCTCTTGGGTCAGTTGACCCCCCCCTTGACTAGGGCTCTTGCGATTCTCACAAAGGAGGGGGCCGAGGGCATAACACATAAAACAGACATCCAGGGGGGGTTGTGTAGCGACACTAGTGGTGCAGGGCACAGAATATCGAGACTTTACATTACTGGTCATGCCTCAACTGTGTGCCCCTGTGCTATTAGGGCTTGACTTCCAGAGCCACCCAAAAAGCGTGACAATGGAGTATGATGGGCCCCTCCCACCAATCACTGTCAGAAATCCCCAGTTCTATGGGAATTCGTCACATACCCCGCTTCTGACCATACACACACACTGACCCGCACATCCCACCCAACACCATGTCAACAGCCGCACTACGGACACCACTTGCGGCCTCTCCACCCTTGAGATCCCTCCCCCATCACTGTTCGCCAACCTGACCCCCGACTGTAAACCTGTGGCAACTAATAGCAGGAGGTGCAGCGCGGCGGACAGGGCCTTCATTCAGTCGGAGGTGCAGCGGCTGCTCGGGGAGGGGATCATTGAGACAAGCACAAGCCCTTGGAGGGCCCAGGTGGTTGTTGTTTGGAACGGGGAGAAAAATAGGATGGTCGTGGACTATAGCTAGACTATCAGTAGGTTCACGCAACTTGACGCGTACCCCCTACCCCGCATCGTGAATATGGTCAATCAGATAGCTCAGTACAAGGTGTGCTTGACCATAGACCTAAAATCCGCTTATCATCAGCTCCCCATCCGCCTGGAGGACCGCCCCTACACCGCCTTCGAGGCAGGCGGCAGGCTCTTTAACTTCCTGCGTGTCCCCTTCAGTGTCACGAATGGGGTATCTGTCTTCCAGAGGGAAGTGAACCGGATGGTGGACCAGTGCCAACTGAAGGCCACATTCCCATATCTGGATAACATCACCATCTGTGGTCACATCCGGCAGGATCACGACAACAACCTCCAAAAACTTTTCCAAGCGGCCAAAGCTTTTAACCTTACCTATAACAGGGACAAGTGTGTGTTTGGAACCACTCGACTTGCTATCCTTGGGTGTGTCGTGGAGAGTGGAATCATTGGCCCTGACCCCGACCTATGAACCCCCTGTTGGAACTCCCTCTTCCCAACACCCTCAGAGTCCTCAAAAGGTGCCTGGGCTTCTTCTCCTATTACGCCCAATGGGTCCCTCACTACACCGACAAGGCCCACCCCCTGGTCAAGTCCACCGCATTTCCCCTCTCAGCCGAGGCCCGCGCGGCCTTCAGCTGCATTAAAGGGGACATTGCCAAAGCAGCAATGCATGCAGTGGATGAGACCATTCCCTTCCAAGTAGAGAGTGACGCCTCCGACTTCGCGCTGGCTGCTACCCTCAACCAGGCGGGAAGACCAGTGGCGTTCTTCTCCCATACCCGTCAAGGCCCTGAAATTCGGCACTCCGCAGTGGGGAAAGAAGCCCAGGCCATAGTGGAAGCTATTAGGCACTGGAGGCACTATCTCACCAGCAAAAAGTTCACCTTGCTGACCGACCAGTGCTCAGTCGCGTTCATGTTTAGCAACCAACAGCGGGGCAAAATCAAAAATGGTAAAATTTTGAGGTGGAGAATCAAACTCTCCACCTACAACTATGACATCATGTACAGACCTGGGAAGCTCAATGAGCCCTCCGATGCCCTATCCTGGGGAGCGTGTGCCAGCGCACAGATCGACCGGCATACGCCCTACATACAGGTCTTTGCCACCTGGGGGTCACCTGGCTTTTCCACTTCGTGAAAGCCCGGAACCTGCCTTACTCCCTTGAGGAGATCCGGGCAATGACCAGGGACTGCCAAGTCCGTGCAGAGTGCAAACCGCACTTCTACCAACCCGAAAAGGCACAACTAATCAAGGCCACCTGCCCCTTTGAGCAATTGAGTGTCAACTTTAAGGGCCCCCTTCCCTCCACCGACCGCAATGTGTACTTTCATAATGTAATTGACGAGTACTCGCGGTTCCCCTTCGCCATCCCCTACCCCGATATCATTGCCACGTCCATCATAAAGGCCCTGCGCAAGCTCTTCACTCTGTTTGGTTACCCATGCTATATCCACAGTGACAGAGGGTCCTCATTTATGAGCGACGAGCTGCGCCAATACCTGCTGGCTAGGGGTATTGCAACTAGTAGGACCACGAGCTCTAATCCCGGGGGAATAGGACAGGTGGAGAGGGAGAATGCCATGGTGTGGAAGGCCACACTCTTAGCCCTTAGGTCAAAGGGACTGCCAGTCTCTCGCTGGCAGGAGGTCCTCCCCGAGGCACTCCACTCCATCCGCTCCCTGTTATGCACGTCCACCAATGCAGCCCCTCATGAGCGACTCTTTTCTTTTCCCAGGAAGTCGACCTCCAGGACCACCCTACTGGCTTGGCTGACGTCCCTGGGGCCAGTGCTGCTCCGGAAACATGTGAGGAGCAATAAATACTCCCCGATGGTCGAGAGGGTTCACCTACTTTATGCGAACCCCCAGTATGCCTACGTGGTCTTACCTGATGGGCGTGAGGACACGGTCTCCATCCGTGACCTGGCGCCCACCCTGACCCCTACCCTGAACACTCCATGGTGACTATTAACCCCGTACCCACTGATATATATACCCATGAGACACTGCGCACTCCAAGCCCTACACAGACGCCTCACGACACTCCCATACCGGGTGCCACGCACACGCATGAGGGATTACTGATGCCTAATGTGCTGGCACCTCAAGTCAGGCTGGAGCCAGCACAACCACCGTCACCAGTGCAATCACCACCGGTGCTACGTAGATCGCAGCGACGGACTCGACCGCCTGATAGACTTGACCTGTAAATATACTTGTCTTAAATATTGTCAGTCACTTCACCCCCCGGGACTCTCTTTTTAAAAAGGAGGGGTGAATGTGGTAAACCATGTACCGGGTATATCTGTCTGGACACTCCCCTTTGCTGACTGCTCCTGTGGCTCCTCCCACAGACCCCAGGATAAAAGTGATTGTGTCTCTGCTCCTCCCACAGTCATCCAGCATGGACGTGCTCTGTTTTACTGCTAATAAAAGCCTTTCAGTATTTACTCTAATTCCAGTCGTTTGGAGTTATTGATAGTGCATCACAGAGGTGAAAGAGGTGCTGTTGTGCGTTTTTCACCACACAGCCGGTATGTATAGACCAAGTGAGATCCTCGGTGATGTAAACTGTATTCTGAGGAACCTGAAGCTGTTCACCCTCTCAGACCCATTGATGTCAATGGGAGTTAGCCTGTCTCCATTCCTCCTGTAATCCGCAACCAGCTTCTTTGTTTTTGCAACATTGAGGAAGAAGTTGTTTTCTTAACATCACTGTGTCAGGGTGATGACTTCTTCTCTGTAGGCTGCCTCATTATTATTTGAAATAAGGCCAATCAATGTAATATCATCTGCAAATTTAATTAGCAGATTGGAGCTGTGGGTGGTGACAGTGACATGGGCATACAGAGAGTAAAGGAGGACACATCCCTGTGGGGGCTCAAAGGGGAAGAGGTGAGGAGCCCACTCTTACCACCTGTCAGCAATCCAAGAGGAAGTCCAGGATCCAGCTACACAAGGCAGGGTGGAGGCCGAGGTCTCTGAGCTTCTTGTCAAGCCTGTAAGGAATTATGATATTGAATGCTGAACTGTAGTCCAAGGACAGCATCCTCACATAACCATCCCTCCTCTCCAGGTGTGTAGAGCAGTGGCTATTGCATCATCTGTCGATTGGTTGTGTCGGTAGGTGAATTGTAGGGGGTACATTGTGAGTGGTAGCATGCTGCAAATGTGGTCCTTGACCAAAGCATTTGATTACTCTTAAGGTGAGTGCAACAGGACACCAGTTGTTCAGACATGTTACCTTGGTCTCTTTAGGTACAGGGACAATTGTGGATGTTTTGAAGCAGGAGGGCAGTCTACACTCGGAGAGGGAGAAACTAAAAATGTCTGTAAACACAGCTGCCAGTTGTGCTGCACACATCCTGAGTACCCGCCCTTATTGGAGTATAAAAGTATAAATTTTAAAATTGCTATTTGCTATGCATGTACCCAATTTAGTAGGAGAATGAAATCCTAAAAATGTAGATTAGAACATGATTAAGTCACGAAATCCTAAGAATGTAGAAGACAATGGTGTGTTAATGAGAGGTAGCTAAGAGATGTAGATTAGAACATGATTAAGTCAATTGGTAGAAACAATGGTGGCAAGGTGTACGTGTGGTACATGTGATACGCAACTATAGACCGATTACATATGCTAATGCAACTGGACCAGGAGATTGCTATAAAAAATGCTGTGTCCGAGGATCGGTGGGCAATCAGCGACTAGCTCAATGACTGTCTTAGCTTTGATTTGCAAATTAAAGTTTAATACTTCTTGAAGAATCTTCTGCATCTCCTGGTCATTTGTGGGGCACGAGAAACCACGACACCCTGGGATGCCATCTGGTCTTGCAGCCTTGCGACTGTCCACTCATTGGAAACACTTGAATACTTCAGCCTCAGAGATGCTGGTTGCTTTGGGGGCTCAGTGTTGGCGACATTGAACCGAGTGTAAAAAAGATTTAGCTCATCTGGGAGAGAGGCAGCGATGTTTCTTCTTCAGCTTACAATAGATTGATCTACTGACCCTCTTAAATATCAATGGGGTTCCGTCTAGAGCCATAGCAAGAACACTATTATCTCAGTTCCCTGCTCTATGCTCACTAAAATCAAAGTTCTCTGTTAAAAGCACAGCTTATAATTTTGGACCTGAAATTTTAAATAACACTCAACACAAAAGCCTGAATGCTTATAAAACTGCAATCAATATGGCAGGGTAGTTTTTGATTTTAAAAGAAGAAAAGGGGGAAAATGAGACAATCGCTAAGCTAAGATTCTAAAATTGGATATGGCTGACTTCCATGCACCAAGACCACAAAGTAAACAAGCAAACCTGTAAAAGGGAAAATGAAAGCAAAGCTGTGGGAGATGTGTGAAAAATTTAGCATGCTATGGTATAGAGTATACTCCTAAGGGGGCAAGATCTCCACTTTACTTCTTCAAGCTTACTGCTATTTTTCTCACTGGTTTTGTGTTATTTGCAAGTTCAAAAATGTGACCTTTGTGTAGAGTGCTATCTGAAACTTCAGGTCCAAAATTATAAGCTGTGCTTTTAACATAGAACCTTGACTTTAGAGAGCATAAGTCAGGGAATTGAGATAATAGTGTACTTGCTGTATCTCTAGTTGGAGCCCCATTGATATTTAAGAGGGTCAGTGGATCAATCTATTGTAAGCTGAAGAAGAAATATTTCATTCTAGTCATGTTGCAGTAATGATCTTTGGGGATGCTGGAGAGGAAAAGCACTCTCCTCTTCACAACCTCTTGATACCATAACATACTCCTCAACAACCATTAAGCTGTGCTGGGCTAGGCCATTCAATTCTTGGAGTCCAGACTCGGGTCTGCATGCAAATTTACATGCTCTAATGGTTTTTGTCAAAAATATTCTTTAAAAAAAACTTCTGAGAAGGATAATAAATCAGCCATGATGCAGTGGTGGAGCAGACTTGATGGGCCAATTGATCATCTAGTCTAAAATATTGGAGTTTGGAATTTTTGTTTGCAAGAAAGGAAGACACAAAAAGTGCAGATGCTGGAATCTGAAACACCAATGACTCCTTTTCCCTAAAGATATTGCCTGAGCCAGTGAGTTCCTCCAGCAGACTGATGTTAAAAAATTAACATAAATTGGCCAGGCAGCACGTGTTTACAGGACATTCTTAAAAAACCATTACCCTGTACATACAAAGTCTATGAATAGCACAAATCTTACACAAGCATCAACAAAGTGAAGTGCTTGTTTCAGTCTTAGTTAAGGGGCAGTAGCCTTGACTGGTCATTAATGATAAAATATGAGGGGATTTTCTTTCTTCAGGCAGATATAGTGTCAGAGAGAGATGCAGAATGCAAACAGGCTCTTCACACATTGAATCCGCATCAACCATCAACCATCCTTTTACATTAATGTTACATTAATCGCAAATTCCAACCACGTTTTCTCCCCAGGTTCTACCACTCACCAGCTCATCAGCAGAAATTTACAGCAGCCAATTAATCTAGCAACTGGTGTATCTTTGGAATCAGAGCAGCAACCAGGAAATCCTGGGGAAACCAATGCGGTCACAGGGAATTCATACAAACTCCACACAGAAAGCACCGGAAGTCATATTTGAACCTAAGCTGCTGGAGAAATGAGGAAGCAGTTCTAGCCACTGTACCATCATGTCACCAAGTAGGTTCTCCCCTATGGATTTATTTCTTATGACATTTCCACCTTCCCCCTTGACTGTTTCCACAGTTGACCCACCATCCCCCTTAAATTCTTGCTGCCAACTCTGGAGTAGAAAGGATTGAAACTGAAGCACAGCCTCAGACTGACTATCCCCAACTATGCTCCTGTCCGACTATCTGGTCTCTCTCCACAGATGCGTACACTCTCCAAATACCCATCCCTCCTCTTAACTTCCCCTCCAATCCTCCTTAACCTTGCCAATCTCTCCAAATGTCCATAGCCTGTGGCCCAGCTGACTTGTTTAGTGCAACCTGTGGTACAGATAAAATGCCTTAGTCTGTGTTTAAATGCACAATGCTTGTGCTTTCACACACAATGCTTCAAGCACAATAAGTATAAAGTATCACTGATGTTGGCCAGACAGAACTGTAGTCTACAAATCTGTAAATTTGAGTGAATGAAGGACACTGGGAGCAGACAGACGAATTGTCTTTGTTCTTACCATGGGGTCAAAGGAGATGGAGACTCATTTTGTGAAATGGCTCTGCGCCCTCCATTTTGTGAACTAAAGTTGCTTGGCTTGATTAATGTTTTAAAGGAGACACAATGATGTTCCAGGTAATCTGCTGGGCTAGAGAGAATTTCCAAATAAGAAGTTATTTGTGAGCTGTTTTTTGATATAATATAATGTGCTGGTTTGTGAATATTGGAGTCTGTGCTTGCCCTGAGTGATTCCAATTGTTGCTTGCAAAAAATAGATGCTGATTTGGACCAGAGCCAATAAGAAGGTGTTAGATGACTCGTAGCCAGTAACAATGAAATGCAACTTTAGAATTGGTGAGGAATAAAGGAATAAGACGCTTTGAGAATGCTGGCAGTGTTGACTCTCTAGAGACTCACTGTCATGGATATAGAGTACACCATGGACACGTTATGTGCAGATTTGAAATGGGACTATGAGGAACACATGGCCAGCAGAGACTTATTCTTACTGGTATTATCTTTTCTATTCTTTGACTGTTCATGGAGGGTCAGGAAGACTTAATAGGTGTGCACAGGTATCCAGTTATGTAAATTCATGTCTTCTTCCACTGAGACAATAAAAATACTTGTTGGTAATTACAGATTCTCTCTGTGCCTCCTTGATCATTATTACTAAGGGGTAGATCCTTATAACAGAATTGGCATCCCTGTTATGGGCTCAAGGAAAAACCTCTCCATTGAGACAGACCACGCCATTGAGAAAATAGAGATATCAGACTGGGTAGTTAGTTATTATTGATCCAGGATGGAAAATTCAGAGAATTCTGCAATTCCAAAGGACTTGGATTGTTTTGATTGGAGGGGATTCTTCCAAAAATACATGTTGGGGAAACTGGCCACAATACAGGGTGTATGCTAGTCACAGTAGCACAGAAGGGCGAAGCTCTTTTTAAGATTGCTCAGGGGAAATTGTCAGAAAGGAATCTGAATGGCTACGGAAGCCAGCATCAGTTGCCTGTCTGATTGAGGATTTAATAGATAGTTGGTAAATCACTGATGTTGAACGATAAAGTTTACAACAGGAAATCCTGGAATATCGATGAGAAACTAAGGTAGACATGTCGGTTATCTGTGGTTGGTGTTCCAAGGAGTGTATGGATCAACATTAGATTGTGATCATTTAGAGTCAGAACCCATAAATAGATCATTTAGAACATTAGTGCCTCATAGCTCCAATGAACCTATAAAAATGTTGGACCTTTTTGATCCCAGTGACCCTACATATACTAAGGCATGGATCATTAGGAAGTTAATTAGAGGATGGGAGAAGGAAGTGCACAATTAGATTTTAACTGTAGGAATATTCCAGAGGCAGCTGAAGTGTTTTCCCTTTGAGAAAATACACAGGATATCATTTGGGAAATGCAGATCAGGGGAGAAGCCAGCAGAAAGATTGTGGAAAGGAAGTAACATAGCGGTGGAATGTGCCTCCATCCAATCAGTGAAACTGTTGATGGGAACAGTACAGTGCACAAATCTGCTCTTTCAGCTGTGGTAACATGGATCATTATGCCAGGAACTGTACAGCAAACAGTTCATATGATTTGAATCCTAACAAAAATCAGAGATTGAAGTTATAGAAGGCCCTGAATATGCTGGAACTTTGGCTCATGCTTTAAACTTGTTGAATGCTGTTTACTTGTGCATGATGAATAACTTGCAACATTTCTTTGTTTAAAGTCTTCGAGTAACACATTTCCTCAATGTTGTTGAATTGGAACTGAATATTGTGGTAGCAGTTTAACCCTCAGGAACAAGAATTTTTCAGAAATGGTTTAAAGTGTAAACGGTTCCCATATTTCAAGTGTGTGAAGTGTGACCACATGTGCATTCTTTAGAGAGAGAGATAGAGATTGCAGAGACTTTTTTTAAAAGGTTGTGCCTTTAAGAGGATGCATCACTGTGTTAATGTGCTGGAGAGCCCCACCCAGAAGCCTTTTCTCTCTTCCTTGGTTCTTTGAAAAATTGGTGAAAGCTCTTCATGGTGGGAATTAACTGTTAATTTTAAATTTTGCAGTTACTTGTGGAAGTTTCTAAAGGAAGAACAGTACAAGCATGGATTTTTGTTTGTCCTGTCTGTGGTTTTGGTTTTTGTTCCTTTATTTGTCTTCCATGGAATTGATTTTAGAGGTATTCAGATTGCACACTGGCCATATGTAATCTGGGTTGAGATGGAAATTTGTGCATTTCTATTCCTGATATGAGATGCCCACATTTCTGAGGTAAGTAGGTGCTCATTAGTGGATGGTTAAATTTAGAATTTGAATTCAACATTCTGGGAAGAATGGAACATTAGAGGAGCAATCATAAAAGTTGTTTTTACAAACAAGAATGCTTTATTTTACAGAATATAAAAGGTGTCGCTCAAGACTTCTGACATATTGATTTTAAGTTTGAGATCCCTTCAAAAATAGTTTTGAAGTACCCAGTGTTTTGTTATGTAAATTGCAAATGGAAGTTCAATTTAAATATGGGACTGATCCAAACAGCATTTCAGCATCAATTCCGTCACCATTTTAAAGCACACAATAATCTAGCTACTGCTGGATATTCAAATTAAAATGTCTTGGTCAGTCAGCCTTGGTAATGCAGGGTTGAAATGTAGCTGTAAAGGGTATTATAGTTTCTACCTTCCTTGAAAATAATCTTTATTGTACTGAAGAACCTCATCAGGTGTCAGGATATGATAGCAAATGATCCCAAGGAACAATTTGTATCAAAATAATAAGGGAGGAGGTGGAAGGAGATCAATATCCAAGAACAAAGACACAAAGAAAGCAAAAACACAAGAGAAAAACCCTATTTTAAAATCTATACATCAGTACAGGTGGGTGAGAGGAGGACTGGGTGCAGAATATATGTAGAGGATGAACACGGCCAGGAAAGGTATGGTATAGTTTTAAAGTTTCAATGTCATGAGTGTACAGGCACCAGATGTGGCACATGCATTTAGACACCAGAAATGTTTTCTGCCCGGATCAGTTATACATTCTAATAGTATGTATGTTTGTAATAGCCTTACAGAACATTTGCCTCTGTGGGAAGCAAGAGGGTTTGTTTCAGCTGACGGAAAGCTTCTCTGATATGCTGCTCGGTTGTGGTACATATTTAAAGAAGCTAAGGGGAAAGAATATGGAGCCATAAAAGAGAAAGCCCAATCTAAATTATCCCCTGAGGGGAATAAGAAGGCTGATGAATTAGTGAAGCAAGGTTTTTTAGATGGGTAGGAGGGGCAGCTGCAGATTGAGGAGATCGGGAGGCAGAAGGAACAACAGGCTGAGGTTATGGATTTAACTGAGGAGCAAAAGAAAGGCAAAGAATTAAAAAGAAATGTAAAGAAAGCCCTCCAACACACCAGACAAGTGGAAGGGCCTTAGTCTAATTTGCAGATAGATTATACTGGATCCTTGCCAGTGACCCCAGTTGGGTACAAGTATATTTTTGTAGTGGTAGGTTCTTTCACCAAATGGGTGGAAGCCTTCCCAACTAAGACAAGCATGGTCAAAGCCATTGCAAAAATTTTATTGGAAAAGGTTTTTACTCACCGGGGATTACCTCAGAGTACAGAGTCAGATTAAGGCACATGTTTTACAGCCCAGATAATGCAAGATGTCATGGCACTTTTAGGGATCAAGTCTAGTGGGATTGTGGAAAGGGTGAATCGAATACTGAAAACTATGATTGTCAAAATGGTGCAGCAATATGGAACAACATGGCAGGCAGTTTTGCCTTGTGTACTGATGATAATAAGGAATACAGTGGTATCGTCAATGTGTTACACCCCTTATAAATGCATGACTGGAAGGGACATGAGAGGATTGGAGGACATGATTAGATTTGTCAGAGCCTGAAATAGGTGAGATTGTCTCTGAAAAGTGGGTACAATAATTGGTAGATAGTGAAGGAGGCCAATTTTGTGACAGCCCATCCATTAGGAAAGACATAGCAACAAAGTAAAGCCTACTTTGTCTCAGAAGTCAGTTCCATACAATTAAACCCTGAGCAGAGTGATGATTAGAATGCACCAACCTATCTCATTTTAAAATCCAAAGTTTGCAAGGGTCTATGAAATTAGAGACAAAGCAAGTCCATTAGTGCACAGGGTACTGATTTCCCTAGATAAATGGATGGGACCATATTACCCACTTGAAATTGGTGTGGGAGAAACAGGAATGTTATCACCAATTGATGTACACGATGATCCTGATTTTGGAGATTTGACTATCCATGTACATGGTAATCCTGATTTGGAAGATTTGGGATTGGGGCAGGTGTTCCAATTAGATGGTGACAGGGATCAGATACAGACTAATCAAACAGGTCAGAGTGCTTCACAGGTAACTGAATTCACTTAAATTTCTGACGCTCCTTCAAGATACAAAAAAAAAACCTGATTATTGACAGCATTAACCTCTTGTCTAAGGAAACACGTAAAACTGAGATCTATGCTGTATATGCTTTTTGGTTGCTTGCCATGAATAGTTTGAAATTATTACAACTTGATGCACGTCAAGTACCAAAAGTGTGTATCAGGTAAACAACTAAAGCAATGGGTTGAGGCAAGGGTGCCCTTTTGTTATATTAGATGTCTTACACTAACCAATAAAGTACTGGGTAACTGTGATTACGATAAAGGAAGGTTTTATGTTGGTTCAGTTATTCCACATTCCCTGACATGGAAATATTTTAACCTACCCTTTGAAAAGAATTCATATGTGGGCAGATATCATGAGAGGACTTGGATATTCTTAAGTAACCCACCAATGCATTCTGTAGTTGTGAATAGTACTGGGAGAGGGATAGATTTATCAAGATCTCACTGAGGGGACAAACCACTGGGCTTGCCCAGAAGAGATAACACGGCAGAAACTTCTGAATTGTAGTTTCAGTACTTATGAGAATTGATCATTGTCTATTCTACCTGTAAATAACGAGTCTTCTTACAATAAGCATTTGGTGGGACAGACATATTATATACCAACAGCAACAATGAATTATACCAAGGGATGGAAACAGTGTCCTTGAAAGTCATAATGTTGCACTTGGGAGTGTGACTTCAGATTTGACTACTGGGGGACAAACTTTGTCTCAGCCAGCAGTAGATAAGATAACAAAGGAGAACCTCACAATCCAATGAACTGATATGGATCGATATTTGTGGAATTATGTTGTTACCGAGTTGCCTCCTCACTTGGCTGCAGACTGGACATGAGTTGTGGAGGAGGCAGGGGAGATAATCCATCAGTAGACTAAATATGGAAAATTAAGAGACACACTGCCAAAGCAAATTAAATATTGCATGACCCATACCCTTGAGATAAGTTTTGAATTTTGGGATCAAATGTTCAAATACATGCATGGATGAGGATAATATTGCATGCTGCTGTAGTATTAATTTTATGTCAGTTGATTATGGTATCATTTAATATGTCTCAGCTTAGAAGGTGGAAGGCTGAATTTGTAGAAAAGGTAGAGAACGATGGTTCTGTAATACAGAGAAGACGATGGTCTGTATACAGTGTATGAATTCAGTAAGTAAAAGATACCTTTATCTTTATATAACATAAGTGTAGCACACTTCCTGGGGGTTTTGTTGACTATGAGTAGTTAACAGAATGAGAGGAGAATAGTGATCCTAAGATAAGGACCTTTGGATCAAGAGGAGGAAGATACTGGCCAGAGAGAACTACAGTCCACAAATTAGTGAGTTCAAATGAATCAAGGATAGTGGAAGTAGGCAGACTAATTGCCTTTGTTCTTGCCATGAGGTTGAAAGAAATAGAGGCTGCCATTTTGTAAAATGGCTCTGCGCCCTCCATTTTATGAACTAAAGCTGCTTGGCTTGATTAATGTTTTAAAGTAGACACAATAATGCTCCAGGTAATCTGCTGGACTGGAGATTATTTCCAAATAAAAAGTTATTTGTTACATGCAGGCTTGTGAATGTTGGAGTCAGTGCTTGTTCTGAATAATTCGAATTGGTTGCTGAAGAGAATAAAGAACCATAAATTACCAATTGTCCCTTGTGGAAATAAGGGCAATAAATGGATGCTGGCTTGGACCTGTGCCAATAAGAAGTTGTTAGATGACCCGTAGCCAATAACAACAAAATGCAACTTCAGAATTGGTAAGGAATAAATATAAAAGCAGACGCTTCAGGTGTGCTGGCAGCATTGACTCTCTGGAGACCCATATGACCACAGGACATTAGTGCAGAATTATGCCATTCAGCCCATCAAGTCTGCTCAGCCATTCTATCATAGCCTATCCCGGATCCCACTCAACCACGTACACCTGCCTTCTCGCCATATCCTTTGATGTCTGTTCTTCCACTTTGCCTAAGTACTGCTGCAACTGCATTGCTTCCTCAGCACTACCTACCCCTCCACCTATCTTTGTATCATCTGCAAACTTTGTCACAAAGTTATTTTGGCATGAAAATGTAATGAGTTTTTATTAAGAAGATTTTTATTTAGATGAGAGATTGAAAGGTGTTGAATTCGGAGGGGCCAGGGTGTTTTTGTACACAAATTATTGAAAGGTAATGTGTAGGGGAAATGAGCAAAGATTGCCTTTATTGCTAAAGGACTTAAGTAAAAGAATAGGCATGACTTACTTCAGTTGTACAGGGTCCTGGCAAGAGTTCATCTGGAGTACTGCATACGGGTCTGACTTCCCTACTTAAGGAAGGATGTGCTTGCAATAAAGGGTGTGCAGAAAACGTTCTCTAGATTTATTCCTAGGATGGCTATTTTGTCATATGATGAGAGATCAAGCAGATTAGGTGTGTACTGTTCAGTTCATAAGAATGGCAGGAGATCTCATTAAAATGTATGAGATTCTTGTGGTGCCTGGCACAGTAGATGCATAAAATATGTTGATAATGGCTGAAGTCACAATCTCAAGATAGGGAGTCATGAATGTGCACGTTATGTGGAGATTTGGAACGGGACAATGAGGAACACATTGCCAACAGAGACTCTTTCTTACTGGTATTACCTTTTCTTTTCTTTGTTCATGAAGGGTCTGGAAAACTTTGTAAGTGTGCACACAGGTACTCAGTTGTGTAAGTCCACACGTTCTTCCATTAAGACAAGAAAAGTACTTGTTGGCAATTATAGATTCTCTCTGTGCCTCCTTGATTATTATTACTTAGGGGTAGATCCCTGCAACACTGCCACTTGCTAAAAATTCTTGTTTCTTGTGCAGTTCTACATCATAATATACCTTATACATTATAACTTCGAACCATTATTAATTTGTTAGGTACTCTTCTCTGTGTACAATGAAACAAATTTGAATGATAATTAATGTTAAAAGATTTATTATCTTGGAAAAAAATGAAGTAGTTTAACTCTGACTACATTAAAGCCTAGAAGTGTAGAACTACCATTCAAGAATTTATATCCAATTAATTCAGTGTAAGCCAGAGCTTCACCTAAAAACATTGGGAAACCAAATTTTAAATGTTTACAGCCAGCTCCTTAACATTTTAGAGAACAGTTGTGTTTGCCCATTCACTTTAAATCATTTTCTCTGACTCCATTCTTATCTATCTTCTTCTTTGATTGATTTTCAGCAAATAGTCCTCATGTATCCTATTGGCTTGGTATCAAGCTTGAAGCAAGTAAACTCAGAGGTGACTTTATAAGTACTTAATAAAGTGGCCACTGAGTGTATGTTCATGGTCTTCTGCTGCTATAGTCTATCCACTTCAAGTTTCAACATGCTATGCATTTAGAGATGCTCTTCTGCACAGCACTGTTGTAACACATGGTTATTTGAGATATTGTTGCTTTTCTTTTGCTTGAACCAATCTGGCCATTTTCTTCTGACCTCTTTTATTTTGCCCACAGAACTGCTGCTCACTGGATGTTTTTGTTTCTCGCACCATTCTCTGTAAACTCTAGAGATTATTAAGCATGAAATCCCCAGGAGATCACCAGTTTCTAAGATACACAAGCCATCCCATCTGGCACCAACAATCATTCTATGGTCAATGTCACTTAGATCCCATTGCTTCACCGTTCTGATGTTTGACCTGATAGACAACTGAACCTCTTGACCATGTCTGCATACCTTTATGAATTGAGTTGAACTGAATTGACTTTATTACTTACATCCTTCACATACACAAAGAATTAGAATCTTTACGTTACGTCTCCATCTAAATGGGCAATGTGCTGCCACATGATTGGCTGTTTAGATATTTGTGTTAATAAGCATGTGTACGGATGTACCTAATTAAGTGGTCACTGAGTGTATGTGCCTCATAGCCACTAATACGGGTTAAGTATCCTTAAAGACATATTCATATTTATACAATGGTATTTCCAAATTGCATGGTCATCTGCATGGGTACAAAGCACAGCCCTCCAAATGATCTTTAATTTACTTCACTAATCCCTTTGTAATAACATTGGTTATTCTGTGGAGTTAACACCACCAATAACTGTTCTAATTGTTGGCCATTATAACACAGAATGCATTTTATCTGGCCTAACACCTCACTAATTTACAGGAGCTTGCTTTGACTAGCTGAACTTTCTGTCAGAGGCAGATGCCTGAAGTTTCTTTTTTAGTTTTTTTTGTCCCAGTACCCTGCTGCTTCCATATTTGTTTTTGCTGAATAATATATTAATCATGAAATCTTGCTGCATCCCACGATTTACATTTATAGAATAAGAGATTCCACAGATGCTGGAAGTCCAATATAACATATACCGAATGCTGGAGGAACTCAGCAGGTTAGGATGCTGATGAAAGGTCTTGGCTCAAAACATCGATTGTTCATTGTCATAGATGCTGCCTGACCTGCTGTGTGCCTCCAGCATTTTGTGTGTGCTAATTTACATCTATGGTGTAGATGCCACACAAGCCGGTTCTTTTCTCCATGGATTCACTCCTCCTCTGCATTCTCCTGTTTGAGAAGTTCTCAGTGCAAGGTGATTACATTGCTAGCAGTGCTCAAGTCAGCTACCTAACACACAATGGCCACTTTATCAGGTACACCTGCTCATTGATGCAAATATCTAATTATGTGGCAGCAACTCAAAGCATAAAAGTATGCAGACATGATCAAGAGGTTCAGTTGTTGTTCAGACCAAACGTCAGGATGGGGAAGAAATGCAATCTAAGTGACTTTGACCGTGGAATGATTGCTGATGCCTGACAGTATGGTTTGAACATTTCAGAAACTGCTGATCTCCTGGGATTTTCACACACAACAGTCTCCAGTGTTTACAGAGGATGGTGCGAGAAATGGGAAAAAAACATCCAGTGATTGGCAGTTCAGTGGGTGAAAATGTCTTGTTAATGAGAGAGGTCAGAGGAGAATGATCAGGCTGGTTCAAGCTGCCAGGAAAGTGACAGCAGGTCAAATAACCACGTGCTGCAACAGAGGTGTGCAGAAGAGCATCTCTGAACGCATTACATATCCAACATAGAATACAGAACATAGAAATCCTCAGCACATTACAGGCTCTTCAGCCTACAATGTTATGCCAGCCATGTAACCTACTCTAGAAACTGCCTAGAATTTCCCTAGTGCATAGCCCTCTATTTTTCAAATCTCCATGTACTTACCTGAGTCTCTTAAAAGACCTTACTGTATCTGCCTCTACCACCTTTGCTGGGAGTGCAATCCGTGCTCCACCACACTCTGTGTGAAAAACTTACCTCTGCAATCTCCCTTCTATCTACTTCCAAGCACCTTAAAACTATGACCCCTCGTGGTAGCCATTTCAATCCTGGGTAAAAGCCTCTGGCTATGTACACAAACAATGCCTCTTATCATCTTATACACCTTTGATCACTCCAAGGAGAAAAGGCCAAGTTCAATGAACCTATTCTCATAAGGCATGCTCTCCAATCCAGACAACATCCTTGTTAATCTCCCCTGCACTCTCTCTATAGTCTCCACATCCTTCCTGTAATGACGTGACCAGAACTGAACACAATATTCCAAGTGGAGTCTAACTAAGGTCTTATATAGGTGTAACATTATATCACAGCTCTTGAACTCAATCCCAAGGTTGATGAATGCCATCTCACCATACGCCTTCTTAACATCACTGCGCAGCAGCTTTGAGTATCCTATGGACACAGACCCCAACATCTCACTGATCCTCCACACTGCCAAGAGTCTGCCCATTAATATTGTATTCTGTCTTCAAATTTGACCTACCAAAATGAACCATTTCACACTTATCTGGGTTGAACTCCATCTGCCACTTCTCAGCCCAGTTCTGCATCCTCTCAATGTTGCACTGTAACCTCTGATAACCCTCCAGACTATCCACAACACCCTCAACTTTTGTGTCATCAGCAAACTTACTAACCCACCTTTCTACTTCCTCATCCATCATTTATTAAAATCAGAAAGAGGAGGGGTCCCAGAACAGATCCTTGTGAACATCACTGGTCACGGTCCTCCATGTAGAATGTGAGCCATCTACAACCACCTTTTGGCTTCTGTGGGAAAGCCAATTCTGGATCCACAAAGCAAGATCTCCTTGGATCCCGTGGCTCATTACTTTCTGAATGAGCCTCAGATGGGAAACCTTATCAAATGCCTCACTGAAATCCATATACACTAACACCCACTGCTCTACCTTCATCAATATGTTTTGTCACATCCTCAAAGAATTCAATCAGGTTCGTAAGGCATGACCAGCCTTTGACAGAGCCGTGCTGACTTAAAGTGTCAACAGCAGAAGACCATGAGCATACACTCAATGGCCACTTTATTAGGTACAGGAGGTATGTTTCTGTATTTCTCTTTCCGTGGCATTTTGGCTTCTTATGGTATCTGACGGGTACTGTATGGCTGCAGTGCCATTTACAGCCAGGAACTGCATCGTCTGCACCCTTGTAATGCAGATTCTGATTCAGAAATTGAACCTTTACTGCTATCTCTCATCTCAAAGCTGCAACTATATTTGTGCCTGATGATGTACAAAATTCCAGACATTTTTTTTTTGCTACCATTTCCACTGAGAATACAAGTTTCTGAAGCAGGTCAAACGTAAGATTCTGTGTGGTTAGTGATTTTGCTACTGAAGTCACACGTGAAACTATTCATAACGGTGGCAATACCTAAACAAATCCTTTTGTGCAACAATAAATTCACTGAACATCTCCCTGTTCTTTAATTTCTCTTGCCCAGCTTGTCAGTTTTTACCATTTCAAGTGCCTGTGAATTGAAATAATCGTTCAAATTCTGCACAGTTTCAGTTGAAGAAACATCTTAGGCTTTCTGTGGGGCTTCATATTAAGAAATATGCATAATGCCAGAGCTAACCCCCTTTGATAGAATAATCTTTTACATTCATCCACGGCAATGATCTTGCCTCACATTTTCAATATGATTCTGCATTTCCAGAAAATGTTTTGCACTGAAGAGCACTTACATCTTTCTCCATAAAGGTTGTAAGTGGCTCACATGCTTGACAAGTAGTCTAAGTGGTCTATATTGTATATCTTGTCTGTGCTAATGCTGTAATTTTATCCCCTTTCCATTTTTGATGTTGATGCACTCAAGCTATGTCAATACTCTTCAGGTCTCCTGTGTTTAGCTTTTCTTCTTTTCAGGATACCTCTGCCTCTTTGGTCACTGCCTACTACGTTTTGCTTTTTATGGTTGCCATTGCCTCAACACTTTAACATGGGTTTACTGACACACTGTACACCAATGGTCAACAAAACTTTGATGTCCCAGCCATTTCCTCTATCCCATTGTTGAATTTTCAACTCAGCATTTAGCCTGTTAATTACCAATCCTTGTCGAGTTCTGTAAACAGCTTCTTAAAATAGATCCTTTCTCCCCAATCCCAATATGCATAATTGATTTTGCCTTAACTTTGTTCATTGCCAGTTATTATGTATTGAAAGCTTGTCTCAGTGAAACCATGCTATGGGTGTTAAGTTGGTTAAGTAAATATTAGAAAACACCTAGATGTTGGTGTTGGGTCATTCCGATCACACATACCAAGATACATTTGAAAAGTTTGTCTTGAATATTGTTGACATGAATCAAATCCATATAAACATGGTACTTTAAGGGAGAATAAGATAAAACAATAATAAAGCAGAAGTTGAAAGTGTGCAGTGCAAGTGGGACATTACAATGAGGTAGATTGTGAGGTCAATAGTCCATTTTATCATACAAGAGGGACTATTCTAAAGGGAAGATGAGGCAACTGGCTGACGAGGAAATAAAAGGAAAGAGAGAGTATATAGTCCAGCAAAAAATAAAAAGGTAAATTAGAGGATTGTGAAGCTTTTAATAATCAACAAAAAGCAACTAAAAAAAACTGCAAGGAGAGAAAAATTGAAATATGAAGGTAAGCTAACTAATGATATATAAAGGGAATCAATAAGTTATTTCAGATATATAAAGAGTAAAACAGAGGTGAGAGTGTATATTGGACCACTGTAAAATGATGTTGAAGAGATAGTAATCTAAGAAATGGTGGAAGAGCCTAATATAAAATGGTGGATGAACTCAGGAGGCCAGGCAGCATCTATTGAAAAGAGTGCAGTCAACATTTTGGGCCAAGACCCTTCATCAGAACTCAGCCTGAAATGTCGACTGTACTCTTTTCCATAGATGCTGCCTGGCTTTCTGAGTTCCTCCAGCATTTTGTGTGCGTTGCTTGGATTTTGAGAATCTGCAGATTTTTTGTGGAAGAACCTATTAAGTGTTTTGCATCAGTCTTCACTGTGGAACACACCAGCAGTATGCCTGAAATTTCAAAGAGTCAGGGGGCCTAGTTGTATGTACAACATGTGTAACCTTGGCACATAGGATTTACCACCTGCATTACCTCTTTCTTCCTGCCCTGGTCTCAGGTCATTTGTGCCTGGTGACACTCAAAGCTCTAACCTCACTCTAATCTATGTGCAGTGTCAATATCTGAGGTAGGCTGGAGTGACGGTAGGTATTATTCTTCTCATCTAGTCAAATGACTAGATTAGCATTCTTTGTCACTGATACTCAGAACGATACAGTGAAATTCATTGTTTGCATCAAATCAACTCAGTGAGGATTATGCTGACCAGTCCGCAAGTCACCATGCTTCTTGTGCCAACATAGCTTGCGCACAGCACACCTACCCTAACCTGTAGGTATTTGGAATGTGGGAGGAAACTGGAGAACCTGGAGGAAACCTTTGCGGTCACAGGGAGAAAGTTCAAGCTCTTTATAGACAGTGATGGGAATTGAACCTTGATCTAACAGCTGGAGCAGTAAACGATTCCACTAACCACAGCTATGCTACTGGGCCGCCTTAACTTTAATAGCTTCAACTTTGCTGATGGTCACACACTCAGTGGTGAGTGCTCCACTTGTGTAATTTCAACTGTCCACTGCTATCTAGCTGTGATTGCATATGATTATACAACATCTAGTCATTCCAAGGAGAGTGGAGAATATTATGCCTGGGTGATACAAATACTTCTGTTGAGTAACGGCTGGCACGTGGTCAAACTGCACTAAATGAAACTTAAGACAGATTTTGTAAATCTGAGGCTTTATAAGGCATTGGTCAGGCTGCATCTGGAGGATTGTGAGCGGTGCTGGGCCGCATATCTAAGAAATGATGTGCTGGCATTGGAGAGGGTCCACAGAAGGTTTATGAGAATGGTCCTGGGAATGAAAGCGTTAAGAAGTATGAGGAGTGCTTGATGCTCTGAGCCTGTACTTGCTGAAGTTTAGAAGACTGAAGGGGAATCTCAATGAAACCTATTGCATATTGATAGGCCAAGATAGATTGAACGTGGAGAAGATGTCTCTTATAGTGGGAGAATCCAGGACCAGAGGGCACAGCCTCATAATAGAAGGACTTTCCTTTAGAACAGAGATCAGGAAGTATTTCTTTAGCCAGAGGGTGGAATCTTTAGCCATCTGTGGAAGTCATTCCCATAGATGGCTGTAGAGTCCAAGTCATTGGCATATTTAAGGCAGAAGTTGATAGGTTCTTGATTAGTAAGGTCATCAAAGATTATGGGGAAAAGGCAAAAGAATGAGGTTGAAAGGGATAATAAATCAGAATGATGGAATGGCAGAGCAAATTTGATGGGCGAATCGAGTATTTATGTTCCAATGTCTCATAGTCTTATGTGCAAAGTGCACACAGCAGTGCTGAGTGAGTTTGGGTGAAGTCAAGTATCTAAATGTTAGGCACAGTTTCTAATTAATAGTGCAACTCTGCTGTGTAAGCAATGATGGTATTATGAACTGATCAGTGCCTAAGTCATGTGGCCTAGTTGTTCGGACATAACGTTTGAAGGTGCATTTATTCTATGTGACGAATGTGCATGAGATACAGTATCTGTAGGTTTCTCCGTTATGCTGCTTATTAAGGCAAGTACCAGAGGTAAAGTTACTTTCCTTGAGGTGCATGCAACGGTGCACTGACAACGATATGATTATGAAAGATCAGTGAACTCTTTATAGTATCGAATCCAGGTGCCTTAGTCTTGACTCCTGCCATTCACTGCCACAGCTCTTGTGTCCCGTTGAGAATATCTGTCAAAACCCTTTTGATTTACAGCAGGAAAAGATATTTTGCTAACTTTGCACTTTCTTCACCAGACTCTTCAGTTCACCATTGGAACATTTGGAACCTATTTAGTCCCATGTTGTTTTCTGAATGTATCTTCTGTAACAATAAATTCAGGAATGCCTACCAGCAGACGTTCTAGCCATAGAACAACTCGCCTTAAAGAGATGCAAAGTAGCTTTAAGAAATTCCAGCCGTTTCTGAATTTTGCCTTTCTTCGGAAGCAAAAGAATAGTATGAATAATAATAAGACAAGAAAATCTGCAGATGCTGGAAATCCAAGCAACACACACAAAATGCTGGAGGAACCCAGCAGGCCAGGCAGCATCTAGGGAGAAGAATAAACAGTTGACGTTTCGGGCCAAGACCCTTCATCCTGAAATGTCGACTGTTTTCTCCTTTCCATAGATGCAGCTTGGGCTGCTGAATTCCTCCAGCATTCTGTGCGTGTCACTTGGCAGCAAACTTATCAATAAACATGCAGTCCAAATCAAATTCAAGTTCAAGTTTATTTTCATCTGTCTGCACAATGAAATGGAACAATGATTCTTTGAACCATGGTGCGCCCACAAAGCATATATCACACACAGCACATAAAACAAAATATTACCAGAAATACCGCAAGTTAATAACATATAATTCGAACTGCATGCAGTGTGCAGCACAGGTAAACAGTAAACAGTAAACTGTAAACAACTTACTGTCCTGGTGATGAGATCACGATGGTTGTAGGGTATTCATTAGTCTCACAGCCTGAGGGAAGAAGCTATTACCCAGTCTTGCAGTCCTAGTCCTGATGCTTTTATACTTCCTTCCCGATGGTAGCAAATCAAAAAGATTGTTGGATGAGTGGTAGGGATCCTCAACAATGCTTTGGGCCTCAACCTACAATATCCCTGGTAAATGTCACAAGTAGCAGGGAGGGTGATTCCCATGATCCTCTTGGAGGTTTTCACTATCCTTTGAAGAGTGTTGCAGCTTCTGAATGCTGCAGCCAGACGAGACACTCTCGATGGTGCTCTTGTAGAAAGTTGTTAGAATGGGGGTGGGGAGCCTTGCATGCTTCAATCTCCTTGGGAAGTGCAGACACCCAGTATCTTCTTGACTAGGTGTGGGGGATCCTGTTTATGTTGCCTGTCATGTGCAGATCAAAGAAATCTGTGCTCTTCACTCTCTCCATGGCAGAGCCACTGACGTGCATTGGAGAGTTGTCGATTTGCACCCTTCTGAAGTCCATAATCATCTCTTTTGTCTTGAGGCTTAGGTTGTTGTTCTTGTACCATCTGACAAGCCTCTCTACCTCCTCTCTGTTTGCCGACTCGTCAATGCTGCTGATGAGGCCGGCCACTGTTGTATCATCAGCGAACCTGAGGATGCGATTGAGCTGGATCTGGCAGTGCAGTCGTGAGTCAGCAGCATGAACAGCAGAAGGCTGTGGAGTGCCAGTGCTCAGTGGGATGCAGCTTGAGATGTTGCTGTCTACTTGGGCTGACTAAGGTCTTTCTGTCAAGAAACCCAAGATTCAATCACAGAGAGGGGAGCTGAGTCCCAATGAGGACAATTTACCCACAAGCCGCTGAGGGATGATTGTGTTAAACACTAAGCTAAAGCTGATGAACAACATCCTGGCATATGAAGCATCAGACCTGTCTGAGTGGTAGCTGGACTGGAAAGGAGTGTTCTTCTTTTGAAAGCAAATTTCACATTCCAGTGTTCGCTCCACCAGGCTGGACATGTTATTGATATGGGGTAAGCAGCCTCCTGAGTTAAAATTTCCTTGTTGTTGCCTCCATTTTTATTTCCATAAATATAATGAGTTAAAGAAAACTTGGAAGTGAGAAGAGGCTGACATTAGCTTACATATTTCTGATTAGTAACATGAGGTCATTAGGCCAAATGGTATGATAGTTAATAGGAAGGTCACTGAAAATGTATTACACCCCATCTCACCTAAAAACCTTTGGGAACCAAAACTTTGGAAAGGATACAGGGTAATTTACACCTTCAGAACACATCAATTCTGCAAGTTTTGCTAGTTTTGGATCGCCAGAAATCTTGTACAAGGATCTCAGTTACATTAGGCATTCCCCATCATTTATAATGGATCACCCCAGACATTGCTCTTAATCTAAGCGTGTCTTCATTAACTGATCTCCCTCAGTGCATCACTTTATTCTGTGGCATGACACAACGAAGTGGGTAGTAGCAGATAAAAATAACTTGCGGTATCATCGAGGGAAAAAAAGAGATAAAAAGAGATCTTACTGTCATAAAGAAGAGAGTTATTTTCCAAAACACTCTGATAATGTTAGGTCACAACCAACACTATCCAATGTATCAATCAGCAAAAATGAAGCAGTAGGTCTTGCCTCGCTGTGTGTGAAGTATTCCCTAAAGTAATAAGTCCAGCCCACAAACTGCTACAATTGCTTTGGAGTCCTATCTAGAAACAAGAGTCAGACAGACAAATCAAAGATCTGAGTTATCTGTGATATCCATTTATGTGCATTAGGAATTTGCTGTGGTGTGTTGGAATGGCATGCAACAAAAACCAACACTCAACAATTATAAAGAATAAAGCATTATCTCAAAATAAAATTGGAAGTACGGACATCAAATAAAATATCTATAAATACAGTACACAAATATCAGCATGTATTTATAAAGTAAAACATTATAAAAAGTGGTTCAAAGTGTTTACGGTGCAGTTCAGTGACTAAGGTAATAGATAGAGAGTGGCTAAATAGAATGGTTGATCAGCTTAACTGCCTGGGGGAAGAAAGTTTTAAGCTCATGTTAAGGTTTTGTTTTTAACAGCCCTGTAGCGCTTTCCTGAAGGGAGCTTTTGGAAAAGGCAGTTTTCAATAGTAATGAGATGGCCAGCTAAGCCACCCAATATTAATTTCACAGTGGGATGATATTGGAACAGGGAAAAGAGCTGCTCAAGTTTAACTCCCATTGCAATTCTCAGCTGGAAGAGATGAAGAAAATGTACTATGGTTAAGGTAGTGTACATCTTGAGAGTTGCCAGGAACTGCGAATCAGACCTTCATCTTGTTACGCGGTAATTTATTTTTCTGTAAATGACTCAGAAAATATTTTTACGCTAATATGTTAGTAACTGTTGGTTATAATGAGGTTTGTCTTGATGTTACACTGTATGTTATTTCAGAACAACTCTAGCAATGACACTTGCATTCCCAAGTGAACAATCATTTTAGGATTTAATTAAAGAGGATTTCAATGCAACCAGTCAGCCAAACAGTGTAGTGTATGAAGTTCAATTACAATTCCTTTCTCTGAAATGTTGGCACTGGATGGACAGAATTGAGCTCTGAATTCCCATGGGTGGGTGGGATTGAGAAATACAAAAAGGAACAGCCAGTTCTTGTATTTACTTAGAAGGAGAAATCTGTTGAGCTGCCTACTATTGACCCTGAAATTGCCTTTCAAGGTGTCTACAGTGACAGTCAACAAGAGTTACTGTGTTTTATATTCAAAGTAGATATTTCACTGTGGCATGACAGAGTTTACATTGAAGTGCAAAAAAAAGAATAAATCTTGAAATACACAACAATTAATTCAACAAGCATTGCAAAAGTATTGAAGAACATCCAATTAGTATTTTCTAAAGACCAAAGATGGCAGGGTAATCTGTGTGAGGTATTTAAAATTACTCTCTGCATGGCACAGTGATGCAGCTCGGAGATTTGATGCCTCACCGCTCCAGCAATCTAGCTTTAATCCCGAACTCCCTTGGTAGAGTTTGCATATTTTCCCTGCGACACTGTTTATCCTGGGAAATATAGTTTCCTCCAACATCCCAAAGGTATGTGCGTTGGCTGTTTAATTCGCCTGTGTACATTGCCCTGAATTTGAAGGTGAGTGCAGGATGTGGGGTAATTGGAATTTGCTTATTATGTCATATATCAATCACGAAGTGGCATCCGTGAGAAAAGGACAATAAAAATAACTCAAGCGCAAGCGGCACGGCCATTCTTTTGAGTGTGTCAGGGTTTAGTGTGGCTTTGGCTCATCGGGCTTGGAAGAGGTAAAGTATTTGGTAGTTTCTCTCTTTCTGTTCTTATTTGTTCAGTCCTCATCTGTTAGACCAAGGTAGTTTGGTGAGAGTGGCTCCAGGGGCAATGTTTGTACTGTGAGTGGGATGTAGGAATTCTAGGAAATTTCCAGTCTGCCAGACAAACATATCTGCACCAGGTGCACCAAGTTACAACTCCTGAGAGAATGTATTAAGGATCTGGAGCTGCAGGTTGATGACCTTCGATTCATATGAGAGAATGGGAGGTGATAGACAGGAGCTACGGGGGGGGGGGGGGGGGTAATCATCCTCAGATTGCAGGGTGACTGTCTGGAGGAGGATAGGAAATGCATAACCACTGCAGAGTCCATCTGTGTCTGTTCCCCTTAATAATAAGTAGACAACGTTAGATACTATTGAGAGGGATAACCTACCGGGGTGAGACATAGTCAAACACGAGGAAATCTGCAGATGCTGGAAATTCAAACAACAACACACACAAAATGCTGGTAGAACACAGCAGGCCAGGCAGCATCTATAGGGAGAAGCGCTGTCGACGTTTCGGGCCAAGACCCTTCGTCAGGACTAACCGAAAGGAAAGATAGTAAGAGATTTGAAAGTAGAGGGGGAGGGGGAAATGCAAAATGATAGGAGTAGACTAGAGGGGGTGGGATGAAGCTAGGAGCTGGAAAGGTGATTGGCGAAAGTGATACAGAGCTGGAGAAAGGAAAGGATCATGGGACGGGAGGCCTCAGGAGAAAGAAAGGGGGGGGGGGAGCACCAGAAGGAGATGGAGAACAGGCAAACAACTAAATATGTCAGGGATGGGGTAAGAAGGGGAGGAGGGCCATTAACGGAAGTTAGAGAAGTCAATGTTCATGCCATCAGGTTGGAGGCTACCCAGCCGGTATATAAGGTGTTGTTCCTCCAACCTGAGTTTGGATTCATTTTGACAATAGAGGAGGCCATGGATAGACATATCAGAATGGGAATGGGACGTGGAATTAAAATGTCTAGGGCCCTGAATGGTGGTGAGGGAGTCGCATCTGCTCTCAGGATGAGGCTTTTCTTTCCAGGATGAAGGAGATGTCTTTCCTTCAGCAAAGGGGCTTTCCTTCATCCACCATCAACTCTGCTCTCAAACGCATCTCTCCCATTTCCCGCACATCTGCCCTCACCCCATCCACCCGCCACCCCACTCGGGATAGGGTTCCCCTTGTCCTTACCTACCACCCCACCAGCCTCCAGGTCCAACATATGATTCTCCGTAACTTCCGCCACCTCCAACAGGATCCCACTACCAAACACATTTTTCCCTCCCCCCCTTTCTGCTTTTTGCAGGGATCGCTCCCTACGTGACTCCCTTGTCCACTCGTCCCCCCCATCCCTTCCCACCGATCTCCCTCCTGGCACTTATCCTTGTAAACGAAACAAGTGTTACACCTGCCCTTACACTTCCTCCCTCACCACCATTCAGGGCCCTAGACAGTCCTTCCAGGTGAGGCGACACTTCACCTGTGAGTCAGCTGGTGTGGTATACTGCGTCCGGTGCTCCCGATGTGGCCTTTTATATATTGGCGAGACCCGACGCAGACTGGGAGACCGTTTCGTGGAACACCTACGCTCGGTCCGCCAGAGAAAGCAGGATCTCCCAGTGGCCACACATTTTAATTCCACGTCCCATTCCCATTCTGATATGTCTATCCATGGCCTCCTCTATTGTCAAAATGAATCCAAACTCAGGTTGGAGGAACAACATCTTATATACCGGTTGGGTAGCCTCCAACCTGATGGCATGAACATTGACTTCTCTAACTTCCGTTAATGCCCCTCCTCCCCTTCTTACCCCATCCCTGAAATATTTAGTTGTTTGCCTGTTCTCCATCTCCCTCTGGTGCTCCCCCCCTCCTTTCTTTCTCCTGAGGCCTCCCGTCCCATGATCCTTTCCCTTCTCCAGCTCTGTATCACTTTCGCCAATCACCTTTCCAGCTCCTAGCTTCATCCCATCCCCTCCGGTCTACTCCTATCATTTTGCATTTCCCCCTCCCCCCTCTACTTTCAAATCTCTTACTATCTTTCCTTTCGGTTAGTCCTGATGAAGGGTCTTGGCCCGAAACGTCGACAGCGCTTCTCCCTATAGATGCTGCCTGGCCTGCTGTGTTCTACCAGCATTTTGTGTGTGTTGTTGTGAGACATAGTCTCTGGTTCTCTGACACTGAGTCTAGTGTCTAGTGCTATGGCTCAAAAGAGCAGTGAGGTGAAGAGGACTGCAGTGTCGATACAATGTTCCATAGTCAGAAAAACAGAGACAAGATAGAGACACCCGGATGGTATGATGCCTCCCAGGTGCCAGGGTTAGGGATGTCTCAGATTGAGTACATGGCATTCTCAAGGGCGAGGGTGAGCAGCCAGAAGTCTTGGTACATATTGGTACCAATGACATAGGAGATAAGGTGAAGAGATCCTGAAGAGAGATTTTAGGGAGCTGGGTAGAAAGCTGAAAAAAAAGACCTCCAGGGAAGTAATCTCTGGATTGCTGCCTATGCCACATGTCAGTGAGGCTAAGAATAGAATGATTTGGCAGGTGAATGTGTGACTGAGGAACTGGTGCAGAGGGCAGGGGTTCAGATTTATGGACCATTGAGATCCTTTCTGGGGAAGGTACGACCTGTCCAAAAGGGAAGGGTTACGCCTGAACCCAAGGGAGTCCAATATCCTTGTGGACAGTTAGCTAGGGTTGTTCGGGAGGGATTAAACTAATCTGGCAGGGGACAAGAATTGGGGTGACAGTGCTGAGGATGAGGTAGTTGGTTTACAAACTGAGGCAATATGTAGTCAGACTGCTAGCAAGGAGAGGCCATTGATGGGGCAAAATTACAGTCAACAGGATGAGTTGCAATGTAAAAGGCAGATAAAATTGAAAAGGGTGAATACAAGAATGGAAGTGTTATATTTGAATGTGTACAGTGCATAGAATAAGGTAGATGAACTTGTAGCACAGTTACGAATTGGCATGTATGATGTTGTAGGCATTACTGAATCATGGCTGAAAGAAGATTATAGCTGAGGGCTTAATGTCCAAGGATACCCATTGTATTGAAAGGACAGGCAGGATGGCTGAGATGGTGGCATTTGTTGGTAAAAAATTCAATCAAATCATTCGAAAGAGGTGATATATGGTCAGAGAGTGTTGAATTGCGTGGGTAGAGCTAAGGAACTGCAAGGGTAAAGGGACCCATTTGGAAATTGTATACAGATCCTTCAACAGTAGTGAGGATGTGGTCTACAAATTACAATGCTAGATAGAAAATGCATGCCCAAAGGGCAATGTTACAATAGATATGGGGGATTTCAATGTGCAGGTAGATGGGAAAAATCAGGATTGTGCTCAATCCCAAGAGGGGGAATTTCTAGAAAGTCTGCAAGATGGATTTTGAGAGCAGCTGGTGGTTAAGCTCACCAGGGAGATCAGCAATTCCGGATTGGGACTTGTGAAATAAAAGGGAATTGATTAGAGAGATGAAGGTAGAATAACCCTTAGGGGAAAGTGATCTTAATATGATCAAACTTACCCTGAAATTTGAGAAGTTAAAGTCAGGTGTAATGGTAATGCAGTGGAGCAAATGGATTTACAGAAGCATGAGAAAGGAATGGGCCAGAACGGATTGGAAAAGAACTCTGGCAGGGATGATGACAATGCAGCAATGGCTGGAATTTCTGGAAGCAATTCAGAAGGCGCAGGATATATACTTCTCAAAGAGGAAGAAGTATAATAAAGGTAAGATGTCATAACTGTGGCTAACAAGGGAAGTCAAAGCCAACATAAAAGTCAAATGAGGGCATATAATAGACTAAGAATTAGTGGGAAGTTAGTGGATTGGGAAGTTTTTAAACAACCAACAGAAGGCAGCTAAAGAAGTCATTATGAACCAAAAGATGGAATATGAAAGTAAGCTTGCCAAAAATATTAAAGAGGATGCCACAAGTTCCTTCAGATACGTTGAGTGTAAAAGAGTGGCAAGAATGACTATCAGACCACTGGAAAACAATGCTGGAGAGGTAGAAGTGGGGGCCAGGAAATGGCAGATGAACTAAACAAGTATTTTGTATCAGTCTTCACTGTGGAAGATACCAGCAGCATGGTGTAAGTTCCAGGTGTCAGGAGTCACAAAGTGTGTGAAGTTACCATTACGTGGGAGAAGGTTCTTGGAAAACTGAGTGGTCTGAAGGTAGATAAGTCACCTGCTCCATATGGTGTATACCCCAGGGTTTTGAAAGAGATCGCTGAAGAGATTGTGGAGGCATTAGGAATCACTAAATTCTGGAAAGATTCTGAATGACTGGAAAATTGCAATTGTCAAGTAGGGAGGCAGGCAGAATAAAGGAAATTTGTCTGACTTCAAAGGTTGGGAAGATGTTGGAATCCACTGTTTAGGATGTGGTTTCCGGATACTTGGAGGCACATAATAAAATTGACCATAGTCTGCATTGTTTCCTCAAGGGAAAATCTTACCTGACAAATCTGTTGGAATTCTTTGAAGAAATAACAAGCAGGATAGACAAAGGAGAATTGGCTGATGTTGTGTACTTGGATTTTCAGAAGACCCTTGATGAAGTTCCATACATAAGGCTACTTAATAAGTTAAGAGCTTATGGTATTACAGGAATGATTCTAGCATGGATAAAGCAGTGCCTGTTGGCAAGAGGCAAAAAGTGGGAATAAAGGGATTCTTTTCTATTTGGCTTCTGGTGATTGGTGATGTTCCACAGGGGTCTGTGTTGGGATCAATTTTTTTACGTTATATGTCAATAATTTATATGATGATGAAATTGATGGTTTTGTTGCAATTTATGCAGATGATATGAAAAGGGTCAGGTAGTTTTGAGGAAGTAGAGAGGCTACAGAAGGACAGACAGATTAAGGAAAAGAAGTGGCAGATGGAATACAATGTCAAGAAGTGTATGGTCATGCACTTTGGTAGAACAAATGAAATGGTAGACTGTTTTCAAAATGGAGAGAAAATACAAAAATCTGAGGTGCAAAGGGACTTGGGAGTCCTTGTGCAGAATTCCCTAAAAGTTAGTTTGCAGGATGAGTCTGTGGTGAGGAAGGCAAATGTGATGTTCGCATTCATTTCAATAGGACTGGAATATTAAAACAAGGATGTAATGTTGAAACTTTATAAAGGACTGGTGAGGCCTCACTGGAGTGTTGTGAGCAGTTTTGAGCTCCTTATCTTAGAAAAGACCTTCTTAAACTGGAGAGGGTTCAAAGGAGGTTCATGAAAATTATTCCAGGATTGAACAGCTTGTCATACGAAGAGCATTTGATGACCCTGGGCCTGTATTCACTAGAATTCAGAAAAATGAGAGGTCACCTCATTGAAACCTATCGAACATTGAAAAGCCTTGATAGAGTTGATGTGGAGAGGGTGTTTTCTATAGTGGGAGAGTCTGACCAGAGGACACAACCTCAGAATAGAGAAGGAATTTCTTTAGCCAGAGCATGGTGAATCTGTGGAATTTGTTGCCACAGGCAGCTGTGGAGGCCATGTATAATTAAGGCAGAGGTTGATAGATTCTTGATTGGTCAGGGCATGAAGGGATATGGGGGCAAGGCAGGAGATTGGGGTTGAGAGGAAAATAGATCAGCCATGATGAAATGGTGGAGCAGACTCGATGGGCCAAATGGCCTAATTCTGCACCTATATCTTATTGTCTTAATGTCTTATGTACTGAGGTACAGTGAAGAGCTTGTCTTGCATTCTGTACATCCAGATCAGATTATTATATATTGTGTTGAGGTAGAACAAGGTTAAACTTTGACAATGCTGATTAAAATGCAACAGCTAAAGAGAAAGAGCAGTGCAGGGAAATAATGTGAAAAGTCATAAAAAGGTGGATTTGGAGGTCAAGAATTCAACTTATCATACTGGGAAATTATTGAATAATCTTATAACAGCAGGGTAGAAGCTGTTCTCGAACCTATGGTATGTACTTTCAGGTTTTGGACTTTCTAACCAATGGAAGAAAGGAGAAGAGAGAATGTCTAAGGTGGCTGAGGTCTTTGAATATGCTGGGTGCTTTACTGATGCAGTGAGAAGTATAGACAAAATCCTTAGAGGAGAGACTGGTTACCATGATGTGCTGAACTGTGTCCACAACATTCTGCAGTTTCTTGCAGTTTAGGGCAGAGCAGTTACCCTACCAAGCCATGATGCATCCAGAAAGGATGTTTTCTATGGCATAGTGTTACGCCAGTGGCCCCCTCCTTTTTGAAAATCGCAAGATCGCTATTAAGTCAGGTCAGGAGATCCAGGGAATGAGAGAGAGACCCGCAGATTCCTCAATGTTTGGAATGTGTCCTGGGCCTCCGAGATACAAAGCCACGGAATAGGTCATTGTCTTTTGGAGACGGGATTGTGTATTGAGAACTGTACTTCATGGAAAGCCCTCAGGCAACGTGGGCTGGTTGGGGGGATGGCATCATCCCACCCTGATTGACATCTGCGACGCTGTGAGTCTGGATAAAAGAGGGTCTGGGGAACAGCCCCTGGACACACATGCACCAGGAGAAACGCTAGCAGTTCCGTGACAGCGTTTAATAGCAATAGCCAGTGGAGGGCCCACGTGTGTCCTTTCCCGTTGCCCCGGGATTGAGGCCCTACCACGGAAGGCGGCTTAGCTAAGGAAGAGATCACCACCGACGCCATTTCGAAGGATTGACATCATAAAAGGAATGGGCAAGTTTTAATCCGTCTCTCTCTCCAACCAAAAACTGCAGCTTGAATGAACTTGAGTGACTTTTATATTTCCATCAGACAATACATTATCCCCTAGATAACGATAGAGCTATTTCTTGTTGATTATTATTATACCCGCGCTTTTAGATTTAGTATTGACGACGTATATTATCTGTATGTTTGCATTGATATTATTTTTGTGTATTTTATCAATAATTACTGTTAAAAATAGTACCATCAGACTTCAACGGACCTCTCTATCTTTGCTGGTAAGTGACCCAGTTACGGGGTACGTAACAATAGCGATAAAAATTGGTAAGAATTAATAGGGATATGCCAAATTCCTTTATCCTCCTGAGGATGTAGAGGCATTGGTGAGGACATGTGATGTTCAGTCCTAGAATCTTGCAGCTCTCAACCTCAACACCGTTGATGTAGGCAGAAGCATTGCACCTCCCCTTCCAGAAGTCAATGACCAGCACTTTTGTTGTGCTGACAGAGAGGGAAAGGTTGTTGACATGACACCATTTTATTAGGCTCTCCATCTCCTTTCTGTAATCTAACTCATCATCATTTGAGATTATTTGACATGGTGGTATCATCTGCAAACCTGAAGATAGAGTTAGAACAGAACTTGGCCACATAGTCAAGAGTGTGCAGTGAGTAGATCAGTGGGCGGAAAAAGCAAACTATTGAAAAAACAGTGTTTAAAATAATCATGGTGGATGTTTGGCTGCCTATACTTACCTATTGCAGTCTGTCAGTCAGGAAGTCACGAATATAGTTGCAGGGAGAGGCTTTGACTCCCAGAGTCTGGATTGTGGCGATGTGTTTGTTTGGAATTTTTGTACTGAAGGCAGAACTGTAGTCAATAATAACAATAGTTTGCCATAGGTAGTAAGCTAGAAAGCATGTACAGATTTCCACTTGAACCTGCACAGGCACATTGTGGAGTCAGCATGGAATCTACAGGACCTTTCATGGATCCTGAAGCAATAATGAGGCCTCTTGCCAATGTAAAAGTGCCACAACTTGTTTGAGAGCCTCTGGCCACGTTTTATAAACAAAAGTTACACCTGCTGACGCCAATCAATAATTGTTTCAACTATAAAGTCACTAATAAATGATGACCAACATTCCACCACTTCCCATAACCATTTTTGCTCCCCATGGACCTGACATCAATATCATCAAATCACAGTCTCCTTCCCTCCTGTTGTACACCTGATCTCCCCAATATTATTCTCCAAGCATCCAGAGATTTTCAAATCTCAATTTCACCCTCAACCACTATCCAGATCCTAACCCTGATCTTGTAGAGTAACTTACTGAAGCCAAACTTGGCTCTAACACATTATGTGGGTGCTGTCTCTAGCTCCATTGAAATCAAATTCATTATCTGAGCTTTGAACTTCACAGTTTACAGTAAGGGAGTGCAGTGCGGAGTGGGGTGGAGACTTGTTAGAAAGGAGCAACGTATGCACAGTACTTGGTAAAATTGATGCACTTATATTTATGACCAATGACTTGAAGCAAAAGGGAAGTTTCACAGAACTGAACATGTTCTTATAGACAAAAAGATTAAGGGAAATATTATTCACATAGATAAAATGAAGAGTGCAAGGAATAATGTAGATTTAAGAAGTTTATTTAACTTAGAATGTGATTGCAGATTGGGAGATGCAAATGCAAACTTAATCATGTTCAAACTAGTCCAGAGATTAGATGAAACTGCCTCATCTCTCAACACAGGCTAGGAGAAATGCAAAACAAACTCTCTGCAAAAGTAGTTAATGCTATGTCAATCAAGTCCTTTAAAAGTGCTGCATAAATCAAGAGCAGAGGGAATACGATGGAAATTAGAGAGGTAGAAATAGAAAACTGATACCAGCTACAGTAAAGGGCCTGTCTAAAGGAGATGTTGGGCAGAGGATTTCACTGAGCCACTGCCTGGCTGATTTTTCCAAACATTCATTGAATTATTTGGAGATTCAGACATGTTCCAGGGATTACTCTTACTTCAATACTCCTCCATGAATTCTATCTACAATGTTTTATACCAAAGTAGTCACAAGGAAATAATGCTTCCTAATCTAACTTGTAAGATTAGGTAAGAATTATGAGGAATCATACAGCTCACTTTGATTTAAGAGTCTGAAGAAACCTCATTGACCTTCGTACAAGAGATGAATGTTCACTGTGATGCAATTCTCCTCAATATCAATCTTCTCTTTAGCATATCCATTGCTGCAATATAGATTCATTTATTTATCACATGTATATGGAAATGTACAGTGAAATGCATTGTTTATGTTAACAACCTAAGGATGTGCTGAGGGGAGCCCATAAATGTTGCCACATATTTTGATGCCAAATAGCATGTCCACAATACTAAGCAGAACAACACAGAACAAAACACAAAAAGCAACAAATTATCATCCAACAAGCCCCTTTCCTCCTCCCTCCCACAAACAGTCCTCTAACCCTAGGACAGGACTCTAGGCCTCTGACCCCAGTGGACTTCAAACTCTTAGACCCAGGAATTTGGCCATCAAGCTTCAGCTTCTGGACTTTGATCTTCAATATCAACCCCAGGACAAGATAATGGCAGGGCCTAAACTCCAAGCCTCAAATTCTGGACCTGCTGATTTCAGGACCCTGATCATAATATGATAGAATTCACTGGTGTTTCAGAAAGGTCTCAGTGGGTTGGAAAACCTCCATTGTTGAAGACGGGTGGAAGAGAAAAAAGAATGTAACTTTTGTATTGTAGAGCTCACATCTGTTTTTGGCAAGGTGCTGGAGTCAGTGATTGTTCCCTGGGCAAGGCAGGAAGAGAAGAGGCTGATGTCCACAGTGGAGTCGCAGTTAGACCATCCAGACTCTATTAGGCCACTCCCAGATCCATATGGCAATGGTAGAGAGAAGGGAGCAGTTTGACTGATACAGTTGCCACCTTCTCCATCTTGTCACATCAATGTCCTTCTCAGGGTCAGGCCTCCTCTCCCTCCATTGGAATCGCCAACCATACTAGCCTATTAAGGAATGTGCCAATAAGACTATAAAACATAGAAGTAGAATTAGGTCAAATTGCCTATGGAGTATGCCCCACCATTTGATCGTGGCTGATTTATTTCCCCTCTCAACTCCTTTCTCCTACCTTCTCCCCAATGTTTTTGATGTTCTTTCAAGATCATTTTGTAAACCTCCTCTGAACCCTCTCTAATGTCAACATATCCTTCCTTAGATATAGGCCCCAAAACTGCTCACGATACTCCGTATGGTCAGACCCCATTACTACCTCTGTAGCATCATTTTTGAACAGTCCAATGTTCACTCTTGCCTCTCTTTTACTCTATATATCTGAAAAATATTTTGGTATCTTCTTCTGTTTTATTGACTAGCTTACCTTCATATCTCCTTATCTTTTTCTTATTGATTTTTTAGTTGTTTTCTGTTGGGTTTTAAAAGTTTCCAAATCCTCTAGCTTTCCACTAATTTTTACTATTTTGTATACCCTCCTGTTTGCTTTTATGCTGCCTTTGATCTCCTTTGTCAGCCATAGTTAGAACATTGAACAAAGAAAACCTACAGTACAATACAGGCGCCTCGGCCTACAACGCTGTGCTGAACATGTACTTACTTTAGAAATTACCTAGGGTTACCCATAACCCTCTATTTTTCTAAGCTCCACATACCTATCTAGGAGTCTCTTAAAAGACCCTATCATAGCTGCCTCCACCACTGTCGCCAGCAGCCCATTCCACACACTCACCACTCTGTGTGGAAAAACTTACCCCAGACATCTCCTCTGTACCTACTTCCAAGCACCTTAAAACTGTGCTCTCTTGCGATAGCCATTTCAGCCCTGGGAAAAAGCCTCTGACTATCCACACAATCAATGCCTGTCATCATTTTATACACCTCTATCAGGTCACCTCTCATCCTCTGTTGCTCCAAGGAGAAAAGGCCAAATTCACGCAACCTATCCTTGTAAGGCATGCTCCCCAATCCAGGCAATATCCTTGTAAGTCTCCTCTGCACCTTTTCTATAGTTTCCACATCCTTCCTGTAGTGAGGTGACCAGGACTGAGCACAGTACTCCAAGTGGGACCTGTCCAGGGTCGTATATAGCTGCAACATTACCTCTCTCCTCATAAAATCAATCCCATGGTTGATGAAGGCCAATGCATCGTATGCCTTCTTAACCACAGAGTCAACCTGTGCAGCAGCTTTGAGTATCCTATGGACTCGGACCCCAAGATCCCTCTGATCCTCCACACTGCCAAGAGCCTTACCATTAATACTATATTCTGTCATCGTATTTGACCTATCAGAATGAACCACCTCACACTTAACTGGGTTGAAATCCATCTGCCACTTCTCAGCCCAGTTTTGCATCCTATCGATGTCCCTCTGTAACCTCTGAAAACCCTCCACACTATCCACAACATTCTTTGTGTCATCAGCAAATTTACTAACCCATCCCTCCTATCCAGGTCATTTAAATGAAGGTCCTATAAGTGACCTTCCTATCCAGGTCATTTAAAAAATCATGAAGAGTAGGGGTCCCAGAACAGAACCCTGAGGCATACTACTGGTCACCGACCTCCATGCAGAATATGCCCTGTCTACAACCACTCTTTGCCTTCTGTGGGCAAGCCAGTTCAAGATCCACAAAGTAAGGTCCCCTTGGATTCCATGCCTCCTTACTTTCTCAATAAGCCTTGCATGGGGTATCTGATCAAATGCCTTGCTGAAATCCATATACACTACATCTACTGCTCTACCATCATCAACGTGTTTAGTCACATCCTCAAAAAATTCAGTCAGGCTCGTAAGACACAGCCTGTCTTTGACAAAGCCATGCTGACTATTCCTAATCATATTATGCCTCTCCAAATGTTCATAAATCCTGCCTCTAAGGATCTTCTCCATCAACTTACCAACCACTGAAGTAAGACTCACTTGTCTTATCTTCACTTTAAATGCTTCTTTTTGTTTGGAATGAACTGATTCTGTGTCTTCCAAATTGACCCAGAAATTTCAACCTCACCCTGATAGTGTCCCATTCTAAACAACTTTTGCCAGCTCCTCTCCCATGCCTTTGTAGTTCCCATTACTCCAGTCTAGTACCACACATTTTATTTAAGCCTCTCTCTCTCAAACTGCAAGAATGAATTCTATCATATTATGATCACTGCCTCCTAAGGGTTCTATTACGTTAAGCTGCCTAATCAAATCTGATTGATTGCACAACTCCAAATCCAGAAATCCCTTTTTTCTTGTGGTGCAAGTCAGGTAGCATCTATAGAAGGGAATAAATAGTTGATACTTTTGTCTAAGACCTCTGCTTCCCTTCAGGCAGACTCCCTGCTCTTTGAACACTATCTACCACTCCACCTATCTTTGTATCATTCACAAACTTCACCACAAAACTATTAATTCCATCTTCTAGGTTATCAACATATAACTTGAAAAGTGGTAGACCCAACACCAGCTCCTGTGGAACATCATCAGTCATTGGCTGCCAACCGGAAAAGGCCCTCTTTATTCCCAACTATTGCCTTCTACCAGATGGATAATCTTCTGATCTGCGCTGCTATCTTTCCTGTAACGCCATGGGCTCTTTAGCAGCCTCGTGTATGGCACCTTGTCAAAGGCTTTCTGAAAATAAGACCGCTCGCCTATACACTACGGGCAGCTTAAGGCAGCCAATTAACCCACTGACCTGCATGTGTTTGGCATGTGCGAGGAGAGTGCAACACCAGGGCGGAATCCAGGTAGAATGTGCAAACTCCACCTTGGCAGCACCTGAGGTCAGCATTGAAACTGGGTCTCTTGAGTTGTGAGCCAGTGGTTCGACCATTTCTGCCACTGTGCCACCCAAGATGGCTATTAATAAATGCAACAGGTAAATCAAGAAAGATAAACTTTTCTACTGAGAGATATTGTTCTGCACAAGTACAAAATTAAAACTTGCTCCATAGTCAATCATACCTGATCTGAACACGGGAGCCTATAATTTTAACAACATCTGACCTGGCTACGGTTGCAAATGCTGTTGTCCAGAGATTCTGGTCCCAGGCCATACTCTGTGGGTTTGCTTTACCTGCACTGGAGGCAGGAGGTACTGTGGTGGGCATTGTTAAAAATGAGCCAGCATAACCTATTATTAGGCCATGTACATATGCCCTTTTTATTGCTGTTTCTGTCTGAAGACATACAATTAGTCCAGCCAGGCTAGAAATGTGTGATCAGACTCTAGCTAGAAAGAGCTAATACTGTAGAACTTGTATCTGAGCTACAGAGGCAAATGACATGTAAGGTGAAGTTAGATAAACCCCTGATAGAGACAGAGAGAAGGCAGCAAGACGAAGCAGTGGGAGTCTCTTGTAAGGTTTGAATTACTAACGTAAATTATTTGGGCTAATTAACTTCCTTCTGTGTGACTTAGTAGATGATCAAATGGCAGAGCAGTCTCAATGGGCCAAATAGCTTAATTATGCTCCTATGTCTCATGGTTTTATGTAACTCCACATACAGTACATCTCTGGAGTGAGACTCATAGCTGGGAATGCTATGACATGAATCATACTGATGTGGGAAAGCTGTTTACCATGGATTGCTCGTTCAGAGAATATTGAATTCTGAACTGCATGCCCAAATGATTCAGGAACGTTTCACCCACCTCTACATTTCACATCACAACTCTTGGGTGCTAGAAAAGGTTATTGACCTCACTAATCAGAAACCTGCTTTTTTTCAGAGAAAATAGCACATAGAGTCCATTAGAGTGGAATAAAGATAATTAAATGGGAAAATAAAAGAGTATCAGCAAAATGGTTTGCATTTTCAATCATCCTAATACAGATAATGTGAATTAATTGTGACAGAAATTCTAGGGCAATAGGAATCAAATGAAACTCCTTGCATTTTATGATTTCTTTTATTTTGTGGGTGGGTTGGGATGGTGGAAAGTATGGTTTGGAATAAACTTCAGCAGAAAATGCTGTTGAATCCTGGCTTTGAATTGTTTGTTCATGATAAGAGCATCTGTGTGTAGAGATCATGGCCACAGAACAGAATTTCCTCACACCCAACTTTTGGATGCCAATTTGCTTCTTGTTTGGCTTGTGGTGAGTGTGAGCACATTTTCAGAGTGGTTTGGAAAGACAGCCACACTGAGAAAGGTGTGAGGGTTTGTGATGCTCTTGGATGTCAGGACTAGTCAGAGTGAGTTGATCATGTCATCAGTGTGTAATGCTGAATTAATGGTGGCTGCCATGCATTTAGTACCTATTGAGAAATTGTCTTTTAGCAGGAAAAAGGACTTTGTCCCACTCTCCACTTGTTTTCACTACCACAGACACTCAGACCACATATACACACAGACACATAACAAAACTCATACGTGCACACTTACAACCATACAACCTCATACTGTGGTGAATATTCACTTTCCAAGGCCTGAGAGGCTTATTGCAAACCTCAGCTTTCTAGCACAACAGCATGACCTTTCTAAAGAGTCAGAGTTGTTTTTGACAAAGTTAAATTCCTAACAAATATTCTTTGCTCACCTTCTTGTTGTAATTAAGTAAACAGTTAGGCCTGTAGGACCACGTTTAATCAACATTAAACAATGGGGTTATGGTAATTGGCCCGCATCAAACCAGACAACACTGGCTAAGTTATCTGCACCATTGTGACTGAATTTAAGGAAGCTTACAGAGCAGATTACTTTTGTCACAGCACATCGAACATGGTATAGTTGATGAATCAATAGTTGGGATATTTGCGTACTCAGAGAATCAGCTCCCACAGCATTAATTTTGGGAATCTAGGATCTCTTTCCCCAGAAGCTAATTGACCAGGATTTTGTCCCAGCAAAAAGAAAATCACATACAGTTAATGTCAACAAGGAGCAAAGCAGCATAAATGTTAAAAGCATTGGGGATTGTTGGGAATGACAAGTAGAATAACAGAAAGAATAACTAGAAATTCACAGAAATTTGTAATAACTAAAAACACAGCTTTCAGTTTCTGTGATGGATGACTTGTTCATCTGCAGCTTGTTGGTACAGTATGTTCTTTTGGTTCATAAGAACTGTACCTATGTTTGGAAATCCATTGTAACCTATAAGCTTTTGAATTCAGACATCTTCTATAAATCTGAACTGCTCTGTGAGTTTTATATTTATATATTTAAAATTTTAATTATGTATTATTAAGAAATAAAATGAACTGTGTTTGAACTATTTGTTAACTGGAAGTATCTCCTCCTTGGTGGGGAGGGGGACCCACCACACAAGCAGTGGGTATTGGCAACTAGACCTTGCTGCAGAAACTAGACAGGAAAGCATGTTCGTTTTTGAAGTGCAGTTTGATACAATATAACCTCCCTATAGTGAGGGTATTTGTAGATATCTATATTAGATAGGGCTTAAAATCTTCTGTATCTGATAGGGTTTTGTGGACTCAATGCCATCACAATACACATACACACTCATATCAACAAAGAGACAGGCACACATATTCATAGAAACACAAACACTCATGCCAGAACACACAGATACATGCATATTAAAGCAAAGATACAAACACACACTCCCACAAACACTCCAATATATAGCACACACTCTTCTTTTTAGGAGTTGGAATATTGTATTCAGTTCTGATTGCCTCATTATAACTGGGATGTGGAGCTTTAAAAAGGGTGAACGGGAGATTTACCAGGATGTTGCATAGATAGGTTTTTATCTTTTATCTTTGGAGCAAAGGAGGATGATAGGTAACTTGAGAGAGGTGTACAAAATGATAAGAGGTACAGATCAAGTGGAGAGCCAGAGACCTTTTCCTAAGGCGGAAATGGCTAATACCAGGAGGCATAATTTTAAGGTGATTGGAGGAAAGTATAGGGGGAGATGTCAGAGGTAGTTATGTTTTTAAATAGAGTGGTGGCTGTGTTGAAACACTTTGCCAGAGATGGTGGTAGAGGCAGATACAATAGGAACATTTAAGAAGTCCATAGATAGGCACATGGATGATAGAAAAATTGAGGTCTATGGAGGAGGAAAAGGTTAGCTTGATCTTAGAGAAGGTTAAAACTTTGGCACAACATCATGCATTGAAGGGTATTTTCTGTGCTGCAGTGTTCTATATTCTATGTGTATATAAAGACACAGGCAATTTGTGAATTATTGGAAACACTTAGCAAATCAGGCAGCATCTGTGAACAGAGAAACAGAATTAATGTTTCAATTTGTGATGTCTCATATTGTGGTAGGTAGCAAGCAAAGATTTTGCTTTTACCAAACCCAATTGATTCTAGGCACAGGTGCTTTGATGATTTGTGATAAAGAAAATGAGTAAAATATTAAATTATATTTAATTAAAATCTGAAAGATGTGGGAAGTGAATTAGGGAGCTAGTTAGCTAAACCCTCAACAGGAACACCAATCACCAGGAATATTCTAAAACCAACCCTACTTTCTCCTTCACGCATTAGAATGTTAGAAAGATTTTGACAAGAACAGGCCATTCAGCCCAACAAACCTTGAATATTTCTATCATGTCTCCTTTTATTCTACATCTACATAGACTAAAATGATTTAATTCTTTCTGTCTTTTATATTGAATTGACTTTATTCCTTACATCCATCACATACACAAGGAGTAAAAATCTTTAAGTTATGTCTCTGCCTAAATGTGCAATCATAGTAATTTATAATAAATAAAACAGTCAATGTAATATAGAGTACACTCAAATCAGTGTGAGTTAATCACTCTGATGGCCTGGTGGAAAAAGCTGTCCTGGATCTTGTTGGTGCTGGCTTTTATGCTGCGGTACCATTTCCTGGATAGTAGCAGCTGGAATAGATTGTAGTTGGGATGATTCGGGTCTCCAGTGATCCTACGGGCCCTTTTTACACTCCTGTCCTTGTAAATGCCCTGAATCATGGGAGGTTCACAACTACAGATGTGCTGGGCTGTTCGCACCACTCTCTGCAGAGTCCTGTGATTAAGGGAGGGACTGTTCCCATACCAGGTAGTGCTGCAGCCAGTCAGGATGCTCTCAATTGTGCCCCCTTAGAAATTCATAGGATTCTTCATGGTTCAAAACCTGCAGATCTGAAATGAGTCTCGTCGCCCTTCTCTGAACTTTCTCTGCTGCCTCATATCCCTCATTTGTATGAATTTGTACACAGTACTCAAGCTGTGACCTCACAAGCACATTATACAACTTAAGGAGAACATCTTTAGACTTGAACTTCACTGAGCGCATTATATAACCCAACATTCTATTAGCCTTCCTAATGACTTCTGTGCATTGTCTAGATGTTGATAGTGGTGAGTCTACCAGGATGCCCACATCCTTCTCATACAGTGAACTTTCTAGCTCAAGAACCCCCCCCCCCCCACTGTATATTTACATCTAATATTTCTACTTCCTATATGTAATATTTTACATTTACTTAAAATAAATTTCATGTGCCATTTATCTGCCCACATCTGGATTTTGTTTAGATCTAACTGTATTGATTATGTTGCCTGGATGTGATCAGCCTGTCCCCCTAATTTTGCATCATCTGCAAACTTTACTAGTTTATTTGTTATGCGCTTATTCAAATCATTAATATAAATTAAAAACAGCAGCAGTCCCAAAACTCATCCCTGCGGAACCCCACTTTTAACATCTTCTAGGTGTGAAATTGATTAATTAAAGAAGCTAATGAATTAAAGAACTCATTGGATTCCTTAATCACAGAAATATGTGTCATACTTCAGTAATTCATTAAAGAGTTACTGAAAAATGGCATATGCTACATCCATAAAAAATTAAGCAATTAAAATGTTGTACTCAGTTTCTGGACTTTTCTCCTGAACACCTGGTCGGAGTTTCTGCAAACTCCATTTTAAAGTTTATTCAGCTGTGAATATATTTGTCCAAAAGATTGCAAATTGCTATTCTCAAGCAATTGGAAAGGATTGACTAGGATCTAACTTCCAGATGCACATATCAGGTAATTAATGAAAATAAAGATGCAAATTATGCACACTTAATTGCCCAAAAGCCCTTATCTATGCTCTTAGATTTATCATTCCAATTTCAACATCCATTTGATTTACTACCTTCTTGTTGGTTATTAAATGCAGGCTTACAGTGTTTGAAAGAACTATTTATTAATGAATCATTTAAATTCTATAATTAAATGCTGCCCAATATATAAAAATATACTAAGTGGTGGAAAACTTGTTGCTTAGTAAATCAAATAAAAAACAGCTATCAATTGTTAAGTGCTTTGTGAATTTATAAAGGAGCAGAGTACCAGTGCCACTGATAAATTACCTTGCTGCAATGTTTTGCGACTGCTTCAGATTAACATCATAATAAGTTCTCTTGATTATGCACTCAATGGCCACTTTATTAGGTACCTCCTACATCTAGTAAATTGACAATTGAATGTATGTCTGTGGTCTTTTGTTGTTGTAGCCTATTCACTTCAAGGTCCAATGTGTTGGGCATTCAGAGATGCTCTTCTGCACACCACTGTTGTAACACCTGTTTATTTGAGTGACTACCTCCTTTCTGTCAGCTTGAACCAGTCTAGCCATCCTGCTCTGACCTCGAGGAAATCTGCAGATGCTGGAAATTCAAACAACACACATAAAGTGCTGGTGGAACACAGCAGGCCAGGCAGCATCTATAGGGAGAAGCACTGTCGACGTTTCAAGCCGAGACCCTGACGAAGGGTCTCGGCCTGAAACGTCGACAGTGCTTCTCCTTATAGATGCTGCCTGGCCTTGTGTGTTCCACCAGCATTTTGTGTGTGCTGCTCTGACCTCTCTCATTAACAAGCAGTTTTGCCCTAAAAAACTGCTGCTCATTGGAAGCTTTTTGTTTTATTTTGCTCCATTTCCTGTAAACTCTAGAGACTCCTGTGCATGAGATAGCAGTTTCTGAGCTACTTGATGCACCATCAATAACTCTCTGAGACGTGAGGCGAGATATCGGCTTTTATTGACTAGAAGAAAGAACAAGCAGCAATTGACCACCATACTACATCCTGGAGACCGAGGGCCGGGCTCAGGCCCCAATCGCCTTTATACCAGGGTCAGTGGGAGGAGCCACAGGAGCAGTCAGCGGGGGGGGAGGGGGGGGGGCGAACGTGTCCAGACAGGTATATGTAGTTCACCACACTACTGAAACCACCCTGTCTGGTACCAACAACTGTTCCACGGTCGACATTATTTAGATCACGTTCCTTCCCCATTCTGATGTTTGGTTTGAACAACAACTGAACTTCTTGACCATGTCTGTACGCTTTTATATATTGAGTTGCTGCCACATAATTGGCTGTTTAGATATTTGCATTGATGAGCAGGTGTACAGGTGCACCTAACAAGGTGGCCACTGAGTGTATGTCTTAGTGTTATCAACACGTTCAAACAAGCAGAAACAACGCCTATCACTGAACATTCAATATTGGTCAGAATAAAAAACAAAACATATGATTGTCACAAGTATGGAACAATATCAACTACATATCATCCAAAAGGTCCCATTTAAATCAGAGGTTCCCAACCTTTTTCATGTTGTGGACCAATACTATTAAGCAAGGGGTCTATGGGCCCCACGGTGGGGACCCCTGATTTAAATTAAAATTTCATTACCCATTCATTACAAAGAATAAACAAAATATTATTTAAAAACAGCAACGTGCAAAAAGAACATAAAATTATATTAATTGGTTTGTTCTTTCAGGAAATTTTCCAATTGACCATAAAAGTACTGAACAGAGCTGGCCATCTTTCAGTGAAGTGTTCTGGATTCCTACACAAAGAACAAAATGAAAGTGGTGATTTTGGCTGTTTATGAACTCCAGGACATTCATACAAAACTTTAAAATGATGTAGGTTGAAGATAAAAGATTGCCTGCAAGTTGTGACAGTACAAAGCTGTTTTGGTCCAATCATTTTGGACATGTCTCAATGTTTGCCTCTTACAGGAATCCCACCAGTTGTGCTGCCCCCTATGTCCTGCAGCCTCATTGCTTTGGCCATTCTGTGAGGATGAGCAGTCCATGAAAAGGCAGCAGTGCTCGAATCAGAGAGCCATGCCTAACCTTCTGACAACATGTCCTGTCATAAACATTCTGTATTCTTCATAAATATCTCTGATGATGTGGAGGGAAAAGGAAATGAATACCTGAAATTATTAAGTTTTGTATTGTGTCCTACAAGCTGCAGTGAGTTGAGATGAAAGATGAGATGCTGTTTCTTGAGCTCACGTTGAGCATCATAGTGGAGGAAGTGAAAGGCTGAGAAGTCAGAGTGGGCGTGAGACAATGAAAGAAAAGTGACGAGGTCAGGAAATCAGTTTTTTTCCCTCTTGATATGTCTTGCTGGAAATATGATGGAGAGCTATGTAGGAGGAAAAGTTAGATTGATAGAGAGTAGGTTAAAAGGATGCCACAGCATCGCGGGCCAAAGGGCCCGTACTGTGCTGCAGAATTCTATGGTCTAAAAAATTTAATTTAAATATGTTTTCTGGTTTTCTTAACTGCGGGCGCACGTATCATAGAAACACACAACAAAGAAATTGACCCCTTTGGCCAACTTCATCCACCCAGACTGCAATGCCCATTAAGATTAAACCCATCTGTCTGCCTTAAGCTTGCAGTTCTCTTCACCTTTTCATCCAAGTACCTGCCCAAATGCCTATAAAATATCGTAGTTGTATGCATCTCTACTGTAGTGTATTTAATATTTCAATAATATTCGAGTAATATTGTAAATACATTGTCTGGTAAGCATTCTTTATTTGTTTACATAATTCATTACATGTTATATGTAAGAATTACATGAATAGCGTAGGTCCTCACACTACCACATCCTATGTGAGCACCTCACTAAAGAAATCTAAGTAGACAACTTATCCCGGACTCCTGTGTTTTTCCGTCAATTAGTTTTTGGAGTTATAAAACATGACAGTGGTGACAAGGAAGTTTTAAAATGAACCCAAGATGACCACCTACCTGTTGAAGCACAGCATGTTTTTTTTTCACCGAAAGTGGAGAGACACATTGGTTTAAAAAATTGCATAAAATGGATGAAATTAATAAGCAATGTGTATGGCCATAGAGTCGCAAACAGTGAGTACTAGGTAGTAGTAATAATAATAATAATAATAATAATAAATGAAAGCAGGAATGGCTGGTTACATCAGAAAAATAGACGCATTTTGGAAGGAACGTTTAGAATTGAAACTATTGTTGATTGAAGAACACTTTAGGATTCAAAAGCGGAATCAAAAGGAAGGAGAGTCCAATTCAGCTTATGTGGCTGAATTGAAGAAGTTGTCCAAGCATTATCAGTTCAGTGATAGGCTTAATGATGCATTGAGAAATCATTTAGTTTGTGGAATCTTACAAGAAAGCATTCAAAAACGACTTCTAACTGAAGTACAGCTCACATTTAAAAGAGCAGTTAAAATCGCGGTATCATTGGAAACAGCAGCATGAGATGCAATCAGGAATGAAAGTGAGTGTGAACAAAATTGCAATGTCTAAACAGAAACCTGCCTGGCTGAATAAATTGTGTTACCACTGTGGCAGGAGCTCACATACACCAGACCAATGCTGGTTTAAATGCAAAACTTGAAGAAAATGCAACAAAGTTTGACACATAGAACAAGCATGTCAGGCAGACAAAAGCAAATAGACTGTACAGGGAAGAGATAAAGATAAAAAGTCAAGTTGCAGTTTCAAGAAGAGCACTAATCTGCATGTTGTTGATGAAAAATCTGATAATGATGAGAATGACATAGGACTTGGTAGCCTTGAGGTTTACATTGTGAAAACTAACAACAGAAAACAATGTGGCTTATACCAGAACTGAATAGAAAATTAATTAAAATGGAACTGGACTCTGGTTCAGCTGTGTCAGTTATTCCACAAAATGAGTTTGAATGTCACTTCAAAGATGCTAAATTGAAGCCTGCAGATATCCAACTAAGAATTACATTGGAGAAAAGATCATTTCTGTGGCAATGACATTCATAACAGTAAAATACAACAAACAATAAGCCCTATTGGACTTGGATATGATAAAAACAGAAGTGTGGGGATGTGATTGGCTGAGACAATTACAAATTGATTGGAGATCTATCCACCATTTGCATGCCACGTCCCCTGTAATAGAGTTAACTGAAAGCAAATTCAGAAAGGTGTGGATGATACCACTGCAGTGTTCAGGGATGGCATTGGAAAACTCAAAAATATCCAGGGTAAAATAGTGTTAAACAAAATGCCACACCAAAATTTTACAAAACCCATCTAGTTCCTTATACCATCCATGATAAAATAGCCAGTGAGCTAGATCACATGCAGGCTGAACAATTCTTAAAGGAGCTACTAGTGGTCAAAGTGAAAGTTTTGGCTTGAAGTTTTGTATGGCGCCTGGAATAGATTAACAGATTGAGCAGCTCGCCATGCACTGTTTGAGATGTCTACACGTCCAGAAGATGCCAAGAGGAGCACCTTTTCATCCCTGGATGTGGCCTGCATTATCCTAGCAGGGGATTCATGTGGACTTTACCAACCATTGACAAGCACAAATTTCGTGGTATTAGTGGATGCAGCTACAAAGTGGCCAGAAGAGTTTTCAATAGCCTCCACTACAACCTCACACATCTGAGAAGCATTTTCTCAAGGACAGGTGTCCCAGAACACCTAGTCAGTGACAATGGACTATGGCTTTTTGTGGAACAGTTTCAGTCATTCTAAAAAATGAATGGAATAAGACATACAACATCTGCACCATATCATCTAGCCACAAATAGCTTGGCAGAAAGGTCTGTCCAGATTCCAAAGAATGCACCTCAAGCAATGTCAGAATAACACGCTATACTAACACTGAATCAGAAGCTTGCCAATTTCCTCCTTGCAAATCACAATGCTGTACACTCCACAACCAACAACTCACCAGCTATATTGTTCTTGGGTCATCCCTTGCACTTATGCTTGGATCTCCTCAAATCCAATCTCAGGGTAGACAACTGAGACAAATTGAGGGTTCCTCAAACAAGGAGGTTCGATGTTTAACTCCTGGCCAAGCAATCCTGGCGAGGGACTATAGAGGTGATGAAAAGTAGGTGCTTGGAAAGATTAAGGACAGAACTGGACCACTCTCCGACACTGTGGAGACTCCATCTGATGTCATCTGGTGACAACATATTGATCAGCTGAGGAGGGCAGAGTCCAACTGTTGGAGAAGAAAGGTGGCCAGAGCTGCCAGAAACACTTCCTGCAGTCCCAGAGTCAACTCCTATAACCACCACGGAGGAGGCCCCAGAACCTGAGATTATTTCGCAGCTACAGGTCTCATTGAATTGGAGTTTATAGATAAGCAGGGAGGAGTGTAGTGCATTTCATATTTCAATAATATTTGAGTAATATTGTAAATATATTGTTTGGTTAAATATTCTTTGTTCGCATAATTCATTATGCTTTATATGTAAGAAGTAGGTGAATGGCATAGTTCCTGATGTGAAGTGTGAGTCATATATGAGTGCCTCACTAAAGAAAACTAAGTCGACAAGTCACCTATGCCATCACATTATATGTGAGTACCTCACTAAAGGAAACCAAATTGACAAGTTATCCCTGGTTCCTGCGTTTTTTTTTCCAATTAGTTTTTGGAGTTATAAAACATGGCATCTACCACCTCCTTTGACACTCTTTGATAAAATCTTACCTCTTAAACCTCCTTTAAATTTTTCCCATGTTAACCCTATGCCTTTTAGTTCTAGATTCACCTGCCCTGGGGAAAAGACCTCAACCAACTATCCTGTCTATACACTTCATAGTTTTGTAACAAAGAGGCAGAGTACAAGGAGGAGACAGAGAGCATTGTAACATGGTTCATGACAACAGCCTCTCCATCAATATCAGCAAAACAAAAGAGCTGGTCATTGACTTCAGCAAACGGGGAGGGAGCACATGCTCCTGTATACATCAGTGGTGTTGAGGTTGACAGGATTGAGAGCTTTTAAGTTCCTAGGAATGAAAATCACCAATATCCTGTCCTGGTCTAACCATGTAGACACCAAGAAAGCACACCAATATTTCTACTTCAAAGATTTAAAAAAATGGCATGTCTCCATTGCCACTTATATCAATGTGCTATATAAGGCATTCTATCTGGATGCATAACGGCTTGGCCCTGTTGCACCTGATGACCCTGTAATTTCCATCTCAGAGGCTGATATTAGGTTGTCTTTAAAGAGAGTGAACCCTTCCAAGGTGGAAGGTCCCGATGGAGTACCTGGAAAGGCTCTGAAAACCTGTGCCAACCAACTAGCGGGAGAATTCAAGGACATTTTCAACCTCTCACTGCTACGGGCAGAAGTACCCACTTGCTTCAAAAAGGCAATAATTATACCAGTGCCTAAGAAGAATAATGTGAGCTGCCTTAATGACAATTGCCCGGTAGCACTCACATCTACAGTGATGGGATGCTTCGAGAGGTTGGTCATGACCAGACTGAATTCCTGCCTCAGCAAGGACCTGGACCCATTGCAATTTGCCTATCGCCACAAAAGGTCAACGGCAGATGCAATCTCAATGGTTCTCCACACGGCTTTAGACCACCTGGACAACACAAACATCTACATCAGGATGCTGTTCATTGACTATAGCTCAGCATTTAATACCATCATTCCCACAATCCTGATTGAGAAGTTACAAAATCTGGGCCTGTGTACCTCCCTCTGCAAGTCCCCTTGACTTCCTAACCAGAAGACCACAATCTGTGCGGATTGATGATAACATACCCTCCTCACTGACGATCAACACTGTCACACCTCAAGGGTGTGTGCTTAGCTCTCTACTCTACTCTCTACATACACATGATTGTGTGGCTAGGCATAGCTCAAATACCATCTATAAATTTGCCGATGTTACAACCATTTTTGGTAGAATCTCAGGTGGTGATGAGAGGGCGTACAGGAGTGAGGTATGCCAACTAGCAGAGTGGTGCCTCAGCAACAACCTTGTACTCAATGTCAGTGAGATGAAAGAACTGATTGTGGACTTCAGGAAGGGTAAGATGAAGGAACACATACCAATCCTCATAGAGGGATCAGAAGTGGAGAGAGTGAGCAGCTTCAAGTTCCTGGGTGTCAAGATCTCTGAGGATCTAACCTGGTCCCAACATGTCAATGTAGCTATAAAGAAGGCAAGACAGTGGCTATACTTTATTAAGAGTTTGAAGAGATTTGGCATGTCAACAAATGCACTCAAAAACTTCTATAGTTGTACCATGGACAGCATTCTGACAGGCTGCATTACTGTCTGGTATGGAGGGGCTACTGCACAGGACTGAAAGAAGCTGTGGAAGGTTGTAAATCTATTCGGCTCCATCTTGGGTACTAGCCTACAAAGTACCCAGGATATCTTCAGGGAGCAGTGTCTCAGAAAGGCAGCATCCATTATTAAGGACCATTATTAAGGACCCAGGGCATGCCCTTCTCTCACTGTTACCATCAGAAGCCTGAAGGCACACACTCAGTGATTCAGGAACAGCTTCTTCCCCCTCTGCCATCCGATTCCTAAATGGACATTGAATCTTTGGACACTAACTCATTTAAAAAAAAATATACAGTATTTCTGTTTGTGCAAGTTCTTTTAAATCTATTCAATATAAATAATTGATTTACCTGCTCATTTTTTATTATTATATATTTTCTCTCTGCTAGATTATGTTTTGCATTGAACTGCTGCTGCTAAGTTAACAAATTTCACGTCACATGCCAATGATAATAAACCTGATTCTGATGCTGGCATGGCAACTTCTCTGCATGCAACTACAGAGAGTTATGGTCACAGCTCAGCACATCACAGAAACCAGCCTCCCCTCTTCTCACTGCATCAATAAAGCAGACAGCATAATAAAAGACACCACCCACCCTAGACATTCTGTCTTCTGTCTTCTTCCATCAGGCAGAACATACAAAAGCCTGAAAGAATGACAACTTCTACCCTGCTATTATAAGACTATTAAATAAGTCGCTTTATAAGTTGGACTCTTGGCATTGCAATTTACCTTGTTATGATTTTGCACCTTATTGTTTACCTGTACTCCATTTTGTCTGTAAATGTTACATTTTCTTAGGCATTGTTAATGTTTTACCTTGTTCGACTTCAATGCACTGTGTAATGATTTGACCTGTATGAACAGTATGCAAGCAAGTTTTTCACTCTATGTTGGTACATATAACAATAATAAAACAATTTAAATTCCTCAGCTTCTTGTCTTCCATTGAAAGTTAACCTAGCCTATCCAATCTCTTCTCAGAGTTTGCCCTCCATTCCAGGCAACATGCTGGTTAATCTATTCTGCACTCCCTTTATTGCAACCATGTCTTTCCTGCGGTGTGCCATCTAGAACTGCACAAAATATTCCAAAGTAGTGTTTACTTTGATAGCTATGTTTTTCAGACATTCTCTTTATTCTCACCAATCTCTGTAACTTAAAACATACTTGTTTTGTTTTCCTTTTTGTCCGTTCTTCTGAAGGACCATTGTTCAGAAACATTAACTGTTTCCATCTGCGTAGATGCACCTACCTGCTGAGTTCATCCACTAATTTCTATTTTCTTTCAGCTTTCCAACACCTGCAGTGTTTTGTTCCTGCTCATTCAATTTGATGTGCAGTGCAAGCTTAAGATCTTAAGACACAAACTAACGGAGATGGGAGTAGACTCTCACATGGTGGATTGGATAGTGGACTACTTGACAGATAGACCTCAGTATGTGCGGTTGGGAGACTGTAGGTCTGACACGGTGGTCAGCAGCACAGGGGCGCCGCAGGGAACCGTACTCTCTCCGGTCCTGTTCACCCTGTACACATCAGACTTCCAATATAACTCGGAGTCCTGCCATGTGCAGAAGTTCGCTGATGACACGGCCATAGTGGGGTGTGTCAGGAATGGACAGGAGGAGGAGTATAGGAAACTGATACAGGACTTTGTGATATAGTGCAACTCAAACTACCTGCGTCTCAATATCACCAAGACCAAGGAGATGGTGGTGGACTTTAGGAGATCTAGGCCTCATATGGAGCCAGTGATCATTAATGGAGAATGTGTGGAGCAGGTTAAGACCTACAAGTATCTGGGAGTACAGTTAGACGAGAAGCTAGACTGGACTGCCAACACAGATGCCTTGTGCAGGAAGGCACAGAGTCGACTGTACTTCCTAAGAAGGTTGGCGTCATTCAATGGCAGTAGTGAGATGCTGAAGATGTTCTATAGGTCAGTTGTGGAGAGCGCCCTCTTCTTTGTGGTGGCGTGTTGGGGAGGAAGCATTAAGAAGAGGGACGCCTCACGTCTTAATAAGCTGGTAAGGAAGGCGGGCTCTGTCGTGGGCAAAGTACTGGAGGGTTTAACATCGGTAGCTGAGCGAAGGGCGCTGAGTAGGCTACGGTCAATTATGGATAACTCTGAACATCCTCTACATAGCACCATCCAGAGACAGAGAAGCAGTTTCAGCGACAGGTTACTATCGATGCAATGCTCCTCAGACAGGATGAAGAGGTCAATACTCCCCAATGCCATTAGGCTTTACAATTCTACCGCCAGGACTTAAGAACTTTTTAAAAGCTATTATTAATGCTTTTTGAGATAGTGATTTAGATGCATATCATATTTTTTTTTTTTACTGAGTTAAGTATTGTATGTAATTAGTTTTGCTACAACAAGTGTATGGGACATTGGAAAAAAAAGTTGAATTTCCCCATGGGGATGAATAAAGTATCTATCTATCTATCTATCTATCTATCTATCTATCTATCTAGCTAACCTTAGCCCTGTCTTTTTGAGAAAGGTGGCTAGGCAGGTTAAACGGGAAATGATGGAATTGAACAGGAATCACAGAAGGCATAAGAAAAATAAACGCTCTACTACACGCTTATGGTGAAAAATTATAAGATATTTATGAAACAGTATTACTATAACACGTAAGAGCCATAACTGCATGGACTGCATATTTCATTCCATCAAAGAACCTGGTGTAAGGGAATAACATTTCACTGCATAAGGCCAGAAGAAAAATAAATTATTTGTGTGCATTTGCATGTCTAAGGTAATTTTCTCCAAATTGTGAATTTTCTGATCTTCAGCAAGTGCTTTCAGATCATTAATGTGAAAGTATCTTTGACAAAAAGCCCTTGAAAAGGATATCAAAGTTTCCAAAATGCTTGAGTTAGTAAGATCATTCTCACTTTCAGAGATAAGCGCAGTTGATGAAAGACAACAAGATACTGCTTGGAACAGAGTATGAGGACAGAATTTATTACTCAAACCTGTCAACAGAGAACAATTGCCAATATCTGTAAGCGAAGCAGAACTAGAAATACTATGGCGGCAAATGGCTGTACAAAGCAGTACGTCTTACTAGGAGAAAGTAGCAACTTTGTATGGAAACTCAACCATTTTGTTGTTGTTCAGAGAATGCCAAATATCAGAACTCAAAGCAAAAAGTGAGTTTTGAATCCATTACAGAGACCAAGACTAATTTTGATGATGCATATTTATTGGAACACTTATCCATAGGTTCAAAGTATTGAATTCATGGTGTTAATACAATGAGCAGACAAATATTCATCCATCTTCCTTTAGAAAATGGCATAGTGCAATCCTTACAGCCATAGTACAACTTTGATCATTTCTGATAATTCTAAGATTATCCTCTGATAATTCTTCCATTAGTTCACCCGAAAATACAACTTTGATAATTCTGATATTACAAAGATTATCCTCTGATAATTCTTCCAATAGTTCTCCTGAAAATACAACTTTGATAATTCTGATATTACAAAGATTATCCTCTGATAATTCTTCCAATAATTCTCCTGAGACTTCTCCTGAAAATATAACTTTGATAATTCTGAGATATTTGCATTACAAATAAATTTCAAGAGACTTCACTCAACATTCTATGTAGTCTCAGGTGACTATGTTTCCCTTGAGTTAGATTATTCTATTAGCACTCCACATTGTAGTCGTCACATATGCAATGCCTGCAGTTTGTATTTTACATAGTGTAACAGTTAGTGCAAAAGTATTACAGATCACCAATTGGGGCTCAATTCCTGTTGCTGCCTGGAGGGAGTTTGTACATTCTCCCCGTGATGATACAATTTTCTTCTGGGCGCTCCAGTTTCCTCCCATATTTCAAAGAAGTATGGTTAGGGTTAGTGAGTTGTGGGCTTGCTAATTTGGAGCTGGAAGAGTGACGACACTTGTGGGCTGTCCAACACAATCCTCTCTGCAGCACACACAAAATGCTGAAGGAACTCAGCAGACCAGGCCACATCTATAGAAAAAAGTAAAACAGTCAATGTTTTGGGCTGAGACCCTTCATCAGGACTCACAGATGCTGTCTGGTCGGCTGAATTCCTCCAGCATTTTGTGTGTGCTGCTTAGATTTTCAGCATCTGCAGAATTTTTTTTGTGTTTACAGTCCTCCCTGATTTGACTTGATATAAATGACATATTTCACTGTATGTCTTCAAGTTTCGATGCATGTAACAAATTAAGCTAATCTTTAGGGAAAAAATCTTTAATATATCCTTTCCAAATTCATAAGCAATCAGTGAAGATATATGTGAGTACCTTAGGTAATTGAAAGGGATAGAAGTGAGATAATTCTGCTTGTTCTAATAATAATTTAAGTTGTATTGAAAAGCTAAACTTGATTAACCATTGAAACCCTGCTGGTTTCCTTAGCTGAGGAATACACAGAAAGATCATTACGTTAGCAGTGAAACCACCATTTCCCAGGGTATTACACCATTATATATACATGTGTGTTCCCAGTCAAGCGATCAAATGTGAGCTTCATGTAATATCTATAATTGATGTAATTATAGCAGAAATTAATGGGTCTAGACATTTTACAAAATTGGACTTAAATATCAGGTATCATCAGACTTATCTGGTGGAAGAATCCTTCTATCCATCAATGGACATCTTGGATTCAAGTGGGTCATCTCAAAGCTTAAATATTTCACAAATTTATATAATCTGATCTACAAGGACCTGAAGGCATCCTGAAGATCAATGATGACATAACCTTCTATGGTTGTACGGAGAGTAAGCTTCAACTGTGACTTGAAACATTTTTGCATTAAATTGGAAATTGCAGCTTCCCACTGAGCAGTGAGAAATGTTGACTCAATAAGCTTAGTGATGGGCTTTTCAGTCATGTATTCAGCTAGATTCAATGAAACTTCAAGCCACTGTTGTGGAAATAACTAATGTGCATCAATTGCACAGGTTATTCAGACTGATCATCTTGCAAGGCTTCTGCCCTCAATGACCACAGGAAATCTTTGTACTCAGAGGGTGTTTGGAACTCTTCTCCTCAAAGGGCAGTGAATGCAGAGTCTTTGAATGAATTCTAGGGCGGAAGTAGCTAAACAAGGAAGTGAAAGGTTATGGGGGGAGGGTTGGGAAGGCGGAGCTCTGGTTTCAATTATGTGAGTTATGACTTTGATTCTGAGGAAGAGGCTCAAGTTTCAGTGTGGCCTTCTCAGAATTAGAATCAGGTTATAAATCACTAAAATATCTCATAAAATTTGTTGTATTGTGGTACCAGCACAGTGAAAGACACAAAAATTACTCTAAGTTAAAGAAGTAAATAAATAGTGCAAAAAAGGACTAGCAAGTTTGTCCATGGGCTCACAGACCATTCAGAAATCTGATGGTGGAATGCAAGAAGCTGTTACTGAAATGTTGGGTATTCAGGCCCCTGCACTTCCTCCCTGATGGTAATATTGAGAAAGTGGCATGCATTTGGATTGTTATAGTGGTAAGATAGTTTAGTGGTTAGCACAATGCTTTACAGTGCCTGTGACGCAGGTTCAATTCCCACCACTGCCCGTAAGGAGTTTGCATGTTCTCCCCGTGATCACTTGAGTTTCTTCCAAGTGCTCTGGTTTCCTCCCACAGTCCAAAGGTGCACCAGTTGGTAGGTTAATTGGCATTGTAAATGTCTTGTGATTGGGTTAGGACAGCATGGTTCGAAGGGCCAGAAGGGTCTATTCTGCACTATATCTAAATAAATAAAACTTCTGATTTAGCTGCATTCTTGGCTCTCTTCACATTCTAACTTAAAGCTTGAGATATTTAAGCTGTAATGATTACTTTGTCTCATATCAGGCAGGGAAATAAACTCTGGCAGATTGCCTATCTCATCATCCTTTGTCCTAAACCATCCCTACTACTTGGATAAAAAAAAGTCACAGGTCAGCAGATGAATGCAGTGTCCGAAACACCGATACAGATCTGAATCAAAGTAACTGCTGCCAAGTAAGGTGGTACTCAAGTAAGGCAACAAATCAGTCATATAAATAGAAACTCATCATAGAAATGGCTCCTTCTCATGATGACACACATTCATGGCAAGAAACACGCGTGAACTTAAAATTGCACTTGCCCCAGATCTTGTGTTATACATTTACTGCTTTGTTAAGTGTTACAGTAACTGCTCACAAAGTCATCAAGACATTGCAGATGTTTAATGATTGTTATAAGAGAAATATGCTCCCAGTCATAGATTATTTGATACAACACATAATCAACAAATAACTCATGTGTGTCAAACAACCCACAATGTCATATCTTCAAGAATCAATGCAAGTGTTGGAGTTGCAAAATGACTATCGGCTACAGGTAGGGCTGATTTTGTATATTCACTCCCTTGTTATTCACTTATCTTTGTCAGCATCTATCGTGGATTTTAGAAATTATCAGTTCTGCATCCACAAAAACCCAAAGCCCAAATCCCAAAGCCAGAGCCTGGTCCCGATGTCCAAAAGCCCAAAAGTCAACGGTTTAAGACCAGAAGACTTAGGGGCTGAATTAGGTCGTTTGACCCATCAGGTCTCTTCTGCCATTTCATCATGGCTGATTTATTGCCCCTCTCAATGCAGGGGTAGGAACCACTCTGATAGAGCTGAGGATGAGTCAGCAGGTTTACAAGCAGATGATGGATGTAGCATGAATGTAAGGAAAGAGAAGCCAATGATTGGGTACAAATGCAGACAGAGCAAAGAGCTAAATTGTACCACAGAGACAAAATTCAAAAGGGGGAAACATGCAAGACTGAAGGTGTTGTATTTAAATGCACATAGCATTCAGAATAAGTTGGATGAACTTGTGCTGCAATTCGAGATTGGTCGGTATGACATTGTGGACATTCTTGAGTCATGGCTGAAAGAAGGCCATAGTTGGGAGCTTAACATCAAAGGATATACTTTGCATCAAAAGGACAGGCAGGAAGGCATAGGTGGTGGTGTGGTGACATAGGGTCAGAGAATGTTGAATATTTATGGGTGGAGTTAAGAAACTGCAAGGGTGAAGAAAACCATGATGGAAATCATATACATGAAAGAGCATATTATTATTCAAATGGTGAAAAAATTGCAGCATGCTGCTGTGTAGAGAGACTTGGAAATGCTTATGCATGAATCACAAAAGGTTGGTTTGCAGGTGCAGCAGGCTATCAAGAAGGCAAATGAAATGTTGGCCTTCATTGCTAGAGGGATTGAATTTTGGAGCAGGGAGGTTGTGCTGCAACTGTACAGGGTAGTGGTGAGGCCATATCTGGAGTACTGTGTGCAGTTCTGGTCTCCAAATTTGAGGAAGGATATACTGGCTTTGGAGGCAGTGCAGAGGAGGTTCACCAGGTTGATTCCAGGGATGACAAGGTTAGACTATGAGGAGAGATTGAGTTGACTGGGACTGTACTCACTGGAATTCAGAAGAATGAGAGGAGATCTTATAAAAACATATAAAACTATGAAAGACATAGATAAGATAGAGGTAGGAAAGTTGTTTCCACTTGTAGGTGAGACTAGAACTAGGGATCATAGCCTCAAGATTCGGGAGAGTAGATTAAGGACGGAGATGATTAGAAATTGCTTTTCCAAAGTGTGGTGAATCTGTGGAATTCTCTGCCCAATGAAGCAGTGGAGGCTACCTCAGTAAATATATTTAAGACAAGGTTGGATAGATTTTTGCATAGTAGGGGAATTAAAGGTCATGGGGAAAAGGCAGGTAAGTGGAGTTGAGTCCATGGCCAGATCAGCCATGATCTTATTGAATGGCGGAGCAGGCTCAATGGGCCAGATGGCCTACACCTGCTCCTGTTTCTTATGTTCTTATAGGCCTTCAAATAGTAGCCAAGATGGGGGGTTGAGATTGCAAAGGAGCTGGAAAAGGCATGTAATAAGGGTAATGTCACAATTGTAATAGGGGACTTCAATATACAAGGGAATTGGGAAAATCAGGTTGGTGTCAGATTGTAAGAGAAGGAATGTGTTGAATGCCTATGAAATGGCTTTTTAGAGCAGCTTGTGCTTGAGCCAACTTGGGAAATGCTATCTTAGACTGGGTGTTGTATAATAACCTAGATCTTATTATTGAGCTTAATGTAAAGGGACCCTTAGGAGACAGTGATCATAATATGATCGAATTTATACTGCAATTTGAGAGAGAGAAGCGTAAGTCACATGTATTAGTGTCACAATGGAATAAAAGGAATTACAGAGGTATGAGAGAGGAGCTTGCCCAGATGTATTGGAGGGGGATACTGGTGGGAATGACAGCAGAGCAGGGATGGCTGAAATTTCTGGGAATAGTTCACAAGGTGCAGGATAGATATATCCTGCTCTGCTGGGTGAGAAGCTGACAGTGATGCAGGTGGATGCTTCCCTGGTGTCATGGATTATCGATTACCTGACTGGCAGACCACAGTACATGCGCTTGCAACACTGTGTGTCAGACAGAGTGGTCAGCAGCACTGGGACTCCACAGGGGACTGTCCTGTCTCCCTTTCGCTTCACCATCTGCACCTCGGACTTCAACTGCTGCACAGAGTCTTGCCATCTTCAGAAGTTTTCTGATGACTCTGCTATAGTTGGATGCATCAGCAAGGGAGATGAGGCCGAGTACAGGGCTATGGTGGGAAACTTTGTCACATGGTGTGAGCAGAATCATCTGCAGCTTTATGTGAAAAAGACTAAGAAGCTGGTGGTGGACCTGAGGAGGGCTAAGGCACCGGTGACCCCTGTTTCCATCCAAGGGGTCAGTGTGGACATGGTGGAGGATTACAAATACCTGGGGATACAAATCGACAATAAACTGGACTGGTCAAAGAACACTGAGGTTGTCTACAAGAAGGGTCAGAGCCGTCTCTATTTCCTGTGGAGACTGAGGTCCTTTAACATCTGCCGGACGATGCTGAGGATGTTCTACGAGTCTGTGGTGGCCAGTGCTATCATGTTTGCGGTTGTGTGCTGGGGCAGCAGGCTGAGGGTAGCAGACACCAACAGAGTCAACAAACTCATTCGTAAGGCCAGTGATGTTGTGGGGGTGGAACTGGACTCTCTGGCAATGGTGTCTGAAGAGGATGCTGTCCAAGTTGCATGCCATCTTGGACAATGTCTCCCATCCACTCCATGATGTACTGGTTAGGCACAGGAGTACATTCAGCCAAAGACTCATTCCACTGTGATGCAACACTGAGCGTCATATGAAGTCATTCCTGCCTGTGGCTATCAAACTTTACAACTCCTCCCTTGGAGTGTCAGACACCCTGAGCCAATAGGCTGGTCCTGGACTAATTTCCACTTGGTATAACTTACTTATTATTATTATTTAATTATTTATGGTTTTGTATTGCTATATTTCTACCTATTCTTGGTTGGTGCGACTGTAACAAAACCCAATTTCCCTCGGGATCAATAAAGTATGTCTGTCTGTCTGTCAATCCCACAGGGAAAGAAGTTTTCAAATGGCAGGGGTGGGCAACCATGGCTGACAAGGGAAGTTAAGGATTACATAAAAATCAAGGAAAGGGCATATAAGACAGCAAAAGTAAGTGGGAAATTGGATGACTGGGAAGCTTTTAAAATCCAACAAAAAGTAACTAAAAAAGCTACAAGAAGGAAAAATATGAAATATTAGGGCAAAATAGTCAATAATATAAAGTAGGATACTAAAAGATCTTTCAGTTATATAAACAGTAAAAGGGAGGCAAGAGTTGATGTTGGACCATTGGAAAATGTAGCTGGTGAGGTAGTAATGGGGGACAAAGAAATGGCAGATGAACCTAATGGGTACTTAGCATAAATATTCACTGTGGAAACCACTAGTAGTGTGGCAGAGGTCTGTGAGTGTCAGGTAGCAGGAGTGAGCGCCATTGCTATTACAAAAGAAAAAGTGCTAGGTAAACTCAAAAGTCTTGAGGTGGATAAGTCACCTGGACCAGATGGACTACATCCCAGAGTCCTGAGAGAGATTGCTGAAGAGATAATGGATGCATTGGCCATGATCTTTCAAGAGTTTCTTGATTCTGGGATGGTCCTGGAGGGCTGTAAGATAGCAAATGTCACTCCACTCTTTAAGAAGGGAGGAAGGCAAAATAAAGGAAATTATAGGCCAGTTAGCCTAACCTCAGTGGCTGGTAAAGTGTTGGAGTTTATTATTAAGGTGCAGAGGAACTTAAGGGTCCTTGTGCAAGACTCCCAAAAGGTTAATTTTCAGGTTGAGTCTGTGTTAAAGAAGCTAAATACATTGTTGGCATTTATTTCAAGAAGAATAGATTATAAAAGCAAGGAGATAATGCTGAGACTTTATAAGGCACTAGTCAGGCTGCACTTGGAGTACTGTCAACAATTTTGTGCCCCATGTTTCAGAAGGGATGTGTTGTTATTGGAGAGAATCCAGAAGAGTTTTACAAGGATGTTTCTGGGAATGCAGGGTCTAACATTTGAGGAGCGTTTGGCAGCTGTGGGCCTGTACTCAATGGAATTTAGAAAAATGCTGCGAGGGATCTCATTGAAGCCTATTGAATATTGATAGGGACTAGATAAAGTAGATATGGAGAGAATGCTTTCTATAGTGGGGGTATCCAGAACTAGAGGGCACAGCCTCAAAATTGAAAGGCGATCTTTGAGAACAGCGGTAAGGAGGAATTTTTTTAGCCAGAGTAGTGAATCTGTGGGATGTTCTGCCACAGACCACAGTGGAGGCTAAGTCTATGGGTATATTTAAAGCAGAAGTTGATAGTTTCTTGATTGGTTAGGGCATCAAAGGATAATGAGAAGGCAGGTGCATGGGGTTGAGTAGGAAACAGGATCAACCATGATGGAGTGGCAGAGTTAACTCGATGGGCTGAATGGCCTAATTTTGCTCCAATGTCTTACGGTCTTATAGTCTTAATCAAATTCTCCGGCCTTTGCCTTGTAACCTTTGAGGTATTGACTAATCAAGAACCTATTAACTTTCACTTTGAATATCCCCAATGACTTGGCCTCCATAGCCATCTGTAGCAATGAATTCCATAGAAATTTCTCCTCACCTCTGGCTAAATAAAGTCTCCTCACCTCTGTTCTAAAGGAACATCACTGTATTCTGAAACTGTGCTCTCTGGTCCTAGACTCCCCACTATCTGAAACATCCTCTCCACATCCAATCTATCTAGGCCTTTCAATATTCAATAGGTTTCAATGAGATCCCTCTTCATTCTTCTAAACTCAAGCTACTACAGGCCTTGAGCCATCAAATACTCCTCATTCATTAACCCTTTCATTCCCGGGATCACTCTCATGAACCTCTTCTGGACACACTCCAAGCTAGCACATCCCTTGTTAGATAAGTAGCCCAAAACTGTTCTCAATACTCCAGGTGTGTTCTGAACAATGGCTTATAAAGCCTCAGTATTACATCCTTAAGTTTATTCCCCCCCCCCCACAGATGTTGCTTGACTTGCTGAGTTTTGTGTTTTTTGTGTAATTTTGTGCTGTTCAGTTTCCTGCAATGATTAATGATCCACCATTTGACAGCAATGAATTCTGGGAGTTCATGAATTTGGGTCTCTGAGACTGCAAAAATCACACCTGACTGGTGAAACACAAGCAATGAAGACGTTTAGGCAAATGTTGGGTCACCAATATTGCTCATCCCAAAGGGAAATAATGGAAACAAGAACCTTACAAAACTACAGAGCAATTCTGCATCCAAGAACAGGAATGTCACCCTCTGCATCCATCCCTGCACAGTCTGTACATACTGTATGTCTCTTTCACTACTGCCACAGAGTGTGGATGATCGCTGATTTACTGAGGGAAATTGGTAAATTGCTTTATTATTTTCCTATGTACTGAGGAACAGTGAAAAACTTTTCTTGCACACCATCCATACAGATCAATTCCTTACAACAGTACATTTAGGTACAAGGTGGAACAATAACAGAATGCAGATGAAAGTGTTACACTACAGCAAAAGTTCATTACCGGTAGACAGTAAGGTGCAAGGTCATGTTTAATCCTGGTGATTTACGTTCCAGAGGGTTGGAAGTCAAGGATGAGGCATAAAATTCAGCCTCAGAACACAAGGACATTCCTCTAGAACAGGAATGAGGAGGAATTTCTTTAGCTAGAAGGTGGTGAATCTGTGGAGTTCATTGCCACAGAAGGATGTGGAGGCCAAATCATTAGGTATATTGAAGGTGGAGTTTGATAGGCTCTTGAAAAGTGGGACTGTCAAAGGTTATGGAGGAAAAGCAGGTGAATGGGGTTGAAATGGATAGTAAATAATGATGGAATGACAGAGTAGACTGAATCGGCTGAATAGCCTATGTTTTATGCTCTAAAACGTGGTGGTTACAACTATTTTATTAAGCGTTACAGGAAGAAAGAACAAAGAAAGAAAGAAGAAGCTTATGAATTGCTTGCTTTCATTAGTCGAGGCATCGAGATCAAAAGTCAAGAAGTTATGTTGAAACTTTATAAAATTCTGATTAGGCCACATCTGGAGTATTGCATACATTTCTGGTTCCCTCCCTATAGGAAGGATGTTGAGGCCTTGGGGAGGGTGCAGAAGATGCTGCCTGGTTTAGAGGGCATGTGCCGTCATGAGAGGCTAGATAAACTTGGGCTGCTTTCTCTGGAGCGCTGGAGGCTGATAGAGGTTTACAAGATTATGAGACGTACAGACTATCTGTTTCCCAGGGTTGAAATGTCTAATACCAGAGGGAATTCATTGAAGGTTGAGAGGGGGTAAATTCAAGGGGGATGTGTGGGGTATGATTTTTACTCAGGAGTGGTGGATGCCTAGAAACTTGCTGCCTGGTGCGGTGGTAGAGGCAAATACATCGGAGGCTTTTAAGAGATGTTTGGATAGGTACATGGATGTAAGGAAGACGGAGGGATATGGACATGGTTTAGGTAGGAGGGATTAGTGTTTAGGTGTTTTTGAGTTACTTTTAGCTGGTTCAGCATAACTTTGTAGGCCAAATGGCCTGATCCTGTGATGTACTGTTCTATGTTCTATGACATAGAACAAGGAAATCACTATCACCTTAAACAAAAACTAGCTCTGACTAGAAGGATAACAACATCCCAGTTGTAAAATTTAACCTATAAAATAGCCAAATTCAAGTGGTGTGAGAACTGCAATCGTTTAGGTACTGTGATTCATGCTTTTTCTACTGAGGTTAGGGGAGAAAAAAACCAGAAGGTGAAGGGGAAAAGTTTAAAGGGAACATTAGGGGAGGCTTCTTCACACAGAGAGTGGTGGGAGTGTGGAATGAGCTGCCAGATGACATTTAAGAAAAATTTGGACAGGTACATGGGTAAGAGGTGTACGGAGGGATTTGGTCCAGGTGCAGGTCAGTGGGACTAGGCAGAAAAATGGTTCGGCACAGCCAAGAAGGGCCAAAAGGCCTGTTTCTGTGCTGTAATGTTCTATGGTTCTAGAAAAATACAGCAGAATATCACAATTACTGAAATATTCATTGAACAATTACATGCATTTAGAAGATTATGTAAAAATACAAGAATGCATTGTTACGTAACCCCGTAACCAGGTAACTTACCAGCAAAGATAGCGGGATCTGCTGAGGCGGATGCTACTATTTTCAAATGTTTTATTTAAAAAGGGGCACAAGCATATGGTTAATACAAAACATTCAGATCATATACATTGTCAAAACTCAATCTAAAACACCGGTGTAATAATAATCAATCAGAAATAAGCTCTATAGTTGTCTAGGGGGTAATACAGAGTCCAATTGAAATATAAAGAGTCACTCAGAAGTTTGCAGGCTTTTCCCTTTTGGGAACCGCTGGGGTTTTCACGTTGTAGAGAGAGAGAGAGATGATTTAGAAAAGATAAACACTTGCCCGTTGTCCTTACAGAGCAAATCCTTGGAATCAGGGGAGTAGGCTTCCCCGTTGTTATTTAAAAGCAGTCTTCTGTTGGTTCTAGCCACAGATTCAACATTTGGAATCTAACGCACGTGGCTTCCTTCAAAATGGCTTCCCGCTCCCACGGGAATCGGTACCGTGCTTCCTTGGTGCGTCTGAGGGTTTCCCCCCCTCAGACCCTCCTTTATACTTCTTCACGGGATCGCAGGTGTCAATCAAGGTTGCAGGTAATGCGATCTCTCTCTCAACCAGCCCACTTTGCCCGAGGGCTTTTCACGTGGTCTCCATGAGACAATAGTCAATGTCGCCTTTATTCTGCTTCTTGGGAGAACGTGGTCTTCTGCACGTCTCCCTCCCTCTCTCCCATTTTTCTGTGTCTATTCAGCACGTCTCTTTCTCTCTTGGGTCAGTTGACCCCCCCTCGACTAGGGCTCTTGCGATTCTCACAAAGGAGGGGGCCGAGGGCATAACAGCATAGAACAGTTCGACTCGAAGGAAAGTACAAAAACTAGCAATTCTTGCACCCTAATCCACAGTCACAACAAGGTAGGTTGTGAGCTCAAGAGTGCAGCTTATCCATCTTTTCATCCCAGGGATGATTCCATAGATGTACAGCAGTGGGATAGAAGCTGTCCTTGATTCAGGTAGTACATGCTTTTGGGCCTTTGTATCTTCTGCCTGATGCAAGGGATAGAAAAAAGAATGTCCATGGAAGGTGGGATCTTTGATTATGATGGCTGCTTTACTAAGGCAGCGATGCATTAGCTGTTTGTTGCTTTGTCTTGAGATGACATGAAATATGTCTAGATGGTCTGATTGGACTTAAATAGTTGGCCGTTTGGGAAAGCTGATGTGTGGATGTGAGATGTTTTCATGGTATGGGTGTGAATGGATGGGGGTCCAAGCCCCTGATTGACGGAGACTGTAGCCAGTGAATGATGTAGTCTACTGCGCTGATGGGTCATTGAAGCTTGTGTTGTCATTAGTGGAACATGGGATTTGAAGGTGTATTCACTGACCTTGACAATCATATGAAGTTATTAAACTTTCTGCAACCCCGTTTAGATCTTTGTGGCAGCACTGCTTGTATTCACCTGCACATGTGATTCTGGAGTGTATCCAGTGGATATGAGAATCATGAAGACCAGCTTCTCCTCCATTGACTCTGTCTACACTTTCTGCTGTTTCAGGAAAGTAGCCAACATCATCAAAGAACCCTCCCACCCTGATTCTTCTCCCTTCTTCCATTGCACTGAAGAAATAAACAGTTGAAAACATGTCCCGCTGGGCTCAGGAAGAGCTTGCATTCTGCTATTGCAAGACTCTTGAATGGAACTTTTGATCTTTTATTCTACCTTGTAATGTTCATTGTACCCTATTTGTTTACCAGCACTGCAGTTTCTCTGAATTCTAACACTATATTCAGAATACTGTTATGGCTTTTTTCTATTGTACTATCTCAATGTCCTTACACGTGGAATGATATGTCTGGCAGGCATGCAAACAAAAGTTTTCACTGTAACACAGTGCATGTGATAGTGATACAGGTGTCTCTCCCCCCCCCCCCCTTTACAAAGGTAGAGCCTTCCTATGAAACCTTTCTTAAACCAAAATGGCGTAAAGCAAAGAACCATTAATTTATATGGGAAAAATTTTCATACAAGCGAAAATCCTCTTTGTAATGTGAAAACAGGTTACTAATGTAGGTCTTTTGTAAAAGCGAAGTGGCATAAAGCGAACATTCGTAAAGCGGGGGACACCTGTAACCTAATTACCAGTTAGAAAATGCCCCTTGCCTTTTTAGTCTAAAGCTTCCATGTTACATTAGAAGATTATGGACGATGCTCTCTCTGCAATGACGTTCAGGAATTGGACTGAATGAACACTGAGTTTTCAAATTTAATGTCACCCACAATCCTCAGACTTTAGATACAATGCTGAGTTGTGTCATCTGCAGAAATTCTCTGATGACTCAACAATAGTTGGGTGTATAAAGGGAGGACAGGAGGATGAATACAGGGCACTGGTGGAGGACTTTGTCAATGATGCAAGTGGAATCATCTGCAGTTCAACATCAGTAAGACAAAGGAGTTGGTGATAGACTTTAGGAAGACTAAGCCTGCACTATTCCCTGTAACTATTGATGGTGAGGATGCGGAGGTGGTGAAAACCTTCAAGCACCTGGGGGTGCACCTGGATGACAGACTTGAGTCGAGCACCAATACAAGGCTGTTTACAAGAAGGTTCAGAGTCGCCTCTCCTTTCTGAGGAGACTGAGGTCCTATGGAGTATACAGGCCTCTTCTTTCACATGTTCTACCAGTCTGTTGTTGCAAGTACAATCTTTTATGCATTGGTGTGCTGGGGCAATGGCATCAACACAGGTGATGCCAACAGGCTCAATAAACTGATTAGAAAGGCTGGCTCTGTTATAGGAGTCAAAGTGGACTTTCCGGAGGCTGTGGTAGAACAAAGGACCCTATGGAAAATCCAGGCAATTCTGGACAATGTTTCCCACCCAATGCAAGCCACCATGGCTGAACAGAGGAGCACTTCTAGTAATAGACTAAGACAAGGTCACTGTTCCAAAGAGCGCTATATGAGGTTATTCTTACCATCAGCCATTAGGCTCTATAATGAGTCAACCTATAGCCAGGAAGTGATGACCCCTTCTTGTTAGACTTTTTGAGGTAATTTATTTTTCATTCTTTCTTACTTCCCTTCTAGTATTTGTATATTTGTATATCTGTGCACTCGTAATGCTACTGTGACACTGTAATTTCCGTTGGGATCAACAAAGTACCTACCTATCTATTTAATCCCAGTGTTCATCTCCCATACACACCTGTCCACCTAGTTTTCTTCTTGTATTGATCACCTTTCCCATCCTTCCCTCACACTGCTCTAAACCAATGACTTTCCTCTTCCCTCTCAGTCTAGATGCAGGTTCTCAACCCAGAACATCTGCTTATACCTTTCACTTCCATGGATGCTGTTTGACTTTCTGTGCTCTTCCAGTGTTCTGTTTCTTTGTTCCAGTGCATGCGGTTTCTTTTGAATTAATGCCCCTTCTGTGTTGTGTTGTTACTTGGAGCCAGCTTATCAGAGGTCAATCATACCAGCCCAAGAACATCACAACAGAAGTTCCTCAGGGCTGTGTTGCAGGTCTAAGTATTATTAGGTGCTTCTTCAGTGATCTCCCTCCTATCATGAGGTCAGAAATAGGGATAGTCACTAATGACTACAAGATGTTCAGTACTGTTTGCTTTTCCTCAGAAAATGACACATCATGCCTTCATCCAACAAGACTGAGGTAACATTCAGGAATATCCTGTAAATGGAAATAAGGGTAACATTTGCTTCAGTACCAGGCAATAAATATCCCCAACAAATGAGAATCTAACAATCTTACCTTAACATCTAACAATCCCTCCCTAACAGCACCGTTGGTGCATCTGCACCTCAGTGACCACAGTGGTTCAAGAAGGCAGCTCATCACCACCTTCTCAAGGGCAACTAGGGATGGGCAGTAAATGCTGAATTAGCTGGTGATGTCCACATCCCGTAAATGAATAAATAAAAAGAACATTCAATGGCATTACCATCACTGAGATCTCTACCGTCAATATCCCGCGTCACTATTGACTAGAAGCTCAAACACAACAGCCACAAATTACAGTAGCTATAAGAGCAAGTCATGGGCTAGGTTTAGTACAGTGATGACTGACCTCTTGACATGCTAAAGCAATTCCACCATTTACAAGGCACGTGTTAGGAACAAGTTGAAATACTCTCCACTTTCCTGGATGAGTACAACACTATCAAATCTCAAGAATCTTGACATCATCTTGCATCTGGTAATTATTAGGATTTTAAAAATGAGATAGGGAGAGTTCAGAGCCAACATATCCTTTTAGAGTGAAGAGCAAGGCTGGCGAGATTAGGGATTCCTGATTGAAGCGAGATGCCGAGGCCAGGAAAAAGAAGGCTTGTGCCAGGTACATGCACTTTGGATCAGCTGAATCCCTTGAGAGGTATAATGGAAAAACGAGTACACTTCAAAGGAAATTAGGAAGGCAAAAGAAGGGGAAATTATTCAGATTCAGATTCAGTTTATTGTCATTTAGAAACCACAAATGCAATGCAGTTAAAAAATGAGACAACATTCCCCCAGAATGATATCACAAAAGCATATGACAAAACAGACTACACCAGAAAATCCACATAACGTTTGGCAATCCCCAAATCCAGAGTCTGGAGAGGCTGCTGCGTATTAATATTGTGCTACCATCTTAGCGCATTCCCTGGAAAGGAGCTCCAAACCCACCAGACAAACAAGACCAAAAACTAAAGCTACAAGACCTGCACAAAACCACATAGTTACAGCATATAGTTACAACAGTGCAAACAATAGCATAATTGATAAAAAACAGACCGTGGGCACAGTAAAAATAGTCCAAAGATGTTAAAGGACTATAAGTTCAAAAGAAATCACCACACAGTTTCCACAAGTCCCCAGGGTCCCGACAGACTCGCCATCCCATGCCGGCGGCAAGAGGGAATACCCCCGCTATGGACTTCCACGGCGCCGCCCGACTCAGCCTCTTAGACGCAGCACACACCGAAAGCGACCTGACCGCAGCGGACTCCGAGTCCGTCGAACCTCAGAGTCGACGACCATCCCCTCCGGCACAGCTTCTCTGAGCACCATCCTCTGCCGAGCGTATTAAGATGGCCCCGCCAACGGCCATCGGCAATGCGACCCCGAGGACTGGGGACCTGTTCTTCCCAGCAGAGTCCCGGACCTCACAGCAGCAGCAGCAATGAAGAAGGTCTTCCTGGAGATTTCCCGATGTTCCTCCGTGCTCCCACGTCCATTTTCAATAAATTATGATTGCGCACGTCACCCCACTTCACAAATAACAGATAATCAGCTCCGGAGCGGTCGCTGCAAGCTGCGTCGTGCCGCCATCTTGGAAATTAGATATCATTTATAGATACAGTAAAGGAAAATGCTAAAAAGATTGTATAGCTACATAAAAAAGCAAACTAGAGAGGGAACAGGTTCTCTTAAGGATCAGAGTGGTTGTCCATCTGTGGAATCTTGAGATATGAGCAGGATTTGATGTGATGAATACTTCTTATGTGTATTTACTGTTGAGAAGATCATTGAAGCCTCTGAGTTCAGCGAAAAGAGCAGTAATGTCCTGAAGCATGATGATATTCTGAAAACAAAAGTGTTGGCATCTTGGGGTACATAAAGGTGGCTGAAGCCCTGGGACCCGACCAGGCATCTCCTGGGGTGTTATGGGAAGCAAAGTTCATGTAATCCATGTCAACTGTCATGCTTTCATCCGTTTTCTTAGTCACCTCCTCAAAAACATCAGATTTGTGGGACAGGAACTCCCCTGCAATACAGTATCTCATTTTTGTGGGACCAGATATTCCCCTGCAATTTGTTATCTGACTCCTCCTGATCAAACCTCCAGCAAGTTGGCCCACTGGTTTCTCCAGCCCATGGTTTTTTCGGCCTTTTGTATTCTTTTGTAATGTTCCTTTTGCATTCTTTCCATTCTAGCATCTGTGTTAGTTTTTCACCTCTTGGTTTGATTTTGTCCAAGTGTTTTAATCGGAGTAGCAGTGAGCAGATTTATGAAGGTGGCCCTGCATGATTCACCTTCTATATTTCTCCTTCCTCTATTCACACCAGGATTTGAAAATACCAGAACTCTGCCGGGCTCCAAGCCAATGACTCACATAAAAACTTGAACTTGGCATGCATAGCGAAGGTGCTGAGACTGATTTCAAAACATATTTCAGAACAAATTTCAGCATTATTTTAATCTTGCTCTGGACTTCAGAACTTTCACTCAAGAAATTCTCTTTACATTGGCTATAGCTGGTGCACTGTTGTACGAGGTTGATAGGGGTTAGGATATGGAGGGCTAGAAGTACAACTGTGAAGGTGTGAAACTCTAGAGGGAGATGAAACATGGCATTGTGAGTGGAGAAAAACCAATGATTATGTAAAAAGGTACATCAAAGTTATCAGATTTGGTGATATAGACCAGGAAATCTCATACAAGGTTAGAGGATATTGGAGAGAATAGAGGAGGATACAGCCATTGTAATCCATTTTGTGACAAACTACCTTGGAAACAGTAAACAAAAGTGTCTGCCTAGAGAGTCAAAAAGAAAAGACTGCAGAAGTTGGAAATCTGAACTAAAACAGAAGATGCATCCGGTGGATAGAGAACATTAGCAATTCAGGTCAAAGACCCTTTATTGGAATGGGTGAGTTAAAAAAATCAAGTTAGTTTCAAGAAGCAAAAATCATTAGAATAAGGTAGTTAATGGGGAGGGAATTCAGAATAAACTTGACCCAAAGAGCAATGCAATGTAGATGCTGTTACCATGGGCATGGTGTGAGCTCAGTTAAATGAAGATTAGCCAAGCATAGTGAGAAGTGAATTGAAGGTTATGTAGAACGATTTAGCTGAGCAAACATAGAAAGGGACTTGGGTGAACCATAAACTTACACAAGTTGGAACAAATAATTAGTTTTTGTATCATTTATCCTATATGATCTATATTATACTTTGGGATTACTAAAAATGATTTCTAGCTAGTCGACACTGGGAACTGAATATACCATATATAGAATGAAAAAGGAGACTGGAAAATGAAGAGATGTAGGTGATTAGGGACAAAATTATTTCAGTGATGAGAGGATCTTCAAATATTCACGTTTTTGCTAAATGAGACTAATCTTAATGTTCTTGAAGGAGAGTTTTCAAAAGTAAGTCAAATTATATATTCAATTTAATAAATATGTAGTTAATTGTAAATTAACACTCTACCAAATGATGATTTAGTTGAAGAATCAAACTTTTTAAGGCAGATTTTAAATGCAATGGAAGGAAATGCCTCATCTTGCTGATTAGGAACATCTCTTTGCAATCATCTCAGGCGCTGCAGCTGTGCTACAGTACATTCTGAACCTTGAGTAAATGATGCATTTTGTTTTGCTGCTCCTTAGTAGGTTAATCAGATCATATTAGAAAGCCAATTCCAGACCAGCCATTTCCCTCTCAAAACCAGCTTGTGCTATAAATAATCCTGCCCAGGCAATCACAAACACTCAAACTGAAAACTTAGCATTCCTGTGTAACTATAGAACACATACTTTTTTAACCAACAGTTTTAATTGCCTCCTGGGAGTCATGCTGTTATCTTGAAATATATTTATCACCTTCCTGGAGAAAATGTATATTGCCTCCCTGCTACCAGAGTGAAGATTAGAGATTAGCTTTATTTGTCACATGTACATCGAAACATGGAAGCATACAGTGAGAAGTGTTATTTGTGTCTAATAAGATCAGCGTGGATTCTGCTGGGGAAAGCCTGCGAGTGTTGCCATCCTTCCAGTGCCAGCACAGCTTGCCCACAATTTACTAATCCTGATCCTAGTCTTCGGAATATGGGAGGAAACCCAAGCGATTATTCAAACTGCTTACAGGCAATGGTGGGAATTGAACCTTGATCAGTGTGGTGAACTACATATACCTGTCTGGACACGCCCCCCCCCCCCCCCCGCTGACTGCTCCTGTGGCTCCTCCCACTGACCGTGGCTCCTCCCACGGACCCCGGTATAAAGGCGATTGGAGACACTGCCCCAGGATGCAGAGTGGTGGTCAATTGCTGCTTGTTCTTTCTTCCAGCCAATAAAAGCCTATATCTCACCTCACGTCTCAGAGAGTGATTGATGGCATTGTATTGTTGCCAGAAGTTGCAGTTTAGGTTGCAACTGAGGAAATAAAGAGGGGGACACTTGAAGCTCTTCAGTCAGAATTCCAGGAACTGCGAGGAAATTAAAGCAATTCCAAAAAAGTAGTGAACGTTGGGTGAACTCAGTGCCAAATTTGAGAGAGTAGAAACGGAAGGATAGAGACAAGCTGCAGGAGGAAAGCTTTCAGAGTTTTGGGAAATTAATGCATATTCTGTGACAGTGGAACTGGTTCACAGTGCATTGCGATGTTACATCTGATAGAATGACCAACTGATCACCGTTAAAGTAATTCGATAATATCAGTGAACTCAAAAAGAGCTCTGCTTGGTTTGGACTGCAAGTATGCCAATGATGTATGGGCATAAATAAACACAGGGTAGTAGCTTACAATGACAGCAATTGAAACCTAGCTCTTTAAAAGGGGATGATTGAATGCTTAATATTCCTGAGAGCAAGATGTTCCTGAGAGCAAAATATAGATAAAAAGAAGGAAAGAACGTGCAGCATTTTGCTTAAACAGAATATTAATTTGAGTGCAAGAATGCTCAAAAAATAGAATTCATTGTTTAGAGTTCCTTTAGTAATGATAACAGTAACAATAGCCATTTCATTAGTTGTTGTATCTGATTGGAAATGTAATGGAAGAAAAGTGATACAGAAGCACATTTTCAAATAGATTTCTGAGAGATACAAAACAATAAAATGACCTTTCACTATTCCAATACGGAGTGGTTCACAGTTTATTTATGGGTGGTGAAAGGCTAGAAACTTTGAGCAAGTTCAGAATAATTTTCCTTCAAAACAACTTCCTGCTTGAAGATAAGGGAGATAGTTCTGATCTGGTCTTGAGAAACTAAGTGTGTCAGATAGAGTATGTGAAAATTGAAGTGTCACAGGAATTCTGAAGTTAAAGTCCAGTAAATAGAAACCTAAAGCTGCATTGGAACCTTTACAGAGTACATGGTTCAAAAGCTGGAGCTGTGCATCGTGTGTATGATGGAAAGCAGTAAGGAATATAAGAAAGCATCAGTGAAATGGCTGCCAGAGTGGGATAAGCATCTGTATAAATGCAGTTAAGTTTTCAATAGCTTGTGATATCACCTGACCATAACTGCAGATTGAAGGGGAGATTTGATCAATTAATCTGTTAAATAGTTCTCAAAACACTGTTCTCACATTTCCCCTGCTTTTGGGGACCCCTGGCAACAGCAAATAAAGGGTATTTCTAAACCTTGACATTGCTCACAAATTCAGTCCGGAGGTGATGTTCACTTAATCAATGAAAAGCTTCTTTTATGTACATGATCGAATACCTTCCTGCCATGTGACAAATCAATTCAAATCACACGACAAATCACCATAGCAATCAGCCTTAATTAATAAAGTGGCCACTGAGTGTATATTCATGGTCTTCTGCGACTGTAGCCCATCCACTTCAAGGTTCAAAGTGTTGTGTGTTTTGAGACGCTCTTCTGCACACCACAGTTGTAATCCGTGGTTGTTTGATTTACTGTCACCTTCCTGTCAGCTTGAACCAGTCTGGCCATTCTCCTCTGACCTCTTTCATTAACAAAGTACAGTATTTCATTCACAAAACTACTGATCACTGGATTTTTTTTTGTTTTTCACACCAATCTCTGTAAACTCTAGAAAATGTTGCATGCAAAAATCTGAGGAGATCAGCATTTTCTGAGATACTCAAACCTCCCTGTCAGGGACCAACAATCATTGTATGGTCAAAATTCTTTACATTGTATTTCTTCCCCATTCTGATGTTTGGTCTGAAAAACAATTGAGCCTCTTGACCATGTCAGCATTCTTTTATGCATTGAGTTGCTGCCTCATGATTTCCCATGGTAGAGGAGTGTAGGACAAGAGGGTATGACTTCAGGTTTGAAGGACGTCTATTTAGAACAGAGATGCGGAGAAATTACTTTAGTCAGAGGGTGGTAGATCTGTGGAATTTGTTGCCATGAGTGGCTGTGGAGGCCAAGTCATTGGGTGCATTTAAGGCAGAGATAGATAGGTTCTTGATTAGCCAGGGCATCAAAGGGTCTGGGGAGAAGGCAGGGGAATGGGGATGACTAGAAGAATTGGATCAGCCAATGATTGAATGGCAGAGCAGATACAATGGGCTGAATGACCTACTTCTGGTCCTATATCTTATGGTCTTATGGTCTTCTGATTGGCTGATTAGATATTTTCAATAACAAGCAGGTGTACTGTGCAGCTCTGTGCTTAATAAAGTGGCCACAGAGCATATATTGTTCCAAACTGTAATGTTCATCAGATAAAAATAGAATAGGAAATTTTGGATCAGTTTCTCTAGGGGAATTATTTGTATACTCTTAACTGATGCCATAACTTCTTTATAGTCTGTCATTGCCTGGTGTTTGATCAGAAGGTGAATTCCTTTGGTGCCTTTCGTACTATTTTTTTGCTACTTTTTTAACCACATAATTTGCACAAAACTACTATTTTGTCAGACTTCCACCTTAAACTTAAACTTCATGTAGGAGAACCCTGGGATACTGAAGCAAAACACATCCTCACAGTAAATTTTCACTGTAGTTTTCAAAACCTGAATCATCCTGAATTCAGCAGAAACAATATGGGTTCAGCCTATCACATCCTGCCGTTTTGATAGAGCTATCTAATTTGTCACACCTTCCTGGTGTTCCCCATAGATCAACAAACAAGCTCCCTATAACTGTCAATCCTCTTTTGAATATTATTGTTGACTCTGCTTTCACTACCTCTGCAGGCAGTAGATTACTGAACATATTAACACACTGAGCAATTTTGTTTTCCTTCTTGGCACTTCTTGTTTTTTGCCAGTCACTTCAAATCCGTGTTCCCTGCTTGCTGATGCTCAGCTCCTCATGTCAAAACTCTTCATGTATGTGAATAGCACATTTTCATCTCCCATTATTCTTCTGTGGAGAACAACCCAACCTCTGCAGTTCTCCCTGATACCATTGTAGTAATGTACTTCTGCACTGCCACGGTCTCAACACAAAATTTCAAAAGGCTCTGTAAAGATTAAAAGTTAGCAGAACTCTTGTACATTTGAATCATTTTATGGTATAAAGGCCTTTGAACAGCTTCTTTCTACAGCATCTTCAGAAATAATAGGCTATATCTTTATCCCTTTGTTTTTACCTTGTTCTTCATATCACAGTGAGCCCTGCTGGGATGTGATTCAATTGGTGTGTGGTATCCAGCTGAGCCTCAGTCAATTGGTGTTTCTTTTTGTGCAAGTATATTCAGCAATGTCAATCCATAATCCCTACATTCCAGCAGGAATCCTGAAGCCAAAATTGGAGGAAGAAACCATTGATGATGTTCGCATCCCTCTCTGAGACCAATTATATTTGCGTCAACTGAGATCAATAAATCGTCATAGCTGAAACCTTAAAAACTGATGGCTTCTTACAGCAATCAACAATGCACTAACCACAGTGTAATGAAGGTATGTTTACAGGATGAAATTAAGGCATTTATATGCTGTGAAGGTAATCAAAAATGAGGGAGATTGCGCAGATTTAAGAGTACACAAACACAGTAAGCCAGCCTTTAGTGTTTACTGTTCACTTAAATTGATGTTTCCAAGAGGCAAACAAAAAGCCTAAAAACGGGAATGCAAGGCTGATTTTTGAAGAATGAAATCAGTCTTACCTGTAGCAGATGTCATTCTCAAGTGGAAATGCATTAGTTGTGAAACCAGACAACAATTCAGGCATGATCTGCAAGAGCACCTGATATCTTCTCAGTGTCAGGCAGGGGCAGAATGATGCTACTTGCTGAGCACTGCATGCTTCTGTCTTCACCAATATAAACTTTTTCAAATCTGCATTCAACAATGCTATAGTGTCAGTAGAACAAGGAGCACTCTGGCTTCCCTTGTTATTTAAAGCAACACACTTCTGACAGTGGGACACCTGACTGGGCAGCCTCACAGACACCTTCCAAAGTCTGCAGAATGTATTAAGCCTAACATGGAGGATTTTGCTTAGTGTCCTCAGCAGCTACCTAGTAAGCTCAGGTGCTCAGTAATGCAGCAGTTAATGCTGATAGCCCAAAATAGCATGGACCTAGTTTTGCTGTCAACACAAGTATTGTAAGAGCAGAACACATCTGGAAGAAGAAACATCATATGGAACCTTCCACACGGAAGGTTATTTAGGAAGGTTCAATCGTTAGGTATTAATATTGAAGTAGTAAAATGGATTCAACAGTGGCTGGATGGGAGATGCCAGAGAGTAGTGGTGGATAATTGTTTATCAGGTTGGAGGCCAGTGACTAGCGGTGTGCCTCAGGGATCTGTACTGGGTCCAATGTTGTTTGTCATATATATTAATGATCTGGATGATGGGGTGGTAAATTGGATTAATAAGTATGAAGATGATACTAAGGTAGGTGGCGTTGTGGATAATGAAGTAGGTTTTCAAAGCTTGCAGAGAGATTTAGGCCAATTAGAAGAGTGGACTGAAAGATGGCAGATGGAGTTTAATGCTGATAAGGGCAAGGTGCTACATTTTGGTAGGACTAATCAAAATAGGGCATACATGGTAAATGGTAGGGCACTGAAGAATGCAGTAGAAAAGAGTGATCTAGGAATAATGGTGCATAGTTCCCTGAAGGTGGAATCTCATGTGGATAGGGTGGTGAAGAAAGTTTTTGGTATGCTGGCCTTTATAAATCAGAGCATTGAGTATAGGAGTTAGGATGTAATGTTAAAATTGTACAAGGCATTGGTAAGGCCAAATTTGGAGTTTTGTGTACAGTTCTGGTCACTGAATTATAGGAAAGATGTCAACAAAATAGAGAGAGTACAGAGAAGGTTTACTAGAATGTTACCTGGGTTTCAGCACCTATGTTACCGAGAAAGGTTGAACAAGTCAGGTCTTTATTCTTTTGAGCGTAGAAGGTTGAGGGGGTACTTGATAGAGGTATTTAAAATTATGAGGGGGATAGATAGAGTTGACGTGGATAGGCTTTTTCCATTGAGAGTAGGGGAGATTCAAACAAGAGGATATGTGTTGAGAGCTAGGGGGCAAAATTTTAGGGGTAACACGAGGGGGAACTTCTTTACTCAGAGAGTGTAGCTGTGTGGAACGAGCTTCCAGTAGAAGTGGTAGAGGCAGGTTCGATATTGTCATTTAAAGTAAAATTGGATAGCTATATGGACAGGAAAGGAATGGAGGGTTATGGGCTGGGTGCAGGTCAATGGGACTAGGTGAGAGTAAGCGTTCGGCATGGACTAGAAGGGCCTAGATGGCCTGTTTCTGTGCTGTAATTGTTATATGGTTATATCGTGTTGGAGGTCCAAATTAATCATTGAATGACATACACCTATGAAATCACTCAAATTAGTTCAGTCATATGATGAGCTGCAAGAATTATTCTGAATCCCTCACTGTGTAATAGCTCATCATCTTTTGAGAATAATGGCATAAAGTGCAAGACATTAGTAGCTTTTTTTAAATTAAAGCATTTCAGGATATCAGCAATGCCAGCAGCTGTCACATCCCTGAGGCTTATCTCAGCACCATGAAGAATGAAATCCTCCCAAACAAGAATACATTTGAACATGACTGTTGTCTAGAGAATCACTGATAATGAAGAAAAATCACAAAGTATATAAATGGAATATCTTGCCTACAGAGTTAAGTATCTTGGCATCTTGCCTGTTTGACTAACTAATACATTGAGTTCTGTGTTTTAGCACTAGACTGTAATGTCTACTGCATGGTAAAGGCCTGGTGGCTGGGAAGCTGCATCTACTCTAGCCGATTGGATTAAGACTGCTGGCCCAGTCTGGAATGGCTGGCTGTGGGGCTTGAGAGAGTCTTTGTCCTGAGAGACCATGAGTGGGTTTGAATTAGTGTCCTTGTGAAGGGAGACATCAGACTCATGAACCTTTGATTTAAAGGACTGGGCAGACAATGCTGAAGGCATCTGTCAGCAACCAGACCACTCTGCCATTAGTTCAACCTTCGCGAAGGCAGTCATCTGATTATGAGCTGCACTTCTCTGCTCAGGCTGCCCCTTGATAAAATATTGCTGTTCAAAAGAGCTGCTGGCTGCTCCTGTATGGCGGGGACCAAACTGTGGAAATTACAGCAAAGCAAGGGTTAAAATGGTGTGCTAACAGAACAGAGTGCAGATGCTTTGTATAGCCTTTCTATGTGTTGAAGTTCACTAAGGCAACAGTCAAGATGATAAACTGACAGATAGTGTGCAGACATGATGCAGTCACCCAGGCTGAACATGGCCCTTGAAAGCCATGAACACTTGTAATTCTTGTATATCCTTCCTGTTCAAGCCAGAGAACCAAGGTCACCGAGCATACCAAGAGAAGATAAAGATGCTAAAGAAGGATTCTAGGACAACACTTACTATTGGAAAGTTATTTTACTAATTCCCAAATATTATTGGCCTTTAATGGTTGATTTAATTGGTTATTAACACCAAAAATAAATATGCAAATAATAGGATTCAGAAGTGCATAAAGTTTCTATTGAATCAATATTTGCATACAACTAGCTAATTTCTGTATGGAAGTTTATTTGTTCTAACTTCAGAACAGTGTGTGTGACAGGGGCCAGGCTCTTCTCCACGTGCACAAGTAAATCAAGTGTGGTTGAGGGATGAGAGCAAGTTGTCTGGTAAATCATCGATGTCAAACCCTCACAACTGGATTAGGATGGGACTGTGTAAAAACAGGAAGATTTTGTGTGTCACTGTCTGTACCTCCAGAACCAGTGGGTGTTACCTTACAAGATTCTCCTCCAGTCTTTGCAAAGATGCAACGATTTTCTACCTCCCCAACTACTTGTAAGATATATTCAGTCAGGCAGGCCTGCCAACCACCTAACAAGGATAGTTGCTTTTTCATGTATCCCAATCATGGTCCTTTAAGATAGCACCAATAAATACGCACTACACAACAGAAGACTCTCTTACATGTTGCTAAAATGTGTCTTCCTTGTGTCTGGTGTATCTCCCCATGAAGTATATTTTTCTAACCTTTCCAGCTCATGCCCTGCTGATGCAGTCTCTGATGTATTGTGGGGTATTCCATTGTGACTTTTTGATTCACACTGATCATCATCATTGTCACCATCATATCCCATCTATCTCCTGTCTCTCCACTTCCTTCCCACTCTCCCATTGATCACATCTTCTTGTGCATCTCCTGCTTATTCTCCTGATGTTGTGAGGGGTGGGAATCAGGTGACAAATGAGAAATTATTCAAAGGATGTAAAGTACATTTATTATCGAAGTATATATGCAATATACAACCCTGAAATGTGTCTTCTTCACAGACAGGCACCAAATGAAGAAAACCACGGAACCCATTCAGAGAAAGAACATCAAACCCCCATAAACAAAAAACAAATTGTGCAAATGGCAGCAAGAAACTATGAGTGAAAACATAGAAAATAAAACAGAAAATCAAACAAATTCATATTCATTTCAGCTCAGCTTTCATTACCTGCAGGCTGCCCCGATTCAAAGTTGCCCAAAATAGCAACAGAAAAAGGAACAACCAGGAACAGCAGTCTAATCCACAGACCTCAGACTCAGAACTTCAGTACCATCCTATGAAAGCATTGAGAGACAGAGAGATGTAGTGTCCAAAGCTTCAAAGTCCATTCAGGAATCCAATGGCAGAGGGGAAGAAGCTGTTCCTGAATCGCTGAGTGTGTGCCTTCAGGCTTCTGTATCTCCTGCCTGATGGTAACAGTAAGAAAAGGGCACGCACTGGGTGCTGGAGGTCTTTAATAATGGACATTGCCTTTCTGAGACACCACTCCCTAAAGATGTCCTGGGTACTTTGTAGGCTAGTGCCCAAGATGGAGCTGACTAGATTTACAACCTTCTGCAGCTTCTTTCGCTCCTGTGCAGTAGCCCTTCCATATCAGTCAGTGATGCAGCCTGTCAGAATGCTGTCCATGGTACAACTATAGAAGTTTTTGAGTGTATTTGTTGACATACCAATTGCTGCAAACTCCTAATAAAGTATAGCTGCTGTCTTGCTTTCTTTATAACTATATTGATATGTTGGGACCAGGTTAGATCCTCAGAGATCTTGACATCCAGGAACTTGAAGCTGCTCACTCTCTCCACTTCTGAACCCTCTATGAGGATTGGTATGTGTTCCTTCGTCTTACCCTTCCTGAAGTTTAATATACAGTATTTCTATTTTTGCGCATTTTAAATAATCTATTCAATATACGTAATTGATTTACTTGTTTATTTATTATTATGTTTTATTTTATTTATTATTATTATTATTTTCTCTCTCTCTCTGCTAGATTATGTATCGCATTGAACTGTTGCTGCTAAGTGAACAAATTTCACATTTCATGCCGGTGATAATAAACCTGATTTTGAATGCGGGGCCTTCCCTCAGTAGCAGCAAGTGAAAGGGAGACAGAGACCGTCGCGCACAGACACCTTCCTCCAGCAGCAGCAAGCAAGATGCTGGTAAAAGCCGCTCATCTTCTGCACTCGCTCCGACATTTTCAATCTTCCTCGATGCTATAACCGGTGAGAAATGGAATCGATCATGGGCTTGCAGCCCATCTCTAAGCTTCTTGGCCTTGAGGCGACTCACCTCCCAGAACCTTCTTGCAGACAGCAAAGTACCAGATCACTCAATTGGCCCCAGAACACACCATCAAACTGTAGGTTACAGGCTCCAACAGTACGAGAACCACATCTAAAAGAAAAAGAAGGCGTAAAAGAAAGGAACAGTTTCAGGGAACATCTGGAGAACATCATCCATGGTAGCATCGTTCACTCGCACCATCTTCTTCAGGCATATTCATGCATATAGACCGCATCCGAAATGCCTTCCTGGTGATTGAGCATAATAAAATTCCTTATTTCAATGTTATAGATTGGAGAAGTGGTCTGAGTGAATGTTGGTACAGAAGGAACAATAGAATTTATGACTTAATTTGTTGGCACTGATGCCAATGATCATGAAGTGCTTTGAATGGCTGATATTGACACGTATCAAAAACTCCATTCCTGCCACACTGGACACCCAACAATGTGCTTACTGACAGAACTGAGGCCATAGCATCAGCCATGCACCTGACCCTGACACCCCTAGAAACCAAGGGCCCTTATGTCAGAATACTGCTTACTGGAGTTCAGTTCTGTATTGTCCCACAGACATTGGTGAACAAACTTCTAATCCTCGGTCTAAATACACCACTGTGCAACTGGGTGTTGGACTTCCTAATGAACAGACCTCAGACAGTCAGGAGACACAACGACTCCTTCTTCCCCATCATCCTCAACATGGGAGCCCACCATGGCTGTGTGCTGAGCTGAATGCTGTACGCTCTGCTCGTACATGACTACACAGCTAAACTCCTGAGCAATCACATCGTCAGGTATGCAGCTGACGTGACAGTGCTGGTGTCAGACCTGCACAGGCAGGCACCTTCCAGTCTCCACCCGGCTAAAGCAGTCAGCTGCCACAAGTTTCTAAATCATCACCTGCAGCCTATTTAAACCCAGCTCTCATCCTTGATCCTTTTTCACTCATATGAACCAGCCAGCCTCAACCAGTTGCTCCAAGCCTTCAGTTACCTTGTTGCCTTGTTGTGTTAAATATCTGCTCTCTCTTATTTTGTGGCCTCTCTTGGCTTTTTATTTTGCAGTTTATTAGTAAAATATTGTTTGCGGCTAAATCTTCTCTGCTGTTTTGTTTTTTGATCAAGCATTTTTAACAGGATGAATGAACCACTAATTGGCCCAGCAGAATACTCTCACCTAAAGGAATTTGTTAGTTGACAGTAGCACATAATCCCAAAGCAGCAGGAAACCATTGACCATCTGCTCACTACTCTCAACCAACTCTTCATCTTGATACAGCAGCCTCCTCCCTCTGAGCCCCAAATTCCAGTGCCTGAATGCTTTGACGCATCCATAACCTGATCCTCCTACTTTCTGTCCCATTGTATCTTACACTTCAAGTTCCAGCCATCTCTGCATGTTATGGAATAAGCCTAAATTGCCTTTGTCATTTTTTCTCTTGACTGGGCAAGCTCTGACCTGGGACATCACTTACTGGGACAATAAAACCACCATTTGCAATAAAGATGAAGATTTTGCTGCTGAGATATGCTGGGTTTCCGACTATCCGGGAAGTGGATAGGAAGCAGCAAATTGGATACTTAGCCTATGTCAAGGCTTCCAGTCAGTGCTGAATGACACCATGAATGCAGGACATTCATTGCGGAATATAGCTGGAATGCAGAAGATTTCCTGACCCAATACTATCACATCCTCTCCGAATGCTTGAAAGACGAGCTGTCCACCCAGTAGATGCCCACCAGCCTCAAAAGCCTCATCACTCTGACCCCCTGAATTGACTGGAGTCTTATGGATTGCCCCACAAAATCATCAGTCAGAACCCCAGTTCCATTCCCAGACAATTTCATGCTGTAGGACCCTCATCACAAATGCCTTCATTAGTTAGGCAGAGCTCCTCACTGTTGAGTTGGGGACCCACCTGCCTGCAACCTCAACTGACTTCATCTAGTGAATCTGTTGAGATAGAGGAATTTCTCAATCTCATCAAACTCTCACAGGAATACGACGGCTTAGCCATCCCTGCAGTAAAAGGGAAGCCACTACCCTGCTGCCTCTAAAGACCACACAACTGTGCAATTGACCTTCTCCCCGAGATTGACTGTTCTCCCTCTCCTGTCCTGAGACCCAAGCCATGAATGTCAATATTGCCAAAGCATTATTGTCCCATTCACTGGCCAGTGCAGAATTCTTCGTTGTCAAGAAGAAAGTTGGGGGTATTCATCCCTGCATCGAGTTTTGTGGACTCAGCAAAATCACCATTAAGAATCGCTACCCTCTCCCCTTGATGGATGGAACATTTGAAGCAGCTCCCTGGAGCCCAAGTCTTCTCCAAACTAGATCTGTGGAGCATGTACAGCTTGATCCACATCCTCCAAGGGTTTGAGAGGAATACGGCATACATAACACCCACTGGCCACTACAAATACCTGCTGATGCTTTTTGGACTTTTCAATTGTCCATCATTTTTCAAGCCTTAATCAACAAGATGCTCTGAGATCCACTACACATGGATGTGTTCATCTACCTCAACAACATCCTCATCTTCTCCAAGGACTTCCAAGATCACGTCTTTCATGTCTGTACAGAACTTCAGCATCTCCTTGAAAATCAACTCCACTGCAAGTTAGAGAAATGGAATTCCACACCCCAGTTACTTCCTTCCTGGGTTACATCTTTTCACCCCAAGGCATAACCATGGAATCAGAGAAAGTGCGCACCATCATTGAATTGCCCCAGCTATGCTTCCTCAAATAGCTATAGCACTTCTTGGTTTTCTCCAACTGCCACCTCCATTTCATTAGAAACTACAGTCAAATCGCTGCTCTTCTCACCTCCTTCACCAAATCACCTACCTCACAGATAGCCTGGTCTGATGAGGAGCAAGGGATCCTTCACCACCACTCCTGCTCTCCACCTTTTGAACCCCTCCAGACCTTTTGTGGTGGAGGTGGACCTTCCAATGGGACCATGGTAATAATGACAATGGTGGACCGGTTCTCCAAGGCGGCCCACTTCATTGTTCTACCCAAACATCCGTCAGACCAGGATCCACATTTCATCTCCAGCTTTTGGTAAGCCTTCTGCTCTCTCCTCCGAACCTCTGTGAGATCGTCCTCTGGCTGTCGTCCACAGACCAATGCATGGTCAGAAAGAGCCATTTAGCAAGTGGAGATGTTTCTGCATGGAAGAAGTATCTGCTCTGGGCCGAAGTGTCTCACATCTACACACCCCCTCTGCCTTGGGTATGCCACCCTTTGAAGCGCTCGTGGCTACCAGCCCCTGATGTCCCCTTCAGAGGAGTCAGCAGTAGATGCCCCATCTGCCAGGGCCCTAGTTTGCTATTGCCAAATGCTTAGAAGAGGGCATGGAGGGCCATCCTAGCTGTCAACTATGCCTTCTGCCACCAGGTTAACCACCATTGGTGCTCAGCTAGACTACTCTGGACTAGAGACTATGTCTGGTTATCCATTGAAATCTACCCCTGTGCACTGATTCTCACAAGCTCTTGCTCTGGTTAGTCGATCCCGATTAGATTAACCATCATATCAACCCCGGTCACCTAGCATTTCCAGCTGCCACTGTCCTATCTTCCATGCACCCTGCCTTAAGTCCGTTTTCCATGGACCACTCAACCCAGCTGAGCCTGTACCTCTGGAGCCAAGGATGGTAGAAAGTGGTCTAGTGTATATGCTTTTCTGGTTGACGGATTCATATCGTCGAGAATGGGATGTGCAGTATCAGGTCAGCTGGGAAGATTACAGCCTGGAGGGGAGGTTTTGGGTGATATCCACTTGTATCCATTGCTCATCAAAGAGTTCCACTGAACCCATCCAGATTGCCCTGGGTCATTGGGTGCTGATGGGTCCTGTCAGGCCTGCATTATCAAGCACCTTCCAACTCCATCTAGCTAGCACGAGTCACCTGCCACTCATTTCCAAATCATCACCTGAAGCCTATTCAAACCCAGATCACATCCACAATCCTTGTTCACTCATACGAACCAGTCAGCCTCAACCAGTTTCTCCTAACCTTGTTGCTTTGTTGTGTTAATTATCTGCTCTGTCTTATTTTGTGGTCCCTTGTTGCTTGATATTTTGCAGTTTTTAAGTATCATTGTCTCCGCTGCTTTGCTTTTGAGTCAAGCCTCCTCTACAATTCCTAACAGGAGGAGATCATCACCAAGATCATCTAGGAAGCTCTCCAATGCCTCTACTTTCTGTGTAGGCTGAAGAGAGGTGGATTTTGCACATCAGTACTCAAGCCATTCTACAGATGTGCTGTAGAAAGCTTCGTAACAAGCTGCATCAGTGCCTGGTATGATATTCGCACTGAGGTGGTCAGGAAGGCTCTACAAAGGAAAATCGAAACTGTCCAATGTACCACCAGCACCAGCCAACCTGCCATCAAGGACGTATTAACAGAAGAGTGCTGGAAAAGGGCCAGTGACATCACGAAGGATCCCACCCACCCTGTTCACTCTGTTCCACTCCCATCAGGAGCATCCACACCAAGACAACCAGACTCAAAAACCGTTACTTTCCCCAAACAGTAAGGCTGATCAACACCTCCACCCACCTACTCCACCACTGCTTCATTATTTCCTGTCAGTCACCTTAGCCTAGTGTCACTTTATGGACATAAAATCAATCTATGTATATAAGTTACCTTATGTATTTATATTTATGGTTTTTTATTATTATTGGGTTCTTTATCTTCTGTGTTTTTTTTGTGTTGTATTGGATCAGAGCAACAATTATTTCATTCTCTTTTGCAATTGTGTACAGGAAATGACATTAAACAATCTTGAGTTTGTGTAGAGACAATAAAGTGCCCACTTTGAAGTAATTAAGAGCTGCATAGTGAATTGCCTAACCTAGGTCAGTTGGTGATAGGTCAACATGCTGACTGTAGATCAATTCAATGGAGATGTAGTAATCATAATAAAGCATTGTTAAGGAACATGCCTGACAAGTTTCATTGAACTGCTGTGGAAGAGTTACTTTGCACCTCTGTCCATGAGAAGATGTATCATGTCATAAATGTGGAAGGATCGTCCTTCTATCTGAGTAACCTTCTCATGTAGATGTGAGTTCCTTTGCATGACCTAACAGCTGCATACACCGATTTCAATATACTTTGGTGAAAGGGTTACCTACATTTGCTTTACCTTTACTCAAAACACCCTCATATAGAAGCCTTGCTTTCAATGAATGAAGCAAATTTTGAATGTTGCTGCAAATTCTGCTTGGTGCTCATTTTAATGCATTTAAGCAGAGTCTCGTTATGTGGAGTCCTCAACACTGGGACTTAACATCAAAGATATCAGGATTACTTGGTGGAGTTTCTGAAAATTTGGACACTCCCAGTTTTGACCTTTCTGTTCACAACCTTTGACAGTGTAAGCTGAAGGCACCTCACATTCACACCAAGCACGTTACATCTCTCTAGTCTCCACAATATCAGGAGACAAGCATTTTGTAGTGCTTTCTGTTTATACTTAAGTGAATCATTTGAGATTTGTTAGATTGAAATCATGGTCAACGCCAGCATGATGGGCTGAAAGGGCCTGTTGTACGGCTCCATGTTCTATCTCGACTTCTTGGGTGATCCTTTGTGGATCATTTACCTCTTCTCTAAGTTTTGTGGGCAGTGAGGTGGCTGATTCAGCTAATGCGGGTTCTGCAAATCCCACCCACCATAGGCAGGGCAGGCAGTGCTCAACAGGGTGAGGATTGGGTGGTTTCTGAGGTGATGCTGCTTGCCATGTGTTTCTGGATATTCCCGGCACTGATACACAAGGTTATCAATACCATCCTGAGTGCTTCTTCTCCCCTTTGAGTGGCCAAGATCCAAAGTGTTCTATGAATTTGTGGCATGTTACAATTTATTAAATGGGCTTTGAGAATAATTTTGAATATTTCCCTCTGTCTATGGAGACTTCTTCCTTTGAATAAATTGTCACATTCATAGATTGGCATTAAGCGCACCAAACAAAGTGGCCCACTCAGCAGAACCCACTGAATATAGTTCAGGCCTCATTGTTGGTGCAGTCAGCCTTGGAGAGCTTATGCTGCCAGTAGATTTGGAGGATTTTCTGGAGGCAGTGTAGATGCTATTTCTCCTGTGCTTAGAGGTGCATACCGGCCGAATTTCAGAAGCATACCTGATGGCAGAGAGCATTACAGTTCAGTGTGCCATCTGCCTTATGACTGATAGCCCTCAGACTTCAAACATTCTTTTCCTTACAAAAAAGCGGCAGAAAATTGAACTCAGCCAGCTCCATTATGGGCACAAGTGTCTCCCCAGTACTGAGAGCACCTTCAAAAGGCGATGCCTCAAAAAGGCAGTATCTGTCATTTAGGGCCACCCTCATCCAAGATGTACCCTCTTCTCATTGCTACCATCAAGGAGGAGGTACATGAGCCTGAAGATGCACACTCAACATTTTAGGAACAGCTTCTCCCCACTGCTATCAGATTTCTGAATGGACAATGAACCCCTGTACACAACCTCACTTTTTTTTCCTTTTTTTGATTTCTTCTTGCACTACTTTATATATTTATATATATACTTATTGTAAATTGTTTTTTAAATTATATAGTTCTATATACTGCTGTCACAAAACAACACATTTCACAACGTATGTCTGTGACATTAAACCTGATTCTGAGTGTGGAACAATGTGACTGTTAACTCCTGCTCTGGAGGTGATGTATTCCTAAAATAATTCTGCCCCATTTCAGTTTACATTGTTATGAAATGCTTCGGACGATCTTCTTATTTGTCTTTTGTTGTATTATTATTTTTTGTAACTTAAAGTAAATTTTATATGTAGCTGCTACAAAACAATAAATTTCATGGCACACACTCAGAGGCCACTTTATTAGGTACAGCTAACAACAACTTGTTAATGCAAATATCTGATCAGTCAATAATGTGGCAGCAACTCAATGCAAGCAGTAAAAACATGCAGACATGGTGAAGAGATTCGATTGTTGTTCAGACCAAAGATCAGAATCGAAAAGAAACGTGATCTAAGTGACTTTGATCATGGAATGATTGTTGGTGCCAGATGAAGTAATTTCAGTATCTCAGAAACTGCTGATCTCCTGGATTTTCACACACAACAGTTTCTAGAGTTTATAACGTGTGGTGTGAGAAACAAAATACAATCCAGTGATCAGTTGTTCTGTAGATGAAACTGCTTTAGTAATGAGAGAGGTCAGAGGAAAGTGGCCAGATTGGTTCAAGCTGAGAGGAAAGCGACAGTAACTCAAATAAGCATTTATTAAAACAGTAGTGTGCAGAAGAGCACAACACATTGAACCTTGAAGTAGTTGGGCTACAGGAGCAGAAAACCATGAGCATAGACTCAGTAGCCACTTTAGATAGAGATACTGCATGGAATATGCCCTTCCCCCTTCGAGCTGCCGAACCAGCAACCTTAGCCTAACTAGACAATTTGTAATGACCAATTAACCTGCTAGCTGGTATGTCTTTGGACTCGAACTGTAGAAGGAAATCAGAGAACCTGGAGAAAACCCATGCATTCCATGGGGAGGACCATAAGACTATCTGACATAGGAGCAGAATTAGGCCATTCAGCCCATCCAGGATCCCACTCAACCCCATACACCTGCCTTCTCGCCACATCCTTTGTTGCCCTGACCAATCAGGAAACGTTCAACTTCCGCCTTAAATATCCTCATGGACTATGCCCTCACTGCAGTCTCTGGCAGAGATTTTCACAGATTCACTACTCTCTGGTTAAACAAAAAATCCTCCTTACCTCTATTCTAAAATGTCGCCCCCCAGTTTTGAGTCTGTGCCCTAGATACCCCCTAGGAAACATCCTCTCCACATCCACCCTATCTAGTCCTTTCAACATTCGGTAGGTTTCAATGAGATCCCCCCACATTCTTCTAAATTCCTGTGGGTACAGACCCAAAGCTGCCAAATGCTCCTCATATGTTAACCCCTTCATTCCTGGAATCATCCTCATGAACCTTCTCTGGATTCTCTCCAATGAGAACACATCCTTTCTGAGATATGGGGCACAAAACTGTTGACATACGGACTCCTTATAGATGATGAAGGAATTGAACTCCAAACTCCAACGTTCCGAGCTGTAATAGCACCATGCTAACCACTATGTTACCGTGGCACCCAGGAGGTACCTAATGAAGTGGCCACTAAGTGTATGTCGGTGATAATAAACCTGATTCTGATTCAAATGCCGCACCAAGGTCTGACACGGCATTCTCACAGTGCTATCTGAAATGCCAGTCTAGATATCTGCTTAAATCCTAGATGAAGGGCTGAATCCATAACCTCCTGAATCAAAGGCTAAAGTCAAACTATTGAAGTGAAGTGGCAATTATTATGGATCACTTAGTGGCAACTCAATTTCTCAGAGATGACGATTGTTAGTTGGCTTTAAAGTGCTTAAGTAATGCAGGAATGCAAACAGATGATCGTTTAACCAATGCATCTTCATGATTTGCTTTGCTGAACTTTGTATTTTCACATCTTTTCTCTGCTCTGAAGAAGCATTTTATGCAGTGAAGAATAAGCTCTGCGTTTATTGTGCTACATATACAGCCTGACCATAGAAATAAAGGTTAAACAACTTATAAGGAGGGTAAACTGCCAAAAATGCTGAATGCTGTGTTCTGGGTGAAATTGTCTCAGTAGAGCCAAATAGCAGAATTTCTTCATAAATGAGATTATACTGACAAATAATATATAGTGCTGAAAGGGTATGATATGCTCTTGGAACTGAGTTATATTACAGGTATTTGAAGGTCACCCTGTAATTTAACATAATATTGTAGGAAAGCTATACAAAATCAATTTAATTTATTCAGTATATTGAAGTTCAATGTTTTAAAAAAAACCTGAGTGTGAATCAAGAGTGGACTAATAACCCTTCGTAGTTATGGTAATCTGTAGGAGATTTGCTAACATTGGCAGCATTTAGATGAGCATAAACTGTGAAGATTATGTAGGGGTGGGGGGGGAGTGGAGAAATTGATCTTTGATTGCCAGCACTAAGTGTGGGCGACAGTATCAGCCATTGGATGTACTCAGCTCTTTGATATTGAAATGAATTGAACAGAATGTGCTGCTTCGCTAATTTATTAATTGATATAAACAGGGCAAAAAAATCTATTGGTGAATACAGAGAAAAGTGGTGGGCAGTACAATGAGGCAGGGAGTTTTTGGGTAACAACATGATTTTTGATGACTTTTCACATACAAACCAAATGCATAATTCTAAAAAAGGAGAGCACTAAAGTCTGAAGTATGTGGTTGCGAAAGATATATGGGATTAATTATACAAAGGCACTTCCTCTGACTCTTTTTCCTATTAGCACTTGATCACATTCCCTCATTCTCTCAAACTCTACACAAATAGCACCTTACAGAGCTGAAACTCTGAGATACTTTCCATTTTCTTCACCCAAGGATTCACCTCCATCAGAGTTGATGTGGCCTTTCATTGTGCCCATAGTATTTCCAGCACATTTGTTTACACTTGTTCTCCTCTCCCCCAGAATCAGGAGAGCATTCTCCTTTCCACATACGATGGATCATCCTTTATGATCTTTGAAAACTCCAACATGATAATACCACCAAATATACCTTCCCCTATCTACCTCAAACCATCTGCACTCTGAAGAGACCGTTTTCCTGAGCCATACTGGTTAACTGCTCCCCCTTCCACATAGCAACCCATTCAAAATCAAGGTAAATTTGCGGAAGAGACTCGATGGGGCAAATGGCCTAATTCTACTCCCATATCTTATGGTCTTAAATTTATTATTGAAGTATGTATATGCCACCATAACCTACCTTGAGATTTCATTTTTTGCAGGTATTTATAATAAAATTTATGAGAAACTAATTATAAATTTTTAAAAAACCTCACAAGCAAAAGAAAACAAAGAAGACAAACTGTGCAAGTAAAAAAGAACATACATTGTAGAGTCCTTGAAAGTGAGTCTGTAGGTTGTGGAATCAATTCAGAGTTGAGGTGTGTTTAGTTATTAAACTACGACTGTCATGCTTCTGAACCAGCTTCTGAGTAATGTTATCTGCACTGGTTCATAAGCCTGATGGTTGTAGGGTAATAATTGTTCCTGAAGCTGGTGGTGTGTGCCCTATGCCTTCTGTTCCTTCTACCCAATGGTAGTAGTGAGAAGCGAGCCTGGCCTGGATGGTAGGGGTCCTTGATGATGGATGGAAAAACATGACTTAAGTGAAGCAACAGACAATCTGCTGGAGGAACTCAGTGGGTGGAGCAGCATTTGGGAACCAAAAGGGATTGTCAATGTTTTGGCTTGAAAACCCTGCATCAGGACATTGATAATTCCTTTACTCCCACAGATGCTGCTTGACCTGCCAAGTTCCTCCAGCAGATTGTTTTTTGCTCCAGATTTCAGCATCTGTAGTCTCTCGTGTTTCTAATGACTTAATAGTATTGCTTACAGTTTAGTGGATTGTATCCACTGCCCATAAATGCATTGGATTTATCATCAGAGATTTGATGATTGTGCAATTTCTCCACAGGTCAGAACTATGAGCACTAATCGCTGCAACTTCAATTCCCTGTACACTCTCCAGTTCTGAGCTTTCAATTCCCAACCTCTACAGTGCTTCAGCGAAGCTCATTGCAAGTTCAAGGCTCAAAGAACAGTGGCTCATTTTCTCATGAAGCACACCACATTGCCACTTCTGGATCCAATAATATCAGGTGATAAGCTTTGGCAGCATTTCTATTTTTATTTGATATTGTCAGCTTCATAGTATTTTCCTTTGGTAATTTCAAATCACAAATTCTTTAACTCCCATGGATTCCTCCTCCAGACCGTTCTTTTCTTATTTACCTCTCTTTCTTTTGTTTCACACAATCATTGCTCTTTATATTTGACTCCCTGGCTTGCCACCCTTCTTTTATTTTATTTTCATTCTTTTATTTTTTTTTCTGGATTTTAGTGCTATCTTTCACCTGTTCCATTAAAAAGGTGTTCACTCTGAAATATTAACTCCATCTTCCCTTCACAGATGCTACATGGTTTGCAAAGTAACTCTGGGCATTTCTGATTTCACTATTTTCATCTTTTTGTCATGTGATCAAAGTACAGGGATAGCACAATTTCCAACACCTCCAATCCTGAGTAACTGTCGTTCTGGTGTATTTAACTCTGGTGTCCTGATGAAGGATTTCAGTCCGAAACGTCCACTGCTTATTTCTCTCCATAGTTGCTGTCTGATCTGCTGAATTCCTCCAGCATTCTGTGTGATTTAGTCTCAATTTCCAGCATCTGCAGAACCTCTTGTGTTTATATTTAACCCTATGTTGGTTGGAACAGATAGGCTATTTGCACCATATGAATGTTTAGATTAATTACAGGTGTTTAAAGCTCATTAGATGTGCTTTGTTTCCAGTTGCTGCTTTGTTACTGTATTCATCTATCTCTGAAACTTGACCTCCACTTATAGATAAACTGACAGTACAGAAGATGTGGATGCTGGGTTTGGGATCACAAATCAAACTGCTGGAAGAACTCTGTAGATGAGACAGTATCTGTGGATGGAAAGGAATTGTGGATGTTTTGGCTCCAGACCCTGCATTAGAACTGGGAGTACAGAGGGAGGATAGGCAGTATAAGGAGGTAAGAGGAAAGGGTGAGAGAGAGGCTGGTAGGTGATTAGTGGAAATGGATGCTGTGGGGGATGATGGAGCCAGGTGCAGAAAAGGAAAGGGGATTGAGACAGAGACTGGGAGGTGATATGTGAAACCACATCGGGGAAGGATGATGAGCAAATTGATTCAGGTGGGTGAGGGATAGGGAGGGTAGACTATAACAGAAGAAACCTCGGTGGACAGGGGTAGGGGTGATGGGCAGCTGGTACTCTGGGAGGGGTTGATAATGGATTTAGATAATGAGAGGTAGGGGAGGAAGGAAAGGTGAACAAAAGGGGAGAGAACCTAGGTGAACAGGTAGGACAGGAAAAGAAACACAGGGGGAGTGGGTTATCTGTCATCAAAAAATTCAGTCTGCATTGCATTGGGCTGTAGGCTACACATGTAGGACACTAGGTGCTGTTCTTCTGGTTTGCTTTTAGTTTCACTGAGGTGGTGAAGAAAGCCGAGGACAGACAAGATGGTGTGGGAAGGGGAAGCAGAGTTGAAATTACATCCAGGTGGAAGCTTAAGATGGCCACTGTAGACAGAGCACAGGAACACTCTGCAAGATCATCAGCTTGTCCACACTTGGTCTCACTAATGTAGAGGAGGCCACACCAGGAGCACCAAATGCATTGGACCAGGCTGGAGAAGCTGGATGTGAATTCTGAACTAAATTCTAGAGAAGAGTCTTGCACCTATACATTAATTCTCTTTCTTTCCACAGATGATAACAGTACTTTCAGCTATATTTCTAATTTCTAGTGTTTACTGTTTTTTGATGTTCATCTATATTTAATGGAAGATTTTTTTATATCCCTTCATTGATTTATCTTCCCCTTTACAAATGTCATTTGATGACCATTCCATTTCCATAGTGTTCATCTTTATAAAGTTGAAACATATAAAGTCACTGAGTCATCTAACACACAAACAAATCCTTGGCCCAACCAGTCCATGTCATCAAAGCCTTTGACCCATATCCCTCGAAAACTTCATTTGTTCAAGTGTCTTTGCCTCAACTACTTCTTCAGGCAGCTCATTCTACAAACAGATAATCCTTGGATGAAAAAGTTGCTCCTAAGAGTCCTATTAAATCATCCCTCTCTCAGCTTAATCTTGTGAGTTCTAGTTGTAGCTTCCACAATCCTCAAAGAAAGACTTGTCCGTATACCCTATCTATACCTCCCATGCATTCATTCTCCTGTGTTCCAACAAATTAAGTCCTAGCCTGATCAACCTCTCTCTATAACTCTGTCTGTCAAGTTCTAGCAACATTCTTGTAAATCTTTACTGCATTCTTTCCAGCTTGATGGTTTCATTCATGTAGCAGAATGAACAAAACGGAACATAATATTCCAAACGTGGCCTCACTAACATCTTGTACAACTGCAACATAACATCCCAGCTTCTATACAGTTCCCTGACTGATGAAGACCAGCAGGCCAAAATCATTCTTCACCACCCTTTCTGCTTATGACACCACTTTCAGGGAACCATGTATTGATACTTTTAGGCCCACAGGGCTCTATGTTCACTGTAAAAGTCTTACCTTGATATGTTATTTAATAACACAATTGTGTGGTTATAATTTATTCTTAACATGACATACAATCTGCAATATAAATTACTGCCCATGTTACTCCTAGTGGGTCATACCTTGCACCAATCTTACGAACAAATGCACTACATCATACAACACAGCATGTATTATTTGGCTTTCTAAGGTGCAGCTTTCTTTCACTTACCGGTAGTTATCATTTGAAATGCTAGAAGTTTAACTATATAATTTAAAAGGTATTTTTTGCTTGTAAGAGAAGTTTTCCTTTAAACTGGCACTTGCTTGTAAATTCCAACTTCCAAGTCAGAACGATGAATCATGAAACAGTTTACTTCTTTCTACCTGATTTTGAAAACTAGATGTTTTAAAAGCAAACTATGTATAGAAAAAGACTCAAAATCTATAGAGTTTAATAGTTCCTGTATAATGATGATCATGCTATTCATCATGGTATAACTTATTTGTACACTTTCATTAGTTGATCTGTTGATCTGCTCATTGTATGTTCTGGCCACTTCTTTCCATAATGCTTAACTTTAATTTTTCATTCTCATTTTTCTTTTTTTTTCATTAAAACTAACTCCCATGCTTTGGTCACTATTTCCTTATTGTTCCTATATTCTCATATTGGTTGTAACTTCCCAGGAAGAAAACACTGATTGAAAAAGATTTGCATGTATTGAAAATTATCTTTCTTCAGTTAAACTGGTTTAATTCAGTTTGGCCAGCTTGGTATTGCAGTCATTACTCAAGTCGTTACTTATAATATAAATGGTCCCTTTGTGTATATAAGTTCTGAACATCTTGATTACATAAAATATTCCATGATGCAAATACTTTCAACTAAAATTTGTTCCTAGCATTTTACAAACACTCAACAATCAATATATTTTATGAATTATGCATCGTTTGTAGATTAAACTTGGCCTTCTTGTATTGATGTTATTGTTTTAGTGTGACTTCAGCCTTATAACAGTATATGATACACAATGGAGAAATGTTTATCTGTATTTGTCTTGCCTATACCATTACTACTGACAAATAAAATACTTGCCTTTTATGAGTTTTTCCAGACTTGAATTAATATGCAGTTTCCGTTCTGTATTGATTTTAGTACTTTGAAAAGACCTCACCTCTTTTAATAATTTGGTTTATGTCTTCTTTTTAATTGGCCAATTAACAAGATATTTATCCAAATTATTTAAAAATGCATATAAAATTTGAACTAGGAGATAGATAATGAATTATTAAAAGCTATAATATAAAACAATACTCTAGTAGCTAAAAAACTGTTGAACACAATCACCAAAAACAAAATAATGTTTGGAATGTACTGTAATTCATATTTTGGACATGGCTGCATTCTAAATTGCAGAAGTGAAAGTGGAACATAAAGAATTGATTAGCCATTTTCCAAATAGGGTATGTAATGAGTTATCATTTAGCTGTCGGCCACTGAGTAATAATTTTCAAACTGGATGTCAAGGTTTAACATTTTACATCAAAAAACATAGTTTGCAATTCAATGAGGTATTGCCAGCAGTATATAGTAATATTTAATTCTTCCTGGAGGTATAAGAGCAAAAATAGATGCCCTGCTTGTGGCAATAAAATGTTCAATTACTGATAAATTGCATGGAGCTGTCTTGTAGAACAGTGGCACTGAACCAAGAGTTAACATGTGAAGCTTGTTGTAGTTGAAGTACATCATATCTTCAGTTAATGTTCAGCATTCAATAGTGAATAGTTTACAAAATAAAGCTGCATTTTTGTCCAGAGCCAACTATTGAATTTTCAATACATTCCTCAGTGGATGACTGGTTTGCCTTCTAAGAAGTCCATTAATCTCTCACGCCATATTGACTCCTCATTTACAGTTAGTTTATTGACTTTGACTTTGCTGAGCCCTATATTGGATCCATGGATTCTGCTGTAGATAGGACATCAGGTGCTTGATGGGCTGATGATAGGTTCTGTGGGAAGTTCTCAACACCTTTCATGACCTGACAAATGATTCAGGGATCTCAATGCCCTCCTGGATGTTCTCTCATTCTCTCTTTTGACATTGGTTTGCTCATCCAGTGGACCTGGAAGCCGTTGTGGGCACGATATTAGTAGTATTGCTCCAATTTTAGTGGTATCGCTCCAACCTTCTCAAGATTGACTAACAGATTCTGGGCCAACAACAGACTCATCGTGAACACCAAAGTCCAGGTGTACACAACCTGTGTGCTGAGCACTTTGCTCTACACCAGCGAAGCTTGGACCCTTCACACAAAACAAGAGCAACGAGTCAATGCTTTCCATATGCGCTGCCTCAGACACATACTTGGTATCACCTGGGAAGACAAGGTTACCAACAACGGTATCACCTGGGAAGACAAGGTTACCAACAACACAGTACTCGAGGGAGCAGGCAGCATCTCCATGTTCACCTTCCTCAAACAGAGGCATACGCGCTGGCTAGGTCACGTCTTGCACATGGCAGATGGGTGCATACCAAAGGACTTTCTCTTTGGTGCAGCAAGAAGAGGAAAAGAGAGCCCGTCAAAAGCTCTGAGCCCAAGATGCTCAAGATGTCAGAGCTACCTCAGTGTTCTGCTGTACACAATGTGGTAAGGACCATCACACCCGCATTGGACTCCACAGTCACAGCAGACGCTGCTTAACCCAGTCCACCAGAGGTGCAAACCCATGATCCCCTGGGATCGAACCTGCCTATACTTATATTGTTGGCTAGCTTACTTTCATGTATCATCTTTATCACTTCTTATGCTTTATAGTTACCTTCTCTTGGTCTTTAAAAGCTTCAGAATCCTCTATCTTTGCACAAATTTTTGCTATAACGATATGCCATCTATTTTGTTTTTATGCTGTCTTTGACTTCTCTTGTCTGCTGCAGTTGCTTCATCCTCCTTTTAGAATATTTCTTCATCTTTGGGATGCATCTTTTCTGTGTTTCCGGATTTCCCCCAGAAACTTCAGCCATTGCTATTCTGATGTCATCCCTGATGGTGTCCCCTTCCAATCAACTTTGACCAGCTCCTCTCTCATGCCTCTTTAATTTCATTTGCTCCACCGTAATACTGATCTTCTTCCTCCTAAACTGCAAAGTGAATTCTATCGTATTATGTTCATAAGGGTTCCTTTACCTTAAGCTCCCCAATCAAATCTGTTTTATTGGTAAAAAGTTTTAGTGGTAAGAAAAACCTGCTTACCTTTACTATATCTATACCCCTCATAATTTTTATAACTGCATCAGATCTTCTCGCATTCTTCTACATTCTAGGGAAGAAAGTTTTAACCTAGTCAAACTTTCCCTATAACTCAGATCCTCAAGTCCCATCAACATCCTTGTAAATTCTCTTTGCACTTTCAATCTTATTTACATATTTCCTGTTGGTTTGGTAGGCGACTAAAACTGCATACAATACTCTAAATTAGGCTTCAACAATATTTTATATAACTTAAATGTAACATCTCAACTCCTGTACTCAAGATATTGATTTATAAAGGGCAATGTGCTAAAACCTTTCTTTATGACCCTATTTACCTTTGATAGTCTTCCTCACTGTCCACAACCCACAACAACCCCTCCCCTTCAATTTTGGTGTTATCCACAAATTTGATGATCTAGTTAACCACATTTTAATCCAGGTTGTTGATACAGATGACAAACAACAATGGGCCCAGCATCGATCCCTCCCTGTTGCACACCACTAGTCACAGGCCTCCAGTCAGTGGGGCAACAATCTACTACCTCATTATAAATGCCAAGTGACTGAACCTTCTTGACCAACCTCCCATGCAGGACCTTGTGAAAGGTTTTGCTGAAGTCCATGTAGACAACATCCACTGACTTGCCTTCATCAACTTTCCCGGTAGCTTACTTGTAAAACTCTTTAAGATTGGTTAGACATGATCTACCATGCACAAACCCATGCTGTCTATCCCTAATCAGTCCCTGTCTATCCAAATGCTTATATATCCGTTCCATTAGAATACCTTCCCACTACTGATGCCAGGCTCACTGGCTCTTCATATACATGATAAATTAGTAGATAGATAGAGGTAGACCATGGGGTTTGTATTGAATTAAGTAGGGGATGAGTCTGGTGCTGCAGTTGGTAGCAAGTAGCATTTGAAAAATACTTCACTCATACCAGCAATTCATGCCAAGCACTGCATTTACATGCTGAGCCAATATTTGTAGCACGAACAACAGCACCATTTTGTCTTACTGTGTTCTGAGTTATGTCTTGACAGTACTGGTGTCAACAGTACCAGAAGTATACATGAATACGCTCCTTGCCACCTCTTTCATCCAGATCTCTTCAAGCCTTGGTTCCTACTCTCTGGCCTCCTTGGCCAATGCTCGAAGTAACACCCCCAGAATGATTCCTGGACAAATTGTCACCACTTCTTGCAACCTCACATTTTAAAAGAGTAAGAAACAGAAAATACTGGAGGAACTCAAAAGGTGAGGTAGTATCTATAGAGAGGACTAAACAGTTGATGTTTCTGACCTAGATCCTTCATCAGGATTGGAAAGGAAGTGTTTAGAAACCAGAATAAGAAGGTAGCAGAGTGGATGGAGTACAACCTGCCAAATGATAGGTGAAACCTGCTGTAAGTTTTCCCTGGAGGCGTAGAGCAGTGCAGCACAGATACAGAACCTGCCGCTCAATAGTCTATACTGACCATGCTGCTCATTCGGCTACGCCAATTTCCCGAGTTCAGCATATATCCCGCTAAGTCCCTCCACGTAGCTACCCAATTGTTCCTGACATCTATAACCATATATAACCATATAACAATCACAGCACGGAAACAGGCCATTCCGGCCCTCCTAGTCCGTGCCGAACTCTTAATCTCACCTAGTCCCACCTACCCGCACTCAGCCCATAACCCTCCACTCCTTTCCTATCCATATACCTATCCAATTTTACCTTAAATGACACAACTGATCTGGCCTCTACTACTTCTACAGGAAGCTCATTCCACACAGCTATCACTCTCTGAGTAAAGAAATACCCCCTCGTGTTTCCCTTAAACTTTTGCCCCCTAACTCTCAAATCATGTCCTCTCGTTTGAATCTCCCCTACTCTCAATGGAAACAGCCTATTCACGTCAACTCTATCTATCCCTCTCAACATTTTAAATACCTCGATCAAATCCCCCCTCAACCTTCTACGCTCCAATGAATAGAGACCTAACTTGTTCAACCTTTCTCTGTAACTTAAGTGCTGAAACCCTGGTAACATCCTAGTAAATCGTCTCTGCACTCTCTCTAATTTATTGATATCTTTCCTATAATTCGGTGACCAGAACTGTACACAATATTCCAAATTTGGCCTTACCAATGCCTTGTACAATTTTAACATTACATCCCAACTTCTGTACTCAATGCTCTGATTTATAAAGGCCAGCGTTCCAAAAGCCTTCTTCACCACCCTATCTACATGAGACTCCACCTTCAGGGAACTATGCACTGTTATTCCTAGATCTCTCTGTTCCACTGCATTCCTCAATGCCCTACCATTTACCCTGTATGTTCTATTTGGATTATTCCTGCCAAAATGTAGAACCTCACACTTCTCAGCATTAAACTCCATCTGCCAACGTTCAGCCCATTCTTCTAACCGGCATAAATCTCCCTGCAAGCTTTGAAAACCCACCTCATTATCCACAACACCTCCTACCTTAGTATCATCAGCATACTTACTAATCCAATTTACCACCCCATCATCCAGATCATTTATGTATATTACAAACAACATTGGGCCCAAAACAGATCCCTGAGGCACCCCGCTAGTCACCGGCCTCCATCCCGATAAACAATTATCCACCACTACTCTCTGGCATCTCCCATCTAGCCACTGTTGAATCCATTTTATTACTCCAGCACTAATACCTAACGACTGAACCTTCTTAACTAACCTTCCATGTGGAACTTTGTCAAAGGCCTTGCAGAAGTCCATATAGACTACATCCACTGCCTTACCCTCGTCAACATTCCTCGTAACTACTTCAAAAAATTCAATAAGGTTTGTCAAACATGACCTTCCACGCACAAATCCATGCTGGCTACTCCTAATCAGATCCTGTCTATCCAGATAATTATAAATACTATCTCTAAGAATACTTTCCATTAATTTACCCACCACTGATGTCAAACTGACAGGTCTATAATTGCCAGGCTTACTTCTAGAACCCTTTTTAAACAATGGAACCACATGAGCAATACGCCAATCCTCCGGCACAATCCCTGTTTCTAATGACATCTGAAAGATCTCCGTCAGAGCTCCTGCTATCTCTACACAAACTTCCCTCAAGGTCCTGGGGAATATCCGGTCAGGACCCGGAGATTTATCCACTTTTAAATTTCTTAAAAGCGCCAGTACTTCCACCTCTTTAATTGTCATAGGTTCCATAACTTCCTTACTTGTTTCCCACACCTTACACCATTCGATATCCTTCTCCTTAGTGAATACCGAAGAGAAGAAATCGTTCAAAATCTCTCCCATCTCCCTCGGCTCCACACATAGCTGACCACCCTGATTCTCTAAGGGACCAATTTTATCCCTCACTATCCTCTTGCTTTTAATATAACTGTAGAAGCCTTTCGGATTTACTTCCACCTTATTTGCCAAACCAAACTCGTAACTTCTTTTAGCTTTTCTAATCTCTTTCTTAAGTTTCCTTTTACATTCTTTATATTCCTCGAGCAATTCCTTTACTCCATGCTGCCTATATCTATTGTAGACATCCCTCTTTTTTCGAACCAAGTTTCTAATATCCCTTGAAAACCATGGCGCTTTCAAACCTTTAATCTTTCCTTTCAACACTATATGTAAGTGGGAGAACCCAGACGAGTTGAGGAGAATGTGGGATTTATAAGTTAGCAACCTTTGGGGTGTGGAAGGAAACCAGGTCATTCAGGAGGAACCCATGCAGTCACAGGGAGAATCCCACAGCCTCTGGGGTCAGGATTGAACCCAGATATCTGGCACTGTGAGACAGCAACTCCAGCCATTGCACCACTGTGGTGCAGGAGTGCTTTACAGTATATGCATGTGGTGCAGGAAATACAATAAAGCTCTGCTAATCCAGTACAATCAGGACTTTAGTGGCACTGGACTGACAATTTCCCTGGATCACTGGTTGCAAACCCAATTTTAATTCAATTTTCGTAGATGTTGTACTGTATCATCATAAATTTGCCAGTGAACCTGGTGAGTTCCAATTTGCTTACTGTCACACAGGTCAACAGCTGAATGACTCTTCACTCAGCTTTGGAACATTTGAACAATGAAGATGCATGCATCAGAATGCTCTTCATTAACTCCAGCTCAGCATTCAACATTATCATCTGCTCGAAACTAATCAAAGTTCAAATAATCGCCTTGTCCTTAACTGGTGTGGGTAAATTCACTCACCTCAACTCAGAACTTATTCCAGAATCTCTGGACTTACTGTTGCTCACTCTACAACTCATGTTCACAGTATTTTTTTATTTTATTTGCACATTGGTTGTTTGTCAGCCTTGCTTTTGTGTAGTTTTTCATTGTATTTCTTTGTTTTCCTGTTATTGCCTTAAGAAAATGAATCTCAAAATAGTATATATGTACTTTGATAATAAATTTACTCTGAACTTTGAAACTGAAGGGAGCCGAGGAGTTGGGGTCCCAGAGAGTTTGAATGGAGAGCACAGTCCAAAGGCTCTGTTTCAAAGCAGCATGGGAAGCAGATCCCGATGGGATTCCAGGAATCATTAACTGGTGAGTCAAGTATCAAATATGTGGGTTTTCTGAGCAGTTGGACAGTGAGTTAACGTAGTTTTGGAAGAATGGGTGGATAATAGATATGAGATACCTGGTGTCTCCAGGATGGCTTTAAGATGTGAATGAAACCAGATTGCCCAGCAGAAAGCCAACATGGTCATGGGGAGAAGGTGCAAACTCCACACTGACAGCTCCTGAGGTCAGGATCCATGGAGCACTAACTCTTACCCCACTATGTGATGCTTAATGGTGCTTTCTGGGAATGGATTGCAGAAGCAACAACGAATGTGGCTGAATTGCCAAGATATCAGCCTTCCCACAAACCACGTCCCTACTCCCCTTGCATCCTCTCTGTTAATACCTGACCCTGAAAATATTAGCACCAAACTGAAGTTTTAACCTTTAGCCACCTATTGAGCGAGACGTATACTCACGGCACCTGCTCAGATCAAACCATTGTTCCTGTTGCACTGAGCATGTTACCTTATATCCACCCATGATCACTGCAGACTGCTATTGATGGATTTAATTTTCTCACCACCCTTCACAAAAAGGTCTCTGTACCACATTTGACAGGCAGGCAGGAGCACTGGTCTTGACTTATGTAAAATAAAACAATGTGTCACCTAAGGGAGACCAGCTGTCTGGAGTGATATCAGATAGAACTTGCAAATATTTGCCTTGGGATACATAGAAGAACTCAATACATCCCATTTTAAACTGTCAAGAGTTTTTTTTTAACTGCTGGTAGCTTCGCAGATTGATGCATTTTGAATCACATTTAACTAGAAACATGTTCAGCTACACCAGAAGAACATGTTTGTAAAAATGAACTGTAACACGTTAGGTGATAAATTTAATCTGGATCCTTCATCCATCTGCTAATTATTTCATGAATCCTAAGTAATTGCTTGCTATTGAACTTTAAAATACTTTAAGATTTGTTGGCTGTTACAGAGATCTTCAGTTTCTTTCCACAGATAAATGAACATGATAATATATAATCAGTTATTATTAAAATTACAGGCTCACTTTTTGATTATTTAACTTCCTTGTGATCAATTTTTTTTTAAGACAAGAATGATTCTCTTATTTTACCATAATTATTAGCTTTTTAAAAACATTTTTATTAACTATTTTTCTACTTGGAAAACTAAATGTTACAGATAAATTTTGCAGCCATTAAAATGTTCATTTTAAAAAAACATCGATGCAATTGGAGAGATTTTTGAAGTACTTTTCAGTGTAAAAATTAAGAAGTACAAAAGAACTCCAAATCTTCCTCATATTTCCCCACAATGAACAATGTACAATGAATCTTATTTTACACAGTATTGTCCACCTGGTTTGCACAGACCCCTTTGCATTTTCCTATTCCCATCCAAGCAACTGAAATAGAATTAATTTGGAAATGTAGAATGGAAAGTTTGTGCTTGTTTCCAACTACTATAGACAAAGGCCCCAAACATTACGTTAGATAGCTGATCCTCCATTAGCTTAACTAGTAAACAGATGGCAGCAACACAAAGGCTTGCCAAAAATAACTATTTTTGGTTCTTAGACATGGAAAAGCAGTCTACAAAATCTGGTTGGTAAGTCATATCAGGCAGGTTTGTGTTTTCGTAACACTGGATAATTTTACATTTCACACAAAAGTGTGGCAGCTAAACAAAAACAGAAAGAGCTACTTTGTTTGCTTCTATTCATAAAAAAATGTTTTTGGAAATGATTTGTGGGGCTGAAAATACATTCCTGTTGGTACCTATTGAACAGAATAACTCAACTGAAAAGATCAAAGCAACTCAATCAAAGTATGCAATTTGATTGGATGACAGAAAGTCTACCCATTTCAAGTGATCATCTTATCAAAAAAATTGACTCCTTGAGTAATAGAAATCCATTAGCAGCAACTAGACTCTCCCATTCAATGAAAAAAATATGATTTTCTTCACTTGCCATATCGAATTATCACTGTATTACTCTTAAAAAAAATTGTATTTTGAATGCAAGCACTTTTGAACAAAATCACAAGTTCACCAAGTGAATCATTCATAAAGAAATGTCTCCAGTCCCCATTTTCCTCAAAGGTCATCTTCATCCTATCCTTATCCTGAGGTTTGAGTAATGTTCCATGCTTGCAATGCATGGTAGCACAGTGAAGCATTCATCTGGGCAAGTCAAGGACAACTCTTCCAATCCTCATTTGGCCTTCTATTCTAATACGCCTTCATTCTGCATTCCTCTTTCTTGTCCTCTAAACCTCAAAGGGTCACGACTGCCCCTCAGTGCCAACTTGCTTGACTTCCTGCTCCCAGTTATATGCCTTCCTGTTTTGTCCATGCTACTTTTATTGATGTTAAAAATATATATTGAAGCTATTCCCCTGCTGTGCTCTGGGTTATAATAGGCCACGAGCTGCTGGAATCTGCTGATCTATTTGGGAATTATTGTTTTCCTTTGTCATCTCTCTTTTATTACCAGAGTGCCTCAGATTGTCACCCCTGGGAAGGATATGATTGCAGACTGGAATATAGGGCATGCGTGTGGTGTCTGAGGAGCTTTATATTGTTTTAACCAGCAATACCAGTGGACATTTCCCCTGTAGCTGTTTTATTTGCAGAAACAATTGTCCCTTCTGAAAAACTGCAGGAAACTGAGTTAATTTTTTGAATTATCTATTACCTCTGGGAAAATTTTTATATATAAAGTTTTTAAAACTTGAAAATTGCATTACCTTGTAATGTACGATTTTGCTTTCAAGTGCGGGTCTGAGGAATAATAAGCTGGAGGCTGTGTATCAGTGCACAGGAAAGTCATAGATTACTGCGGACTTCATCCTGAAATGATTTTTGAATTTTAAGTGGCACTTCGACTGGATTGCAGAAGAATACCATAAAAACATAAGACATAGGAGTAGAAATAGGCCATTCAGCCCATCGTCCCCCTCCATTCCATCTTGACTGATTTATTATTCCTCTCAATGCCATACTCCTGCTTCTCCCCACAACTTTTGATGCCGTTACTAATCAAGAACCTTTCAACCTCTATTGTAAGCACAATGGATTCTGGTTAATTGGGGCTGCCGCTTATTTGGAACAACTTTTAAAGAGCAAAAACAAATTGAGAAAATACTAGGGATTCCCTTTGTTTATTTGGGACACTATGCCACTTAATTGGGACAGGATGCTGAACAGTTTCTAACTAGCATCAGTTATGTGTACTTGTGTGCTCTTGGACACGGCATCATGCTTACAGCAAACAGTTTTTAAATAGTGTCAATTGAGTGTGCTTTTATTCAAAAAGCAGCGATCCTTGTGACTAATTGTTGATGATAAATAAGCATTAAGACAATTCAGAACTGTTTTGCTCACTGTAGTTTTAAGCATTCGGGTTTGGAGATGCCAGAAATGGCCAGGAATGAAAACAAAGGGATCTCGCTACTTCAGCAAGTTAGGAACTTAAAAGAATTTGAAGGTATTGACAATCATTTTGAATGTTACAATGAAAATGAAGATTTGGAGGATGCAATTGTTGAAATCATTATATGAAGACAGTCCCTTATCTGCACTAGGTATCTGTGCTGATTTTGTTCACTTACAGGTCAATCGAAAGAACATGTTGCATACATTGGATGTATTCCTCCATCGATAAAAATTTGAAACTAATACACAGTTTTATAGCACTGTAGTAGTACTTGTAGTGTTCTAATTTGTTCGATATTTCATTTAAATACATAATTTGTTACTCAGTTATACCTTTTTAACTATTTCCGTGAAACCAGCTAATTTGACCAGCTACTTATTTGGGCCAAAATGTACTGGTCCTGATATTTCCATAAGATAATAAGACCTTAAGACATAGGAGCAGAATTAGGCCATTTGGTCCATTGAATCTGTTCCGCCATTCAATCATAACTGATCCTTTTTTTTTAAATCTTGTCCTCAACCCCAGTTTCCAGCCTTCTCCCCATAACCTTTGATGTCATGTCCAATCAAGAACCTATCAATCTTTGCCTTTAATACACCCAGTGACCTGGCCTCCACAGCTGCATGTGGCAACAAATTCAGCAAATTCACCACCTTTTGTCTAAAGAAATTCCTCCGCATCTCTGTTTTGAAAGGTCACCCCTCTATCCTGAGGCTGTGCTCTCTTGTCCCAGACTCTACCACCATGGGAAACATCTTTTCCACATCTACTTTGTCTAGGCCTTTCAACATTCGAACCAGAGCCATGAAATGTTCCCCGTATGATAACCCTTTCATTCCAGGAGTTATCCTTCTGATCCTCCTCTGGACCCTCTCCAATTCCAGCACATCTTTTCTAAGGTGAGGGGCCCAAAACTGTTCATAATACCTCACCAGTGTCTTTTAAAGCTTCAGCATCACATCCTTCCTCTTGTATTCTAGTGCTCTTGAAATGAATACTAACGTGGCCAATGACTTGGTCTCACAGTCAAGTGAATCCACTGTATACCCAATGACTTGGCCTCATAGCTGTCTGTGGAAATGAATTTCACAGATTAATCACCCTCTGTCTAAAAGAAATTCCCCTTCATCTCTATTCTAAAGGGACATCATTGCATTCTGAGGCTGTGCCCTCTGGTCCAAGACTCCCCCACTATTGGAAAACATTCTCTCCAAGTCCACTTTGTCTAGGCCTTTCAATAATCGACAGATTACAATGAGATTCCCAGGCAGTCTTCTAAACTCCAACGATTACAAACCCAGAGCCATCAAATGCACCTCATACATTAACCCTTTCATTCCTGATATCTTTCTTGTGAACCTTGTCTGGACCCTCCAATGCCAACATATCCTTTCTCTGATAGGGGACCCAAAACTGCTCACAATACTCTGTGCAGTCTGAGCAATGCCTCATAAAGCGTCAGCTTTATAAAACTTGACTTTGGTTTCCTTTAACCAAGAAATATTGTTCCATACATCTTGTTTGGATCTGTGTTCCTACTGTAGGCAGCATGCCTGACTGCAGATTTTGTTTTTAAAAATGTATCTGATGGCCCATATAGTTATGTGGGAAGTGGCATGGTGCAGCATTTATTAGTACCAGAAAGCAACCTATGCAATCCTCATCTACCTAGTAGATGGAAGAAAGGATCTGCAAAGCCAGGAGTTGAAATTCCCAGCAGTGGTTCTGATATAATCTTTTTGTTACAGTAATTTAGTGTGGGTCACTCTGGGAACCTGATAATCTGTTAGAAGTTGAAAGCAAGGACTATACCATGGCAACGCGCTTCAGCATCAAGAAGAAATGGTTAGATTTCCTCTCTTTGGAGATGATCATCCACTGGCACTTGAAGACATAAATATAACAAAAGTCAAAGTAAAACTAAATTTATTATCAAATATGTATAAGTCACCATATGCTACTTGAGATTCATATTCATGCAGGCATTTACAGAAAAATTTAAAAAATGATAGAATTTATTAAAAACTATACATAAACAAAGAATGACAAACAGCCAATATACAAAAGAAGACAACTGCAAATAATTAATACTGAGAACATGAGTTGTAGAATCCTTGAAAGTGAGTCTGCAGGTTGTGGAATCTGTTCAGAGTTGAAGTGAGTGAAGTTGTCCACTGATGGCTGTGATGAGAATAGTGAGAGTCTTTAATGATAGAGGCACAAGTTGTTGAAGATGCCCTCAATGGTGGGAAGACTTGTGCATGTGATGAAGCTGGCTGAGTGTACAACTGTCTGGCAGGAGCCAATAAAAAGAAGCAAGGTGTGAGCGGAGTGGCCATTGTTGGAGTGGACAGTATTAGAGTGGACAGACTTTTGGCTCAACAGGCTAGAGTGAGAACAGTAACAGGTTATAACTTAAGCTTGAGAACTTAAGAGGTATAACAAGTGTAGGCAGGATGGTAGTTAAGACATTGAAATGTTGCTTCTGTGAGATGTTGGATTTCAGTTTACCTAATGGTCTTCCTGATGACTACATCTGCAGGGTGTACCCAACTTCAGCTCCTGACTGATAAGGTCAAGGAACTGGAGCTGGAGCAGGATGTACTCAGGGCCATCTGGGAGACTGAAAACCTCACAGATGAGACTTTTACTGAGGTGGACATACTCAGAGACCAGGCTTCAGATGACTGACCTCCAGGAGAAGTAAGGGGAGTAAGCAGTCAATACAGGGTTGCTCTAAGACCTGTCTACCATTCTTCCCCTCAGAAATTATACCCTTTTGAGTACCGCTGGGGAAGGGGGGAATGACCTAGCGAGGCACAGCAGCAGCAGCCAGACTAGTGACACTGTGCTGGCTCTGAAGCTCAGCAGGGAAGGGAAAATTCAGGCAGATTGATAGTGATAGGAGATTCCATAGTTTGGGGAATGGACAGGAGATTTTGTGGCAATGGAAGTGAAGCCAGGATGGTGTGTTGCCTCTCAGGTGTCCAGGAAGTCTCAGAGCAGATGCAGAAGATTCTCAAGAGGGAGGATGAGCAGCCTGGAGTTATAGTGCAAATTGGCACCAATGTCATAGGTAGAAAGGGGGAAGAGGTCCTCTGCAGTGAGTCTAGAGAGGTAGGGAAGAGACTGAAGATAGGACCTCCAAGATAGTAATCTTTGGATTACTCCCAGTGCCACATGCTAGACAGGGCAAGAATAAGATGATAGTGCAGATGAATCTGTGACTGAGGAAGTGGTGCAGGGGGCAGGGTTTCAGATTTCTGGATCATTGTGATCTCTTATGGGGAAGGTCTACTCTGTACAAAAGGGATGGGTTACAAAGGGGAACCAATATCCTTGTGAGCAGGTTTGCTAGAGCTGTTGGGGAGGGTTTAAATTGATTTTGCAGGGGGTTTGGAATCAGAGTGATAGGGTTGAGGATGGGGCAGTTGGTATACATGTTCTGCATTGTGTAGTGAGACTGTGAGGGTGGACAGACAGATGACCCTTCTATCTGTCATAATATGAACAAATTCACCCTAAAATCTGAGAAGGAGATGCTAAAGTCAGATGTATCAGTATTATAGTGGAGTAAAGAGAATTACAGAGGAATGAGAAAGAAGTTGGCTAAGATTGATTGGAAGAGAACACTAGCAGGGATGACGCAGAGCTATAATTTGAAAGGCACAGGATAAATCCCAAAGAGGAAGAAGTATTCTAAAGGGAAGATGACACAACTATGGCTAACAGAAGTCAAAGCCAACATAAAACCCAAAGAGAGGGCATACAATAGAACAAAAATTAGTCAGAATTGGGAAGCTTTTAAAAACCAACAGAAGGCAACAAAAAAAAATGATAAAGAAAGAAAAGAATGGAATTAGAAAGTAAGCTAGCCAATAATATTAAAGAGGATACCCCAGAAGTTTCTTCAGATACATAAAGTGTGAAAGAGAGACCAGAGTGGATATTGGACTGCTGGAAAACGATGCTGGACAGGTTGTAATAAAGATCAAGAGAATAGCGGACAAACAGAATAAGTATTTTGCATCAGTCTTCTCTGTGGAAAGTATGGTGGAAGTTCAAGAGTGTCGGGAGTCCGAAGTGTGTAAAGTTGCCATTACCAGGGAGAAGCTTCTTGGGAAATTGAAAAGTCTGAAGGTAGATAAGTCATCTACCTGGACCAGATGATGTATGTGCCAGTGTTCTGAAAGAGATGACTTAAGAGATTGTGGAGGCATTAATAATGATCTTTCAAGAATCACTAAATTCTGGAATGCTTCCGGAAGACTGGAAAATTGCAAATGTTACTCCACTCTTCAAAAAGGGAGAGAGGCAAAAGAGTGGAAATTATATGCCAGTCTGTCTGACCTCAGTGGTTGGGAAGATGTTGTAGTCGATTATTAAGGACATGGTTTCGGGGTACTTGGAGGCACATGATAAAATAGGCTGTAGTTTGCATGGTTTCCTCAAGGGAAAATCTTGCTTGACAAATCTCTTGGAATTATTTGAAGAAATAACAAGCAAGATAGAAAGAGTAGAATCGGCTGATGTTGTGTACTTGGATTTTCAGAAGGCCTTTGACAAGGTGCGATTCCTAAGGCTGTTTAACAAGTTAAGAGCTCATGGCATTACAGGAAAGATACTGGCATGAGGCTGATTGGCAGGAGACAAAGAGTAGGAATAAAGGGAGCCTTTTTTGGTTGGCTGCTGGTGACTAGTGGTGTTCGACAGGTGTCTGTGTTGGGACTGCTTCTTTTCGCATTATATGTCAGTAACTTTGATGGCAGAATTGATGGCTTTCTTGCAAAGTTTGCAGACAATATTAAGATAGGTGGGGGGTGGAGTGGGACAGGTAGTTTTGAGGACTTAGATTAGGAGAATGTGCAAAGAAATGGCAGATGGAATAGAGTGTTGGGAAGTATATGGTCATGCACTTTGGCAGAAGAAATGAAAGAGTTGACTATTTTCTAAATGCAGAGTAATTTCAAAAATATGAGGTGCAAAGGGACTTGGGAATCCTTATGTAGGATTCCCTAATTTGCAGCTTGAGTCAGTGGTGAGGAAAGCAAATGTGATGTCATTTCAAAAGGACTAGAGTATAAAAGCAAGGATGTAATATTGAGGCTTTATAAATCACTGGTGAGGCCTCACTTGGAGTATTGTGAGCTATTCTGGCCCTCTTATCTTAGTGCTGAAACTGGAGAGGGTTCAAAGGAGGTTCATGAAAATGATTCCAGGTTTGAATGAATTGTCATATGAAGAGCATTTGATGACTCTGGCCTTGCATTCACTAGAATTCACAAGAATGAAACCTATTGAATGTTGAAAGGCTTTGATTAAATGGATGTGGAGAGGAAATTTCCTATGGTGGGAGAGCCTAAGGCCAAAGGACACAGCCTCAGCAGAGAGGGACGTCCTTTTTACAATGGAGATGAGGAGGAATTTCTTAAACCAGTGGGGTAGTGAATCTGTGAAATTCGTTGCCACTTTCTGGTGTGGAGGCCAAGTCTTTATGTATATTTAAGGCAGAGGTCGATAGATTCTTGATTGGGCATGAAGAGATATGGGGAGAAGGCAGGAGATTGTGGCTGAGTTGAATAATAGATCAGCCATGATGAAATGAAGGAGCAGACTTGATGAGCCAAATTCTGCTCCTATATCTTATGGTCTTACGATAGGACAAAATTGCAGTCAGTGGGATGAGCTGAAGAGTAACATGGAGGAAAGATTGAAAAGGGTGATGAATACAGGACTGAAGGTGTTATATTTGAATGCACACAGACAGAATAAGGTGTATGATCTTGCAGCAGAGTTAGAGATTGGCAGATATGACATTATGGGCATCACTGAGTTGTGAATGAAAGAAAGATCATAGTTAGGAGCTTGACCTCCAAGGATACACATTGTTTCTATCAAGAGGACAGGCAGGTAGGCTAAGGGGATGAGATGGCTCAGTCAGTAAAAAATGAAATCGAATCCTTAGGAAGGGGTGACAGAGGATGATAGTGCCATTAGTTTCAAGGTAATTTTGGAAAAGGATTGGTCTGGTCCTCGTGTTGAGATCCTAAATTGGAGAATGTCCAGTTTTGATAGTATCAGAAAGAATCTGGCAAGTATGGATTGGGACAGGTTGTTTTCTGGCAAAGGTGAACTTGGTAAGTGGGAGGCCTTCAAAGGATAAATTTTGAGAGTACAGAATTTGTACGTATGTACCTGACAGAATAAAAGGCAAGAATAACAGATTTAGTGAACCTTGGTTTTGGAGAGAGATTGAGCCCCTGATTAAGATAAAGAAGGAGGTGCATAGCAGGTATAGGTAGGTAGAAACAAATACTGTAAAGTACTTGGAGGAGTATAAGAAATGCAAGAGAACATTTAAGGTGAAAATAGGAGGGCGAAGAGAAGGCATGAGGTTGCTCTAGCTGAAAAGGCAAAGGAGAATCCTAAGGGCTTCTGCAAATACAGTATATTAAGAGCAAAAGGATAGCAAGGGACAAAATTGGTCTTGTGGAAGATCAGAGTGGTAATCTATGCATTTAGCCGAAAAAGATGGTGGGGATCTTAAATGGAATTTTTGTATCCGCACTTACTTGGGAGATGGACACAGATACTGTAGAAGTGAGGCAATGTAGCAGAGAGGTCATAGACCGCATACAGCTTACAGAGGAGGAGATGTTTGTGATCTTAAGGCACAAACTAACGGAGATGGGAGTAGACTCTCACATGGTGGATTGGATAGTGGACTACTTGACAGATAGACCTCAGTATGTGCGGTTGGGAGACTGTAGGTCTGACACGGTGGTCAGCAGCACAGGAGTGCCGCAGGGGACCGTGCTCTCTCTGGTCCTGTTCACCCTGTACACATCAGACTTCCAATATAACTCGGAGTCCTGCCATGTGCAGAACTTCGCTGATGACACGGCCATAGTGGGGTGTGTCAGGAATGGACAGGAGGAAGAGTATAGGAAACTGATACAGGACTTTGTGATATGGTGCAACTCAAACTACCTGCGTCTCAATATCACCAAGACCAAGGAGATGGTGGTGGACTTTAGGAGATCTAGGCCTCATATGGAGCCAGTGATCATTAATGGAGAATGTGTGGAGCAGGTTAAGACCTACAAGTATCTGGGAGTACAGTTAGACGAGAAGCTAGACTGGACTGCCAACACAGATGCCTTGTGCAGGAAGGCACAGAGTCGACTGTACGTCCTTAGAAGGTTGGCGTCATTCAATGTTTGTAGTGAGATGCTGAAGATGTTCTATAGGTCAGTTGTGGAGAGTGCCCTCTTCTTTGTGGTGGCGTGTTGGGGAGGCAGCATTAAGAAGAGGGACGCCTCACGTCTTAATAAGCTGGTAAGGAAGGCGGGCTCTGTTGTGGGCAAAGTACTGGAGAGTATAACATCGGTAGCAGAGCGAAGGGCGCTGAGTAGGCTACTGTCAATTATGGAAAACCCTGAACATCCTCTACATAGCACCATCCAGAGACAGAGAAGCAGTTTCAGCAACAGGTTACTATCGATGCAATGCTCCTCAGACAGGATGAAGAGATCAATACTCCCCAATGCCATTCGGCTTTACAATTCAACCGCCAGGAGTAAGATAAGTTAAAGTGCCGGGGTTAGGACTCAATGTATTTAAGTAAACTACTTAAGAACTTTTTAAAAGCTATTATTAATGCTTTTTGAGAGGGTGATTTTAGATGCATATCATATTTTTACTGAGTTAAGTATTGTATGTAATTAGTTTTGCTACAATAAGTGTATGGGACATTGGAAAAAATGTTGAATTTCCCCATGGGGATGAATAAAGTATCTATCTATCTATCTTCAGGCAATTTAGGATGGATAAGTTCCCAGGTCCTGACAAGGTGTTTCCTTGGACCCTGTGAGAGGTTAGTGCAGACATTTCAGGGGCCTTAGCAGAAATATTTAAAATATCCTTCATCATGGGTAATGTGTTGGAGGATTGGAGGATAGTGAAAGTTGTTCTGATGTTTGAGAAAGTCTTTAAAAATAGGGCTAGGAAATTATAGGCTGGTGAGCCTGACATCAATAGTGGGAAAGCTATTGAAAGGTATTCTTAGGGACTGGATATGTAAATATTTGGATAGACACTGACTGATTAGGGATAGTCAACATGGCTTAATGCATGGTAGGTCGTATCTAACCAATCTTAATGAGTTTTTCAAGGAAGCTACCAGGAAGGTTGTGAGAGCAAAGCAGTGAATGATGTTTACATGAACTTTAACAAGGCCTTTGACAAGGTCCCGTATGGGAGGTTAATTAACAAGGTTCTCTCGTTTGGCATTCAGATGAGGTTGTATTTTTGATTAGATGTTGGCTTCGCGGGAGAAGCCAGAGAGTAGTCGTAGATGGTTGTCTCTGACAGGAAGTCTGTATCTAGTGGTGTGCCAAAGGGATGGTTCCTGGACCCATTGTTGTTTGTCATCTATATATAAAAACTGATTCCAAGATGGCGGCGCGATGCAGCTTGCAGCAGCCACTCTGGAGCTGATTATCTGTTACTTGTGAAGTGGGGTGCCGTGCGCAATCATAATCGTTTGAAAATGGACATGGGAGCAAGGAGGAACATTGGGAAATCTCCAGGAAGACCTTCTTCGTTGCTGCTGCTGCTGTGAGGTCCGGGACTCTGCTGGGAAGAACAGGCCCCCAGTCCTCGGAGTCGCGTTGCCGATGGCTGTTGGCGGGGCTGTCTTAATACGCTCAGCAGAGGGTGGTGCTCAGAGAAGCTGTGCCGGAGGGGATGGTCGTCAGCTCTGAGGTTCGACGGACTCGGAGTCCGCTGCGGTCAAGTCGCTTTCGGTGTGTGCTGCGTCTGCGAGGCTGGGTTTGATGGAGCTTTCATTGTGTGCTGTGTCTGCGAGGCTGAGTCGGGCGGCGCTGTGGAAGTCCATAGCGGGGGTACTCCCTTCTGCCGGCGGCGTGGGATGGTGAGTCTGTCGGGACCCTGGGGACTTGTGGAAACTGTGTGGTGATTTCTTTTGAACTTATAGTCCTTTAACATCTTTGTTCTATTTTTACTGTGCCCATGGTCTGTTTTTTTTAATCAATAATGCTATTGTTTGCACTGTTGTAACTATATGTTGTAACTATGTGGTTTTGTGCAGGTCTTGTAGCTTTAGTTTTTGGTCTTGTTTGTCTGGTGGATTTGGAGCTGCTTTCTGGGGAACGCGCTAAGACGGTAGCGCGATATTAATACACAGCAGCCTCTCCAGACTCTGGATTGGGGATTGCCAAACGTTATGTGGATTTTCTAGTGTAGTCTGTTTTGTCATATGCTTTTGTGATATCATTCTGGAGGAATGTTGTCTCATTTTTTAACTGCATTGCATTTGTGGTTTCTAAATGACAATAAACTGAATCTGAATCTGAAATATCAACAATCTAGATGATAATATGGTAACTGGAACAGCAAATTTGCGGATGACGCCAAGATTGGGGGGTAATGGGCAGTGTGGAAGATTATCAAAGCTTTCGGTGAGATCTGGACCAGCAGGAAAAAAGGTCTGAAAAATGGCAGATGGAACTTAATGCAGACAAGTGTGAGGTGTTGCACCTTGGGAGGACCAACCAGGACAGGTCTTACATGGCCTTACATAATGAGTGGTCATGCACTGATGAGTGTGGAGAACAGTGCAGGAGGATGCAGGTCCATAATTCCTTGAAAGTGGCATCACAGGTAGATAGGGCTGTAAATAAAGCTTTTGGCACATTGGCCTTCAAAAATCAATGCAATGAGTATAGGAGTTGGGATTAATGCTGAAATTTTAGAAGATATTGTTGAGGCCTAAAATAGTGTGCAGCTTTGGTCAGTTACCTACAGGAAAGATGTAAATGAGATTGAAAGAGTGCAAAGAAAATTTACAAGGATGTTGCCAAGACTTGAGGATCTGAGCTGTAGGAAAATGTTGAAGAGATTATGACTTTACTCTCTAGAACATAGAAGGTTGAGGGGAAATTTGATAGAGGTATACAAAATTATGAGGGAATAGATAGCAGGCTTTTTCCACTGGGGTTGGCTGAGACTATAACTAGAGGGTTGTAGTTGTGCTGAAGGGTTTTGGCCCGAAATGTCGACTGTACATTTTTCTGTAGATGCTGCCTGGCTTGCTGAGTTCCTCCAGCATTTTGTTCTGTCGCTCAGATTTCCAGCATCTGCAGATTTTCTCTGTTTTGTGATTTGGCTACAACTAGAGGTCATGGATTAAGGGTGAAAAGTGAAAATTTTAAGGGGAACATGATGGAGTGCTTCTTCACTCATAGAGTGATGAGAGTGTGTAACGAGCTGCCAGCACAAGTGAAAGATGTGGGTTCAATTTCAACATTTAAGAAAAATTTGTATAGGTACATGGATGGGAGCTGTATGGAGGGATATGGTCTGGGTGCAGGTTGACGGGCCTGGGCAGATTAATTGTTTAGTACAAACTAGGTGGGCTGAATGGCCTATCCCTGCACTGTAGTATTGTATGACTATGACTCTATGATCAAAAGATGGGAATTATATATAGCCCTCCAAACAGTAGTCAGGATGTGGGATATAAATTAAAATGGGAGATAGAAATGGGATGTTAAAAGGGCAATATTATGATAGACAAGGGGGATTTCAATATGCTTGTATAGTGGGAAAATAAGGTTTGTGCTGTTTCCCAAGAGAAGGGATTTGTAGAATGCCAATGACATGGCTCTTTAGAATAGCTTGTAGCTGAGCACAGTAGGGGAAAAGTAATTCTGGATTGGTGTTGTATATTAAACCAGATTTGATTCGGGAGCTTAAAGTAGCAGAATCCTTAGAAGGTAGCAATCAGAATATGAAAGAATTCACCTTGCAGTTTGAGAGGAAGAAGATCAACTCAGACATATCAGCATTGCAGTGGAGTAAATGGAACTACAGAGGCAAGACCCACTCTCAGGGCCTCATGAGCGGCTGCTTTTCCATATGCCAAGGATGCAGCCTGGAATACCAATGCACCTTCAGGGTGCTGGATTTTCATGGCTCTAGAGATGGGCTGAACCAAGGCTGATGTTGTTGCCACTGACTGATGAGCAGTGGGAGTACACGGATGATTGGAAGCAGCGAGCTGGCTGCTGGCTATGTGCCCAGATACCTTGGCACAGAGCTCGGAAAAAGTGGTGCAACGCTATAAATCAGCGGGTTTTGTTATGTCTCCCCTCTCGCTGTGAAACAGGGACACTTCTTTTCCCTTATTATGAGAGAGAGAGAGCCTGTGGTATGCCAGATACCAGGTGAAGACAAAACAGTCTTTGGGGTACTGCAAGCCTGTGTCTTTATTGATGCTTTGCTGCATGATTGAGTGCATGGTGAGGGACACCAATGCTTTTTGCTGGTGGGGGAGGTGGGGAGGGGGTGTCATTGCTTTGCTGCTGCTTAAAAACCAACAGAGGATAACTAGAAGTGGCATAAGGAGAAAAAAGATGAAATATGAAGGTAAACTAGCCAATATTTTAAAAGCGGATACAAACATCTTTTCAGACATATAAAGAGTGAAAAGAGGCGAGAGAGGATATTGGACCGTTGGAAAATGACACTGGAGAAGTAGTAATATGGGCCAAAGAAATGGCAGATGAACTTAATAGCAATATGTCAAAATCTGAGTGTGTCGGGGACAGCAGTGAATGTGGTTGCTCTTACTAAGGAGAGGGTGATTGGGAAGCTGAAAAGTCTGAAGGTAGACAAAGCAACTGGACCAGATGGACTACGGCCCGGGGTACAGAAAGAGCTAGCTGAAGGAATTGTGGAGGCATTAGTAATGATCTTTCAAGAATTACTAGATTCTAGAATAGTTTTGGAGGATTGGAAAAAATTGCAAATATTACTCCACTCTTTATGAAAGGAGGAAGGCAAAAGAAAGGAAATAATAGGCCAGTTAGCCTGACTGGTGATTGGGAAGGGTTTGGAGTGTATTATTATGGATGAGGTTTTGGGATACTTGGAGGCCATGATAAAATAGGTCAAAGTAACCATGGTTTCCTTAGGGGAAATCTTGCCTGACCAATCTGCTGGAAATCTTTGAGGAAATAAAAGGCAGGATAGACAAAGAAAAGTCAGTAGATGTTGTTTACTTGGATATACGGAAGACCTTTGACAAGGTGCTGCACATGGGGCTTCTTAACAAGGTAAGAGCCCATGGTGTTACAGGAAAGATACTAGCATGGATAGAAGATTGGCTGACTGGCAGGAGACAAAGAGTGGGGATAAAGGGTACCAGTTCTGGTTGGCTGCTGATGAATAGTTGTGTTCCACAGGGGTCGGTATTGGGACCATTTCTTTTTACATTATATGTCAATGACTTAGAAGGTGTATTTGATGGCTTTGTGGCAAAGTTTGCAGACAATACAAAAATAGGTGGAGGGGCAGGAAGTGTTGAAGAAGAATAAATCCATAGGAGAATGGGCAAAGAAGTGGCAGATGGAATATAGTGTGGGAAAGTGTATGTCATGAATTTTGGTAGAAGGAATAAAGGTGTAGACTATTTTCTAAATGGAGAAAATATTCAAAAACTCAGAGGGGCAAAGTAAGTTAACAAATTTCACAACATATACTGCTGATATTAAATCTGATTCTGATTTGGAAGTCTTAATGCAGGAATAAACTTGTAGGCTGAGTTGGTGGTAAGGAAGACAAATGCAATGTTTGCATTGATTTCAAGAGGATTAGAACGAGGATGTAATTCTGAGACTTTATAAGGCATTAGTCATACTGCATTTGGATTATTGAGGACAGTTTTGGGCCCCTGACCTAAGAAAAGATGTGCTGGCATCGGAGACGTTCGATAAGGTGTTGAACAAGAAGCTTATAAATAAGATATGGATGCACGGAGTCGGAGGAAATGTATTGGCATGGATAGGCAATTGGTTAAGCAATAGAAGACAGAGAGTTGGTATAAATGGGTGTTTCTCCGATTGGCAGTCTGTGGTGAGTAGGGTGCTGCAGGGGTTGGTGCTGGGCCCGCAGTGGTTTACCATTTACATTGATGACTTGGAAGAGGGGACTGAGTGTAGCATAGCAAAATTTGCTGATGACACTAAACTGAGTGGAAAAGCAAATTGTACAGAGGATGTGGAGAGTCTGCAGATGGATATAGATAGGTTAAGTGAGTGGGCCAAGGTCTAGCAGATGGAATACAACGTTGGTAAATGCGAGATCATCCATTTTGGAAGGAATAATAGAAGAGCAGATTATTATTTGAATGATGAAAGATTGCAGCATGCTGTTGTGCAGAGGGACTTGGGAGTGCTTGTGCATGAATCGCAAAAAATTGGCTTGCAGGTACAACAGGTTATTAAGAAGGCAAACGGAATGTTGGCCTTCATTGCTAGAGGGACTGAATTCAAGAACAGGGAGGTCATGTTGAAACTGTACGGGGTACTGGTGCAGCATGAGGAAGGATGTACTGGCTATGGAAGCAGTGCAGAGGAGGCTCACCAGGTTGATTCCAGGGATGAAGGGATTAACCTATGAGGAGAGATTGAGTTGCCTGGGACTATATTCTCTGGAGTTCAGAAGAATGAAAGGGGATCTTATAGAAACATACAAAATTTTGAAAGGGATAGATAAGATAGAATTAGTAAAGTTGTTTCCATTGGTAGGTGAGACTAGAACAAGGGGACATTGCCTCAAGATTCAGGGGAGAAGATTTAGTACAGAGATGAGGAGAAACTCTTTTCCCATCTCTGCCCAGGGAAGCAGTTGAGGCTTCTTCACTAAATATATTTAAGAAACAGTTAGATAGGTTTTTACATAGTAAGGGAATTAAGGGTTGTGGGGAAAAGGCAAGTAGATGGAGCTGAGTTTACAGACAGATCAGCCATGATCTTATTGAATGGTGGGGCAGGCTCAATGGGCTGGATGGCCTAATTTGCTCTTATTTCTTATGTTCTTAAGAGTTTCATAAAACTGATTCCGGGAAAGAAAGTGCTAATGTATGAGGAGCATTCGATGGCTCTAGGCCTGTACTCGCTGGAACACTGAGGAGGGAACTCATTGAAACCTATCAAATCTTGATAGACTGAGATAGAGTGGATGTGGAGAGGATGTTTATTACAGTGGATGAGTCTAGGATCAGAGGGCACAGCCTCAGAATATAGCACAAGTTGTAGAATCCTTGAAAGTGAATCCACAGCTTGATTTATTGTTAGTGAGTGTGTTTCCATGGGCACAAATGAAGTAGCTACTATAACTGAGAAACTGAAAGTACTGTATGCATAAACTGTGAAGAATATGGGGTTTACATACATTTAGATAGATAGATAGATAGATAGATACTTTATTCATCCCCATGGGGAAATTCAACTTTTTTCCAATGTCCCATACACTTATTGTAGCAAAACTAATTACATACAATACTTAACTCAGTAAAAAATATGATATGCATCTAATATCACTATCACTATCTCAAAAAGCATTAATAATAGCTTTTAAAAAGTTCTTAAGTCCTGGCGGTAGAATTGTAAAGCCTAATGGCATTGGGGAGTATTGACCTCTTCATCCTGTCTGAGGAGCACTGCATCGATAGTAACCTGTCTTCCCTTTTATCCACCCATTGCCACCCTATCTTGATGCTTTCCTGGGCTACTAAATGATTCAGATTCAGATTTATTAATCACATGTGCACCAAAACATACAGTGAAATGTGTTGTTTGCAATAACAACCAACACAAACTATGGTTATGCTGGCAGCAGCCCACAAGTGTCGCCACACATCCTTGTGTGATTATAGCATGCCCACAATGTACAGCAGAACAACACAGAACACAACAAAACAGAATACAATCAGTGACAAACCAACAAGAGTAAAATAAGTCCCTTTCCTCCCTCCCACAGTGATGTTATTGGGTTTGCTGACTGCGAAGTTCTAAACTTAAATTAAGTTCTTCAGCCTTAAGGAATGAGTACTCTCACTAAAGGGAAATAATACTGTAACTATCACATTTTCAAGGACTAATTCACTTCTCTGTTTATGCACCACGGTGAGTTTTAGCTGTAAATACCCACTGTTTGCGTGGTGGTTCCCTCTCCCTACCAAAGAGAAGATACCTGTAGCTAACAAAGTAGTTTAAACTAGTTTATTTATTTTCAGTGATGCATGTTTAAATCCAAACAACACCTTTAACACACATTTAAAACTTGCAGAGGATTTCTGTCTTATAAATCATTTCTAAATTACAAACCATTTCTAAAACACAAAGCATAAAGTATTTCCAAAACACAGGTATAATTGCTATAAACTAAAAATACATACCATGTTGCAGAAATCAAAGCTGGAGGAATGGGTTCTAGTCACCACATCTTTCTATTATTCTTCTTGATGTTATGCAACCACTCCTAATAAACCTGAACTGCTTATATCCTTTTTCTCCACTGGGATGACCTCCTCATGTACACAATACTTCCTCGGATATGCTTTCGACACAAATGGTCTGAAAGCTTTTTTGGAGACAAACAGTAGACCTCAGTTAATGCTGTAAAGCTAAGTTACCTGAGCACATAAAACCTTTCAACTATAAACATATCAATTATTGATACACTAAATTATATTACCCATTTATTCTGCAAGCTTACTTGAACTAAGCAACTTAAGAGTCAGCTTGTCTGTTTGAAACAACCCAGATTAAACAACCCATTGTCTTATACTACACCTCTAAAAATCAATAAAGCAAGATTTTGTGCAGAAATTCACTGCAGGTGTCCAACTTTTCTGATAGGACTGGAGTGAGTGTGATTAGCTTACTCACACATGGAGGATATCACTATGATATGTCTAAGAGTAATAGAGACACACAGTATTGATTCTGGCTGTTGGCTCATTCCATCCATGTCACACCCATATTGTTGTCTGTGTTTACCAGGATACTGGATTAAAGAGAATTCTTTATGAAGATAGGGCTTTCCTCTGATAAGAGGTAGAGATCGAGTGGAAACCCAGAGACTTTTTTCCAGGACAGAACTGGGTTATAAGAGGGGCATAATCTTAAGGTGATTGGAAGAATATTTATTTACTTAGAGATGCAGTGCAGAACAGGCCTTTCTGGATGCACCATCCAGCGATCCATCTATTTCACACTAGCCTAATCACAGGACAATTTACAATGACCAATTAACTTACTAACTGGTATATCTTTGGAGGAAAACAGAGCGCCTGGAGGAAACCCAAGTGGTTTATGGGGAGAATGTACAAACTCCTTATAGATGGCTCTGGAGTTGAACTCCGAACTCCAGATTGCCTGAGCTGTAACAGCACTGCACTACCTGCTACACTACAGTGGCACCCAATAGGGGAATGTCAGAGGTACTTTATTTACACAGAGAGTGGTGTGTGCATGGAATGCCTTGCTGGGGTGGTGGTAGAGGCTGACATATTCAGGACATTTAAGAAACTCTTAGATAGGGATATGGAAGACAGAAAAAAATGGGGGTCTATGTAGAAGAAAAAGTTAGATTGATCTTAGAGTAAGTTAAAAGATCGGCACAACATTATGGGCCAAAGGGCCTGTACTGTATTGTAATGTTTCCCAAGCTGTGCATTGGCTTCCAGGTGCTCAACTCCTCTTAAACAGGAGCAGGCTCCCAATTACCCTCTCTCTGAACTTTCCCGGTCTCCCTCAGAGGAACAAACACTAGCGGTTCGACTCAACTTTATTATCGGATGATGATTTCGTAAAATTTATTAAAGACCAGATAACCTTCTATTTTAACACTAATACATCACCTGAAGTGCCATCCCAGATTGTCTGGGATGCCATGAAAGCATATCTGAGGGGTCAAATAATCTCTTACACAGCAAATCTCAATAGAAGATCCCGTGCAGATCGAGCAGACCTCATTAACCAGATTAAAGATGTGGATCAATTATATGCCCAAACTAAGAACCCTGAATTATACAAGAAGCGCGTTGAACTCCAAACTAAATTTAACCTTCTGTCCACTCAACCTGTCGAACGCCAACTTCTCGAAAGCAAGAGCCGTTTTTACATTCATGGGGATAAGTCTGGTAAATTCCTAGCCAATCAGCTGAGGCGTTCTAAAGCCAAACAACATATTACAAAGATCCGGAAGGAGAACGGAGACCTTACATCGGATCATTTAGAAATTAATGACGCATTTAAAAATTTTTATTCTCGGCTTTATTCCTCTGAATCCCTGAATGACAATACCTCTGTGGATCAATTTTTACAGAATCTGAATATCCCCTCACTTTCATCTGATTTCAAAGCCAAACTTAATGCACCTATATCACTAGAAGAAATATCTTTTGCAATCTCTGCACTGTCCTCAGGGAAATCTCCTGGACCTGATGGGTTCCCTGTGGAATTTTATAAATCATTCTCCTCACTTCTTTCTCCTCAGTTACTTTCAGTATTATCTGACTCGTTTAACTACGGCAAATTGCCACCCTCTTTCAATGAGGCATCTATTATTCTTCTTTTAAAAAAGGGCAAAGACCCAACAGAGTGTTTTTCGTACAGGCCGATCTCTCTGCTCAATGTTGATGTAAAGATCTTAGCTAAAGTGTTGGCTCATAGATTAGAAACCTTTATTCCCTCCATTATCTCTGATGACCAAACAGGCTTTATTAAAAACCGTCTCCCTTTTTTTAACATTCGGCGTCTATTTAATATTTTATACTCAGTTCCAACTGGGACTCCTGAATGTGTTATCTCCCTTGATGCGGAGAAAGCATTTGATCGTATAGAGTGGAACTACCTTTTTGCAGTCTTAGAAAAATTTGACCTCGGCCAAAGTTTCATCTCTTGGATCCAATTGCTGTACCTGTGTCCTACTGTTTCTGTTCTAACTAACTTTCAGAAATCCCAAGTATTCAATCTCAAACGTGGCACCCGTCAGGGATGCCCCTTAAGTCCCTTTCTCTTTGATTTGGCTATAGAACCTCTGGCGATAGCATTTTGAAAATGTCCTGAACTGACCGGGATTTGGAGAGGGGGTGTTGAGCATAAAGTCTCTCTCTATGCTGATGACCTACTACTCTTTCTCTCATATCCGTCTACATCCTTACCTCTAATGTTTTCACTTCTTGACCAGTTTAGCCAGATCTCTGGCTATAAACTCAACTTACATAAGAGTGAACTTTTCCCAATTAATAAAGAAGCACAAGAACTAATATTTCGTGATCTCCCTTTTAAAGTAGTCCATAATCAATTTACTTATCTTGGAATTACAGTCACAAGGAAGTTTAAAGATCTCTTTCGTGAAAACTTTGTCAATCTTTCATATGCCACAAAACAGAGTCTGGTACAATGGTCACCTCTATCTATGTCCTTGGTAGGTCGTATCAATGTTGTCAAAATGTATGTTCTCCCCAAATTCTTATACTTATTTCAATCTATCCCAATTTTTATTCCTAAATCTTTTTTTGATTCCTTAGACTCTATTATTTTGTCATAACTGTGGCAGAATAAGCGCTCTAGAATTAATAAAATCCACCTCCAAAAATCTAAAAAAGAGGGTGGCATGGCTTTACCTAACTTTCGCTTATATTACTGGGCAGCTAATATACGTTGTGCTGCCTTCTGGTCTTTCTTCCACGGTCAACCTGAGTGCCCTAACTGGGTGGCAATGGAGTTGAGCTCCACTAAAGAATTATCTATATCTGCACTTCTTGGCTCTGCACTCCCTAGCAGTCTGCCCAGATCAATAGCTAATCCTCTGGTTAGACACACTTTGCGTATATGGGCTCAGTTCAGGAAATGCTATGGTTTCCAGGGGTTTTCCATTTCTAGCCCTGTCGCACATAATCACCTTTTTTTACCTACCACGTTCGATTCAGCATTCCATGTTTGGTACAGGAAGGGCATTAGACATTTTGAAGATCTCTTCATTGATAATCGCTTCGCTTCTTTTCAGCAGCTCTCCTTTAAGTTCAACCTGCCTAACGCTCACTTTTTCAGATATCTCCAAATCCGACACTTTACTGCTCCTTTAATTCCGAACTTTCCTGAAATGCCTGTGAAAAATGCTATGGACCTATTTCTCTCCATTAATCCACTAGGTAAAGGTTTAATTTCAATTATCCAAGATAAACTAGCAGCCTTACGACGGGCCCCTGTGGATAAAATTAAAATGGCCTGGGAGCAGGATTTAAATATCTCCTTATCCGAGGAGAGCTGGGACTCAGTTCTCAAATCGGTTAACTCAACCTCTCTTTGTGCTCGCCATTGTCTCTTACAGTTTAAGATTGTTCATAGAGCCCATATGTCTAAATCTAAACTATCTCGATTCTACCCTGGCATTAGTCCGCTCTGTGATAAATGCAAGAGGGGCGTGGCCTCTCTCATCCATATGTACTGGCTCTGTCCTAGCTTGGAGAAATTCTGGAAAGATGTCTTCGCTACACTATCGGGTATTCTGAATCAGCACGTAGAACCTAACCCCTTAATTGCTCTGTTCGGTTTTTGGGGTGAGACAGATTTATGTCTGGGTCCGACCAAATGCCGAATACTATCCTTTGCCTCTCTCCTGGCGAGACGCTTGATCCTCCTTAGATGGAGAGATGTTGCCCCGCCCACTCATGCGCAATCGCTTAACGACATTATGGCCTGCTTGGACCACGAAAAAATTCATTATTCAGTTTTCAATTCGGATTTAAAGTTCCATAAGATCTGGGGGCCTTTTATCGAGTACTTTCATAACCTTCCTCTTGACTAGGGTTTTTTTTTCTTTTCGGTCCCTTGCTTTCAGCTCCCTTTTTTTTCTGGTAGTAGGCATTATTATCCTCTGTTGCTAAGTGTATTTACAGTCTGGGAGTTTGACTGTCCGGACTTATACTCTCTATACTGTGTGGTGGTTGGTCTGGAGTTGTTTTTTTTTCTTGTGTTGTGGGGTTTGGGGAGGACACTAAGCTCACTTGTCTTTAATTTAGGTGCTTTTTTGTTAAATTCTCTTCCTCTGTAGCATATTGTTATTGTATGCTTAACCTTGCTCTGTATTAATGCTCCTCATTGGGATTTGGGGTTTTTAATTTTGTAAAATGTTTTGGAAAACTAATAAAAAAAATTTAAAAAAAAAAACAGGAGCAGGCATGTGGAATGAATTGGAGCTGGCTGGTTTCACAAGGTATGTGGGTTTCCTGAAATTGTTCATGTATAATGGACTAATGGGTAAAATATGAAAAAGGCATCAAGTCTCTGAACAAGTTAAAGCCAAGAAACCCGTGCACGAATAGTAACAGGGTTAATAGCATTTTTTTTTAAATGTGCATGAATCCGTAGGCAATGTTATTTAGTGCTATATGGCCTTGAGTGAGGTAAATGAAGTTCATCCATCTTGAGGAAGAAGAAGGTGCTTTAAATCATTGGAATTCTGAGTTTAACAAATGGCACTCATATCATACTGAACCAGCACTTTAATAAGCCACACATTATTTTCTATTCATGAAAGGACTCTTTCTCTCTTTCACGGGCTGTTCCTCAGGATTGAAGATGACTTACTTTCATTCTAGTTCTGAGGACCAGGACAGAGTTCTAAGGACTAGAATGATTCGATAGAGATATACAAAATGATGAGGTGTTGGGTAGGGTAAATGCAAGCAAACTTTTTCCACTGAGGTCAGGTGGGACTAGAACTAGAGGTGAGTTCATGATGAAAGGTGAAACGTTTAAGGGGAATGTGAAGGGCAATTTCTTCTTTCAGAGGGGAGTGAGAGTATGGAAGGAACTGTCAGTGTGTGTTCAGTTTCAACATTTAAGAGATGTGTGGATAGGTACATGAATGGTAGGGTTATGGAGGGCTATGGTCTAGGTGCAGGTCAATGGGACTAGGCAGAATAGTAATTCAGCACAGATTAGATAGACTGTTTCCATGCTGTGGTTTATGAATCTATGGATCTAGCACTCTGAGGTGGCTGATGAGGCCATTGTGGGACCCACAGATTCTGCCCAATGGGTGGTTGGATGGATGGTTTTGGAGGTGGTGTGCTCCTTTTTACACTGCACTGGTTCGGTTCTCACAAATGGAACTCAGGTTGTCAGTGGCATCCCAAATGCTCCTTCTCCATTCAGCACAGAAACAGGCCTTTGCCTCACTGGTCCATGCCAACCAAGGTTCCCATTTAAGCTAGTGCCATTTCCTGCACTTGACCCATATTCCTCAAAACATTTTCCCTCAATGTTCCTAACAAGTACCTTTTAACCATTGTTAATGTACCTCTTTTGACCACTTTGTCTGGCAGCTCATTCCCTTAACTGACCATCCTCTGGGTGAATAATTTGTCTCTTAGTTTCCGATTAAATCTCTTCCCTCTCGCCCTAAACTTATGTACTCGATTCTCAGGAAAAGACAGTGCACGTAATAAATAGAGTGGAAAAGCAAATTGTGAGAAGACATGGAGAGTCTGCGGAGAGATATAGGTAGGTTAAGTGAGTAGGCAAGGGTCTGGCAGATGGAGTACAATTTTGGTAAATGCGAGGTCATCCATTTTGGAAGGAAAAATGGAAGAGCAAATTATTATTTAAATGGTAAAAAATTACAGCATGCTGCTGTGTAGAGAGACTTGGGAGTGCTGGTGCGTGAATTACAAAAGGTTGGTTTGCAGGTGCAGCAGGCTATCAAGAAGGCAAATGGAATGTTGGCCTTCATTGCTAGAGGGATTGAATTTTAGAGCAGGGAGGTTATGCTGCAACTGTACAGGGTACTGGTGAGGCCGCACCTGGACTACTGCGTGCAGGTCTGGTCTCCTTACTTGAGGAAGGATATACTGGCTTTGGAGGTGGTGCAGAGGAGGTTCACCAGGTTGATTTCAGAGATGAGGGGGTTAGGCTATGAGGAGAGATTGAGTCATCCGGGACTGTACTCGCTGGAGTTCAGAAGAATGAGAGATCTTATAGAAACATATAAAATTATGAAAGGGATAGATAAGATAGAGGCAGGAAAGTTGTTTCTACTGCTAGGTGAGACTAGAACTAGGGGAAATAGCCTCAAGATTCAGGGGAGTAGATTTAGGACAGAGATGAGGAGAAACTGTTTTTCCCAGAGAGTGATGAATCTGTGGAATTCTCTGCCCAATGAAGCAGTGGAGGCTACTTCAGTAAATATATATTAAAGTCAAGGTTGGATAAATTTTTGCATTGTAGGAGAATTAAGGGTTATGGAGAAAAGGCAAGTAGGTGGAATGAACAGGTAGGTGGAGATGAACAGGTAGGTGGAGATGAACGGGTAGGTGGAGATGAGTCCTTGGCCAGATCAGCCATGATTTTATTGGATGGCAGAGCAGGCTCGATGGGCCAGATGGCCTACTCCTGCTCCTATTTCTTATGTTCTTACGTTCTTACTTTCATCATATCTATGCCAATTAAATGATCTTGGGTCAGAGATCACCCCAATCAATGGGGATGATACACTTTCTGAAGGAGACTTGAAATTATGTAATATGAAAGGGTTACTAATATAAGCAGAGGATAATAACATAAATTAATGCCAAATGTTAAAGAGAACAAAGACTGGGAGCTGCAGTTAGGACAAATAGCTATATCGAAAGGTAACTACAAGGAGAGTGGTTGGTATGGAACTGGGAAGGAGAATTAAAATGGCATGCAATTGAATGCTGCAGGTAGCTGTTGGACACAGCGGGCAGGGGCTCCGCTAAACAGTCACTTGTCTACACTTAGATTCTCCAGGGAAGTAAAGGCCACATCATGAGCTCAGAATGCAGTAGACCATTTTGGAGGAGGTGCAGGTGAATGTCTGCCTCACTTAGACAGGTTACTTAGGTCCTTGTAAACCATTTCAAGTTATCAATGCACTCACTCAGCCATCTGGTTCACTTCCTGCTCTGTTTTATGTTCTCCCTGTGACCTCATGGATTTCCTCCCAGCGGTCTGCTTTCCTACCACATTCCAAGGACTTACGGGTTAGGGTTGGTGAGTTTTGGCCATGCTCTGTTGGTGACAGACGCACAGCACAATCCTCGTTGATTTGATTTGATGCACACGATGCATTTCACTGTATGTTTTGATGTGCTTGTGACAAATAAAGCTAATCTTTATCTTTATAATTTATCTTTTATCATTCACTGCCTTCCTCATACACCCAGTTCTATCTGCCCATCATCCCCTCTCTCATTTGGTTTCACTATTACCAAGAAGCTCCTAACCACCCCTCCTTCCCTCATTAAGTTATATACTGGAAAGCTTTCCTCTTATCACTTAGTGCTGACGCAGGGTCTTGACTGAAACACTAATACATCTCCTTTTACCTCCAGCGATGCTGCTTGACCTTTCAGGGTTCCTCTAGTGATTTCTGTTCTAGTTTTAGCTTCCAGCACCTGCAATCTCTTTTGTCTTCTGAGGAGACAAGTTGATTGCACTGAGGTTGTTTAGATATTCATCACTGGTTATCAGTGCTAAACGTGGAATGGAAGCAGCAATGATTCAATGATCCCAGGTTCAGGAGCAACTGTTGCCCTGTAGCCATTAGGCTCCTGGACCAGCTTCACTCGCCTTAGCGCGGATCCAACTCTGCAGCCTGTAGACTCAATTTCGGGGACTCTGCAATTTACGTTCTCAGTATTATTCGCTTACTTTTTTTTATTATTTGCAAGATTTATCCTCTGATGCACATTGGATGCTTATTATTCTTTGTTAAGTGTGTTTTTCATAGATTATATTGTATTTCTTTGTTTCCCTGCTGGTGCCTGCAAGAAAATGAATCTCTAGGTTGTATATGATAAACATACTTCGATAATAAATTTACTTTGAACGTTGAAGTCCATATCCAGAATTAAATGGGGAGGAAATAATTTCAGTGCTTTGCTACTGCCCACTCTCCATGGTGAAAATTTGAGGTAACCGTACCTATATGGAACCTTATTAGTTGCTATGGTCTGTTTACATTTTTGGTGGAGCAGAATCATTATTAGCTTGAGCTAATAATTGATGATGGCACCTGTCTGTCTCGGAGGATAATGGAGTGTGTACTATGAGTCAGCTGGAGTGACCTGTCCATGGCATGAGCCTGGGCAGAAGGTACGGAGTTCCCAGGATGCTCGGTTGCCAAGATCGCCCTCTCGGCCTCACCGGTGTAGTCCAAATGGAAGTGTAATGTTTGGCACCAGCTTGGCTGCAGGAGCTGCCGGAAGGATGTTCAGTGACGTTCAGCTTCCTTAGGGGCTCCGCTTCGGATTTTCCGTCTGGGTTTACTCCCGCAGCCTTCAGCTCTCCTGAGGCTGCCCACAAGGCAGTGGGGCTATTTACCCATAGCTGGGGATCTGGTTAACAAGCACCAGGGTGTGTCCACGCAGCAGTGGGCCTGCGTGCTATGTGTGCAGGGGCCAGATCTCCTCCCTGTCCCCTGTAGTTTAGTCTGAGGCACTACATGAAGCTTGCTATTGGAAAGGCTATGTGCTGGTAGAGAGAGACTTACACATTCAGCTCTTCTTTCACTAGCCAGCGGTGGAAACTGAAAGCAAGAGCGACAAGCACTCTCCATTACCCCACCACACTAGATGCATCAGAACAACCATTTGACAGACAAGCTAATAATCTTTACTAGAATAATTGGTATTGAAATTATTAGTTTCATATTTATTTCAAGACTGGTGCAAGACCCGACACACAAGTACAAGATTTCTTAAAAACCCATCTATGTCAAAATCACCATTCTGCAGCAATGGGAATTAAAATTATTTAAAAGGCTTTTTTGAACCAGAATAACTTTGCAAAATTCAACATTAGAAATTCATGGAAAATCATATGGAACTGAGAAAGGATATAAGTAAATGCGCAAGTTGTCAAAAGTGTCACTGTTCTCAGAGTTGGAAAGAGCTGCGAATGTTTCAAATCGAACCACTCCACAGCAGGAGAGCTGATAAAACACATGCAAATGTACAGAGATACATCACACAGACCTTGAACTGAAAGAGAATTTAGGATAGATCTCTTGTGCTGTATTAATTATATTATCTGTCTTCCACTTATAGATTTAAATTCTACATCATTACCAAAATGATAACCAGACATATCCAAGCTAATCTGTGTCATGTCTGATGTAGATTTCAGATGGAACTTGACGTTTTTTAGTTTAATGGTTTTATTGACTGCAAAGGTATCTTGCTTTACTTTCTTTTGAAATGCAATGCCCAGACTTCCAGGTCACAGTACGATCAATGAGATACTCTAAATAACAACTGGAATTAACGTGCTGTAGAGAAACTGCTCGTGTACACGAACATTATCGGGAATAAACAAGCCTACTGTCAAGAACAATAACTGCGATTGACTTTCTTCAGGCACTATTTCAATGTCCTCTGTCCTACACTGCCTCAGCTCATCATTCCGATCCAAGTCAATGGATTTTTAAAATTTTTGTAATTTTTAAAAAAGATTCGAGATTCAAGTTTATTTGCCACATGTACAGTACTACCAAAGCATACAGTGAAATACATCATTTGTGTCAACAACTAACTCACCCAAGGCTGTGGTGAGGGCAGTCGCCACTGCCACACATTCTAACGCCCATATAGCATGCCTACCATGTTCAACAGAACAACACGAAACACAACAAAACCAAACACAACTAACCACAAAACAACAGTAAAACGAACCCCTTTCGTCCCTCCCGCCCACGCACATTCACAATCCTCTAACCCCAAGGTAGACCTTCTTCTTTGGTCTCCGACCTCCATCAGACTCAGGTTCAGATGTGGATTCGGATTTCTGCACCCCAACCATTTGAAAGTGTTGCATACAGCCTGTGGTGTGTTGAATGCCAGGTGAAACGTGAAGTCTTTGGGGTACCGCAAGTCTGTGACTTTGCTATTGCTTTGCTCACGCTTGAGTGCTCGGTGGCGGGTGCCGATGCTTTTTTTTGCCGGTGGGGGGAGGGGGGAATCGTTGCTCACTGCTGCTTATGTGCAGGAGGGGGGAGCTGGCAGGGACTTTGGGTTCTAACATTTAATTGTCCTTCATTCTTTGGTGTACTCTGTTTTTGTGGATGGTTGCAAAGAAAAAGCATTTCAGGATGCATATTGTATACATTTCTCTTTGAACATTTGAACTGTAATAGCAATAACATCTGCAGTTTAAAGGACCTCCAAGATAAAGATGATGAAATATTTGTGACACTACTCCCATACTCATCCAACATCATCCAGATAACTTTTCAATGACTTAACCGTGCTCCTTTGGAAAGCACAGGTGAATTTGATTCCAGTTTAACTGAGGCCCATACAGACTCAAAACTGCCAGCTACCAGTCTCATCCTCATCACCGATGGCTCATGTCAGGAAGGGGGTTTACAGGAATTTCTGGCCTCCCACCTCTCCCCGACTGACAACTTTCCAGCTGCTCACTACCCACCCCACTGGCTCAATCTACTGTATATGTGGCAGAAATTAGTGTTAAGGCAGGTAAATAAGACCTGGGAGTTTTAAGTCCTGGGTCGCACAGTACAGGTGAATGGATCCCTGGGTCTCATGGTACAGATGAGTGGATCCCTGGTTCCCACAATACAGGTGAATGGATCCCTGGGTCCCACAGTACAGATGAATGGATCTCTGGGTCCCACAGTACAGATGAATGGATCCCTGGGTCCGACAGTACAGATGAATGGATCTCTGGGTCCCACAGTACAGATGAATGGATCTCTGGGTCTCTCAGTACAGATGAATGGATCTCTGGGTCCCACAGTACAGATGAATGGATCTCTGGGTCTCTCAGTACAGATGAATGGATCCCTGGGTCCCACAGTACAGATGAATGGATCCCTGGGTCCCACAGTACAGATGAATGGATCCCTGGGTCTTACAGGACATGTGAATGGATCCCTGGGTCCCACAGTAGAGATGAATAGATCCCTGGGTCTTACAGGACATGTGAATGGATCCCTGGGTCTTACAGTACAGAAAGGGACTAGTGAGGGAGGCCATCAAGAGACCCATGACAACTCTGGAGGTTTTACAAGCTTCAGTAGCTGAGATGGGAGAGACTGCACCAACAACTGCTGCCCGGGTGCTTACAGGCACTTCTGTTTGCTGCTTTCTGTTCTCAATTTGTTTGCTGAGGAACTTCATGTGAATCTCATTCAAAGTAAATTTATTATCAAAATACATGTATGTCACCATATACTAGGTTGGATTTTCTTTTCTTGCAGACTTTGACAGTAGAACAAAGTAGTACCACAGAATATATGAAAAACTACATATTCCCTGGCAGAAAGATTTAAAATATCCTTAGCCACGGGTGTGGTGCCAGAGGATTGGAGGGTAGCTCATGTTGTTCAGTTGTTTTAAAAAGGCTCTAAAAGTAAACCAGGTAATTACAGGCCAGTGAGCCTGACATCAGTAGTAGGTAAATTATTGGAAGGTGTTCTGAGAGATTGGATATACAAGTATTTGGACAGCCAAGGGCTGATTAAAGATAGTCAGCATGGCTTTGTGTGTGGTAGATCGTGTTTAACGAATCTTGTAGAGTTTTTTGAAAAGGTTACCAAGAAAGTAGATGAAGGAAAGGCTGTGGATGTTGTATACATGGACTTTAGTAAGGCCTTTGACAAGGTCCCACATGGGAGGTTAGTTCAGAAGGTTTAGACACTAGGTATCCATGGAGAGGTTGTAAACTGGATTCGAAATTGGCTGTGTGGGAGAAGACAGAATGTGGTAGTGGATCAAGCAACACACACAAAACACTGGCGGAATTCAGCAGGCCAGGCGGCATCTATAGGAAGAAGCACTGTCAACGTTTCGGGCTGAGACCCTTCGTAGTGGATGATTGCTTCTCAGACTGGAGGCCTGTGACTAGTGGTGTGCCTCAGGGATCTGTGCTGGGACCATTGTTGTTTGTTGTCTATATCAATAATCTAGATGTTAATGTGGTAAATTGGATCAGCAAGTTTGCTGATGACACTAAGATTGGAGGCGTTATGGACAGCAAGGAAGGTTTTCAAAGCTTGCAGAGGGACCTGGAAAAATGGGCCAGGAAATGGCAGATGGAATTTAATGCAGACAAGTGTGAGGTGTTACATTTTGGAAGGACAAATCAAGGTAGGACATACACAGTAAATGGTAGGGCACTGAGGAGTGTGGAGGAACAAAGGGATCTGGGAGTTCAGATACGTACCCTGAGAGTGGCATCACAGGTAGACAGGGTTGTAAAGAAGGCTTTTGGCAGTCTGGCATTCATATATCAAAGTATTGAGTATAGGAGTTGGGATGTTATGGTGAGGTTGTATAAGACATTGGTGAGGCCAAATTTGGAGTATTGTGTGCAGTTCTGGTCACCTAACTATAGAAAGGATATCAGTAGGATTGAAAGAGAGAGTGCAGAGCAGATTTACTAGGATGTTGCTGGGTCTTCAGGAGTTGAGTTACAGGGAAAGATTGAACAGGTTAGGACTTTATTCCTTGGAGCATAGAAGAATGAGGGGCGATTTGATAGACGTTTACAAAATTATGAGGGGTATAGACAGAATAAATGTAAATAGGCTTTTTCCACTTGGATTAGGAGAGATAAATATGAGAGGACATGGCTTTAGGGTGAAAGGGGAAAGGTTTAGGGAGAACATTAGGGGGAACTTCTTCACTCAGAGAGTGGTGGGAGTGTGGAACGAGCTGCCATCTGACATGGTAAATGCGGGCTCACTCTTAAGTTTTAAGAATAACTTGGATAGATACATGGATGGAAGAGGTCTGGAGGGTTATGGACTGAGTGCAGGTCAATGGGACTAGTGAAATAAAGTTTCGGCACAGACTAGAAGGGCCGAATGACCTGTTTTCTGTGCTGTAGTGTTCTAGGGTTCGAAACAAAGGCAAACAACCAACTTTCAAAAGAAGACAAACTGTGCAAATAAATAAACAAACAAACAAATAAATAATACAGAGAACAGGAGTTGTAGAGTCCTTAAAAGTAAGTGTGTAGCCTGTAGAATCAGTTCAGAATTGTATGAGAGTGATGTTATCCACACTGGTACAGGAGCCTAATGGTTGAAGGGTAATAATTGTTCCTGAATCTGGTGGTGTGGGACTTAAGGCTCCTGTACCTCCTTCTTGATGGCAGCAGCATGGCCTGGATGGTGGGGGTCCTTGCTGATGGATGCTGCTTTCCTGTGGCTTTTCCTGTAACAAACTGGGCTGTGTCCATCACTTTTTGTAGGCTTTTGTAGGGTCTTGGGTATTGGTGTCCATGGATATTCAGTTCATCTTTCTCTCCGCTTTCTTTCAACCACAACCTCCATGTATGTTATGCATGCCATATTCTCACTCAGCCAAATACATCTCAAGCTCTCCTGTAATCTCAATCTCAGGAAGGGTTACATCTGATCCATTCTCTATATTGATTTCTACTCATATCTCCTTTCCTTTCCTAAACATACTTCTTTCTCTAACCACATTGGGAAGAAGTTCCCTCTCAATTCACTCACAGTTGCACTTACAAAATGTCTGACCTTTTCTTTCTCTAATTTTACGTCTTCCTTTTCTTTCAAATCAAACCAAGTTCAATTGTCATTCAAAGCATACATAGATACAGCTGAATGAGACAGTGTTCCTCTGGGGCCAAGGTGCAAGTCATTCAAAACAGCAAGAAAACATTAAAAAATAGTGTGTAACATAATTCAAAATATCGAGCAAAGAAGCATATTCACCCGAAAAAAAAGCATATATAGCCCAAGACCCTGAGCAACAATGTCCATTAATCAATGGCGCAGTCTCCCAGCAGTGTACAGATGCATGCAATCCAGCCTGTCATTCCACCACTCGAACACAGGAGGGCAGCACCGAAAGGCGAGGCCAGACCCCAGCTGAGCTCAATCACGACTCCTTCACCCGAGGCCTAGTTCTTGTTACAACTGGCTTCCCGGTTGACTGTCCTTCCACTGGACCATGGTGACAGACCTGTGGCAACTTACATTATCACTGTCCAACAGAGACTTGCCAACACAAGTGAAATGTCTGAGACAAAGTGAAATGTACGAGGCCAGTGAAGTGTGGTTCTAGTTCTACTGGAGCCTGTGATCTACAGTTTGATGGTGTGTTTTCAGGCCAAATGTGCAATCTGGCGCGTTGATGTCTCTGAGAAGATTCCTGGAGGTTACCGGCCTTGAGGCCAAGAATCTTAGCCCATGGTCGACTCCATTTCTTGCTGATCTCACTGATTAAAGTGTTGAGGAAGAATGAAGACATTGAGGTGAGTGAGTGTTCAGCACCGTCTACCAGCCTAATGCTCACTCCTGCTAGAGGAAGTTGTCCGTATGTGACAGTCTCTCTCTCTCTCTCTCCCTCTCGATCCATTTGTTTTTTGGTGCTTGGGGGTGGGGTTGATATTTATCTTTGAAAGGGTTTCATGGTTTTCTTTTTTTCATGGCAGTCTGTGGGGTTGCATACATAACTTTGATAATAAATGTACTTTGAATCTTTTGACCCTAAACTCCATCTACTTGCAGAATGTTAACTGACTTTGACCTTAAACAGCATCTATTATCCGCTCAATCAAAACGTGTCAACAACTTTGAAGTCCTGATCCTACTAAAATGTTTAATTTCTCTACTATTCTGGCACATTTCCCAGTGCCACCCCCACTCCAATCTGCTCCAACCCTTAAACCTACCAAGATGTTGGTGGTGTCTGGGCTCTTGAGCATCTCCAGATATCCTTTAAACCCTGAAGAGTTTGCTTTTGGCTGCTAAGACCCTGATCCCCAACATTTCCTCTCTCAAAACCCCTCAACTCACTCTCTCTCTCTCTCCACCTTTAAGTTGTGCCTCAAGTGTAACACCTAACCTTGGACGATCTGCTCGTCTACACTCATGAGGCTTAATGTCAATTTTTAGATTGAGAACCTCATATGAAGTCCCTTGGGACATTTTAGTTACACTGAAGATGATGTAGAAAGGAAGTTGTTATTTGATTTTTTTGTAAAACCCTTTCAGAGCATTTTGGATTGAATCAATTTTAGGCTAACATTTTTTTCTTCGCTGCTTTGCTTATGACTTATTTAAAAGGGAGTTATAGTGTTGCTGGTGGTTAAAAATCATTCCCCAGGAAGCTGTCAGCTTATACATAATATATTTTAAGTCCTTTAACATAAAAATGCTCAGAAGGATGAGTGCAGCACCAAGTGCAGTTAAACGTTATATTTTCCTAGCACTGTACTGAGCAGCAATATCACACAACGTAGAACTTAGAACATTACAGCGCAGAACAGGCCCTTCGGCCCATGACCTTTCAACCTATTGTCGGATCAATCCAAGCTTTCCCTTCCACATAGCCAAGGTAGTGTAGCGGTAAGCTGTTACAGCGTGGGGCGTTGGAGAATGGAGTTCAGTAATGGCGCTGTCAGTAAGTACGTTCTCCCCGTGCGCACATGGGTTTCCTCCGGGTGCTCCGGTTTCCTCCCACATTCCAAAGTTAGTAGGTTAATTGGTCGATTCGAAATTGTCCTGTGATTGATGATGATGAGGCATCTGTTAGTCTCGCGCGACCATGAATCTGCGCCTGGACAGTCCTCTCCAGGGCAAGGTTGTATGGAAGACCGGCAGTTGCCCATGCAGCGAGTCTCCCCTCTCCAAGCCACTGATGTTGTCCAAGGGAAGGGCAAGGGCCGATACAGCTTGGCACCAGTGTCATCGCAGGAATTGCCAGAACGAGGTTGAAAGCAATGTCGGACTGCTTTAGGGACTCCAGCTCCAGATTTATGCTCAGGGTTTACTCCCGAAGCCTTTCCCATGAGTGGGTATGGCCGCAAGGCAGCAGAGGTTTGAAACCAGAGTTTTCCCTCTCATGTGATTAGCCTCGGGTTAAACAGGTGGGATGCTGGGCGGTGCGACTCGTTGGGTTGGAAGGGCCTTTTGCATGCTGTATCTCTAGATAAAAGATATAAATAAATAGCCTTCCATTTTTCTTTCATCCATGTTTCTATGGCAGAGTTTCTTATATGCACTTGATGTATCTGCCTCTACCACCATCCCAGTAGGGCATTTCATCCACCTACCTTTCTCTGTGTGGTTAAAAAAAACTTACCTCTGATGTTCCCCCTACCCAGCATACTTTCCTCTGATCTCCTTAAAATGATGGCATCTCATATTAGCAATTTCCACCTTGGGAAAAAGACTCTGCCTCTTCACTTGATCTATGCCTGGAATTGTGAGCAGCAGCTCTGCAGGTTACAGAACATAGAATATAGAATATTAAACGTTACAGGCCTTTTGGCTCACAGTGTTGGGCTTATCTTTTAGCCAACCCTAAGATCAGGTAATCACATTAACCCTTTCCTATACATAGCTGTCCGTCCATTTTAATTTTATCCATGTGCCTATATAAAATTTTCTTAAATGCCTCTAATGTACTTGACTCTACCTATAGCTAGGTTCAAATAATACGATTTTTTTTACTGACATGGCATTTAAGAGACAGAAACTAAAACCTGTATATATGGAGGTTTATCACCAATTTTCCAGAGCTGATAAAATCAGGGACTTCAAAGAAATCAGATCCCTATTTAGTATTCTTCAGATCAGAACTGTAGGCTGAAAAATGGAGTTATTTACCAAACATATATTTTTGCTTCAGAGAGATCCATACTATTTGTTTCCATAACTTTCAATCATCTAAGGCAGAGAACGTCAATTTACCTTATACTGTGTATATTATTTTCTGGTCATACGTGATTCAATGTAGGTGGTAAAAACTTATAATAAATATACTTCTGTACGCTCCCATAAAAAGGTAGATTCTATAAATGAGAATATTTCCATACAATTAGAATATTGTCTGTATTTCTCAATTTCTCAAATTTTTGTATTTCATTTCATTCTAATTTATGCTTCCTGCTTAAACATTTTGGTATAGAATTTGCAGTAAGGACTATTCTGTCTGATTGTCTGAAGCACTTTGCTCACATAAGCCACAGATTGTCCATGGAGAACAAACAGCAAGCTGATCAATTGTCTAAACGGAGCAAGTTTGCAACGTACCACTCATAGAAACTTTGTGCACTGTACATGCTGTTGATTTTCTGGTTACTGCAATATCCAGACCTGAGATTTACCACAAAACAGTAACTAAATTAACAGCCCACAAACTGGATAATATTCCCAAACTTTTTAATTTGCATTTTATTTTGGGCTACCTATATCTTGGGCTGAGGACTTCTGCCAATGATGAAAGTCAAACTTGTAGAGGCCAGAGATGGAAGGATACTTAAGCAAATCGAAATAAAAGAGAGATTTGTTTTGTATCTGATATTCTTAGGAAACAATAAGTGGCATTTTCTCACAATGCTAGTGAGTCCCTTGTTGCTGCACTTGAATCGTTTGTTTGACTAAGCTCTGATTACATTTCACTGCAATGTAATGATTGCTTAATATTGAGAAAACATTCTCAGGCCATTTTTGTGAACCAGCATTTTCAACTGGAGAGATTGAAATCAAATAGGGTAGAGCAACTTGTCTGTTGCCTCTCTGTAACTACTCAGAATTTTCGATGAGTGTTGCTCAGAAAATAAGAGTTAGAAATTGATTTGTCACTGATATCTTGTTAGGGTTCAATGTAAATGTTATTAATGATTTCTTAATAAGAGTAATCACATTGTCAAGTTCTCTGATGACATGACAGTGGTGGGGATCATAACTAACAATGATGAGATGGCCTACAGAGAGGAGGTGGAAGAGCTCAGGCTCTGATGCCAGGCAAGTAGCCTCTTCTTTAATGTCAACAATACAAAGGAAATGGTTATCAACTTCAGGAGAACTCGTACCACTTCACCCCCTCTCCCTTTGAACCAGAAGCACAGCAGCAGAAACTGCGAGCAGCTTCAAACTTCTGGGAGTGCACATCATACACATCATACATGGTTCCAAAACATCCTGCACAGTTAGGAAAGCTCATCAATGCCTCTACTTTCTGAGCAGGCTGAATAGAGTTGGACCTTGCACATCCATACTCACAGCATTCTACAGTTGAAGACAGCATCCTAACAGGTTACAACACAGCATGGTATGGAAAGGGCACTGTGGCAGTCAGGATAGTTAAAACTGTCCAAAGCATCAATAGCACCAGCATACCCGCTATCAAGGACATATTTTCAGAAGGGTGCTGAAAAAGGGACAGTAATATCTTAAAGGATCCCATCCACTCTGCCCATCAAGGAGGAAGCTACGTAGCACCCACGCCAGATTCATCAGACTCAAAAAATGGTTACTTTCTCCACCCACTAACCCACTTACCACCCCGACCACCACTACTTTATTATTTCCTGTCAGTCACCTTATGTATTAGGCACCACTGAGCCTAGCATCACTTCATGGACATCCAATCAATCTATGAATATGAGCTATCTTATGTATTTATATTTATTGTGTTTTTATTATTGTGTTCTTTATCTTTTTTTGTATCAGATCTGGTGTAACAATTATTTCATTCTCCTTTACCCTTTGTGTAGAGGAAATGACATTAAACAATCTTGAACCTTAATCATGAATTTTTTTAACTAAGTACAATAGCTACAAGGAAAAGCTATTATTGGCTAGTAATCAATTGAACCCATTTACTTTATAGAGCACATGCTAAGGTTCCTTAGTAAAAAAAATTACTTTTCCAATAAAATATCTTCAAAATACAGAAGAAGTGCCACCACAGGGAGATGAAATCATAAATTATTAAATACAGTATTAAATATAGATCACAGTATCACATAGATAGGGAGAATGAAGAAGGGATTTATTGTGTTATACTGGAAGCTTCAGGCAAGCTCAACTATTATACTTATAAATAAGAGGAACAATCTGAAACAAAATAAAAAAAGTTGGTCTGTGTTAGTGAGGGTAAATCAACGGCAGGAAATGAGAAAAATGAGGCAATGGACATCTGTCTCAAGATATGGTCAAAGTAAAGTTTGTTTTTCCTTACTTTTAACCCAGTACAAATTTTGGAGTGGAGAAACCCTCAAGTGTGAAAGGTGGGAGATCAGAAAGAAATCAAGTGATGGCGGCAGCTACGTATACGTGAAGTGTGTCCTGCTGTAGCTCCTCTCAGACGCCATCAGTCAGATAGAACAGCGCTCGGACTGACTGAGCATCATACAGGAGGCAGAATGCCTTACAGATAAGGGTTTCAGGACTGTAGGTCAGAACAGTGGCATCTGAACCGGAGAGGGACAAACATCCTTATAGGGAGGTTTGCTAACAGTACACAGGAGGATTTAGGCTAGTCTGTCAACTGGTAGTGTATCAGATGAGAAAGATGAAGCAAATACAATCAATATACTTAACAAGTACAGCAAGCAGGCTAGGCAGGAGCAGAACAAAGGGATGCAGGAAGTCTGACAGGCTGAACTGCATTTACTTTACTGCAAGAAGCTTCACAAGAAAGGCAGATGAACTGGATTGGCACATAGGATTGTGATATTATACTCATTATAGAAACATGGTTGAGGGATTGGCAGGAGTGATAGTTCAATGCTCCAGGTATCGATGTCTCCAGCGTGACTGAGGGGAAGGGAAGAGAGGAAGGCGGTGGGGTTGGGGTGGTGGTTGCTCTATTAATTAGGGAAAACATAACTGGTACAGTTTGAGAGCATATCCCAAGCAAACGTCCCCTGAGGCCATATGGATAGATATTCAAATTAGACTTTTTTTTGTTATACTTGTATGCTTTCTTGAAAAATTGTGTATAATTTATGGCTAATTTATGTTTTCCTTGTGAATGCTGCTTACATGATGCTGTGTGCCCGTGATGCTGCTGCAGTAAGTTTTTCATTGCATCCGTGCGAACATGTATTTATGCCCATAAAAATAAACTCGACAGGAACTCTCAAAAGGTGATCGGGACAGGTAGTTTGTAGGCAAAAAGATGTTTGGCAATTGAGGAGCTTTTATGAATGAATTAGGATTACTCCAGCGTCAGTATGTTCCTGTTGGAGTGGCAAGATTAGGGAACCTTGGTTGATGTGGGAGATTGTGGGTCTGGTCAGGAAAAATAAGGAGGCAAATGGAATCAAGTGAGCCTCTTGAAGAGTATAAGGAATCTAGTACACATAATATAAAGTAGAAAGGCAAAAAGGAGTCATAACATATCTCTGGCAGATGAGAGAAAGAGGAATTCCGCAAGGTTTTATAAGATTAGTAAGAGTAAAAGGGTAGCTAAGGAGAGAGTAGGTCCCTTTAAGGATCAACCTGGTAATTTATGTGGATGTGGCAGGGCCTTGGGGAGTGTTGTTGAACAAAAGTCCTATTGGTACAAGTAGATACTTCCCTGAAAATGAAAACACAGGTCATCAGGGTGGTGTGGAAGGCAAATGGAATGCTAGCATTCCTTTCCAGAAGGCTAGAATATAAAAGTGAGGATGTGGTGCTGAGGCTTTATAAGACATTGGTCAGAATGCACTTAGAGTATTATGAGCAGTTTTGGCCCCATGTGAGAAGCAAAATGAGAATCAGGTTTAATACCATTGATGTATGTTACGAAATCTGAAATTTTGTGTAATTATAAATTACACTAAGAAATACAGACAGACAGACAGACACACACGTAAGACATTAAATAAACAGTGCAAATAGCAAAAATGGTGAGGTAGTGTTCATGGATTGGTTCATTGTCAGTTTAGAAATCTGATGGTGGAGGGCAAATGGCTGTTCCTAAAACACTGAGTATGAGTATTCAGGCTCCCATAACTCCTCCCTGATAATAATAATTCCACTTTGATTACTTTGCTGTTCACTTCTGGTGTAAACAATATTGCTTGTCTGTGGTTAGTTTTCACATTATAAATTTTAAGGCTGTTCAGTACTGTGTTACTCTCTTCATTATCAGATTTTTCATCAACTGCATGCAGATTAGTGCTTTTTTTTGAAACAGCAACTTGACTTTTTATCTCTTTCTCTTCCCTGTGCAGTCCATTTTCTTTGGTCTGCTTGACATGCTCTTTTTACAGTATGTGTTCTACTTCGTGCATTTTCTCCAAGTTTCTTCTTTAAGCCGGTGTATGTGAGTCCCTGCCACACAGGTAACACAGTTTGTTCGGCCATGCAGGTTTCTGTTTATACGTTGCAATGTTATTGATATTCATATTCATTCCTGAATACAACTCAATTGCATCTCTGGCTGCAGTTTCCATTGAAACAGCAATTTCAACTGCTCTTTTAAATGCAAGTTGTGCCTTAGTTAGGAGCCACTTTGAATTCCATCTTGTAAGATTCCATAAACTGAACTATCTCTCAGTGATGAAGCCATCACTGAACTGACAATGCTCAGACAACTTCTTAATTCAGCCACGTACACTGAAATGGATTACCCTTCCTTTTGATTGCATCTATGAAAGCTAAAGCATTCTACAATCAGCAATGGTTTCTGTTCTAAACGGTCCTGCATTACTTTCAGAATATCAGCAAAGCTATTTTGGCTAGTTTGGTTGAAGCAGCTAAACATCTAAGCAAACTGTATGCGTTTAAACCCAATGCACTCAGCACAATTGGTACTTGCTTCACATTGGCTATTTCATTTGCTTTAAAATACAGCTTAATTCGCTCAGTAAACGTGAGCCTGTTTTCTTTTGTGTAATCAAACGTGTCTATCTTTCTGATATAGCCAGTCAGTTCTACTTCTTTAAAGTTTACATTTATTATCATTCGGTACTCACTGTTTATGAACCCATGATTTTGCCCATTTTTTTTGCAGTTTTTAAACTTGACTGTCTTCTTCCTCTCCTTTCCAAAAAGTCACCTGCTGTGCTGTTTTTTCAAATACTTGAATGTCTTGCTGTGCTTTTTTTTTTAAAGATTTGGGCATCTTGCTGTGCTTCAATAGTTGGTAGTCATCTCAGATCTGTTTTAAAAATACATCATTGAACAAAAAAGATGGGAGCCAGGAGATAACCCTTGTGCAATTGGATCCTGGATTTCCTCAATTTTAGACCCCAGTCAGTATGGATTTGCAAGAACACCTCCTGTACAGTCTCCATCAGCACAGGAGCACCACAGGGATGTGTGCTTAGCTCCACGCTCTACTTGCTTTACACTTCTGACTGTGGCTAATACACCATATACAAGTCTGCTGATGACGCCACTGTTGTGGGCTGTATCAACGGTGGTGATGAATCAGCATACAGGAAGGAGTTTGAAAACTTAGCTAAGTGGTGTAATAGCAACAACCTCTCACTCAATGTCAGTAAGACCAAGGAACTGATTGTAGACTTCAGGAGAGGGAAACCAGAGGTCCATGAGCAAATAATCATCTGGGGAACAGAGGTGGAGAGGGTTGGTAACTTTAAATTCTGGGTGTCACTATCTCACAGGACCTATCCTGGACCCATCATATAAATATTAATGCTAAGAAAGTACGGCAGTGTCTCTGCATCCTCAGGAATCTGCAAAGGTTCGTCATGTCATTGAAAACCTCGGCAGGCTTCAATAGATGTGTGGTGGAAAGTGTGTTGACTGGCTACTTTGCGGCCTGGTATGGGACTACCAATGCCTTTGAGTGAAAAATCCTACAAATGGTAGTGGATTCGGCCCTCTACATCACAGGTGAAACCCTCCTAACTATTGAGCACATCTACGTGAATCATTGCCATAGAAAAGCAGCATCCGTCATCAAAGATCCTCATCACCTCATAATCTTTTCTCGCTGCTGCCATCAGATAGAAGGTACAAGTGCCTCAAGACTCACACCACTAGGTTCAAGAATAATTACTATCCCTCAACCATCAGGCTCTTGCACAAAAGGGGATAGCTATATTCTTTTAAGGAATCTGTTATATTGTTATTTCATGCTTGTTATTTATTGCTACTTATTTGTATCTGCATTTACACAGTTTGTTTACAGCTAACAGTTCCTGATGTTTACAGTAACTGTACTATAGATTTGCTAAGCCTGCCTGCAGAAAAGAATCTCAGTATTGTATGTGGTGACAAGTATGTAATCTGATAATAAATTTTGCCTTGAACTTTGAACTAGGGTGTCTTGATTAAGTTTTACTTTAAGCGAGACACACATTTGAAATGGTAGCATGATGACATATGCCATGCACATTCTTTTACATATAGGCCATAATGAATTATTTAAATGAACAAGGAAGCTTAATTAAACAATATACTTACAATATTACTTAAGTATTAACTACCACAACAAGAACCGAGATAAGGAGGAATATCATTTGCCAGAGGGTGGCTGAACCCATGGTATTCATGCTCTGATAGTTGGGGACACCAAATCTTTGGGCATATTTAAAGAAGAGGTTAATAGGTTCTTGATTAGTAAGGGATTATAGTGAGAAGAGAATGGTGTTTTGAGACGGAAAATAAATCTGTCATGATCGAATAGCAGTGCAAATTTGATGGGCCAAGTGGCTTATTTCAGCTCCTATAACCTGTGGTTTTATGAACTTATGTTGAGGAAGATGTACAGTGTTCTAGCCTTCATCAGTGGATATACTGAGGATAAATCTGTGCAGAACGTTGGTTAGGCCAGACTTGGAGTATTTCAGCACGTGCAGTTCTAGTTGCTACACTGCAAGATATAGTTAAGCTAGAGAGGGTGCAGAAAGATTCACAAGGATGTTCCTTGGATTACACGGATTTTCTGAATGTCTTTGAGAAGGTGCCACACATGAAGCTGTCACAGTCCAGTCTGTGGACTCCGCATTCCGGTTATTTCTGTTTCTCTGTGTTCCGTTGGGCGCCTTGATTGAGGCACCTGATCCTCATTCCGAGCCTGCAACATAAATAGCTCCAGGGTTCAGCTATTTCTTTGCCGGACTGCCATCAGAAACTCACACCAAGAAGCTTGTTACCAGAAGCCAGTCACCGGAAGCCAGGCTGACAGATTCAGGTTCCGGGCTGCCGAGAAGTTTGGACCATCATAGGAACCACTGAGAATCATGGACTCTAAGTTGCTTGGGTGCCTGCGGCTGCTTAGCGAATTCAGTCATTTTCGTGTCCAGCTGAGTTGCCGGCTGTTTGCTGTTGCTCTGAGTAAGGTACAAATTCTGTCGTTTCCGTGGCCGGCTAAGACTTGCTGGTCATTTGCTGCCACAAGCAAAGATATGAATGGATTGTCATTATGTGGATTTGTCTCCTCTTTGTCTAAGTCCTGTCCAGCTGAGTGGGTTTGACCATTTGCTGCTGCTCTGAGTTGGGTATTCTGTCTCTTCGTTGTCCAAGTCTGTGTTCCAGTCCAAGTCAAGTCCGAGTTTCAAGTCCAGTCGAGATCCAGGTCCCGAGTCCGAGTCAAGTCCAGGTTTTACCAGTTTGTTATCCAGCGTTTATATCCATGTTGACATTTTGTCCTCATCCCTGGCCTTCCTGGTAATTCTCTATGAACCCAGCTCAGTTTATACTATCTCAGTGTCTGTGTCCTGCACTTGGGTCCGTGTCCCAATGCCCCCTTGTAACAGAAGCTGCTTAACAAGATAAGAACCCATGGTATTATAGGAAAGATGCTAGCATGGATAGAAGATTGGCTGACTGGCGGGAGACAAGGAGTGGGAATAAAGGGGGCATTATCTGGTAGCTGCCGGTGGCTAATGTTATTTCACAGAGGTTGGTGTTAGGACCACTTCTTTTCATGTTACAGGTCAGTGATTTGGATGATGAAATATGTGACCGGGTTTGCAGACAATATGAAGATTGGTGGATGGGCAGGTAGTGTTGAAGAAGCAGGGGATCTGGAGAAGGACTAAACAGTTTGGGAGAATGAGTTAAAAAATGGCAGTTGAATATAATGTAAGGGAATGAATGGCCATGCTATTTACTAGAAGGAATAAAGGTGTAGATGGGAGAAAATTTTAAAAATCGGAAGGTGCAAAAGCACTTGGGAGTCCTTGTGCTGGATTCCTTAAAGGTTAACTTGTAGGTTGAGTGAGTGGTAAGCAAGGCAAATGCAATTTCGAGATGTCTAGATTATAAAAGCAAGGATGTAATACTAAGGCTTTGTAAGGCATTGGTCAGACTGCACCCAGTGTATTGTGAGCAGTTTTGGGAAAGAAAGGGTATATGTATGAGGAGCGTTTGATGGCTCTGGAACTGTACTAGCTGAAGTTTAGAAAAAAATGAGGGGTTATCTCATTGAAACCTACCTAATATTGAAAGGCCTGGGTAGAGCAGACATGGATAGGATGTTTTGAATAGTGCAAGAGTGTAGGACTAGAGGGCACAACATCTGAATAGAAAGATGTCTTTTTAGAACAGAGATAAGGAGGAATTTCTTTGGCCAGCGGGTGGTGAATTTGTGGAATTCATTGCTGGGACAGCTGAGGAGGCCGAATGGTCTAATTCTGCTTCTATATCTTATGGTCTTATTAGAGGGCTTGAATTAAAAGGAGAGATTGGACAGGTTGGGTCTGTTTTCTGGGAGCAGTGGTGGTTGTGTGGTCACACAGTGAAGGTATGTAAAGTTATGTGAGATATAGATGGAGTAGATGGTCAGAGCTGGATTTCCATGTAAGGATGTCTAAATCTGGAGGATATAGTTTTACTATGAGAGGGAGAAACCTTAAAGGGATCTGAAGGGTAAATTTTTCACACCAAGCATAGCTGGTATGGAGAGTAACAATTTTAAGAAGCCTTGAATGAGCAAGGCAGAAAAGAGTATGGAATTAATGGGATTAGTATAGATAGGCATGATGGGCAGCACACAGTAGATGTGGTGAGGTGAAGGACCTGTTTCGATGCTGTACAGATCTTAAACTATAATTCAGGAACTCAAGTATACTCCTATGAGAAGGAGCTCATCACATTTACCAGTTTTGACTAAAACACTGGAGGCAATTCCACAGTTATAATTTTTTTTCACTCAGACACAGATAAATCTTAACAAAATAAATTATGATTTGCTTTCCTTGTGGGCAATAGCAATAGCAGAAACAACTGAAGTCAAGCAAATAATTATCATAAGTATAAAAAATCATTGCCTGCAAGTTGATAAAAAGAGCAAGATTTGTATCACTTTCAATATCAACTGAAGTCTCTACTTTTGATTTAAAGGATGGGATTTATTGCATTACTTTTAGCTGGCTTCAGGGTGTTTGGAATCAAAGGTAACCTGGCCTACACTTACAGGCTGACCACTGCTCTGTAAATGTCAGGTCAGAGGGAATTTTTCAACAACCCTCTGCATAAAGAACAACAGAGCCAGCGTTTTCCTCACCTTCGCCTCCAGCTTGGAAAACCGCACTGAAATTGAGGAGTGGAAAGTAACAATCTCTTGTGGTCTTGCCAGCCTCTTGGGAGCTAGTCAGAAGACTGTCCCTGAGAGCATGTTGGTGCAGGAGTGTGTAGTAAAGGGCATATGACAGAGGGGCTCAGGGGTCTCGATAGGCTCTGGAATTTCCACCTCAATACACCAGATCCTCAGGTAGTTCTCATCGCTGGAGACTTAGTTATGAAATATAGGTTTTCAAAAACAGAATCAGAATCAGTGAGAATCAACTTTAATATCACTGACATATACCATGAAATTTGTTGTACTGTGGCAGAAGTACAGCACAATATATCATACATACCATAAATTACAATAGGAAAAATTATAAAAGATTAAATATGTTTAAAAGAGAGGAAAATAATGAGGTAGTGTTCATTGCTTCATTGAGATATCTGATGATGGCAAGGAAGCTGTTCCTAAAACATTGGATGTGTGTCTTCAGACTCCTGTAACTTTTCTCTGATCATAGTAATAAAAAGAAAGCATGACCTGGGAGTCAGCCATCTTGGGTACTAGCCTACAAAGTACCCAGGACATCTTCAGGCAGTGGTGTCTCAGAAAGGCAGTGTCCATTATTAAGGACCTCCAGCAACCAGGCCATGCTCTTTACTCACTGTTAACACTCAGCAAAGGAACAGCTTCTTCCCCTCTGCCATCTAATTCCTAAATGGACATTGAACCTATGAACATAACCTCCCTTTTTAAATATATATTATTTCTGCTTTTTGCATGATTTTTAATCTATTCAATATATGTATACTGTAATTGATTTACTTATTTATTATTATTATTATTACTTTTTTTCTTCTATATTATGTATTGCATTGAACTGCTGTTGCTAAGTTAACAACTTTCACGACACATGCCGGTGAAAATAAACCTGATTCTGATTCTAATAATGGATGCAGCCTTTTTGAGGTGGGTGTTCCCTTGACTTCCCCTTCCTGAAGTCAACAATCCTTACTGACATTGGATGCTAGGTATTGTTGAGACATAACTTATTTTAACTCGGTATGTGTTTCGGATGCAGGATTGCTCTGGTGAATTAACTACTCCATAAGAGAATATAATGGAGATTTAAATTTTGTGGTCTCATTTAAACTACACTTTCTTTCCATTCTCAGTTTGAACTGAATGCAATCAGGCACATGGCATGGAAAGTGTTAACATTGGCAAGCAGTTGGGTTTCTGTTAAATGACAGGGTGGGAGGAAAGGGAGAGAGTGAGAGGGAATCCACTTCACCAGATCATTTTTACTCCTCCTGGAAATACTTTGACTTATTAGGAGCATCTCTTGATGCATCTTAGAAACTCAAAATGTCATTCAACTTGTCTGAATACATTGGGCTTCCTGACGTGATTATGGTTAAACTCTTTAAAATATTTTATTATAACGTAAGGAATGCACATAAGTCATGGTGACACTGCCTCTGATATATGGATATCATTAACCTGCAATTAACGTTAGAAACCGTGTGGAAAGCCTGAATTCATGGCAAGTGAATTCAGAGTAACATCGTGAGATGCTTAGTTGCTGCAGCCTCTCCAAGCCCCACAAGTAGTGCAAATGTTTGTCTTACATGTTTTTCTTATGATTGTAAGACCATACTGGATATTAATAATACAAAATACTGTAAGTCTGGCTCATTAGCAAGACCAAAAGCCACCCAGAGAAGGGGGTGAGGGAAAACAGAAGAGTGGCAAGCACACTGGAATCTCAGCCACATTGAAAGCCTAAGCCCTGCAGGCCAGCTCTTCCACCAATACTGTTCTTCAATGTTTGCTCCCCGGAAACAAACTGGATTACCTTCATCTGCATCTGACTACTATGTACTGATTCTTACAGAACCCCAGCTCCAGGCCAATGTCCCATGCACCACAGGTCATTAGGCCAGGCCTCCCAGTGTCATGTGATTACATTATTTTGTGATTGTATTGTGCTTCATCATAATAATATGTGCAGTATTGCAACTATATGTGTAGTGCATGACTATAAGTACTGTGCTTTACACTTGAGCCCCACTGGAACAATGATTTGTTTAGTTGTATACATGTACAGTACTTGTGGTTGAATGCCAGTAAACTTGAGCTTGAACCTAACTTGAATAAACTCAATTATAACAAGGTTTCCACAGGATGGCAAGAGTTAAAATCAATCCCTTGATAATGACTTTATAATTGACCTATTCAGAACTGCTGCAGCAGAATCATTGCCTGTGAAATGGCTTACCAGTTCAGAGATCAGAGAAACTTGTGAATAGAGGGAAGCTGTTTAGCCATTGAGGCTAATTGACCTAGAGAACTATCTTCCATAATCCTATTTCATTGCTTTTTATCACTGCTGCTACATTGCAAAGCTATAATTAAACCTAACACTTATAATGATATTATTATCCTTGCAAAAAATGATAAATAGAATGGTCCAGATTTTCCTGTTAATATTCCAGCAAAGCAAGTGGCACTCAGTGCTATTTGTGGGTAAACCACAGTGCTGTTTCAGAGTGAGAGCATTTATATGATGTACAAAATTAGAAGCTCCCTTTCAAAATTTTCTGCCTAATCACTACCTTCCCGAATTCAGTATTTAATTGTTGGTTTCACAATTAAAATGCATTGACTGATGTATCTCCAGGACCTGCATTGTGGTTGCATCACAGCCTGGTATGGAAATATCAATGGCCAAGAAAGGAAGAGTCTACAGAAAGTGGTGGATGCAGCCTACTTCATCCTAGGCAAAGCCCTTCCCATCATTTGGCACATTTGCAAGGAGTGCTGCCACAAATAAGCAGCACTCATCATCAAGGAACCCTACTATCCAGGCCATTCTCTTGCCTTGCTACTGCCATTGAGCAGGGGGTACAGAAGCCATAGGTCAGGGAACCACCAGGTTCAGGAACAGTTATTATCCTACAACCATCAGGCTCCTGAACTAGCCTGGATAACTTCACAGATCTCAAAGCTGCACTGACTCCACAACCTATAGACTCGCTTTCAAGGACTCTGCGACTCGTGTTCTCAGCATTATTTACTTTATTTACTACTTTTAATTATTGACAGGATTTCTCTTCTATTCCACATTGGTTGTTTGTCAGTCTTTGTGTATGTTTAGTTTTACATAAATCCTATTGTATGTCTTTATTTTCTGGTAAATGCCTCCAAGCAGGTGAATCTCTAGAACTTTGAATGTCTCTCAGCCAATATATCAGGCTTATCGTCAGGATTATCACTGAAGTTTTCACCAATCATTTAAAGTCAAAGGGCCCTTAGGCTTTTTAGGAATTCCCATGAGATTACTGTGCCCCTTACCCGAATCCCGATTGCCAAGGGCAGTACATATAGATCATGCCATTGCCCATGTTAAATTCTGAAGCCATCTTGTTGCAGAGGTGCATCAAGTGAGTATGCTCAACAGGAACTAGTGTTAACTTATTCAGATTTTTACTGCATCCATACAGTGGACTTTCCCTAACTAAATCCTAGAAATCCATTCATGTTGAGAATTGTTACTGGTATTGCCACTTGAGGAAAATATCAGATATTAGACTGACGGGAAGTTAAGAATCTGAGTGAACCTGATCCATAATTTTAATGGAACAACAAGGACACTGAGCTGCAGCCTCCATGGAAGTCACAGCTCAGAATGAGCTATTTTTAAAGTTTTTTTAGGTTGATAGGAATGGTTTTGGGGCCAGAGAGGGGAGTTAGAGTGAGGTTAGGGTCAGGAGCAGAAATGTGGTGGAATCCAAGGACAGGTCAGAGTCTAAGCCTACACTCCACGTTCAAAGACCAGTGGCGTAGGTGTGTTTGGTTGCTGGGCCAGCAGACCAGTGAGGATGTTTGGGATCCCATTATCAGCAACGCTTACGGACTACCCCCAACACATCCCTGGGTGTGTTGGTAAAACAAATGGCTCACTTCACTGTACGTTTTGATGTATATGGGATAAGTTAACCTAAACCTGAATGTGAAGAGTGCACATTGTCATTACAGTTTGCACTGCAGCAAAGGCCCTGGTCTCAAGGCCCTACTATGCTCACATATAGATCTCAAACGTGTAGCTGGGTGTGGCCTTTAGAACTGTGATAGTGATATTTAAGCCCATTGCAATGAAACCATTCACTCATTGTGCTATTGTAGTCTTACTCCACCATGGACAGTCCCAAGCCCGGCTGCAAAAGGAGCAGGGTTGGGCACAGGGCTTCTCACCCCAGCCGTAAAAGTCCAGACTTACAGAGACACTAACAGAAGCTCCAAAGGCCTCATCCATGGGAGAGGAAGGATCCATATGAAGATGGGCTACAACTGGGGACAACTTGGAAGACTGGCCTTGGATAGAGGACTTTGATGAGCTGCTGTCAACAGCCCATGCCCCAGTAAGTAAGTAAGTAAGCTATTGTCTTCTGTGAAATGGGAAAAAGTAGAAGCTAGAGCAATACTTGCAACCACAGAAACTTGGCAACAGTTAAAGCGATCACTAAGACTAAGAAATGGTGGTTAGTTTTCATGTAGCCAGTATAAATGTAAACCTGCTGCTTGATGAAGCTGGAGCTCAACGCTGAATCAACAGCAGAGATCATTGTCTTGAACCTCCATCAGGGAGAATAGGGATATTAATCTCAATCCACTTCCAGCCATTTCCTTCACAAGTGGATGATGAGGAAACTTGCAGAGCAGTAGTGTTCGTGAGCCTTACGCACGAAAGAAACTGAAACACACAACGCAGTTACTGCAATCCAGCCACCTCTCAGCGGACATTGTGACACGACTCTCGGACATCAAAACTATTCACAAATTGCCAAATGGGAAAGTTACTGTGCTGTGAAACTTTACAGAAAAATGTGATGTGGTATGTCCTTTTAAAATTTGACTTCTGAGGTAACATCTTCTCAGTTAAGTAATAACAACTGCGAGAGCTTGCAACATTTCTGTAGATAAAAGTTTGCTAAAGCGAGAGATGTCAATTCCAGGGTGATGTTGCTCGGAGAAACCTCATAATTGAAGAACTCAGTCCTTAGACATCATTGACAAGCAATGTTAGAGTGCTCCACAATACTGCCTTAATGCTGTTAAACATAGTAATGGAACTTCTAGCCCTTGTTTTCTATTGAGTCCTGTTGGATTAGGGTTTTATTTTTCATGTAGTTTAACTTTCCTATGCTCATATAGTTTTATTTAACACCTACGTGTCTGTAATTATTCAGTGACTTTTGAGTAGTTATACTATAGCTAATTCTGTACTTTTCTAGAAGTTTCCATCAGTCTGTCATGCCATAGAACCTATTTCATAGGTTACCTCTTATTACCGGAATGTGCTTTAGCTCTCGAGTGAGCTAGTTTTTAGCTCAAGACGACCATGACTTCTTTTGCTCTTCTCCGCTCTCCTCCTTCGCTTTTTCTCTCTCCCTTACAGTAGCGAGTTATTTTTCATTGTTATGAACACCGAACAAAATGGCTGTGATTACACGATTTACACAACACCCTTGACTTCCAAAGAATGTCTGGATCAATATCACCAGATTCAATAGTGCTTTGCATCAGGAGCCCAGAGTAAGAATAGAAGCATTGGGGCATTGTTTGCAATGAATAACCCCGAGCTATGCTAAACAAGTATTCTGCTAACTCCTTATGAGAACGATTCTCCACCACAATGCTTATGACAAAATTACATTATTACTGTTTACTCACTTCTGATGGTGAGAGTTTGTATGATATGTATTGAAACAATTAAGCTTTCATTATAGTTCATTCATATATCATTGTACTGCACAGTAGATGGCCAAGGATTCTGTTGCTGTAATGTCATCAATTGATTTTCAGAACCGTTTTCTGACAGGTGTGATGTTATATTAATATTTAAATAAATGAACCATGACAAAATAAATGCTGGCATATATTTCTCTGATGTACATTAATCAATGGAATTTTATTTGTGAGGCCATTCAATATCCTCTGGTCTATGCTTTGATTCTGGTTTCAACTTAAAACTATACAGTTTTCATTTCTACCATGATAATTAGTTTTCTTCATTAATATATGCTATGCTGCATGATTATTTTGTAATAAAATTTTCAGTATTAATGTCTATTGTGTGCTGCTTGATAAATATTAATTTCATCCATTTGTTTTATTGATCTAGAAGATCTTGGAAAAACTTTCACACAGCATTTTTGCTTGTGATTATTTCCTGTATAACAATGCAAATTTTTCTTGATATCATATCAACTGTGGGGAATTGTCATCAAATTTGGTTCAATGGCAGAAAGCAAAGTGTAATGGTGGGAAGTTGTCATTTGGGTCTGAAAGTCTGGCAGCAGTGGGGTTCCGCAGAAAGAGAGGGGGGGAGAGAGAGAGAGAGGTATGGGGTGGGGGCGCGGTTAAAAATATGTTTGGTGGTAGGATCCCATTGAAGATGGTGGAAGCTGTGGAGAATGATGCATTGGATATGGAGGCTCATGGGGAAGTAGGAAAGGACAAGAGGAATTCTATCCCTGTTAAGGTGTAAAGAAGCTGGTGTGAGGGAAATGTCTGGGAAATGGAGGAGATTCAAGTAAGGGCAGCATCAGCGGTGGAGGAAAGGAAACCCTGTTCTTTGCCTGGAAAGGAAAGCCTCATTTTGGAAACAGATGTGTGCAGACAAAGGACCTGAGAAAGGAGAATTGTCAGAAAATGTTGAGGAGGCTTGATATAAACACAGAACAGCAGAGATGATTCAGCAGTGAGAGGTAACTAATAATAAACTGCAAAATAACAAACCCCAAGAGGCCACAAAACAAGAGAGAATAGGCACTTAACACAAGGCAGCAAGGTAACTGAAGGCTAGGAGTAACTGGTTAAAGCTGGCTACTTTGTATATATGAACAATGGTTATGTATGGGAGCTGGGTTTAAATAGGCTGCAGATGATGAGTTGGAAATGAATGGCAAATGGCACCATCAACTGGTGAACTGTTTATACTGGACCACCTTCCACTATCCTTGGTTCTGGATCATAGACTCGGGTGAGTTGAGTGGTTCATGGACAATGGACTTGATGCAGGATACATGGAAGACAGTTGTGATCCTGAGGGATGGTGGCAGCTGCAGATGATCAGTGACTGGGTTGATGCAGTGGGTAATCTTAAAGGGAAAAAATGAACTTGGGAGGTTGCGGGAGTTGGCATGCAGGGCAGATCTCAGGTGGACAGCCAGTCGCAGGCCGGAGTAGTCTGGTTGGGCACTGATAGTGGTTAGCATGGCGGCTGTAGGCATAGTTGGCAGCTAGGATGGCTCTCCATGCGAACCAGGGCTCTGGCAGACGAGACCTCCACTGCGGGTCCCTCTGTGGGTAACAATGAGAGTTGAGAGCCTTGAAGCACTTCAAAGGGTGCCATACCTCTGGCAGAGGAACTGTGTACATTGTGAGACAGCTCTTCATAGGGCAGATACTTCTTCAACGTGGAAGGGTTAGAGACAGCAAAGCATCACAGAAACTTCGCCGCTTGCTGATTAGCTCTTTCTGACTGTCCATTGGTCTGTAGATGAAAGCCAGAGGACAAACTCACTGAGGAGCGGAGGAGGGAGCAAGAGGCTCACCAGGTGTGAGTTGAATTGTAGGCCCCAGTCTGACCCAATGTCCTGTGGGAAGCTATGGAGTTGCATGTTGGAGAACCAGGCCTGCCATCTCAGCAGCTGCAGGAAGTTTGGGGAGAGCAATGAAGTAGGCCTTCTTGGAGAACTGGTCCACCACTGATGCAATCACCATGGCCCCAACGGAAGGTGGCAAACCCATGATGAAATCCATGGTGATGTGGAACCATGGTGTGGAGGGATTGGCAGGAGCCACAGGAGACTAGTGAGCCACTGGTTGGAGGAATTGGGTTGGGCACATTGAGTGCAGGCAGCGACAAACTGGACTACTGGACATCTATGATTATGATGGACACCAGAACCGGCATTGTAGAAAATCCAGGGTTGCGCATCTGGTTGGCCGGAGAGAGGTGAGTAGTGGGCCCACAGGAGTGCTTCAGAGCACAAAGCCACCAGCACATACTTGCAGTTGTCAGGTGCGCCAACTGGAGCTGTAGGGCTTGGCGGATCTGGTTCTCAAGCTCCCAGACAATCGGGGAGAGGAAATGGGAAGATGGAATGATGGACTGAGGGTTAACCTCTGTTTCAGCTGGGTCAAATTGTTGCAACAGGGGGTTGGTGTTCTTGGAGTCTAGTTGTTAGGAGATGGTGAAGTTGAATTTCTCAAAGAAGAGGGCCCAGCGAGCCTAATGTTGGTGGGTTGAATGGAATTGAGATTCTGGTGGTCAGTCCAGATCAGGAAGGGCTCGGTGTTTCCAAGTACTGTTGCTGTTTTGTGGGAGCATGGTCAGCGCCATTCAGTGATAGCATGCATTTTCTCTGGGTCCACGGGGTGAAAGGACAGAACTCAGTAAGGAAATGACTGAGGTGTGGAACTGGCATTTCTCTAACTTATAGTACAGTTGAGTTTTGAGGACACGCTGAAGGACAGAATGGATGTGACAGATGTGGTTTTGGGGGTCCTTGGAGAAGATAAGGATGTCATACCTGTGCAGCATGTCTGAGGATCTTGACGAAGGCTTGGAAAACAGTTGTACTGTTGGAAAATCTGAAAGGCATCATCAGGTATTCATAGTGACCAGTGGTGTTATGAACACCGTCTTCCACTCATCCCCTTAGTGTACGCAGATCAGGTTGTATGTATTCCGTAGATCCAGTTTGGTGAAGATCTGGGCCCCTTCAAATGTGCTATCCATCAAGAGCACAGGGCAGTGGTTCTTAACAGTGATTTTCTTGAGTTCTCAGTAGTTGATGGAGGGACAAATTTTTTTTTGACACTGGCTGGGGATTGGAATGGGCAAATGAAGCTGTGCAGTCGTGCTTTGGCAATGTAATCATTCATGGCTTTGGTTTCAGGACAGGAGAGGGAGAACAGGCTGTCAGGAAATGTAGCGGAGTCCTAACTCAAACACAGAGCAGTAGAGATGATTCAGCAGTGAGCAATAACTGTAACAATAAACTGCAAAATAACAAGCCACGAGGGGCCACAAAACAGAAGAGAACAGATACTTAACACAACAAGGTAGCTGAAGGCGTTGAATTGGAAACAAGTGGCAGGTGACTCCTGTTAGTTGAGTAGAGACTGCTTGTGTAGTTCTGACAGGAATGGCATCTTTACAAGTGACAGGGTAGGAACTGGTATAGTCAAGATAGCTGTGAGAGTCAGTAGGTTTATAAAAGATACTGGTCAACATTTTGTCCTCAGTGATGGAAACAGAGAGATCAAGAAAGGCGTGAGAGGTATGAGAAGGGCCCCATATGAATTTAAGAGGAATTTGGAGGCAAAGTTGATGAAATTGACAAGCTCAGCATGGGTGCATGAAGCAGCACCAATGCAGATGTCAATGTAGCACAGAAAGAGATAGGAAGTGTTACAAGTGAAAGCTTGGAACATGGACTGCTCTATGTAGCCAGCAAAAAGGCAGGGGTAGTTGGGGCCCATGCGGTTGCCCATGATTCCGCTTTGGGTTTTGAGAAAATTTCAGGAGTCAAAAGAGAAATCGTTGAGTGAGACTATCAGTTTTGCCAGAGGGTGAAGGTCAAGAGGAACTGTTGGGTCTGTAAAAAAGAAAGAAATTGAGAGCTTTAAAGCCTTTTTGTTGGCGTATAGAAGTATATAGGAACTGGATATCCATGATGAAAATGAAGCCATCAGTGCCAGGAAATTGAAAGTTGTTGAAGAGATCAAGAGCATGTGAAATGTTGGATGGGACAGAGCCAAAGGGGATAAAATGGAGTCCAGATATGCGAACACAAGTTGAGTGGCACAGGAGCAGGCAGACACACTGAACGTATGAGGTTGGTGGCATAGATGGCCACCAACTTTATAGTTCCCTTAGCCCATACTGCTCTTTCCTACCTTCTACCCAAGATACACAAACCTGACTGTCTGGGTAAGCCTCAGAATACATGTATATCCCTTTAGAACTGAGATGAGGAGGAATTTATTTAGCCCTATGGAATTCATTACTACAGACGTCTGTGGAGGCCAGATCATTAGGTATATTTAAAACAGAGGTTGAAAGGTTCATGATTAGTAAGGATGTCAAATGTTACAAGGAGAAGGCAGGAGAATGGGATTGAAAGGGGGAATAAATCAGCCATTATCAAATAGTGGAGCAAACTCAATAGGTGAATGGCCTAATTCTGTTCCATGTCTTATGGTCATATGGTCTCTTTTGACTCTGGTGTGTTAACAAGTGAGCATGAACTAAGCCTCTTTGTATCAAAGGGAGCTGAGGAACAGTAACCTTGGTGTGGGAACTGGAGTACTCATGTGTTAGGATCACAGTAAAGAGGAGTTCAGTGTGTCATGAAGAAAGCGTAGGAAGAATAACTTTGGTGTGTTAAGAGGAGCACAGGAACCAGGGCTCTTTCCAATGTTTTCAATCTTTTTCCAGAGACGTGCAAAACACGATATTACTTTCACTTGTGTGATTTGCCAGAGTTGTGCTTCATAATGTCTTACACCGTTACTGAGCAGTCTGCTCTTACACAAGTGATGCCAGAAATTATACTGTTGCTTAAAAAGGGTAGAATGGATAAAGTGACTAATTACAGGTTAGTTGGTTAAATTTCTATAGCAGAACACTTTCCATCAAGAAGGTGCTGGAGATGTACGATGATATTTTGTGGGCTGCTCATAAAACTTCTAGATACTATACATCTTTTGAACCTCTATTGCTATAATCTGCAGTCTGTAATTTCCCTTTAAGTAACGTACTTTTAAACCACTGTAACAAACTAGTGGATTGACAATATCCTAAAGGGCTTGGTGGTCTCAACTTTCAGGAGTGCATATATGGCACCTTTAAGCAGATGAAGGTACATCTCCATGGCCAGAAAAGAGGTAGGAGTGGAAGACTCCAAGCCAGACTAAAATGATGGAATGTAAAGATGTAAAATTTCCTCTACCCAGCATCTTGTTAACAGATCTATAATCACTGGAGATCAAAATAAAGGACCTAAAGGCAAGTTTGCTGTATTGGAGGGAAATAGGGGATTGCTGCATCCTCTGTTTCACAGAGACATGTCCCACCTAAGAAATGCTATATATGTCGGTCAGACCTGTGGGGTTCTTGATCCACCAGATGGACTGGACTGTTGAATTGAAGAGGGCAAAAGGTGGGGCACTGTGTTTCATGATAAACTCTTCATGGTGCTTGGACATAGCGGGTCTTGTTGTACCCTTGTTCTCCTGACCTGAAACATCTAATTATTAAACACTATCCATTCTACCTACCAAGAGAGTTCTCCTCCATGATTCTGGTCAAAGTTTACATAGATAGATAGATAGATACTTTATTCATCCCCATGGGGAAATTCAACATTTTTTCCAATGTCCCATACACTTGTTGTAGCAAAAACTCATTACATACAATACTTAACTCAGTAATAATATGATATGCATCTAAATCACTAACTCAAAAAGCATTAATAATAGCTTTAAAAAAAAAGTTCTTAAGTCCTGGCAGTTGAATTGTAAAGCCTAATGGCATTGGGGAGTATTGCCAAATGCAGATTTTAAGGAACCATTGGCAGCATATAAACTTCAACCAGGGTCTTGGAGGAGAACTCTCGTGGTAGGTAGAACTGAAGTCACCAGCAAAGACTTTGGGGTAGGCTGTTTCTTGTTAGTGGTAGTCCTTCGGATTGGAGAAGACACGCTGCTGTGCAGTTCATCTGTGGACACGGAGTTGGCTCTGCAGTCCCAGTCTGGAAGCACAGAGTCCAGCACAATGGGGGCACTGGAAGTCCGTTGTTGTAATAATTGTGGCTGCTGTTCTGTGACGCTGCTCGTAGTTTTCCATCAGTTTTTGGCAGCGTCTGTCTTCAAAACTGGTGTAGGCTTCATAGCACAGGACTCGCCAGCAGGTTCTGTCAGCAGCCACAGCTTCTAGTTCCCTTGGCTGGATGTCACAGTAGTGTAGGGTTTCCTTCACAGCGTCTTTGTAGCGCTTGCGTGGACGACCTTGAGGTCTCTTTCTGGTCTCCAGTTCACCATAGAGCAGCTGGCGAGGCATACGGTGGTCGTCCATTCTGATGACGTGTCCCACCCACTGCATCTGGGTTCTGATGATCAGGGACTCAATGCTGGTGGACTTCGCACGATCCAAGACCTCCAGGTTGGAGACACGGTCTTGCCAATGAATGCCAAGGATGGAGTGGAGGGCACGCATATGAAATTTCCCCAGTTGTTTGATGTGTCGTCGGTACAGAGTCCAGGTCTCACATCCATATAGAAGAGAAGGGATGACCGCAGCTCTATAGACTTTCAGCTCTGTGGAGATGCAGACGTTGTGTACTCTGAGCACTTTGGTACACAGCCTCCCCAGAGCCTAGCTGGCCTTGCTGATCCTGGACTCAATTTCCTGGAGTTAGCAAACAAGAAACAGCCTACCCCAAAGTCTTTGCTGGGGACTTCAGTCAAGCTTGCCTGAAGAAATCTCTTCCCAGTTATCATCAACATATCACCTGTAGCAGCAGGGGTCCCAAAGCTTTTAAACGCTGCTACACCACCATGAGGAATGCCTACCATTCTACCCCTTTTCAGGAAATCTGATCATTGAGCTATCCTTCTCCTACCTGCATAAGGGTAGAGGCTAAAGAGCAAGGTTCAGAGGTAAAGACTATGAAGAGGTGGTCATGAGAGGCAGAGGAGTGACTATCGGATTGCTTTCACTCAGTAGACTGGGCAATGTTTGAGGACTAATCAGAGGATCTGAACAAATACACCACAGATGTCATGGAACTTATAAAGTCAGTTGTGGATGAGTGTATCCCCACAAAATCACTTAGTCTTCCCCAACCAGAACCCCTAGATCAGTAATTCCCAGTGGGGACAGTAACATGCCCTAAGGGGTGTTAGGGGATATAGAAGTCATGGGGGGGGCGGGGTGGTAAGTGGCACTCTAGCTTGAGGCATGAGACCTGACTGTACAACAAGCACTTCCAAAAAAAAAGGATGAGACACTGGAAAACAGAAAAAAACAAAGCTCTGCAGCTGGTGAGCATGCGTCATCAGAACGTGTCTGAAACTCAGCAATCTCAGCCGAGCTTACCAACCAAACAGTCATCATTGAGGATGTAGAAATTGGCAACCAGGGTGCCCAACAGTTCCCCTTGACTTGCAGCATGGAACGAGTTCATGCAATTTAATGGCTGGTACGTCAAGTTCACCCTCTCTACTTTCTCTGCAGATCTACAGAAAACAGGTCGCGCATTGATACAGTGCTGACCAGAGCCAAATGGTGAAATAGAGCCAATCAGTGAACCTGCCGAACCTGAAGATTCCTCTTGAGTTGTTCAAAATTATCTTAGATTCATATGTGCAGTCAAGAGCCATCTTTGGGGTTTATGAGACCTTACATGATTACAGAAAGTACATCCCTACAACGTTACATACCTGGAATATGGTTTTATTTTACTCCTGTCAGATCAGTGACGCTCCATTTATCTTATCTCTAATGCGGGACTGTCTATTGAAGCCAGGAAACCATCAAGATTGCAGGAACACTTATGTAAAAGATACCATGTAAAGGCTACTTATGGTATTATTCAGTTCCAGAAGATGAAAGAATCATTTGAAGAGCATTGCATACTCGAGTCATTTGCCAAGAAAGCTAAAAATGACCTTTGAAAGTGATCTCATTGCTTCTTGTTATATTTCCAAAGTGATAGCAAAATGTGGAAAATCTCATACAATTGGTAAAAGATTAATAATGCCTGCTGTATCAGAGGTGCTCACCACTGTTATCAAAATGGATGCAAGTATTTTTAAATCAGTTGCTCTGAATAAAAAAGAAATTCCCAGTCTGTTTGGAATCCATTGTGTAATTCATCATTAACATCTTGCAGCCAAAAACCTCAGCCAGTGGCATTTTTCAAGCAAAACTTTTGCCATATCTGCTATCAACAAAATTAAAGCTCATCCATTAAATAGCAGAATATTTCACCAGTTAAACCAAAATAACGATGAAGAGTTTGAATACATGCTTCTTCATGTTGGAGATTTTTGGCTGTCAAAAGGCTGCTGCTTTTTAAAAGATTTATTTGATATTTTTGACACTGTAGTTGAATTTTTGCTCAAAGTTGACAAGAGCTTGGGCAACAAGATTGAACTTCTACGTGGAGATGTGGCATACCTAGCCGATCTGTATAACAAAATGAACATTCTAAATATGAAATTGCAGGGTGAGAATTTCAATTTAATCCAGGCAGAAAGTGCAGTATCCACTTTTATTGCAAATTTGGAATATATAAGCAAAACATTGGGAGAAGAAAGCTCTCACAGTTTCCCTGCGTGGAAAGTATGGCACACTCTTTCACAGATGCTGATTTGCAAGAGTACTGCTTATACCTGCAGTCACTGAAGAAGGATTTTCAGAATCAATTCAAGGATTTGAATGATCTGGAAATTCTTGACTGGGTAATTAACCATTTCTTTGCAAGGTGGAAGAAGAGGAAAAGAGCTTGCAAGAAGAAATTATTGAAATTCAGAATGATGAAGGAGCAAAAATGCTTTTCAAAAATGTCGGCTTTTGTGGTACGTGGCTACACTGTCCTATGAAGTTTCCTGGTCTTTGGAGAAGAGCCATATGCTCTTCATTGCATTTCCATCCTCATTGTTGAAAGAGACTTCATTGTAGTGAACCATATTCTCACAAAAAACAGAAACAGTTTGGACATTGTTACACGTAGGGACTTTTGCTGTCACAACTTGAACCAAATATTTCAACTCTTGCTTAATACCATCAAGCTCAGGGATCACATTAATAACAAAATTGCCATACAGAACACAGGTACTGTGTCAGCTGGGTTTAAAGACTAATAAAAATTTAAAGCAGAATCATTTTTCTCATGTTAGCATATGGTAGACACGTTTTTACACTATGGGGGCACCGGAAAGTATATTGTGCCTAAGAGGGGCATTGGCAAGTATGAAGGTGCTTTAGGGGGGTATTGCAAGTAGGAAGGTGCTTTAGAGGGGCATTAGACTACAAAAGGTTGGGAAACACTGCCCTAGATGAGCCAAATAATCCACAATTTGCTAAGGGCCAGATCGGTGGTGTTCAGATCTGCCAACCAAGTAAAATACAAGGGGTTCAGGAACTATCACCAGAAAGCCATTTCACATGTGAATTGTCGGTTTCAGACCAAATTTGAGTCACAGAAGGATGCCTGACAACTGAGGCAGGGCTTAAATTCTATCGCCTCCTACAAAGTAAAACCAAGTCACATAGGTGACAACAAGGTTTCACTCCCAGATGAGCTCAATGCCTTCTACTTGGTTTGACTGACAAAACATGGAGGCACCTTCACAAACTCCCACAACCCCCAATGAACCTGTAATTTCAGTCTCTGAGGCTGAGCTGAGAGCCTCCTTCAGGAGGGTGAACCCATGGAAAGTACCTGGCCCAAACGGGGTACCTGGCAAGTTACTGAAGACGTAGGTTGACTAACTGGCTGGAGTGTTCACTGAGATCTTTATCATCTCACATCAGCAGTCTGAAGCACCCGCCTGCTGCAAGCAGGCCACAATTATATAGTACCCAAGAAAATGTAGTAACTTGCCTCAATGACTATTGTCCAGTATCCCTTACATCCACTGCAATGAAATACTTTCCAGAGGTCACAGTTTAAGAATAAGGGATAGGCCACTTAGAATAGAGTTGAGGAAAAACTTTTTCACCCAGAGAGTTGTGGATCTATGGAATGCTCTGCCTCAGAAGGCAGTGGAGGCCAATTCTCTGGATGCTTTCAAGAAAGAGATAGATAGAGCTCTTAAAGATAGCGGAGTCAAAGGATATGGAGAAGGCAGGAATAGGGTACTGATTGTGGATGATCAGCCATGATCAGATTGAATGATGGTGCAGGCTTGAAGGGCTGAATGGCCTTCTCCTGTACCTATTGTCTATTATCTATTGGGGTGATGAAACATATCAACTCCTACCTGAGAAGTGACTTGAATCTGCTCCAATTTGCCTACCATTACAAGTCTACAGGAGCTGCCATTTCATTGCTTCTTCACTCAACCTTGCAACACCTGGACAGTGAATCAGGATATTCTTCATTGAATACAGCTCTGCATTCAATACTGTCATCCCCTCAAAATTAATCAATAAGCTCCAAGACCTAAGCCTCAATAACACTTTGTGTAACTGGATCTTCAATTTTCTCACTTCCAGACTCCAGTCAGTTTGTATTGGCAACAACATCTCCTCCACATTCGCCATCAGCACAGGTGCACCATAAGGCTATGTGCGTAGCCCTCTGCTCTACTCACTTTATACTTATGACTGTGAGGCTAAGCACAGCCCAATGCCATATGAAAGTTTGCTGACAACACTGACTGTTGTCGGCTGAGTTAAAGGTGGTGATGAATCAGCATATCAGAGGGAATTTTGAAAATCTATCTGAGTGGTGCCACAACAAAAACCTCTCACTCAATGCCAGCAAAACCAAAGAATGGAGTACAGGAGGAAGAAACCAGAGGCCCATGAACCAGTCATCATCAGGGGATCAGAGGTGGAGGAGGCCAGCAACTTTAAATTCTTTGGTTTTATCATTTCAGCTGATCTGTCTTGGGTTCAGCATGTACAGTAAGTGCCTTTACAAAGAAGACACAACAGTACCTCTACTTTCTAAGAAGTTTGTGAAGATTCAGCATTTCATCTAAAACTTTAACAAACTTCTACAGATGCACTGACTAGTCACATGATAGCCTGGTATGGAAATAACGATGCCCTCAAATGGAAAAGCCTACAAAAATAGTGGAGACAGCCTAGTCCAAGCCTTCCCCACCAATAAACACTTCTACAGGGAACACAATAATGGGAAAGCAGCATCCATTCAAAATCAAGGACCTCCATTCAGGCCATGCTCTCTTCTCACTGCTGCAATCATGGATACAGGAGCCTTAAGGCCCACATCACTAGGTTCGACTGAACTGAACTGAGATATTACCACTCATTAATCAGAGGGGGTAACTTCACTCAACTACACTCAACTCAACACTGAACTGTTTTCACAACCTCTAAACTCGCTTTCAAGGACTCTTCACTTATGTTCTCAATATTTATTGCTAATTAATTTATTATCGTTATTTTGCTTGATTTTATTTTGTTTTTCCTTTTGTATTTGCATAGTTTTTTTTTTGCACTGGTTGTTTGTCTTGTGTGTGTTTTTTCATTAATTCAGTTGTGTTTGTTTGTGGTTGCTTATGGTTGTCCTAGCCGGGGTAGATAATGGGAGTAAGCTCCCACTACAAATTAAATTCTCCCAATGGCTTGCCTCTGACAAGCAAGTTAATCTCCTGGACTTCACATGTGGCTCAGCTATTAAACCCTGTAGAACCATTTCTATTGACAGGAGAAGCGGTAAAAGCGGGTTAGTGGTGCCTTAAAACCAGTCGCTTTGGGCAGATGGGATTCATCAGCCGTGGTTGGTAGCATGTCTACGAGAAGGAAAATGCTAACCTCAAAGCTCAGCTGCCTTGCAGCTAGTCTCACTCATGGGGAAGACTTTAGGAGTAAACTGGGAGGAAAACTCTGGAGCTGGAGTTCCTAAGGTAGTCCTATACCGAGTTCAAAGCTGACTGGCAACACTTGCGAAGCCGCTGGTGCCAAGCTGTATTGGTCTCTGCTATTCCTTTGGATTCATCAGCTGCCCAGAGAGGGGGAGTCTGCTGGATGGTCAACAGCTTGCTTTCCATATCCTGATGTCCTGGCTTGTGTATCATATAGACAACTAGGACACTATATCCATGGTCGACTCTGAGCGATGGAGGGCCTCGTTGTGTTTCTTAGTACTTACTGTGATTGCTCGCAAGGAAATGAATCCCAGGGTAGTATATGGTGACATATGTGTGCAATGATAATAAATTTATTTTGAACTTTAAACTTTGACTCTTTGATAAATTATTTGCATCAAATCTGATGGACCATATAACATAAAACTCTATTGGAGTTTTATAAAGGACAGTCTCCAAGGATTTGTTCAGGGAAGTTATGTTGGTTAAATTAACTTTTTTTCTTTTGGAAGTTTTGAGGAGGCAGATATGGATGGTCCATTTAATGCAGTTGACATGAAATAAGGTGGTTGACAAGGTCTGTAGAAGCTTCATGATGGGATGAATAGCCCCAATCTTTGATTCTTGGTCCTTGTCACCAGTTGTGGATCTTCAGAGCTACTGAGAAACCAAAAATTCTCCAGAAGCAAGGTGAGCAGAATCTCAGGAGTTGAACTGTAGTATGCTTGTGCACACATAGAGCCAATTACACACCATTGTTGGATCAGTCACTGAAGAATACAAGAGGATGAAATTTATAATTGACATTGGCAAGACATAGATCCTCTACCAACCTGCCCCCGCTGCACCACTCTACCCTCTGACAGTGAGACCCTGAAAACTTGAATCACTTCCCTTACCGTAGGAGCCATCTGTCAGTGAAAGGCGATATCAGTGCTGCTGATATTCCCCATCACCTCCACTGTGCAGCCACAGCCCCTTGTTCCGCTGACTGAAGATCAAAGCCTCAGACATGAAACAAAGTGCATGGTCCACCAGCCAGCAGTGATCCCTGCTCTCCTTTTGGCTCTGAGTCTTCAGGCTCCTGAAGCAAAAAGGATAGCTGCACTCATCTCAATGCTGAACTGATTCCACAACCTATAAACTCACTTTCAAGGACTCTTATTCTCAGTATTATTTGTTTACTTTTTGTGTTATTTGCGCAATTAGTTTTCTTTTCCTTATTGGTTGCTTGTGAGTCTTTCTTTGTGAATAGTATTTCATATATTCTATTGTATATCTTTATTTCCCTATAATTCCGTACAAGAAAAGGAATCTCAAGAAAGTATACGATGACATATATGTAATTTGATAATAAACTTACTTTGACTTTGACTTGACTTTGCGACCAGGATTACATACATTAGGCATCTTAAGATATTCAATAGAGCCTTAGAGTTATAGAATACAGAAACAGGCCTTTTGGCCCATCAGGTCAGTGCTGTCCATCAAGCACCCCTTTCCATTAATCTTAAACTAATCCCATTTCATTCTCATCATATTCTCAACAGCTTACTCTGCTGTCCACTTCTGCCCCCAACAGACTACCACTCACCTACACACAACAGAGAGAAATTAGTCTACAAACCTGCACCTCTTCAGGATGTGGGAGGAATCAGAGCACAGGGAAACACTACCCATGTGAACAGGGTTGAACCCAGAGGTCAGGATTGACCTCGGATCACTGGCTCTAGGAGGCAGCAGCCATACTGACAGCAGTAATAATACTACTAATACTGGCTCTGCAAGAACCTGTGAATTTGCTGCAATGACAGGTGAATCTCTGTCAGTGTCCCATCCCCAGGGTAATATCCCCAGGACTGAGGCCCAAATTGCACTCAGACTGTTACATTGGGATGACCCTGCCTGACTCCAGACTCCTGAGACGTGCTCTCTTCTGAGCTCTGCCAAGGGAAGGGACTACTGAGGAGAAGATTCAAGACGTGCATTTTCTGTGGATGTTGGCATGTATAATCTCACTCACCACAACTCTGAACTGATTCCACAACCTACAGACTCACTTTCAAGGACTCCGCAAATCATGTTCTCAGTATTATTTATTTATTCACTCCATTTGTCTTCTTTTCAACATCGATTTTTCATCAGTATTTGTTTAGTCATGTTTAGTTTTTATAAATTCTATTGTATTTCTTTATTTCCCTGTAAATGCCCCTAAGAAGATGGCTCTTAGGGTAGTATATGGTAACATATACATACTTTGATAGTAAAGTTACTTGGACTTAGACATCCTCACTGGCTCCTGAAACACCTGGACCACCACTGCTCACAGTTTAGAAGGAGTAGTATGAAATGGGTCAGAAGACCTAGAGTCCACACATCGGCGTCAAACAAGATCCCTGTCGGCAGAGGAAAGAACACACCAGAATACAAACTCCTCGTCCGCCTACCCAGTCAGCAGCTTCCTGCTCCTTCCATGGGAGATTCCTCTCAGTGGCCTTATGACTGACCCCGGAACCCACACTATTAAAGTGAAGCATGTCCCTCTTAGGGACTGCCTAAGCCGAAGAATTATTTACTTTTCTTGTCATCAAACATTAACTGGATTCTGAAAACTTGCACTCATTTCTCAATCACACTTTATTTACATGTGTACAAGGAGAACAGCCTGGTCCCTGTCACCAAACTGTTCTAAAGCTGAACAAAGAAATGCCGTTTTTACACAGACATTGACCTGCTGGATACAGATATTGACTTATTGAAAAAATTACATTCAAATTCCTCATTTTCATAATAAATTGCCATCAATCTGCAGCAAAACAACTGTTAATAGCCAATAGAATCTATGTGTTGAAGTCTAATAATATTTAAGAATTTGTAAAATAACTATCCAGTAGTAAATGTCATCCAAGATTCCTTCATTTGCATCCTTAGATTGCCTCGGTATACCCCCTAGATGCAAGAGTTGGCAAGAGCAGAGTTTGAGGCCAAGTGTTTAGGGCCTTGTCATTGGTGAGTCCAGTGTGCAAGGCTTGGTGTTCAGGATACTCATTCATCATTATAGGCACGTCCTGGGGTTGATGCTGCAGATTAATGCCCAGAGGCCGATCAGAAGTCTGGAATTTGAGGCTTGATGACTGGAGCCCTGGATCTGGGCCTAATGTCTGCCAGAGGCTGGAGGCCAGAGACAGCCTGCCTTGGGTTTGGAAGACTGTGTGCGCATGGGCAGGACAGAGGGAAGGGTCTTGTTTAGCTGTTGCATTTTGTTACTTATTGTTTTCTGCTGAGCTCTGTTGGTGCTGAAATGTATGGCACTTACAGGCTGCTCCAGCACATTCTTAAGTTGCTAATGTAAATGACATTCACTGACTTTATGCTTCAGTGTGCATAGGATAATTAAATGCATTTAAATCTGAAATGGCTCTGGTCCCCACGCTGTGCTCTCAAGATCCTTTCTCGTCTGGGTTGACTGTACATTTTCTGTAAGCTGTCCTGGTCTACATGTTCCCTTAGCCCTTGTCCCTGAGCATCCATGCTTTGAAATGGTCGCCAGGTGAATATTACTTCTCTCTTATTTACACAAGGAGCATCAAGCAAAATACAACTCTTTATCATGACAGTTTGTCTTCACCCGCAGCTGTAAGCTGGCTACAGCAATAATTCAGTAATTAATCACATGACTTAGACCTTGAAATGGTAGTGACCTTACAGCTTTTAAATCGAAACCACTGCGACTTCGGGTCATGGAGGTCAATGTCCTCGACTAAGACAACAGCAGCTCTATCATGTTGGAATCATCTTCCAAGCCAGACTTATTTTAGAGTGTATTAAGACAGTAAGTACAACTTTGACATGGCATGTGAAAGACTTAGCGTTCAGAAGCAGGGGAGGAAACAAACTAACCACTATCATTGAGACAAACTTAGTCATACTGAAGCAGCACTACTACCGTCCATATCAGAATCAGAAATAGGTTTATTATCACCGACATGTGTTGTGAGATTTGTTGTTTTGAGGCAGCAGTAGAATGCAATACAGAAAATAAACTATAAATTATAATTAGAAATATAAAATACAATTGTAATGCCCTGGTTCATGTTTTTACTGTTATGCTGTACGTTTTCATTTTGGCAGTTCTGTACGAGCAGTCTGTTCTAATTTCATGCTTGTTTGGGTTACTGCTGAAGATAAGAGAGAGGAGAAATGTGTGCCATCCAATTTGGATGGTTGAATAAGGGGTGGGGGGGGTTTCTCTGGTGAGAGACACTGAAGTTGGGCTTGTGGCTTTTGTTCGAGGGGAGATTAAGAGAGAAGATGCTGGGGAGAACCAGTTGTAGCTTACGATCTGATGGGAGAACAGTTTGTTCGAGATGGATTGCAAGTGACGATCGGAAGGTGGTGTGTATTTTCACATTGACCGAGGGGCCAGCGTGTGAGTGACAGAGAAGTTCACGATGAGCTCCAACTTGTGCACATTTGATTGTTTAATTAGAATGGGCCCTTTTTGTTGTTTTTTGCTAACTAACCCTTTATTTAAGATTCATTAATATAATTCCTTTAATCATATGCAGTGTATTGTCTGTTATTTCGTGCCATTAATTTATAATAGGGTAGCAAATGACACAGCATCCATACACACAGGGATTTGGGGGTGGGATGGAGCACACTTCAATCTCACAAGTTTGGCAGGGCCAGAGGTTGTCTTCCCTAGAATTATGCAGCCAAGGAAACCAGGGTGTTTCACAATATATATAAATATCAATTTAAATAAGTAATGCAAAAAGAGAGCAAAAATACTGAGGTAGTGTTTTGGATTCATTGTCTGTTCAGAAGATTGATGGTAGAGGGGAAGAAGCTGTTCCTAAAATGTTGTGTGTGTATCTTCAGCCTTCTGTACCTCCTCTCTGATGTAGCAATGTGAAGAGGGAATGTCCTGGGTGGTGCGGTCCTTAATGATGGATGCTGCTATTTTAAGGCATTGCCTTTTGCAATGTCTTCAATGGAGCTGGCTGAGTTTACAACTCTGCAGCTTTTTCAGATCCTGTGCGGTGGACCCATCCATACCAGATGGTGATGTGATCAGTTAGAATGCTCTCCGTGGTACATCTGTAGAAATTTGCTGCAGTCTTTGATGACGTACCAAATTTCCTCAAGTTATTATCAAATCAAATATCATCAAGTAGATGAAATTGTTAACAAATCAAAGACCTCTCACTACTTATCTCAAAGGCTGTTAGATGTATACAAAGGTTGCTCTTCACAGAGAATTTACTAGTACCCAGGCCAGTGGAGGTGGTAAAGATTGACTGTAAGCATAAAGTCCCTAACCACATCTGTCCAGCTGGGAAGAGTTCAGTTGGCTGAATGCCCGAGTTTTTGACAAGTACATAATAAATTACTGCTATGTATGTTGAATACTGTCTTCACCTACAAAACACAATAAAGTTAGGATAAAATTTCCAGGTCGCCATCTTAGCTTCCAGTTCCAGCAAGGCCATTCTTGCCTTGCCCAAGGGAACTAAAGTTCTTTATTACACATAATAACACATCTTGCCCCTTGAAAGAAAAACAAACAGAATACCATGTCATCATAAACCTGCAAGGAACAAGGCTTGGGTTTTCTCGATGCTTAGATCAAGTCTCAGGAGCTTGTATGCTCTGGAAAAAGCATCCATTATGCACTTCAGATCCTCCTCAGGGTGAGCTACGATGATGTTGTTGTCTGCATATTGGAGCTCCATGATGAAGGTAGTTGACACCTTGCTCTTTATCTTGGATCTGTTAAGGTTAAAGAGCCCCCCATCTGTCCTATAGAGAATCTGGACTCCTTGTCTTGGCCTGTGAGGTGAAGAATGTTTGCAATGGAAATAGCAAACAGAGTTGGGGCAATGATGCACCCCTGTTTGAACTGGTCTCAACCTTAAAAGATGCTGTTTCAAAGCCACTGTTGCTGATGACTGTTGCACTCACATCATTGTGTAAGAGCTGCAGGATTTTGAGGTATTTCTCCAGGCACCTGATTTTGGACAGTACCTGCCAAAGGGCAGGACAACTTACAGAGTCAAAACCTTTTGTAAGACCTATGAAGGCTGTATAAAGTGAGAGATATTGTTTCTGGGCTTTCTCCAGCAATTGATGTGCTGTAAAATTCATGTCAGATGTTCCTCTGGCCGAACGGAAGTCACACTGAGACTCAGGCAGGAGATCTTCTGCCAGCGGTGAAATCTGGTGACATAAAATTGGGGTGAGTACCTTTCCTGTTGTAGAAAGGAGGGGGATGCCTCTGCAGTTTCCAGTCGGCTTTGTCACCCTTTTTGAATAGTGTGACAATCATGGCATCCCTGAGTTCAGCTGGACACTTCTCTTGCTCCCAGATCTTGACAAGCAGATACTGAATATGATTTAGAAGTTCTGTACCACATTCCTTGAGGATTTCTGCTTGAATTCCATCAGGCCCAGTAGCCTTGTTGTTGCTTACTTTCTTGCAAGCTGTCTGAACCTCTTTGATACTAGGAAGCTTACTCATGAATTCCTTCATGGGTCATTCTGGGAACTGGTTGATGACTCAATGTCAACAGTGATGTTACTATTAAGTAGCTTCTGAAAGTGTTCCTTCCACTGAGAATTGATGGCATCATTGTCCTTTAGCAGCCTTTGTCCATCTTTGGAGCGGTGGGTTTAGGCCACAATGAATTGGGCCGTACACTTCCTTGGTGGCAATAAAGAAACCCCTGATACCTCCAGAGTCAGCAAGCTGCTGTATTTTCAGGGCCCACTCAGTCCACCACTGGTTCTTTATTTCACTTACTCTATGCTGGACTGCAGCCTTAGCTTTGGAGTGGGCTTCTCTTTTTGCCTTACAGTTGATGTCCTTCTGCCAGGCACAGAAAGCTTTCCTTTTGTTATTGATTAGCTCTTCTATTTCATTATCATTTTCTTCAAACCAGTCTTTGTTTTTCCTGGTCTTGTATCCAATGATGGTTTTACAAGTATCAAGGATGGCGGTCTTCAGTGTGGTCGAGTGTGCTTCAATGTCCTCTGGATATTGCTTTGGAAGTCTTTCAGAAAAGGCAGCCTGGAGATGTTGTACCTTCGCTGTGTTTTTAGGCTTGCGATATTGAACCTGAGACAGCTCAGCTTCTTTTGCACTCTACTCTTCTGCATGATTTTGGTGGTCATTTGTGAATGAATAAGCTGATAGTCTGTACAGACATCATCAGCACTGATCATGGCTCTTATATTCTCTACGTCTCTGTGATTCCTCCTCCGAACAATGGCCTAATCTATAATATGCCAAGTCTTTGCACAGTGATGCATCCACAAAATTCTCACATTATTTCTCTGGTGGAATAGGGTGATGGTGATGGTCAAGTCATGTTCAGCACACTTGGAGAGCAAGAGCACTTCACTGGAGTTGATGTTGCCCACACCTTCCTTCCCAATTATGCCTTTCCAGGGGTCTCTGTCCCTGCCAACTCTAACATTGAAGTCTCCAAGAAGAATGACTTTATCTACCTTGTGAATATCTGATAGTATGCGGTCTGTGGTGTAGAAGGTCTCCTTAATATCGTCTGGTGAGTATAGGGTTGGAGTGTAGGCACTCACAGCTGTTGCCATTTGGTTATTAACAAGCTTATGGTACATGGTCATGAGACGTTTATTGATGGCAACTGGCAAGTCGGAGAAGTGACTAATGATGCTGTTTTTTACAATTAATCCAGCTCTTTGGATTTTGGGTTAATCTGCTCATTTCCCCTTCCAGAAAAAGGTATATCCTTCCTTCTGTTCCTTCAATTGTCCTTCCTTGGCCAATTATGTTTCAGAGAGGGTGGCTAGGTTAATTTGGAATCTTCTCAGTTCTCTTGAGATGATGGCAGCCCGTCTTTCAGGACAATCACTGGTTTTACTGTCCATAAGTGTCTGCACATTCTAGGCTCCAAAATTCATATGCCTTTGTTTCAGACTGCAGTTTGGTGAACCCACTGGGTGTGCTAATACATTCAGGAGTGAGGAGGCAGGTTAGTTTTAGGGCACCTTTCCTAGTCCCTTCCCGATGTGGGGTAAGAAGAATGGGTCCTGAATATGGCTGCTCAGTCATGGGTGCAGCTGCCGAAAAACTCTATCACCCTCAGTTTAAGAGCAAGACAACTGTATCTAATACCCACCATCTGTGTGCCAAGTTGTGGCTAGAAGCTACCAGACTTCACTGTCTGGCTCCTGTCACCACTTCCTTATCACCACTGGGCTTTGTCCAAGATGGTCAATTGGATTACCATACCAGGAGAAATGCCTGTGCGTGAGATCTTTTAACATGGGGAGACCAATACACAAGCAGCCACCACAGTGGAAGGGCCAGATCTATTGGCATGGAGACCAAGACAACTGGGGGCCCTCTTCCTCTGCAGCCTTCCTCCATACTTGCAACTGTTGTGGTGGTCCTCATAGTTCTGAAATTAGGGAAACTCTAATTTTCTGCCACCTTCTGCCTGCTCCACCGTTGAGGTCTTGGTTGGATCATGCTTCACCTGGCTCCTCCCCCTTGACCTTACTGCCATGGGTGACCCTACCAGGAGAAAAGCTCCAGACAACATTGCTCTCAGGTTCTCAAGATCACATAAGTATTTCCACCACAACAAGGTGGCAATACCCTGGAGAGCTGAGCAACTATAGTCCCTAATTCACTCTTCAAAATTCAATCAGTCTTTGAGGTGGTTTAATGGTCCTTCTTGGTCTGCTATTCATTTCCACAGGTATATTGTTTGCATTTTCTGCATTAATAATTGTGTCTTTCTGAGCACACTGATCAACACAGTTATTTTTTCATATGCTGGCTCCTTTGGTGTACTGACAGGTGATGTGTCACAGCTATGGGTTTGAGCTTGTGCTTGTAGATCCAAGCAGATCCTTCTCAGAGGTGTCCCTCTTCTGTCTGACTCTGGTAGAAATGTGAAGCTGCTTCCTCTTGCACATATCCTTGAATGGACCATGTGGCAGAATTGTGATCTTGGATTCACATTTGATTTCCAGGTTTCAAGACTGCTACATTTTTTGTAGTCTTGTCATGATACTGTTTCTGTTTTACTTTTCCTTTCACTTTAGCCAGTTTAGTCTTGTATGCTCCTTTAGGTGTCAACAGGTTTTCATTCACTGGAAGGTCAGTGCGTATGTGTTGACCTATCAGCATTGGGCTGGTGAAAGGCCATTCTGCAGTGGTTCACTTCTGTAAATCATGAGACATTTTTTGGAAATCCTCTTGTCCCACCTTCGCTACCTTGACTAAACTGTTTGCAAAGCCATTGGATTTTGGGTGATGTGGTCTTGAAGTTATATATCGAAACCACCAACCACTGCAAAGGACTCAAATTCACGGCTCGAAAATTGTGGACTATCGTGCGAATGCACTTCACATGGAACTACATGCCTTGTAAATACATTTTCAGGAAGTCATTAACCGCTATGCTGGTTGTTGGTTGTAGTGTTGCAACCACTGAGTAACTGGAAAAGTAGCCTGTACAACAATATGACTCTTCCCATTACAATCAAACACATCCATTCCATACTTTGAAGTATGGCCTGAATAGGGCATGGTGTGGTGTAAACAGCTCTGCTTGCTGCTTTGGTCTGTAGGTAAGACATATTTCACATGAAGCAATGGCTTGGCTGGTGGGTTTCTTCATTCTTGGCCAGTACATCACTTCACAAGCTCTACATTTATATTTTTCCTCACCAGTATCTTCTGGAGCATTTCCTTGCATAATGATGCCAGTTCCCTTTGAAGACCAGACCTTTCACTACTAACAGTTCACTTCTGCATGCCCAATATTCCAGAATGCACATTGGATAGTCAACCTTAGCTGCTGGTCATTCTTTCTGTATTGTTTCTTTGAGTGCTTTTAATGTTTCATCTGATCCTGCTGTTTTTCTAATCAGCATTGTCTGTCAGGAGATACTGGAAGGGAGGCAACAATCATAACAACATAGGCCTGTATATCTGCATTAACATCTAGGTCACTCTTTTCTTGTTGACTGCTTGAGACAGCATATCAGCAGCAAATATATATTTTCCCATGGTGTAGATCATCTTCACATCATATTTCTGCTGTCTTATCAACATGTGCTGTGTCCTCATGGGACAGTCATTCAGTGGTTTGGACATAATTAAGACCAATGGTTTATGATATGTCTTCACTTCAAAGGCTTTTAATGTGCTAATGGAACCTTTTGCTTATATATGTGCTGGCGAGAAGCTCTTTTCTATCTGTGCAAAGTTGACTTCTGCACTTGTGCCCTTGATGCATAGACCACAGGTTGCCATGTGTCATCATGCTGCTGCAGTAGTACTGCTCCAAGGCCGGGCCGGGACACATCCTTGTACACCTTTCCGGATCATAAAACTCCAGCACAGGCTCTTCAGTATGACTCTTCTCAGTGTCTGGAAATGTTCTTCTTGCTCATGAAACCAAATCCATACATTTTGCTGTTCAAAGAGTGACATAAGTGGTGCTGACACAACAATTGACAATTGAGGGATCAGCTTAGCCAGGTAAATCTCTATCCCCAAGAAAAGTCTCACCTCCTCTTTGTTTTGGGACCTCTTCATGTTTTCAATGGCTGACGTCTTTTTTGGGTCAAGCTTCAGTCCCTCTTCCGATATGACATCTCCCAAAAAGATCAGTGTCTTAACAGCAAACTCACATTTCTCTTTATTTGATGTCAAATTGACATTCCGTGCCATGTCAAGCGCTTGTCTCCGTTGTGTATCATGTCCATCCTTGGTGGACTCCGAGACAATTATGTCATCTGTCATGGTCTCAACACTAGGTATGCTCTCAAAGATCATGTGGATGTTTTTATGATAGATTTCTGGTGTGGACAGAATCCCATAGAGTAACTGAAGAAAGTGATAAATTCCCTGAGGTGGGTTAAAAATACACATTCTCAAACTTGCCTCATCAAGCTTCATCTGCCAAAACCTAGATCACATGTCCAGCTTGCTAAACTAATTCACACCTGAAAACTAGGACATGATCTCCTACCATGTTGGCAATTTAAAATACTCTCTCTTGATGGCTTTATTGCAATCTCTTGGGTTTAGCCATATCCACAATGCTTCATTTTACTTTTATACATTGACCAATGGGCTCCCCCAATCTGTTGGTTCTTCAGTTTTCTGTATGACATTTATCCGTTCCATGTGTGCTAGTTCTTGCTTAAGTCTGTCTCTAAGTGGAAATGGTACTTTCCTGCTTGCATGGACAATATGAGTCACTGTGTCATCTCTATGAATTTTGAGTACACCAGGTAAGTAGCTGAACCCCTCAAGGACATCTGCATACTCTTCCATGAGTGCTGTGTGGTCATCTTTGGTGTGAAAAGCCACTATGAAAACTCTTTTCACCAGGTTGAATTCACAAACATTCAGACCTAATATTGGCTGTACTCTCTTATCTACAATCAGTAGTTGTTACTTTAGGTGCTGCCCTTTATGCTTGAAGGTCACTGAACAGCCCCCTTTTACTGGACCGCTCTCTCCAGTGTAGCCTGTCTCTTCCAGCTTCACTGGGTAAACTGTGCTCTTTACTGTGAAAGTCTTGTAATCATCCATGGATTACAGATTCACTGCACTCCAGTGTCAAGCTTGAATGGAATTACTATCTCATTCACAGTCACTGGAACAATCCATTCTGTTTACCTGCATCAGCAGTCTGTAGAGAATCTGCAAAGAATTCCTCCATTTCTTCAACAATTGTGTGCATCTTTTCCTTGGTAGCCCCAGCCTTGCAGAACTTTGCAAAATGTTTCATCTTTTCACAATTATTGTGGAACTTTTCATCAGCAGGATACGTCTTTGGAATGTGACTACCTCCACATTTGCTGCATTTGTTGTTTGAGCCTTCCTCTTTGCTTTGCTGTTGTTTTGGGAAATTCCTTGTGCTCTGCCCCTCTGTTTTTACAGCATGCACTGTTGTGTCTGCCCTGTTCAGCTCTTTTGCTTGTGCTTTGTAGTCTCTGCTGCCCTACAGATATTCAGAGCCTTTTCCAACATCAAATCTTTTTCACGCAGCAATCTTTCTCTGATCCAATTATCTGGAATTCCACAAACTATTCTGTCTGTAATAGTGAATTTCTCAAATCTCCAGATTCACAGGACTTACTCGGAGTGTGAAGCTCAGCTATGCGTCGTCCGAAGATAACATGTTGTTTCTGGTCACAGGAAAAAAGCTTATCTCTCAATCCTGATGTTTTTCTTGGGACAAGATACTCCTCAAATGTTATCATCAGAATGTCCAAGGTCAAAGCTGTCTCATCAATTTGAAAGCTGTTATAGATGTCCAAAGCATCTTCAGCAATTACATGCAGAAATATAGACACTAATAATTTTTCGTCAGTTCCTCCAGCTCCGCTAGCAGCAGAATATATATTGAATCACCGTTTGAATCACGTAAGCTGTGTAGGAGCAGGAGGATTTAGCTTATCCATGAAGGGAACTCTATGCCTCTCACCTGAATCTCTCTTGGTGAATCCGGTAACTTTCCTGTGATACCATGGGCTCTTATCTTGGTAAGCAGTCTTATGTGGGGCACTTTGTCAAAGACCTTCGGAAAGTCCAAACATCCAACATCCACTGCCTCTCCTTTATTGACCTGACTTGTAATCTCCTCAAATAATGCCAACAGGTTGGTCAGGCAAGATTTTTCTGATAAGGAAACCATGCTGACTTTGTCCTACCTTGTCCTGTGTCTCCAAATACTCCATAACCTCAACCTTAACAATTGACTCCAACATCTTCCCAAACACTAAGGTCAGGCTAACTGGTCTATATTTCCTTTCTGCTGCCTTCCTCCTTACTTGAAGAGTGGAGTGACATTTGCAAGTTTCCAGTAATCTGGCCTGAGTCCAATAATTTTTGAAAGATCATTACTAATGCCTCCACAATCTCTACTGCTACCTCTTTCAGAACCCTGGAGTGCAATTCATCAGGTCAATGTGACTTATGTACACTTAGCTCTTTTAGCTGTTTGAGCATCTTCTCCCTTATATTAGTAAATGCACTCATTTCTCTTCCATCATACCCTTCAACATCTGGCACACTGCTAGTGTCTTCCACAGCTGAAGACTGATGCAGAACTCTCATTTAGTTCATAACCCTTCACAGAGCCCACTGGGAACTGAAATTCTTTATTATGCACACATAATAACACCTTCATAGGACATGTTCTCTAATCCAGGTAGCATTCTGGTAAATCTCCTCTGCGCCCTCTCTAAAGTATCTACATACCTCCGATAATGAGGTGACCAGAAATGAAAACAAGACTCCAAGTGTAGTCTATCTTGAGTTTTATAGAGCTGCAACAATACTTCATGGCTCTTGAACTAATTCCCCTTTCTATTGAGGGTCAACACACATATGCCTTCTTAATCACCTTATCCACTTGCGCAGCAATCTTGAGGGATTTGTGAGGGAATGTTGTTGTCAGAGGAACGGGCTTTCCTACTGCCTATAAGACTGCGAAACAGAAGCAGCACAAAATGGTGGAGCTAAAGGAAGAGGAGAATAGCCTTTTCCTGTCTAATTGCTCGTGAATAACTCATCTGTTTCTGATACCAGAAACTATAGGCCAATGCGTTCATTTACTCTCACTGCCACACAATGTTCTCTTTAATTTGTAATGCCCAGTGTTCCCAAAAATCTTGTGCTGTGCATTTTTTTTTCCCAGTGACAACAACATGTACGCACTGAATAATTTCTTCAAATAAGAGAGTATAAATAAGCCTGTTCTAAAATCTGCAGACAAATCATTGCAAACTCAACGTTGTCAACACCTTTGGCATCAGAAACTAGAAAAGGAAATGCGTTGTGTACAATTGTGAAAAATACTTCTAACATGCCAACAAGGTAGAGAGTGACAACGTTTTGTGGACGGTTTAAATTCCTTTGTGCGCTAGTAGCAAAGTAGCAGGCACAAACCTGCACGCCTTAGAGGGATCATTGCCTTCATACCAGATCACCATAGAGTCACAGAGTTACATAACAATATAGCATGGATACAGGACCTTTGGCTCAACAAGCCTTTACTGATCATGGTGCTCACACATCTGTTCCCAATTTACTGCATTTGGCCCATATCTCTCTAAGCCCTGCCCTTATACGTACCTATCCAAGTGCTTCTGAAGTGTTACTTCTGTACCTGCCTCCACCATTTTTTTTCTGGCAGCTCACTCCGTATGCAGTACTCACCACCCTCTGAGTGAGAAAGTTGCCCCTTAGGTCACTTTTAAATCTTTCCCCTCTCATTCAAAATCTATGCCCCCTAATGTTGGACTACAGCACCCCGGGAGGAAAGCTGTTACCATCCCACCTTGTCTATGTGCCTCATGATTTTATAAACCTTAGTAAGGTCACCCTTTATCCTCCTACACTCCAAGAAATAAAGACCTAGTCTGGCCTACCTCTCCCTATAATTCAGGCTCTCGCACCCTGGAAGCATCCTTGCAAAGCTTTGTTTGCTTACTGTCCAGTTTAACATACCTTTCCTAAAACAGAGTGACCAAAAACTGTACACAGTCCTCCAGTCGTTGCCTCATTTAAACAGCTACAACATGATGTCCCTACTCCTATACTCAGTGCACTGACTGATGAAGACTAATATGATAAATACCTTTTTCACCATCCTATCTACCTGTGATGCTATTTTCAATAAACTATGCACTTATTCTCTAAGATCCCTCTGTCTATTACACTCGAAGTCAAAGCAAGTTTATTATCAAAGTATGTATATGTTACTATATGAGATTTGTTTTCTTGTAGACACTTACAGGAAAATAAAGAAGTACAATAGAACTTATGACAAACTATACATAAACAAAGACTGACAAACCACCAATGTGCAAAAGAAAACAAACAATACTGAGAAAATGAGTTATAGAGTCATTGAAAGTGAGTCTGTAGGTTGTGGAATCTGTTCAGTGTTGCGATGGCAGAAGTTGTCCTCGCTGGTTCAGGAGTCTGATGGTTGCAGGCAATAAACGTTCCTGAACACGGTGGTGTTGGACTCAAGTCTCCGGTTCCTTCTGCGCAGTAGTAGTAGTGAGTAGAGAGCATGGTCTGTATGGTGGGTGTCCCTGATGATGGATGCTGCTTTCTTGTGCAGTGCTCTATGTAAGTGTGCCCAATGGTGACTCACCACAGGTGTTTAGTGTGATGGTCTCGGCTATATCCACCACTTTCTGTTCCTGGGTATTGATATACACTCCTTAATGCCTTTCCTTTCTTAAGTCCTTCACTGGCTTGACTTTCCAAAATACATCACCTCACCTTTACCTGTATTGAACTTCATTTGCCACTCTTTGGCCCTCTTCCCTAACTGATAGAGGTTCCACAATAGTCTATGACAGTGGTTCTCAACATTTTTCTGCTTGTGGCCCTCACGTGACTTTTCCTTTACCTCTGTGGCCCTCACCTGCCATGGTCTCCGTCAGTTGCTAAAACTTTTTTTGTCAACTGTATTAATTATTTTAATATACAGTCAATATTTATATTTAAGCCGGTTATACTGTTGGTATTATTATATGTTAAATATAATGTTACAAGTGAATATGAAAATAAAACTACTTCAAAACTCTGAATAGTATACTTTATTTGTAATGTATATAATATTCTTCCAAGCTGCAACGAAAAAGCATTTAATATTATTACTTTGAGTTGCACATGGAAGGCCAACAGAACCAGTCTCCTGCTGCATACTCGTTGATTGACCTTGCTGCAGACAGTCCAGCTCAATCTGCAGTTTGTGGTTTGGGGCTGGATGTGGGGCAGGGCTCAGTGGTGTGAACCGTGTGAATGGTGTGTGTATAGTCAGGCAGAGCAGAGATAACAATTGACCCACACCCTTTCCAACGCACACATAAACTGAGCTGTCTAGTGTAACATCAGTCTTGCATCATCTAGTGTATTTTCCCACTTATTTCATTCAGAGTTCCAATTAAATTACATATATTTATTTCTTTTTTATTTATATATTCAAAGATTCAAAGCACATTTATTATCAAAGTATGCATAAATTATACATCTTGAAATTTGTCTGCTTACAGGCAACCACAAAGCAAGAAACTCGAGTTTCTTAAAAATAAAGACAAAAAACCACTGAGTAGAGAAAGAGAGAGAAAGAAAAACACAAATCATGCAAACGATAGAAGCAAGACAACAGCATTCTGAACCAGACTGCTCCCAGAGCAACCAGAGTAGGCGCAAGCCTCAGTCTCAATTCATCACACCAGCGAGGCAAAAACTCACAGCAGCTGGATCTCGGAGCCGTGAAGATGCTGAGCAAAATCAGCCCAACATTTGCAGGAGGGTGAGGTAAATCAGCCCAACCCTCGCCTCCATTCCCGACATTCGGGCTTCCAGATAATCTGGATTGACGTTCAGATTATTTAAGCATCGGGTAGTGACTTGCTCTAGGACCCAGATCTTGATCTCACTAAATCGTCTCAACACTTGGAGTGATTCAACTAAGCACCCAGGTTAGGTGGACGGGCATCAAAACTCTTCTGTGTCAACTCCTCTTCAAATTGTTCACTCCATCTCCAGCAGCGATACCAACTCCATCTGTGACCTTGACTCGAACACATTGCGCCTCACAATCCCCCAGCATGACTCATCTCCTGAATCATCTTTGACTCCGCCTGCCTCCTCACTGTCTGTGGCAATAGTTCACCACAATTTGCTTTAGAAAAGATGTTCTAAGTAATGTTTGTAGTCAAAACTCTTGCCTTTTGATCTACCAGTAAGCTATTGCACATCTTTGATAGCGTCATCTTAAACTTAACTCAAAGAATTTTAGTAATATTTTGTTAAAACAGCAAACTTAAGATAGCCAATTCAGAAGCTGCTGTGGTGCCCAGTTTCTTTCTTTGCTTGTGGCCCCTACAAAATCCAGCATGATCCTGGGGGTTTGGGGGGCATACCACCACATTAATAACCACTGGTCTACGATAACCTTCTTTCATTCCCGCAACACCTACTAATTTTGTATCATCTGCAAACTTACTTATCAAGCCTTGTGCATTTGCATCCAAATAATTCATATAAGTACTGTAATGGATTACAAGTGTCCCAACATCAGCTCCTGCAGTACACCACTAGTCATTGGTCTCCATTCTGAGAAACAAACTTCAACCACTACCCTCTGCTCACTACCTCCAAGTCAATTTTGAATCCACTGAGCAGCTTTCCCTAGATTCTATGGGAACTCACCTTCCCAGACCAGCTTTCCATGCAGGACTTGGTGAAGGCCCTGCTAAGCCCAAACAGACAACATCCATCGTTTTGGGTATCTCTTCAAAAAACTCTAAAAGGCTCATCAAGTGTGACCTTACATGTATAAAGCCACGCTGACTCCTCCTATCAGTCTCTGTCTATCTAAGCATTCATAGATCCTATCCTTGAATCCCTTCCAGTAACTTTCCCCTTCTGAAATCAGACTGACCAGTCTGCAGTTCCTGCCTTGTCCTCACTGTCCATCTTAAAGAATAGAACACCATTAGTCAACTTCTGGTCTTTGGAACTTCACTGGTGACTAATGATGAAGCAAGTATCTGGAGTTTTCCCTCTAGCCTCCTAAAAGTCTGAGGATGTACTTACTCAGACCTTGGAGATTAATGAGCTGTAATGTCAGCTGGTTCTTTAGTGGCAGCTCCACTAGGCTAGCAACCCAGCTTTGTAAAAAAACAGGCTAACGCTAAAGAAATGGCAATTGGCACCCAATGTGCCACAGGGTGTGGAGAGGAACAGCAGCCACGCTTCCAGTGCCAACATAGCAAGCTCACAGCTCACTAAACTGAAGCGGAGGAAGTCATTGCATGACTGGGAGAACATACAAACTCCTCACAGGCAGGACATAACATAAAACAGTACTGTGCAGGAACAGGCCATTCAGCCCACAATGTTGTGCTGAACTAGCTGAAAAGCGATCAAAAATATCCAAACACTAATCCCTCCTGTGTGCCCAGAAACCTGAGTTCTTAGGGCACAGAGCTCAGAAAAAGTGACACAATAGACTTTTAACATTGCAAATCAGTTTGTTATGTCTCCCTTCCTGCTGTGAAATGGAGACACCTCTTTTTCCCTCATTAAGGAACAAGAGAGCCTGTGGTATGTTGAATTACCAGGTGAATTAGTAGACTTTGGGGTACCGCAAGTCTGTGTCTTTACTGATGCTTTACTGCACGCTTGAGTGCTCGGTGGGGGGAGCTGATGCTTTTTTTTGTTGGTGGGGAAGGGGGATCATAGCTTTGCTGCTGCTTATACGTGGGAGGGGGAGCTGGGGTTCTAACATTTAACTGTCATTCAATCTTTGGGGCTCTCCACTGTTTTCATTGATGTTTGCTAAGAAAAGGAATTTTAGGATGTATATTGTATACCTTTTTCTGACATTTAATGTACCTTTGAAACCTCTATGTGGACAGCATAGAGGTCAGGATTGAAAACAGGTTTCTGCCTCCTTGAAGCGGCAGTGCTGCTAGATGCCTTTTTATGCCAACCTCCTGCACTGCTGTAATGGTGCGCTCCACACACCTACAGGAGTTCTCCTCTTTCTCTGCGGTAGTCTGTGATTGAACACAGCAGTGGAAGGTGGTGAAGGAGACAGAAGAGGACTTTTGAGAGCAACCTCAAGCACAAACAACAGTGTCAGCAATCTGGACTGGTCGCCAAGCATCTGTGCTAATTCTGATCTGTTCCAGTACATGGCAATCTGAGCTGGCATGGGAGCAAACTGCACTTTCATATGTTGGGTGATTGATACGACTGCTGCAATGGAAGATGCTGCATTAAGACTGAGCCCGAAAGAATATTTATGTGGTTGGGTACTATTTCCATGCCTAAATAGTGCAAACAGCTTCACTCACCTCAACACTGAAATTATTCCACAACCTGCAGACTGACTTGCAAGAACTCTACAACTCATGTTCTCAGACTAATTTATTTATCTGTCTATTTATTTACTTATCCATCTATTTATCTATCTATCTGACTGTCTATCTATTTATTTATCTATCTATTTACTTATATATCTATCTATTTATTTACACAATTTGTTTTTGTTTATGTGTAGTTTTTCATTAATTCTATTTGATTTCTTCACTTTCCTGTAAATGCCTGGAAGAAATTACCGTAGATTTCGCACTACAGAGCGCACCTGATTAAAAGCCGCTGGCTCTAATTTTAGAAAGAAAATCAATTTTGTACTTGTACACACCGCACCGGATTTTAGGCCGCACCGGATTTTAGGCCGCAGGTGTCCCACGTTGTAATATGAGATATTTACACAGAAAGATATTACACGTGAGGATTTTTTAACTTTTAATTAAATCCATATGGTAACATAAACAAATACATATTGCAAATGCTTTTTTTCGAACCGTGCCTGTAACGCGGCTACTTTTAAATATACATACGTATCGGTAACACACAAATTACGTTGCGTATACTTTTTTACTGAACAACATTCCAATATCCCCTAACGACTGGTAAAATATATATATACTGCAGCCTACCAGGAAAAGTTATTGATCGCCTTTAACTTAAAAGCAGCGTTTTCGCTCGGCTAATGTGCTCCCCCCCACCTTCCCGTTTATCGCAAACCGGTATTTCCCACAAGACGCGGCAAAATTGGATGTGACGTCATAGCATCCCGGGATGTAGTACAGAAAACAAATATAGTTAAAACACTTCTAACTTTAAATAGAAAATACTAACAAATGAATTACTAAGCGAAAATATTATAAACTAAATAACTGCCATAAAGGCAGCACAATGCTTTTCTTCGAGTGTTTTCCATGTTGATGAGGGTGAGTACAAATGACTGATTTACAATAATTTAATTGTGAAAGTGCGCTTGATTTATCGTACAATTTCATTGGACCTCTGTGAACTACTCATCAATTTTATTGGTCTACTGTTACGAGGCAAAATGTTTTTGGCGGCATGAAAAAAAATCATGCATTAGCTGCACCGTAGTAAAGGCCGCAGTGTTCAAAGCTGTTCAAAATGTGGGAAAAAAAGTAGCGGCTTATAATCCGACATCTACGGTAATCTCAAGGTGACATATACACACTTTGATAATAAATTTACTTTTACTTTGAAAGATCATCTCTAAGTTCTGAGCAAAGCCCTCTCCCATGGTGGTACTGGGCTCCATTATATCATCAGATATTTTACTGTTTGTAAGCTTCTTGGCAGGCTGCCCAATGGGCCAGGTATCTCAATGTGGATACTCATCAGCCTTTTGAAGTTTCCCTCATTTGTGTCCTTGGTTGAGCCTACCTGGTCTAGCTTTATGTAAGACTAAATTGGAGTAAATAAGAGTGAGAATAATTTTTTACAGTTGAATGTAAAGTTGGTTGAAGTTGTTTCTTCATCATCACTGTCCACGTCTAGGCTCTCCATTGCCCTGCTAGGTTCCAAGTTATCCGAAAGGAGAAAGAGTCATATTTATGCCACATACATGTGTTGATGAGAAAAGGGTGTGAGAAGAAAGTAGTGGAGATGATGAAGAGGAAGAAAGTAGCCAGTTTAAGAAGTTAAGGGATGACATTATAAAGTAATTGTTAATAAAGACAAGGCAAAAAAGTTTACATAGATAAAGAGTGGATTACACAATGAATGGAGTTTACAAAGGCTGTGGAGCCATGAAGTAGTGCATTAGCATGATATGTGGTGTATTGTGTGTATAGGTTGATAATGTGTGGTTCATGTACAATACAGTAAGTGTACAGAACTATGTGTTTGATGGCAGGTATACTGTTGGCATTCTGTAGGGCAGACTCGATTTCTCATGGGTGGAACTCAAATTAGCATGATTTATGGACATTGGGTGGCACAGTATTGTACCAGTTAGCACAACGCTTTACAGCATGAGCTGTAAGATTGCAACTTGATTCCCACTGCTCTCTGTAAGGAGTTTGCATTTTTACCCCATGTCCACATGGGTTTCCTCCCACATTTCAAAGATGTGCAGTTAGAATTGTGAGCTGTGGGCAGGAAATGTTGGTGCCAGAAGTATTACAACATTCATGGGCAGCACCCCCCCCCCCCCAACAGAGCAATCCTCACTAATTTGATCTGACACGAATGATGCATTTCACTGTATGTTTCAATGTACATGTGACAAATAAAGCTAATCTTTATTTTTAAAGTGTATAATAGCTAGTTGAATAACTGGGAGTATATACTGTAATTGACGTTATATAATGTAAGAAAAGCAAATGTGAACTTAGCTGAGCTACGTTCATTTTCCAGTGATTGGGAAGCATGGTCAAGGATGAGGTCCAGTAGATACAAATACAGCTGTCTTTTCTGATACCTCTATGGGACAGAAAGAGTTGAATGCTGTCCCCAACTTTCAGATGAACCTACAATGTCTCCCAGCCCTCAGCCATAGCCTCACACACTGTCTAAGCCCCTCATGCACTAACCCTCTGAGTTACCAGCTACTCTCCAGGTTTCCTGCTTCCAGAGCACTCTACCATCTGTTGGCTGTTTGCCAGGAGAACCATTAAGATTCAAGTTATTCCCTGGCCTGACAATTGCAAGGGCCTTTGTGACCCAGGTGGACCCAGGTACTACATTAGCTTTTGGCTTTAAATTTCTCACCACCTGTCTGAAGCGTCAGAGCCAAAGTATTCTGGCAGCAAATAAAACAAACTCAAGTGCGGGCAAGTTATTGCAAAGTATTTAGTTACACAAATTCTGCTTGCACAATAATACCCTTGTTGAAAAACTTAGTTGACTCTCCTCCAGATGGGCAGATGGAGAAATTGCTTTGCACAGCGGGAAGAAATTACATGTGCTCAGGTTTGTCATGGCTTTCCCTGGGTGTAATGAGGATATAGTGATTTTAAATAATTTAATAAGAGGAGTGTGAATGTTGGAGCCAAGGTAAGCAGTATTAGGGTTTTAGAGATGGTTGTGAGCCTCTCGTTAGTTAAGAAGATAAGAACTCCAATAGGTGGAATAGGGATCCATAAATTAATAGTATTCAATTCAAATGCTATAAAGAGGTTTGCGGCCAGAAAAGCCGTGTTCAAGATGACGTAAGAAAAGTATAGGAAGAACAGAAGGGGTTATAGAATTAATCCCAGGTCCTGCTGAAGTGGGCTGTCCCATTGATATCGAGGAACTGGAGCTCTATTTTAACTATTGGTTTGCCGTCACTTATAATAAGCCCAATATTAGTAGATGCTGCCTGTGTTTAGACTGGGTGGAAAAGCAGCTGCCTGTATCCTCACTTGCATTGTCTTGTTCACCCATCAATCCTCTCCTCACTGACCTAACATTGGTTCTCTGTGCAGCAAACCTGAATTCAAAGCTCTCTTCATGACTCTCAAACCTATCCAGTGTTGTACTCTATACCTATGTAATTCCTTCCACCCTGGTACCGTCCACCTCATATCTCTGTTCCCACAAGTCTGGTATGTTAGGAATCATGATTTAAGTCATTCCAGCTTGGAGGCACGATATCTTCAGCCCAGGGCCTCAGATTTGAAAGCCTTTTCATTGACAGCCTGCTTTTCTTTTAAGGTGTTTCTTAGGCTACATCCACACTACACCAGATAAATCCGTAACCAAAGCTTTTTCTCTTCGTTTTGACACTCCGTCCACACTAAAACGAGGTTTTTGTCCCCAAAACCAGAGGAATTCAGAAATGCTCTCCAGGGTGTGTAATTTTGAAAATGCTGGATTGGCCGGAGCAGTGTGGACGGGGTAACCGGAGAAATCTAAAAGTGCTGTCATGACGTGTGGAACAGATGCTGGCAGCAACGCGGAATTTCATTGTTTTCTTGAATACAACCTAACAATTTCAGAACAGACGGCAACGAGACTGAAGCCAGAAGAGTTAGAAATGTACTCACCAAATACTTTGACCCATAACTTACTGAATAAATAAGTATACTCACTTTGCCCTATTTTCTGTCCTTGCTTGTATGAAGGTGGTTTACTTATTTATGCAAGTACTTCTCTGACAATAGATGTGTAACATTGTATGGAAATACAAGGTAATACTGATGCAGTGCATTTAACAAGGAGCTTTATTAATGCAACAGAGTTAGTCAGTTTTTCAACATTCGTCGTCAGCCGGGTCATACTGTCCTTGAACTCCCTGTCGGTTGCCTCCACACACTCCAGTGCTTGCATTTTAAGTGTTAAGTCCTCCTGTGCGAGAGCCAACAGCTGTCCATCATTTAAGATTTTCTAGTCTGTAACTAAACAAACATACATCGTCTTTCATGGCGAAATTTGACACCAAACATGTCACTTGTTTTCAGTAGATGTGTCCTGCGCATGCACAGAAGGAGGAGATTCGCTGAAACCTCCGTTTCAATGTGGACTGAGATATTTTCAAAAACACTTGGTGTGGACGCCTATCACTTTTATATGGAACCGGCGGTTTCAAAATTATCCGGTCTAGTGTGGACATAGCCTTAAAATCTATCCACCACCATCCCAAAAATTCCTTAAGTAACTCAATGTCAAATAAGTAGACTGTTCCTCCTGTGGAGGACATTGCCAATACAACTATTTTTTATTATGTGAGGTTCTTTGTGCAGTTTCTTAGATATTGGAAGGGCATTCTGGATTGAAGAGAATGTTAGTTTTAACTAATGAAGTGATCAATGAAGAGAATCATACAGTATGGACATAGTTCCTTTAGCCCATTGATTTCTTTGGCCCATCAAGCACTCATTTACATCAGCCCTATACTATTTCCATTTTATTCTTCCCCCACCCACGCTTGCATCAGTTTTCCCCAGAATTAGCACTAGGAGCAATTTTCAGCAGCCAATTTCCTCAGAAATGGTACACTTTCGGAATGGGATGGAAAAAGTGGACACCTGGGAAAACCCACGCAGCCTTAGGGAAGATGTGCAAACTCCACACATGCAAAACTGAAGATTAAAGTTGGGTTGCTAGGATTGTGAGGTGGTACCTCTACCTTCTATACCACTATGTATCTGGTGATTGATTGATTGGTTGTCAGTCATATACAGTGCTGTAACAGTATTGTTGTGTACAGATAGATTTGTGTAGTTCTAGATGAGTGAATTGCACAAAGAATCCTGTTTTTAAAGTGGGAAAGCCATTGCAGTGGGGCAGTTCCACTCTCTCAACCTCAGAAGTCCTGGTGCAAGTTTTCGCCATAACTGGGACCCTTGGTTGCAGTGGTTGACAATGTCTTCTTCTGTGCCTTGTCATGCCTTTTACCCTCCATGAAATGTTGCAGAACCTCCTTACTGGCCATTGGATTTCACTGTTGATCTTATCAGCCCAGTCTGCTGGAGACGACTTTGCATTCTAGGAATGGGATGTTCTTATTTCACCAGGGTATGAGACCCACAGACTACCCTCATTTAGTTTATCCTGCCTTTTGAAGTAGTGTACCAGAGTGTGGCTGCTGTCATGCAAACAGCTACTTGGAGCCACAGGTAAGAACTGAGTGCCCAGTGGGAACCAGAAGAGAGTGAATCACCCCAGAATGGACACAACAGTCTCCTTCATCAGAGGTACTACACCTCCCTGGATATCTAATTTTATAGATAGATGTTGTATGATCATTGCTAAGTTTAACCAGCTTCTGGATTTCAAATGACACCTGAATTACTTGGATAAAACTTAACGACACAGTCATTTGGCTTGGAATTTCTGTAAATATACTGGCTTCTAAGCTACTCTGCATACTGCCTGTGGTTTGGCACTACAGATGACAATTTGCTTCCAAGTTCTTGAACAAGTCACAAGTGGAAAATTGCTTCACGTAATTACATAGATAACAATCCTGCCCCTCAAGGTTCAACAGAAATTTCTTCCCCTCAGCTATTGGGTTCTTAAACAACCTGAGAAACCTTACCACCACTATGGAAATTATATTTTTTTATGTTTCTCAATCATGCACTCATTTTTCCATGTTTATTTGCACACTGTAGGTTATGAAAAATTTATGATAATTTAAGTTCATGCTAACTTACAGTTGTGCCTGTCCTGCAATGCATCATACTGCTGCTGCAAAAAGCTGATTTTCATGGCATTTATACCTTGTAAATGTTTGTCTTTTGACAGCCCTAAACTTGAACTTAAGTGGTGGTGGATGCACTGCATATTTATGCTGGAACTATGCAGAATGTGAAGTGCATGCAATAATGATTTAACACTGCCATTGCCAATTCAGCAAGCATGCACAGAGAACACTGTGTTCAGTATCAGGAAGAATGTTCCTTAACTATGCCAATTTAATGAATCCCCAATGACTTGCATGATTATTGATAGGTTGTTTGGAAGGGAGTTGGATGTGCACATGAAATGGATTTTCACTGCTGGACATATACTCAGTGGACACACTTTATTAGGTATGCCTGTAAACCTGCTTATTAATGCAAATATCTAATCAGCCAATCATAAAAGCATGGAGACATGGTCAAGTGGTTCACTTGTTCAGATCAAACATCAGAATGGAGAAGAAATGTGATCTAAGTGACTTTGACCATGAAATGCTTGTTGGTGCCAAACAGGGTGGTTTGAGTATCTCAGAAACTGCTGACTCTCTGGGAATTTCACACGCATCATTCTCTAGAGTTTACAGACAATGGTGCAAAATGCAAAAAATACATCCAGATAGATGATGTGTCTAGTGGTGGGATTCCACTGGAGATGGCAGAAGTTGAAGAATTACAACTTTTTATATTGTCTCCTCACTTTCTTCATAGTCCTGATGAAGGATCTTGACCTGAAATGACAACCGTTCATTTCCCTCTCTACATGATGGCTGACCTAGATCATAAGACAAAGGAGAAAAATTAGGCCATTCAGTCCATCAAATCTGCTCCACCACTAGAACATTTCTGATTTATTATCTCTTTCAAACTCAAACCCATTCTCTTGCCTTCTCCCTGTAACTTTTGACACTCTTACTAAGCAAGAACCTATCAAACTTTGCTGTAATAATCCCAATGACTCGGCCTTTATAGCCATCTACCTGCTGTAAAGGGACATCCTTGTATTCTGAAGCTGTGCTGTCAGATCCTAGACTCCCCCGCTATAGGAAGCATCCTCTCCGTGTCCACTCTATGTATGCCTGTCAATATTCAATAGGTTTCAAACCCTGTCTACTCCTCTAACACTTTGTGCTTTGTGACAGTTAGCTTGAGAAGTTATTCTGGGATTTTGTGGTGTGAGGTAGAATCTTGTACGAGCCTGGTTTCAGCAAGTTATGGGACATCGGCAGTGCAATTCCCCCAAATCAACACAACATGGAGAAGAACAGAGCAGATGCCCAGTAGCTGAAATCAGTTTTCATTGTAAGTTCTACATCAGCTTAATGGCATAATAGTGTTTGAGCATAGCACCCTATAGTTCACAGAAGGTCTATCATCAAGCCCATTTCACTTTATTCTTCTCTCATTTCCATTCACTATCTTATGGTTCTGGTTCTCACATACACACTAGAGTGAAGCTCTTCAGGATTGTCACCTTGTTGTGGTGGAAGGGTTTGTGAACCCCTGGGATCCCAAAGGTGATGCCATGTGGTGCTTTGCTCCTGGTAGGATCATCCATGTCAGTACAATCAAGGGGCAGGTTCCACAAAAAGAGCGATCCAACCAAGAGTTCAACAGGGGAGCTGGCGAAAAATGATGGCACGTCGCAATGGCAGTGAAAGCAGAGAAAGGTTCCCAGTCATCTTGCGTTCCATGCCACTGCACCCTGACCCCTGACCCTGATCCGGCAAGGATCATGTGGTGGCTGCCCCTCCCCACATTAAACAAAGTCACGCACAGGCAATCTCCATTAAGGTAGTTCACCAAACATTCACCCATCATACTTGAATTGAGTGATCGCACTGCTACTACATAGTAGAGACAAGTTACAATGGCCAATTAACCCATTAACTGAAGTGTTTGCCATGCAAGAGAAAACTGGAGCACCCAGGGAAAACCCACGAGCTCACTGAAAGAAGGTGCAAACTCTGCACAGACAGTCAGAATCAGAATCAGGTTTATTATCACCGGCATGTGACGTGAAATCTGTTAACTTAGCAGCAGCAGTTCAATGCAATACATAATCTAGAAGAGAAAAAAATAAATAAAATAAATATAATAATAATAAATAAATAAGTAAATCAATTACAGTATACATATATTGAATAGATTTTAAATGTGCAAAAAACGGAAATACTGTAGATTAAAAAAAGTGAGATAGTGTCCAAGGGTTCAATGTCCATTTAGGAATCGGATGGCAGAGGGGAAGAAGCAGTTCCTGAATCGCTGAGTGTGTACCTTCCGGCTTTTGTATCTCCTACCTGATGGTAACTGTGAGAAAAGGGCATGCCCTGGGTGTTGGAGATCCTTAATAATGGACACTGCCTTTCTGAGACACCGCTCCCTGAAGATGTCCTGGGTACTTTGTAGGCTAGTACCCAAGATGGAGCTGACTAGATTTACAACCCTCCGCAGCTTCTTTCAGTCCTGTGCAGTAATCCCACCCCCCCCCCCCCATACCAGACAGTGATGCAGCCTGTCAGAATGCTCGCACTAGAGCTGTGAGAGAGCAGATCGACTAGGTGTCTCACTATGGTGTTTTGTTCCAAGCTGGTCAGCAGAAACAATGACAACCTTCAACAGTCATGGTAGCAGCCACAGCACACAGCCCAGAACTACTTAATCAAAGTAAGACACCCACTGTGATAAATTCTGTGCCTCAGCCTGTTTCCATCCCAATGTTGGAAGAACAAGTGATGTCTTGCAGTTTGCTAGTCATTACTGCTTTCCAGAGTTTATGGAAACTCTCTAATACAGGATAGATGAATTCATCTCCATCTTTTTTAAAGGAGATCAATAGACAAATCAGCGTGTGTGGGCATGAGTGATTGAAAATAGCTTGCAAATGATAGAAGGAGTGGTTGATGCTTTTATCATTTTGATGATGACACACCAAAATTCTGAAAGACTTGGGTCACCTTAACACCCAGCTCTCCCACACTGTGCCTCAAATTAAAGCTGACAAGCACCCAATGAAGAGAAGCCTGAAGGTAATTATTTTTTCTCAGCGGATATGTCAGAAGGCAGCAAGACCTGAAAAACATGCAGGCATGAGATGAAAACGGGGGAATAACATCTGCACTACAGAAGTGGAAGAAGATGAGCACCTTGTCGGCCCACCGCTCTTTCCCCCAACTATCCCCTTCCTAATTACCCCACAATCCCCTCCCCATTTACCCCAAATACCCCACCATCCCTTCCCCAAGTGCCCCATTAACATCCATTGACCTGAAATTTAACTAGTTCATTCACATGCTTGCACAAATGTAAGGAAGAGGCAGGGTTTTCTGTGGTGTGTAGTTCACTCAAGTGTTTTTGCCAACCACAAGGTACAAATAAGGATTGTGACAAAGTACTGTCTACAGCACTGAAGACACTCAAGAAGTTTGATATCATGTCTTCCCCAACCTCTCTAGATAGATAGATACTTTATTGATCCCAAAGGAGATGACCGTGCCACATTAGTATTGCAAGTGCACAGAAATTCAAATATACAAATATGAGAAGTAAGAAAGAATAAAAATAAGTTACCTCAAACAGTCTAACAGGAGGAGTTCATCCTTCCCCGGTTATAGATAGATAGATACTTTATTCATCCCCATGGGGAAATTCAACATTTTTTCCAATGTCCCATACACTTGTTGTAGCAAAAACTCATTACATACAATACTTAACTCAGTAATAATATGATATGCATCTAAATCACTAACTCAAAAAGCATTAATAATAGCTTTAAAAAAAGTTCTTAAGTCCTGGCAGTTGAATTGTAAAGCCTAATGGCATTGGGGAGTATTGGGGAGGTTGACTCATTTTAGAGCCTTATAGTGCTCTTTGGAGCAGTGCAATTGTTTCAGTCTATTACTAAAAGTGCTCCACTATTCAATCAAGGTGGCATGCAGAGAGTGAGAAACATTGTCCAGAATTGCCAGGATTTTCCGGAGGGTCCTTTGTTCTGCCACAGCCTCCAGTGTGTCCAGTTTGACTCCTATAACAGAGCCAGCCTTTCTAATCAGTTTATCGACCCTGTGGTATCACCTGTGTTGATGATATTGCCTTGGCACACCACCACATTGAAGATTACCTCCATCATTGCACTGCACTTTAAACCACGTACTATGATACTGTTCATACTGCAAATATTGCTCGCATTTATGTCTCTATGCACATATTATTTCCATATCTGTACTGTAATCTCTAACTTACTTTATATAATTTGTTATTCCTTATAGTTGTTGAATGTTGTTTTTTGTTCATGTCATCCCAACAGACCAGAATAAATTCCTAAATCATGTAAATGTTAATGGCGAATAAAGTTGAACCTTGATAAAACAGTCCATATTAGTGCCTCTAGTGAGCCATGGGTGCCATGTGTAAAATCTGTAACATGCATTACAGCAGCTTAACGAAGCTTCAACAGCACCTGACAACTCTTCAAACTAGATGGAAAAGATTCAGTTTCAGATTCATATTTATTTATTGCATGTACATTGAAACATACAGTGAAAGGCATCGCTGATGTTAACAACCAATGCACCCAAAGATGTGCTGGGGTAGCCCACAGGTGTCACCATACATTCTGGTGCTAACATAGCATCCTTTCTGTTTTCAACACAACACCACACACAACAATGTAATCCGCAACGGCATCAGAACAAAACAAGACAACAACAGCAAAACAAGCCACTTCCCCACCTTCCCACTCTCTCACACACACAATCCTCCATCTTCAGGACAGATCATCTCTGGGCCTCCAGTACTTGACCCTAGATGCTCAAACTTGCAGACATTGGGCAATCAACCTCCAGGCTCTGGCCTAAATTCTCTCCCTACCTCCAGACTCGCTGACTTTGGTGTTTGACCTTTTGGGCTTTCTATTTCCAGACTTGCTGAACACTGATCTTTGACCTTCGGCTTTGCCATGCAGACTTCACCAACTTCTGAGTATCAACCCCAGGACTCACCAACCATAGGCTTGACCTTTGTGCCTCACCCCCAGACCTTGCCAATTGCAGGTTTGACCTTCAGGCCTCGATCAATCCGATCATTAGGATTGTTGAAAAGAATAACCACAGGGTGTATTATCCTGCAAGGTCCCCTCGAGATCTGACCTCTGGTCAGATCAGCCCTCAATCCCCTGTAGTTTGCCTACCAGGAGAATATTGAAGTCGATGATGCTGTCATCTACCTGCTGAACAGAGCCTACTCATTTGGATAAACATGGCAGCACTGTGAGGATCATGTTTTTTTGATTTTTCAATTGCCTTCAATACCATACAGCCCTCGTTGCTGGGGGGAAAGCTCCATTCAATGCAGATTGGCACTTCCATTGCATCCCGGATAATGGACTGCCTCACTGGCAGACCACAGTACGTGCAGCTTCAGAGCTCTGTGTACCTCAGACTTTAGATACAACACTGTCATGTTATCTGCAGAAATTCTCTGATGACTCAGCAATAGTTGGGTGTATAATGGGAGGATGAATACAGAGCCCTGGTGGAAGATTTTGTCAAATGGTGCAAGCTGAATCATCTGTAGCTCAACATCAGTAGAACAAAGGAGATGGTGATGGACAATGTTTCTCACCCTCTGCTTGCCACCTTGGCCGAACACTTTTAGTAATAGACTAAGGCTACATCTACACTAGACCAGATAAATCCGTAACCAAAGCTTTTACTCTTCATTTTGATCCTCCATCCACACTGAAACGGTGTTTCCCTCCCCTGAAAATGGAGCTTTTCTAAAACGCCCTCCAGAGTGTGTAAATTTGAAAATGCCGCTTGGGCAAGAGTAGTGTGGACGGGGTAACCGGAGACTTCTAGAAATACTGTCATGACGTGCCGGAACAGATGGCGGCATTTCATTGTTTTCTTGAACGTAACACCCCACACAACCTAACAATTTCAGAACAGACGGCAACGAGACTGAAGCCAGAAGGGTTAGAAATGTACTCACCAAATACTTTGACCCATAACTTACTGAATAAGTATACTTACTTTGCCCTGTTTTCTGTCCTTGCTTGTATGAAGGTGTTTTACCTATTTATGCAAGTACTTCTCTGACAATAGATGTGTAACAGCCTAATGTACATTGTATGGAAATACAAGATAACACTGATGCAGACATGCTTTATACATTTAACAAGATGCTTTATTAATACAACAGAGTTAATCAGTTTTTCAATGTTCGTCGTCAGCCAGGTCAATCTGTCCGTGAACTCCCTGTCGGTTGCCTCCGTACGTTCCAGTATTTGTTTTTTTTTTAGTTTTAAGTCTTCCTGTGCGAGAGCAAACAGCTGTCTGTTGTTTGGCAATTTTGTTTTAAGTTTTTCTAGTCTGTAACCGGACAAACGCACACCAAGCCTTTCACGGCGCGATTCGACCCCAAACATGTCACTTGCATTTTGTAGATGTGTTGTGCGCATGTCCAGTAGGAGGAGATTCGCCTAAATACCCGTTTTAATGTGAACTGAGGTATTTTCATAAACGCTTGGTGTGGGTGCCTATTGTTTTTACGCGAAACCGGCGTTTTCAAAATTATTCAGTCTAATGTGGACGTAGCCTAAGACAACTGCACTGCTCCAAAGAGTGCTTTATGAGGTCATTCTTAGCCTCAGCCATTAAGGTCTATAATGAGTCAACTTATAGTTGGGGAAGTGATGACCCTTCCTGTTAGACTATTTGAGGTATCTTTTTTTTTATTCTTTTTTACTTCTCTTCTAATATTTGTAAATATGTATATCTGTGTACTTTCACTGCTGTTGTGTCACTGTAATTTCCTTTGGGATCAATAAAGTATCTATCTATCACTCTTAAACAAGCCTAACTTGGAGAAGTATTGTGGTTAATTCATTGTCGCTGGATTATTGGCCTAGAATTCCCTGCAGGGCGGCACAGAAAATGCAAGAGTTTCCAAACAGTTTCTGAAAGGAGGTCCAATAAATGGTATTCTTAATGATGGCAACCAGATCTATCATGACTATTAGAGAGATAAAAACAAATCCTAGACCACCACAGTTCCCCAGATTACATTCTCATCATCCAAATGACATTGATAAATGCAAACCCATTTAAAATCAGCATTATTTATAGTGCTTACCACAATATGCATATGTATGTGTAAAGGGTCATCAACTTGAAACAGTAAATTTATTTCTCTCTTCATATATACCATTTGACCTGCTGACTATCTTCTGAATTTCCTGTTTTTTTTATTTCAGTTATTTTGCTTTTCAAAAAAAAAGATACACCAGAGTGTTTACTATCTATGTACCTTTCTCTGACCCACTACTCGCTGATGGGCTCCCTCTGAGGCTGCTACTGTGCTGACATTCAGCAGAGGAGCATGTAGATGGCCATGCAGGGTGATTCTGCTGAGCTTTGGTCAAAATCAAAGTCAAGGTGAACTTATTATCAAAGTACCTATATATCTCACCATATGCTCTCCTGTGATTCATTTTCTTACCAGCATTTACAGGATAATAAAGAAGTACAATAGAATTAATGAAGACACAAAGACTGACCAAAAGTGCAAAAGAAGACATCCCCCTTATATCTTCCTCTAGTCACCTTAAAATTGTGCTCTCTTGTATTGGCTATTGTCACCATGGGACAAGGGCGCGTGGCACTCTGTCAATGCCTCATCATCTTATACACCTCTGTCAAGTCACCTCTCATCTTCCTTCACTCCAAAGAGAAAAGCACCAGCTCGCTCAACCTATCCAGACATGCTCGCTAATGCAGGCAGATTCCTGGTAAATTTCCTCTGCTCCCTCTCTAAAAGCTTCCACATCTTTCCTATAAATGAAGTGACCAGAACTAAACATAATACTCCAAAGATGGTCTAACCAGTTTCACAGAGCTGCAACATTACCTCGTGGCCCATGAGCTCAATCCTCTGAGTAATGAAGGCCAAGATATCAAATGCCTTCTTAGCCACTGTATCATCTTTCGTGGCATCTTTGAAGGAGCCAAAGACATGAACCTCCACCCTGCTAAGAATCCTGCCATTAACCCTGTATACCACCTTCACGTTCAACCTTCCGAAGAATATCATTCACACTTTTCTGGATTGAACTTCATTTGCCACTTCTCCGCCCAGGTCTGCATCCTATCAATGTCCTATTGTAACCTAGGACAACCCTCTACACTAGCCATAACATCACTAACCTTCATATCATCTGCAAACTTACTATCTCACCTCCTTCCTCATCCAAGTCATCTATAAAAATCACAAAGAGCAGGGGTTCCAGAACAGAGCTCTGTGGAACACCATTTGTCATTGACTTTCAGATAGAATACACCACCTTCTGCCTTCTATGGCAAGCCAGTTCTGTAACCATGCAACTAGATTCCCTGAATCCCTTGCCTCCTGACTTTTATGAGCCTTCTGTAAGGAACCTTGTCAAATACCTTACTAAAATCCATAAACACCACACCTACTGCTCTAGCTTCGTCAATTTGTTTTGTCACTTCCTTGAGGAATCTGATCAGGCTTGTGAGGCACCACCTGCCCCTCACAAAGCCATGCTGACTAACTTTAGTCAGTCTATGCTTCTGATTTTTTTTGATGATCACACTGACTGATACTCAATTGAGATCATTAAACTTTATGAAGGCTCCTGAAGAAGAGTCTCAGCCAAAACGTCGATAGTTTATTCCTATCCATAGATGCTGCCCGACCTGCTGAGTTGTTTTGGATTTCCATCATCTGCAGAATCTCTTGCGGTTATTAAACTTTTTGTTAACGTGGTTATTGATGCCTTGTGTTTACCTGGTTTACCACCCCCTCCCCTTAGCTCAAGAGCTTCAACTTAGGAGGAGAACTTCTTACACCTCATGACCAAGACCTTCAGAATCTTGCTGGAAATTTAGTGACCATGTGTGCAATCAACTCTGCCTTCCAGCAAGCCATTGAATGATTTACCGTACAAGCAAACACAAAACACCAAACCTCCAAAGAAGAATGCGGGTGGTTATAGTCAATGTTAACTTACATCAAGCAGCACTAGTCACTTATGGAATTAGGCTTTGTTGATACAGTAAAGTCAGTGACCAGCACTGTTAACCCTAGCTGGTCAGTGAAACCATGTTATATGAGGTCACTGCCTGAATTTTGTGAGTGTCTTGCACCAGGTCGAGTGAGCACTAATTAATTGGAAATTATGATCCTGGTGCACATTTTCCAGCATCATCCAATCTTGCCCCCTAAATAATCAGATACTGAAAAGAACTTTGTGTGCACAATCCACACAAGTTAGTGACTTAGGCATCAAATCACAAGATTCTTGATTTTCTAATAACAGTGCCCCAGATCAGCGCCAGAAAATTTGCATGTTTCAATCATTAACACATTAATGGTTAGTAATTCACAATAAATCCTTGCTTGGGGATATTAACACCTATTGAGATTTAATCTTTTTAGATTGATGTGTATTTACTGCCTTTTTATTACTTACGTAACTTTTGTTGTTTATTGCTGAATGAATGACTGAATGAGATCGGAGAAGTAAATTAGATTTTAATAGCTACTGTAAACATTTTATTTTAGGTGTAATAGTTACACGATAAATCTGTTGCCTTTGTTTTCCAGATTTAACTGGATTAATTAAAAGAACTGCAGAATTGGACAAGATGCTTGGACATGAGCACTGGAAATTAGTTGATTAAATCACTAGTGGAGTTCCTTGACACAGTCATTACAGTTAAAATAATTCTTCAGGAGATTCTTTTTATAGTACAGGCCTGAAGAATTTTCGTTTGAGATGTCAACTTGAGCTATGCTGCTGCAATGGTGTTATGTAGGAGGCATTCAGTAACCATAGCAACTGAAGCTTTGAAAAGAACAGGACAAAAATGTAATAGACAGACTGCCCATGATTACAAATAGATATGCAATTGTAGTAATATAATCAGAATATTTAAAATGCATTACAAGTTGTAGTTTAATATGAATCACTGCATATCTACTGCACACAGTTAATACATTATTACTTTAAGCCAGCTAAAGCACAGGCAGGATAGCTGACAGCCAGATGTAAACAGGAACTAAGTGGCAAGTGTTGACTAAGAGCATATGTACGACTGCAGATATTACTGCTCTCAGCCATAACAGTGAAATAAAGAACATTCAGTTATAAAGAAGGGGAGATACCCAACTTTAAAGCTAAAAGTTATTCCATTTGTAAATGCCTTTTGTGCATTGGAATTGGAAGTCTGAGATCTTTGTTTGTAAAATAAGAGCTCGAACCAAAGGTGCCATGTTCAGAGTTCATGAGTTTAGAATCCTCAAATGAAACTAACATTTCACCTATCAATGCTGTTCTGCAGCAGGGCTACCTTCAGAAATTGGGTAATTATGGAGATGGTTAACATGCCAGTCTTACGTTAATTAGTCTGCACATTCACAAAACCACATACCTCCACTAGAAATGTTGCATCACTATAAAACCCTGGTTAGATCGTACTTGGAATATTCTGTTCTTTTCTGGTATTATAGGAAGGATGTGGAAGAGAAGGTGTGGAGGAGATTTACCAGGATGCAGCCTGGATTAAAGAGCATGTCCGACGAGGTTAGGTTGAGTGATCTAGGGCTTTTGCTTTTGAAGTGAAGGAGGATGAGAAGTGAATTGATAGTGGTGTATAAAATGTTAAGAGAATAGCCAGAGACTTTTTTTCCCAGGGTGTAAACAGCTAATATAAGGTGAGCATAATTTTAAGGTGATTGGAGGGAGTTATAGAGAGGATGTTCTTTACATAGAGAGAGCTGAGTGCATGGAACATTTGCTAGAGGTGGTGGTAGAGGTAGATAAATTAAGGGCATTTAAGGAACTCATAGGTAGGTTCATGGGTGATAGCAAAATGGAGGGCTATGTAGGAAAGAAGGGTTAGATTGATCTTAGAGTAGGTTAAAAGGTTGGTACAACATCTTTGGCCGAAGGGTCTGTACTGTGTTGTTCTATGTTTTATGTTCTAAAGCCATCATTCATGAATTATACTTTGAAATGGCTGTGCTTGCCCAAACAGCTTCCATTGCACCCAAGAAATATCCTGGCATAATTTTCTGAAACGAGCCACTGAGATGATTCAGATTAGCTCATGCATGATGATGTTGCATCTCTTATAGAAATGCAAGGCCTCATATTTGTGCTTGAAAACCAACGTTTGCACTTGCTATATTCATGATCTTGATGGAAAATGCTTTTCACATCTGAGTAAATATATCTTGTTCAGGGAATGGAAGTAGCCTTAGGGTTAGGAAGAAGATAATGTGCATTTCACTCCTCTCAACAATAAAATGGAAAAAAAGTCTGATCCAAGGGAACAAGAAAACTATTTTTATGTAACAAATAGTATTGATCTGAAGTGGACTGACTGCAGGGGTGTAGGAATCAGATTGAAAAATAACTTTCAAAAGGAAGTGTGCAGAATTCGATAAGTATTTGAAAAGGGATAATTTCCTGGGCTGTGAGGAAAGGATATGAGAGAGTGATTAATTGTGTGACTCTTCCACAAAAGAGTAGGCAGAGGCAGGTGAATGTCCTGCATTGCTGATTTTACAATGTAGGATGCAACAGTGAACGTAATGTGCAAGGGTTGACTCTGTGGCATTTGGAACTGAAATGTCTCTGAACAACCTGACACTCATTTATTGTCGCTGCTGGCCATCGCTGGCCTTGATGAATAATATATCCTCTCTATGGTAATCAACTGGAGAACCAATTGACTGACCCTACAATGACTGGCAGTAACTTGTCAGAAGCCAGAGAACTAAAAAATTGAGAGCGATGACTACCTTGACGATTATCAATAATCTGTTCATAGATATGAAGCATATGATGCAGTTCAATACTTACCTTCCATCACTACTGAGTGCAAAGTTCAAAGTAAATTTATTATTAAAGTATGTATATGTCACCATATACTATCATCAGATTCATTTTCTTACAGAGACTCACAGAAAAACAAAGAAATATAATAGAATCACTGAAAAACTACACACGAAGATTGACAGACAACCATTTGCAAAAGTAGACAAACTGTGCAAATTTTAAAAAAATACTGAGCATATGAGTTGTGGAGTCCTTGAAAGTGAGTTGAGCCAGTTCAGAGTTGAGGCGAGTGAAGTTATCTGTGCGGGTTCAGGAGTCTAATGTTTCTGGGGTAATTACATTTCCTGAACCTGGTGATACGTGATACCTCCTTCCTGAGAGCAGCAGCTGAGGCTCCAGGCATGCTCCTCAAACATCACTCACAGGTTTGCAGAAACCGATTCTGTATTCATGAAAAGTAATATTAACAGCATGAATGGACAACACTTTTAGCTCAGTGACAGACCTTTGTAGTTCTCGTCTATTCCTCTTCAATAAGTTTGTGAAAGGCTGAACATCTTGCAAGAAGCAACTTAGCTCCTAACTCTCTAGAACATATCCAACAACTTAAGGCATGTTTATTTATTTATTTTTATTTAGCGACATAGCGTGGAGTAGGCCCTTCCAGCCTTTGTGTCACATCAACCCAACAACCCCTGACAAACCTGATTAACCCTAACCTAATCACAGGACAATTTACAATGACCAATTAACCTATTTGGACTGTGGGAGGAAACCGGGGGGACCAGGAGAAAACCCATGCATTCCGCAGGGAGGATTACAGAGACTCCTTACAGAAAAGCACCAGAATTGAACTCCGAACTCCGGAATTACCCGAGCCGGAATAGCATCGTGCTAACAGCTACGTTACAGTGGAAGAATGTAGGGATTCTCTTCCCTGGTCTGGGTGAGTACAGCTCCAATATACTCAAGAAACTCTGCTACACCCAGGACAAAGAAGCTCACTTGTTTGGCACCACATCCACTATTATGGACAATTGTTATCTGGTACACAGTGGTTGAAGTGTATGCCAACACCAGAAACTTGGGCAATCTCAAACTCAACACCATGAAGGCATGGGAAGACCACAACTTTCATATCTTACTCCAAGACAGTAAGATACAACAGAATCAAGCCATCCGGCCCACCGAGTCTACTCTGCATATTATTCTGACCTAGAAATATTCTTTCATCAACCCCTGGTCTAATTTTGAGACCAGCATCTGCTCCCCATTCCCCCACACCCTACCACACTGTCAGAATACCAGCACTGGTAGACTGCAGCATTTGCACCTTTCTCTGGAACTTGTAACTCTCTGTGTGACTTCCTTGTTGGGAGACCACAGTTGGTGCCAATCAGTAATAACATCTCCTCTTCCCTAACAATCAACGTTGGTGTACTTCATGGAATTGTTTGTGGAGTTCAGGAAGGGGAAATCAGGAGAACACACACCAGTCCTTATTGAGGGATCGGTGGTGGAAAGGACGAGTAGCTTCAAACTCCTGGGTATCAACATTTCAGAGTATCTATTCTGGGCCTAACATAAAATGCAACCATGAAGAAGGCGTACTGGCAGCTCTGTTATGAGTTTGATGAGAATTGGTATGTCATCAAAGATCTTGCAAATTTCTACAGGTGCATTGTGATTGGTTGCATCACAGCCTGGTATGGAACCTCCAAGCACTGGATCGTAAGTGGCTACATAGGTTTATAGAATCAGCAGATTCCAGCTTAGGGACAACTCTCCTAATTATCAAGGTCATCTTCAAGAAGTGGTACCTCAAAAAGGTGGCATCTATCATTAAAGAAACTTACTATCTGGGACATGCTCTGTACATGTTACTATCACTGGGGAGGAGGTACATGAGCTTGAAGACCAACACTCAGTTTTTAAGAACAGCTTCCTTAACTCCACTATCAGATTTCTGAAAGGACAATGGACATGTGAACATGACCTTATTATTCATACCTTGGAGAACTATTTTTTGTAAATTACAGTAATTTTCATGCATTTGCATGGTACTTCTGCCACAAAACAACAAATTTTATGACATATGTCAATAATGATAAATGTAATTTTGATTCTGATTCAGATTTTGATTCAAAAAGGTGGCTTCCTGTTGACTTCTCTAGGGCAATTAGGAATGAAAAATAAATATTTCACTTGCCGGTTGTGCCTATATCCTGCAAATTAATTTAAAAGAAGAGGTGCACTTGTCACATTCTCTGTTGTCACAGTCTTTCTAACTACACAAATTAAATGATGTGCTGCAGATACTTTGACTTCTAGCCTATGTGGGCTCTGTCAACTTGAACCAGTCTGGCCATTCTCCTCTGAACTCCCTCATTAACAAGGTGTTTTCACCCACAGAACTGCTGCTCACCAGATATCTTTTTTTGTTTTTCTCACCATTTTTTGTAAACTCCAAAAACTGCTGTGCACAAAAATTTTATTCCATTTGGGTAGCCTCCAACCTGATGGCATGAACATTGTTTTCTCAAACTTCCGGTAATGCCCCCACACCACCCCTCTTCATCATTCCCCATCCCTTTTCCCTCTCTCACCTTATCTCATTGCCCACCCATTGCCTCCCTCTGGTGCTCCTCCCCCCCCCCCTTTTTCTTTCTTCCATGGCCTTTTGTCTCATTCACCAATCAAATTCCCTGCTCTTTACTTCATCCCTCCCCCTCCAGGTTTCACCCATCACCTGGTGCTTTTCTCTTCCCTCCCCCCCACCTCTTAAACCTGCTGCTCAGCTTTTTCGCTCCAGTTCTGCCAATGGGTTTCAGTCTGAAGCGTCGACTGTGCTTTCTTCCATAGACACTGCCTGGCCTGCCGAGTTCCTTCAGTACTTTGTGTTGCTCGGGTTTGCAGCATCTGCAGATTTTCTCTAGCTTGTGCTCTTGACCATGTCTACATGCTTCAATGCACTGAATTGCAGCCACATGATTGGTTGATTAAATATTTGCATTAACGGGTGGGTGTACAGATGTGCCCAATGAAATGGCCATTGAGTGTAGTTCTGTTTGAACTCACCATGCAATGTAATCGGCTTCCAGACATGCTTATACTGACTCAGAATAATTCAGAGGCTATTACAACTTTTTGCCAATGCTTCCTCTTTGGAAGAGATGTCTAATTGGTTTTCCTTCCCACATCCTTTATCCAAAGCACTGCAAATTTTCCCACCTAAAGATTTATCCATCCACTTTAAAACGTTGCAATTGAATTGCTTTCAACAATACACTGAAAAGCTTTCGTAACATGTCAGACACAAGTCACTGAAGTAGAGGGACACCCACATGAAAATCACTTTCACAGAGATATATAAAGCAGAGAAGAACAAAAAAAGAGAAATATATTCCATATCAGAGACACTGTCCTGATATGTTAATAATTCAACAGTTTCCTACATCATACAAGTGGAATAATGAGTATTTTTATAATATCTTGTGTGCATATGAAAAGGAATGGTGTTATTTATAGAGTGCATATTATGACATCAGCATGTTCAAAGTGATTTATAGCCAGTTTGTGTGTGGTTGCAGCATTGGTCCAGTGAAATGTAGAAATCTATTAACACACACCCAGATCTGCTGAACTGTCTTGATCTAAACACTGAGGTTAATTTTTAAAACTGATGCTATTTAATTATATATATTGGCCACGTTTCAAGTGAAGACTCTCCTATTCTGTTTCAAACTTGTGCCATGGGATCTTCTGTGTTTACAGGGAGTGTAAACATTGCTTCATTTTGAAGTTTCATCAGGCAGTCAGCACCCTCTGACAGTGTGACATTTGTGCTGTAGGCACTTGATACTTTATTGGCAGTCCTGGTCCTTTTTCCAGCGAGTTCTTTCTTAGTAAGTCCCATAATCATAACATCATAACTACAGCAACTGTCTGTCTCAAACAGTGTATGGTGTATGGAGTAGAATGTGACCCAGAGACAAGTATGCTACATGTTTACTGTAGGTGAAGCCTAGGAAATAGTACTGGGAGGGAAATGCATCCGAGATTCAGATTCAGATTTATTTATCAGATGTACATCAAAACATACAGTGAAATGTATCATTTGTGTTAACAACCAGCACACCCAAGAATGTGTTGGGGGCAGCCCGCAAGTATTGCCTCACATTTTGGTACAAGAGACAAAACAACACACACACACACACACACACACACACACACACACACACACACACACACACACACACACACACACACACACACACACACACACACACACACACACACACACAAAGACGTTTATTGGCGAACACACATTTCTAGCAATCGACCTCTTTAGATATTGCATAGAACAAATTCCTTTGCTCATTATTAACAGTGACCCTTCTAATTATGCAATATTTAAACATCAACTTTCACATTTTCATGGTCTGACCTGACATTGTATGATATGTCAACATACTTTACAGAAGGAAACAATTTCAAAGTAACTGGTCAGCCAGTCTTATGTTCAAGTCAGAGATTGGTATAGGTGTGGAAATTAAGAGAATCAAAGGAGACAAGATTAGAGCAGGAAAACGGTGCTGACGGTGGTGGTGCACAGACAATGAGCTGACCTATTCCTGTTTTTTTCTGTTAGTAAATGCCTGAGTTTCCCCTTAACTTTACAGTACTTATCCCTCACCTTCTATTGGATCATCATCTTCAAATGCCTGTTACGCTGCTGGTGCTTATGGCAGCAATGAAGGTTCTCCATCTCTGTTTGTCCTTAGCCGTCTTCTCTATTGTGGCTGGTGTTCAAGGATTCCTTCCTCTCGGTTTTCACCATTGTCAGTAATGCAAATCCTGGCTGGAGACACAGGAATACCGTTGTACACAGATATAGGATTCTTCATTGCTATTTCCATGATGGTTATTTTGTCCAGTCAGGGCTGTTAGCCCTGAGCTGAATACCCGGACCTGGAGGACTGGTGGATCACTCTTAGTCATCCTCTACCCTTTGACCTGTTCGTCATGAGTGATCCTACCAAGAGTCAAAGCACAGAGCACAAAGGACCTGACTCCAGCCAACATAGTTCTCCAGGTCATTGGGGCACGCAAGCCTCCAAACCGTACAACAAGGCTGTGGTCCTCTTGGAGGATCTAATATTGGAGAAGAGGTCTTATTGTTCATTGGATAAATAGATGGGCTTAAGCCTCTGAATAGATGGAAAGCAAAGTGTCAGGAAATTCTCCCTAGCAAGGTGGCACAGTGGTACAGATGGCAGAGCCTCTGCCTCTTGGCCCAGTGACTTTGGTTGATCATGGCTTTAGGTGCTCCACCTGTGGAGATTGCATGTCCTCCCTATGATAATATGGATTTCCTCAGGTTTCTTCTGGACCATAAGATATAGAAGCAGAATTAGGCCATTTGGCCCATCAAGTCTGCACCATCATTCCATCATGACTGATCCCTTCACCCTCTCAGACCCAATCTCCTGCCTTCTCCCTATTTCCTTTCATGCCCTGACCAATCAAGAATCTATGAACCTCTGCCTTGTTCTCCACAGCTGTCTGTGGCAATGAATTCCACAGATTCACCACCCTCTGGCTAAAGTAATTCCTCCTCATCTCCATTCTAAAAGGATTCTATTCTGAGGCTGGGCCCTTCAGTCTTCAACTCTCTCACCAGATGAAACAGCCTCTCCACTCTATCAAGCTCTTTTACTATTCGATAAGTTTTAATAACGTCACCCCTCATTCTTCTGAACACCAGTGAATACAGGCCCAGAGCCATCAAACCCTCTTCATATGGCAAGCTGGTTAAACCTGGAATCATTTTCGTGAACCTCCTTTGAACCCTCTCCAGTTTGAGCACATCCTTTCTGAGATTAAGGGCCCAAAATTGCTCACAATACTCCAAGTGAGGCCTCACCAGTGCTTTATAAAGTCTCAATATTACATCGTTGTTTTGATAATTTTAGGATTCTAGATCCCTAAGACATGCAAATTATGTTGGCCACTGTAAATTGTCCCTGATACTTATTTAAGTAGTAGGATCCAAAGAGGTTACTGTGAGTATATAAAGGACTTAGAACATGATAAATGTAAAATGGATGTTTCAAAGTTCAAAAGTTCAAAGTTCAAAGTAAATTTATTTAAAGTAAGTACACTTGTGCATGTCACCATATACTACCCTGAGATTCATTTTCTTGCGAGCTTTCACAGTAGATAAAAAGAAACACAATAGAATCAATGAAAATCTATACAAGAACAAAGATGGACTGGCAACCAATGTGTAAAAGTCAGCAAACTGCACAAATACAAAAAAGAAAAACAAATAATGATAATAAGGAACTAAACAATAATTAATATTGAGAACATGATTTTTAGAGTCCTTGAAAGTGAGTCCATCTCCTCTAGTTCAGAAGCCTGATGGTTGAAGGGTAATGACTGTTCCTGAACCTGGTGGTGATCTCTTTGGACTGAAGGTCCTGTTTCAATGCTATGTCATTCTGTGACACATCAAAAGCAACCTCAAAATGTGGGAATGTCATTCTCCCATGTAGTGTACCCTCTCAAACTGCTGCTTCCCCCAAGTACAGAGGGAGAAGCTTCATCAACCTCTGCTTTCCTTCCTATGCAATCTCATCTTTAAAAGCCTGCATCTCCGAGAAACTCAACACACTCAATTTGATGTTTCAAATAAATGGTTACACTCTCCTGCTGATTCTTCATCTAATTTCTCAAAGCTCCAATGCTACGCCAATGAAGTCTTCTTGGACAGTAAGCTAAGGTATAATCTTCACCTCCAGTCGAAGACTGGAGGGCCCAGGTATAATCAGACAAAGCACACAGAACCTCCCTCAGCTTGTAAATTAATCTTCATAATTTGAGAGGCGGACAAATTAGTTTTGTTTAAATAGCTGTCCACTAATGATAGCTCAGTGTGAATGCTTAGGAAATGAAACATTGAAAACCTACAGCACAATACAGTTCCTTCTGCCCACAAAGTTTGCCAAGCATGTCCTTGCCTTAGAAATTACTAGACTTCCCCATAGCCCTCTATTTTTCTAAGCTCCATGTACCGATCTAAAAGTCTCTTAAAAGAACCTATCGTATCCGCCTCCACCACCGTTGCCGGCAGTCCATTCCACGCACTCACTACTCTCTGAGTAAAAAACTTACCCCTGACATTTCCTCTGTACCTACTCCCCAGCACCTTAAACCTGTGTCCTCTTGTGGCAACCATTTCAGCCCTGGGAAAAAGCCTGACTATCCACACAATCAACGCCTCTCATCATCTTATACACCTCTATTAGGTCATCCTCTGTCGCTCCAAGGAGAAAAGGCCAAATTCACTCAACCTGTATTCATAAGGCATGCTCCCCAATCCAGGCAACATCCTTGTAATTCTCCTCTGCACCCTTTCTATGGCTTCCACATCCTTCCTGTAGTGAGGTGACCAGAACTGAGCACAGTACTCCAAGTGGGGTCTGACCAGGATCCTATATAGCTGCAACATTACCTCTTCAATGATACAGCATTGAAATAGGACCTTCATTCAAAATGAACCTACAGGTAAACTGTACATACTGATGAAAGCTACTAATCCAACTGTAATGCACTGTGAGTCTAACACAGAAATTCTGAAAATACTCAGCATATAAGTAACATTCGGAGAGGGTGAAGCAGAGTTACTAAACCATAATGCACAGGAATCTAAAGATTTAGAGCAGCGGCAGGCATCTGGTCCTTCAAACCTGGTCCACGATTCATCAAGATCATGAATGCTTTTTTATCTCAGCTCCAGCTTTATGAGCTTTGCTTAATATCCAGAAATGTATCCGTCTTTGATTTGAATGAACCCAGTGACTGAACATCCACAGTCCCCAGGGCAGAGAATTTTTAAGATTTACCACCCTTTGAGTGAAGTAATTTCTTGATTCATTAACAAAATCTTCTTCGTAAACAAAAAGGCTCACCAGCGGAAATACTCCTTGCAGAGTGGGTACAATTTTACCTTCCCCAGAACAATTCCACACTGCCATCATAGACAGCATCCTCACATCAGCCATTACTGCTTGGGTTTGTGCAGCATCCTCTCGTAATATATGAAAACTACAGCAAACTGTCCAGACAGCAGAGAAGGTCATATTCTGCAGTCACCATCACTGATGGACTTGTATGTGTCCAGAACAAGGAAGCAGGCAGAAAAATCTTTGTAGACGTTACTCACCCTGCAAACTGCCTTTTCCAAAAGTCCCCTTCTGGAACATGCTATAGGGCTATTAAAACAAAACTTCACACCATTTTAAAAGTTCTTCCCCCCAGGCAATTAATCTGATTAATCATCCAACTTCCCTCTGTCTATTGCCCCCTCTCCCATCACTGTAAGCACTATAAATCATTTTTCATAATGCTATTTACACCAGGAGCTCGTCTGCAGCTCCTGGCGTTAAGAGTAGCTCCTGGCAGCATGAGGCCTCAAATTGGGTGCTGTCAAACCTTCATCAACTCAAAAAATTCACCTTTAAAAAAACTGCAGATGATGGTGATCTTAAATAAAAACAAAAAAATGCTGGGAACATTCAGCAGGCCAGACAACATCTGTGGAGTGTGAAACAATGTTAACGTTTTAGGACGGGGTGTGGCGCTTTTTTTTCTAAGGAAGGGACCCAGATCGAAAACACTGTTTCTTCTTTCGTAGATGCGGTTGCACTTTCTGTTGTTGGTCCATAATTTCCAAAATTTCTCTGTAGTTCTTGGCTGTGGGGTGGTGGGGGGTGGGGGGGGGGGGAGAGAAATAACAAAAGAAAACTAATATTGCAGAGCCCTGGCGGTCTGTGACAGTAGGAGAGAACGGGGTTATCAATGCGTATGACTGCAGCACCTGAACACACAGCAGCCGTGGGGCTGGGAAGCAAACAATTCACACCAGGTTCAGGTAGGACAATTCTGTCAGCAATTTACAGTATCTCTCTGTAAATAGTGCGAGAATGACTCCTTTAGTGCGAATTCCATTAGCGATCTTGTTAGTGCACTCTGAGTAAAAGCAGTGTTAGCTACTCGGTGTTACCACAGAGGTGAGACCTAATAGAGGAGTGTAAAATTTTGAGGAGCGTAGATTGTGTGAATGTATTCAGTCTTTTCCCAGGGAAAGTGAATCAAAAACTAAAGGGCATTGGTTTAATGTGAGAAGGGAAAGATTTAAAAGTGATTTTCAGAGCAATTTCATCATGCAGAGTGTGGTGTATAGATGGAAGGAGCTGCCAGAGAAAGTAGTTGAACGGGTACAATAATAACATTTAAAAGACATTTGGATAAGTATATAGATAGGAAAGGTTTAGAGCAGTGTTTCCCAACCTTTTTTAGCCCCCCCCCAAGCACTTTCATACTTGCCAAAGCCCCTCTTAGGTACAATGTACTTTCTGGCACCCCCATAGTGTAAAAACATCTCTACCATAAGCTAGCATGAGAAAAAATGATTCTGCTTTAAATTTCTATTTGTCTTTTAACCCAGTTTACACAGTACCTATTAACTGTACAGCAGCTTCAATATCAATGTAATCCTTGAGCATGATGGTTTTTAGCAAGAGTTCAAGTTGTGACAGCTAAAGTCCCTACGTGTAACAATGTCCAAATGGTTTCCGTTTTTTGTAAGTACGCAGTTACTGCAATGAAGCCACTTTCAGCAATACAGATGGAAATGCAATGACATGTAGTTTGGTTCTTCTCCAAAGACCAGGAAACTTCATATCACAGTGTAGCCACATACAACAAAAGCTGACATTTTTGAAAAGAATTTTTGCTTCTTCTGAATTTCAATAGTTTCTTCTTGCAAGCTCTCTTCCTGTTCTTCCACCTTGCAAAGAAATGAGTCAGTTACCCAGTCCAGAATTTCCAGATCATTCAAATCCTTGAATTGATTCTGAAAATCCTTCTTCAGTGACTGCAGGTGTAGATAGATAGATAGATAGATAGATACTTTATTCATCCCCATGGGGAAATTCAACATTTTTTCCAATGTCCCATACACTTGTTGTAGCAAAAACTCATTACATACAATACTTAACTCAGTAATAATATGATATGCATCTAAATCACTAACTCAAAAAGCATTAATAATAGCTTTAAAAAAGTTCTTAAGTCCTGGCAGTTGAATTGTAAAGCCTAATGGCATTGGGGAGTATTGACCTCTTCATCCTGTCTGAGGAGCATTGCATCGACAGTAACCTGTCGCTGAAACTGCTTCTCTGTCTCTGGATGGTGCTATGTAGAGGATGTTCAGGGTTTTCCATAATTGACCGTAGCCTACTCAGCGCCCTTCGCTCAGCTACCGATGTTAAACTCTCCAGTACTTTGCCCACGACAGAGCCCGCCTTCCTTATCAGCTTATTAAGACGTGAGGCGTCCTTCTTCTTAATGCTTCCTCCCCAACACGCCACCACAAAGAAGAGGGCGCTCTCAACAACTGACCTATAGAACATCTTCAGCATCTCACTGCAGACATTGAATGACGCCAACCTTCTAAGGAAGTACAGTCGACTCTGTGCCTTCCTGCACAAGGCATCTGTGTTGGCAGTCCAGTCTAGCTTCTCGTCCAACTGTACTCCCAGATACTTGTAGGTCTTAACCTGCTCCACACATTCTCCATTAATGATCACTGGCTCCATATGAGGCCTAGATCTCCTAAAGTCCACCACCATCTCCTTGGTCTTGGTGACATTGAGACGCAGGTAGTTTGAGTTGCACCATATCACTGCAGTGCTCTTGCAAATCACCATCTGTGAAAGAGAGTGCCATACTTTCCATGCAAGGAAACTGTGAGAGCATTCTTCTCCCAGAGCTTTGATTATATATTTCCAATTTTCAGATAAAAGTGGACACTGTACTTTTTACCTGGATTAAACTGAAATTCTCACCCTGCAGTTTCATATTTAGAATATTAATTTTGTCATACAGATCGGCTAGGTATGCCGCATCTCCACGTAGAAGTTCAGTCTTATTTCCTATGCTCTTGTTGACTTTGAGGAAAAATTCAATGACAATGTCTAAAAGACCAAAGAAACATGTTAAGTTGCTGCCTTTTGACAACCAATGCACTTCAGTGTAAAGCAACAAGCATTCAAACTCTTCAACTTTATCTTGGCATAACTGGCAAAATATTCTGCTATTTAATGGATAAGCTTTAATTTTGTTGATAGCAGATATTACAAGAGTTATGCTTGAAAAAAGTCACTGATTGAGGTTTTGGGCTGTGAGATGTTGATGATGAATTACACAATGGATTGCAAACATACTTGGAATTTCTTTTTTCATAAATGCCATTAAACCAGCATGATTACCTGTCATATATGGCACTCCATCTGTTGCACAAGAAATCATGTTCCTAATCGGAATACTTTTACCATCAATAGACATTTTGAGCTCATTGTAAATTGATTCTATGTTAATATTTGTTTTTAACTTTTTACAAAAGAGAATCTCTTCATAAACTTTTCCATTTTTGATAAACTGTATTCCTCTAAACCAGTGATTCCCAATGGGGACAGTTACATGGCCTAAGGGGGTGTCATTAGCAATGCCTCATTGTCAAGCACAGTTGACATCCAGTTGTATCCAAATTCTGTTTTTTGTAGCTCTGTGCTCTTCACTCATTTCATCAATATGACGAGCTACAGGGTTACTACTCAGACAAATTGATTGTAATATACTGGTATCATTTTGAGAACAGTGGTGAGCATTTCTGATACAGCAGGTATTATTAACCTTTCACCAATTATATGAGATTTTCCACACTTTGCAATCATTTTGGAAATGTTATAAGTGCAATGAGAGCACTATCAAGGTCATTTTTTAGCTTTCTTAACAAATGACTTGAGTGTGAAACACTTTTCAAATTCTTCTTTCATCTTCTGAAACTGGGTAATACCATAAGTAGCCTTTCAGGGTGTCTTTTACAGAAGTGTTCCTGCAATCTTGATGGTTTCATGGCTTCATTAGACAGTACAGTATCACAGATAAGACAGATGGGGCTTTGTTGATCTGACAGGAATGGAATAAAACCATACTCTAGGTGTGTAACATTGTATTTATGCATTTTCTGTAGCTTCTCTTTCTTAGCAGGATTAGAATTCAAGGCTTCACCACCTTCAGACTAATAGAGATCACACAGTACATATTAATCCATCATTAATGGGGCTAAATTAAAATTTAAAAATTAACACAAACTGGGAATGCCTATCGAATGTTGACAACGGCAGCAAGTTGACATGAATTGAATGACAGTAGCGACACATAAAGGAACGGCGAGGTGAAGTTAGGTTGTCACTTACTGCTTACCCCCAGGAATCTTGAATGCCCCCACAATGACTTCTATTTCCCCAGCACCCCCTTAGGCCATGTAACTGTCCCCATTGGGATTCACTGGTTTCGAGGGATATGGGTCAAATTAGAGCAAATGGAGCTAGCTCAGTTGGGCACCTTGGTCAGCATGGATCGAATGGCCAGAAGGGCCTGTTTCCATGATGTATTATTCTATAACTCTCTGACTCTATGACCACAAAACAATTGACAAGCATATCACCCAGACTCATTGCACCCCTTTCACTAGCACACGTTTCCTCTCTCTTGCATGAGAACTGGGCAGTATATTACCATAGCAGTTAGCATAACACCAACGACCCAAGTTCAATTCCATCACTGACTGTAAGGAACTGATACGTTCTCCCCATGACCTCATGGATTTCCTCCGGGTGCTCCAGTTTCCTTCCACATTCCAAAGGCATATGGGTAGGCAAGTTAATTGGTACATGGGTGTAAATTGGGCCATTAGACCAGAAAGGCCTAATCTCTATACACATAAATTAATAAACAAATGAATGAATAAATAAATATAAAACAAACAAACAAGCAAATAAATAATAAGTAAAAATAGCACACACCACTTGGCAGCAGAAATTAATTGCTACTTGCCTCTTTAACGCCCATGGTGTGAATAATGTTGGACATAAACAGAAGGTTCATTGCCAGTGCCAAAGGAAAGTAAGGTTCCATGAAGTAGACAGGTTCCTAGCAATCTACTTTCCTTCTAACATTTCACTTCTTCCTCATCACATAGTCTAGTCCAATGAGGAAACCTGGTAGAAATGCACTATTACTTCATTTCTCAGATACTGAGACGCTGCACCTCTTAGACGATTGTGTAGCAGTGTATCACACATTTACTGAGACACCAGGCTCATACACAGTGCAGTCAGTTAAAAGGCTATGACAACATAGGTGCCAGCTTACCAGAGGGCAAAACCATGGTACAGCTCTGCTGCAGTGAGCAGGATTGCGGACTTTGTTGGAGTGTGTTGTAGAGGCTGGTGGATATGCAGATTGAGTCTCCTGCCAGATAAATGGCATTCGATTTCAGGAATCTTAAGATACGTACCATCCAACTGCCAAGGGCTTTGGGTGAAATATCTTCTCCAACATGGAAGTGATGGGCAATTCCATAGACACTGCAATGAAACATCCAATAGCCATTGTCTCAGTATCCATGAATATTTGAGTGGGGCAGTGGACATTCAGTGCCTCAGAAGCTTAAGCAGTTGGTGTGAAGTCAGTTTCCATAAATAGTGGCTCGGTATACTGGCATTCAAAAAGGCTTGAGTGGCACTCAACAGTTGGTTGTTAGGGGTGCTGAATTGTAAATCAAGAGAGAGGAACTCAAGCCTGCTGTGTTGCAGAAGATCATAATTAATTCTCCCAGTCTTGCCAGTCTGCCACTGTCACTGTTACCCAGCTGAGAATGCTGATGCTAATGATGAGAGGGTGTATTCTGCAGCTAGCCTTCAGAGAACAGACTGATCTGCAAAGGTTCAAAGTTCAAAGTAACTTTATTTTCAAAGGATATGTCTGCCTATGATAATACCACCCTGAGATTCACCATCTTGAGGGCAATCACAACAGAACAAAGAAACACAACAGAATCAATGAAAGCCTAGACCCAAACAAGGACTTACAGATTACCAATGTGCAAAAGACGGCAAACTGTACAAAAAAACCCTAATAAGCAAACAACTACATAAGCAATACTGAAAAGATGAGTTGTAGAGTCCTTGAAACTGAGTCCATATGTTATGTTCAGTGATCATTTCAGTGTTGAGTTATCAGTTCAGCGAAAAGTTATCCACGCTTGTTCAGGAGTCTGATGGTTCTAGGGTAATAACTGCTCCTGAACCTGGTGGTGTGGGGCTTAAGGCTCCTGTACCTCCATCATGATGGCAATATATGTCCCCCTGCATTCCTCTCTACTTAAACCAATACCTTCATACCAGGATACTGCTGCCTTTGAAATACAGGAGAACAGCCAAAACCATGGCCTAAGAGAATGCATCGAGATGAGAAGTTTAGGTTTTGTATGCATTAAGGCTTTTGATTTTCTGATAAACTTAATTATTTTTGTTGTGGTCAGAAGATTGAACTTATGGCTACTGAGATAGGGATGATTTCAAAAAAATCCACGACAACTGGTGCCTGAAGAAGTGTTTTGCTGATATTGGTATCATATATGAATAATTCTTCACACAAAATCCAGGCAGAAGGAATTTTCTAGACTGCTATCTGCCATCACAATATCCAGCAAATGTTGTGAAAATCAAAGAAAAAGCAGCAAATGCAAGAAATCTGAAATAAAACAAGAAACTGCTAAGAGCGTTCTTCAGGTTGGACAGCATCTGTGTAAACAGAAATAGAATTAATGCTTCAGGTCAAAGACCCTTCATCAGACGGTTCCTTATCCTCTTTCCTCTCTTGCTCCTCTTGCCTTGCCCTTCAATTTTTGTTCCAGTAGTTATCAGCTAGGGCGGGTCTTATATGGTGGTAAGTTGTGGGGTATTCACATATTTAGCAATACATTTGGGTATACACTCAGTGGCCACTTTATTAAGTAAACCTGCATTCTTATTTGTTAATGCAAATATCTAAGCAGCCAATCATGTGGCAGCAGCTTAATGCATAAAAGCATGCAAACCTGGTCAAGAGGTTCAGTTGTTGTTCAGACCAAACACCAGGATGGGGAAGAAATATGATCTAAGTGACTTTGACAGTGGAGTGATTGTTGGTGCCAAATGGGGTGGTTTGAATATCTGAGAAACTGTTGATTGCTGGGATTTTCAGAAACTACAGCCTCTAGAGTTTACAGAGATTGGTACGAGAAACAAAGAAGAGTCAGTGTGCAGCAATCTGTGGGCAAAAACACCTTGTTAATGTGAGAGGTCAGAAGAGAATGACCAGATTGGTTCCAGCTAACAGGAAGGTGACAGTAACTCAGATAGCTTTGCATTACCACAGTGGTGTGTAGAAGAGCATCTCTGAATGCGCAACACATTGAACCTTGAAGTGGATTAGCTACAGAAGCAGAGGACCACACTTGGTTCCACTCCTACACCTAATGAAGTTGCCACTGAGTGTATATATCAATACATCCCCAAATTTAGAACAAACACGAGGAAATCTGCAGATGCTGGAAATTCAAACAACAGCACACACAAAATGCTGGTGGAACACAGCAGGCCAGGCAGCATCTATAAGGAGAAGCACAGTTGACGTTTCGGGCCGAGGCCCTTCGTTAGTCCTGACGAAGGGTCTCGGCCCGAAACGTTGACAGTGCTTCTCCTTATAGATGCTGCCTGGCCTGCTGTGTTCCACCAGCATTTTGTGTGTGCTGTTGCCCAAATTTAGAAACCTGCTTAGGCTAGTGCTGCAGAATCCTTGCAATTTTGAATCCAGACATTGAAGCATTAGACCATGGACCATGAAATATAGAAGCAGAATCAGGCCATTTGGCCCATCGAGTCTGCTCCACCATTTCATCATGGCAGATCCAGTGCTCCTCTTAGCCCCAGATTCCTGCCTTAGACCATAAATCACAGCATTGATCACAGTATCATAGCATTAAACTTCGTGGCTGTCTCCAGGCTATGTTATCCAAGACAGCAGAATTACTGCATCAGAGTATCACTACTGCTTCATCACATCACCAACGTTGCTTTGAGTTGCTAATCCAACTCATGAGCAGTGTCATTGTAGTCCTTTTTTTAGATAGTGGTGGCCAAAAATTGGTGGCATGGTTACTATTTTTAATGGCCTGAAGGGTAGAATGAAATGTAAGGTTTCCAAGTTTGCCTGGGGCATGAAAATAGATGGAAGTGCGTATGATAACCCTACAACAAGATATAGATAAATAGCATGATTGGGCAGAAATATGGCAAAGGTAGTTTAAATCTGAGGTTGCTCACTTTAGTAGGAGAAATCAAAGGATGGTTATTATCCAAGTGGAATGGGACTGCAAAGGATTGAACTATATCTGGAACTGAATGTTCTAATGCTAGCAGGCAGATACAACAAGCATAAGCTCAGGAGCTTCTGCGGATGCTGAAAATCCAGAGCAATACACAGCAAATGCTGGCGTAACTCAGGCAGCCTCCATGGAGGGGTATAAACAGTTAACATTTCAGGCTGAGGCGCTTCATCAGGACAGGAAAGGAAGGGGGAAGAAGCCAAAATGAAAAGGTGGGAGATGGGAATGAATACAAGATGGTAAATAATAGGTGAAACCAGGTGAGGGAGAAGGTGGAAGAATGGGGAAGGGGAGATGAAATGAGAAGCAAGGAGGTGAGCGGTGGAAGAGGTAAAAGGCTGAAGAAGGAATCTGATAGGAGAGAAGTGTTGACCATGGGAGAAAGGATAAGGGGAGGGGCACCAAAGATGTGTTAAGAAAGAAAGCAGCATTTTGACCTTTATTAACAGGGAGTCTAGAGTTAAAAATAGGGATAATTTTACAATTGTACAGGCTATTGCTGAGGGCACACCTGGAAAACTGTGCATAATTTTAGTCCCCTTACCTTTAAAAAGATGAAGTATCATTGCAGGAAGTCGAAAGAGATTCTCCAGGCTATTTCCTGGGATGAGGGGAGTCGTCCTAGACAGTTTAGAAGAAATTGGTGTTTCTTTGGAGTTTAGAAGAATGTGCGGTGAACTTATTGAGAGATGTAAGATCCTGAAGAGGCATGACACGTTAGATGTTTTCACTTCTCGGAGAATCTCAAATGAGGGGACATAGATATAAGGTAAGGGGCTGGTGATATATGACAGTGGTGCATAGAAATCTGGTGGAGAATATCGGGAATTCTCTACCCCAAAGGATTGTGAAGGGTGGGTCAGTGGGATATAGGTGGAAGGAGACACACTTTTGAAGGACCTGGGAAGCAAGAGCTATGGGGAACTGTACAGAGGAAGTGTTGAGGTCAGTATGAATCAGCTGTGATCATACAGAATGGTTGACATACTTCAAAGTTTAAAGTACATTTATTATTAATGTTTGGATACATTATACAGCCTTGAGATTTGTCTCCCAATAGGCATCCACAAAACAAAGAACCCCACCCATTAAAAAAAGACCTTCAAGCACCCAGTGTGAAGACAAGATAAATAGAAAAACTATGCAAACAATAAAAGTAAGCAAATAATATTCTGAACTAAAGTTTTCTGAGGGACACAAAGCCGCAGTTCATCTCAGAGCCGAGTAAATGTCTCGGGACCACAGACGTGAAGCTAGGCATCACTGCAGCTGGAGCAGGCCACAGCCTCAGTTCAGCGCAGAGCTGAGTAAATGTTGTGGAGCAGTAAAAAGAATGAAGGAGAACCAGGCCGAACCAACCCATCCCTCACCTCTGGTCCTGACACCTTGACCTTTTCAATCTGGACCCCGCCGCCACATTTTGGCCCGTAGCCGACCTTTCCAATTCGTCTTAAATCAATCAGACATTGTGACTTACATCACTCCCGCCTCCGGAATGCCTCACCTTGACTTCTGCATCCTCTTTTTCCCATCTCCGCTTGCCTAGCCTTGCCTCTATACTCCTCTCCATTGTTAGTGGTGTTCGTTATTAATAAAGTGTTATTAATAAGGTGTTTAATAGTTACCTTTTTCTGTATTTTGTAGCTGATAAGTAGTTACTGGGCATCTCCAGAGCCATCTTAAACCAGAAGCTTGAAGAGTTAGATAGCCTTCTCCTGCTCTTATTTTATAGTGCTTTTGTGATTATCGTAGAATGAAAGCATCATGACATCCAACAGGATGTTAGCCCTTGACCAACATAATGTGCTCTCTGTGGTCACACAGCAACTGCACTTAGAAAAATCGGAATCCCTGTTGGTTCATCTGGGTTAGTGGCACCAGAAAATCAAAGTTAATGAAGTCAGTAGCCACCCTGCCTCAGGGGGCAGCCTACAGTCTGGGATCTGGCAAGAGTAAATGGAATGAGTTTATCACTCATCTCAGTGACGTCCTAACGCACAGGGAAAGCAAACTATTTGATGGTGCTCATCTCTCCAGCACTAGTGCAGAATGTGAATGGAGCACGAACGCCACAGCCGTGGTGCTTTTCACAGCCACTGGCACTGCAGTGTGCCAGGTCAGAAAAACAACTGCACTGGTTAGCATGTTTCAGTGATGGTCTTACTGAAACAACCTAGGAAACAACAAAACTGTGCAACTGTAATGACAACCAGAAGAAATCAACCTGCGACTAAATTTGTGAGTTAACTGTCTTTGATGATTCCTTTAATTAGTACTGATGGGATGTGGGATAATCATTATTCCGTTTAGTGTTTGTTCAGCTGTGTGAGTGTAGTAGTGAGAGTCATGGAGTGTAATAGAAATGGTGGGTTAAAATCATTGCTACATACTGATTGGCATTATGTTTGTGTCCTCTGAATGCTTCTGATGGTTTCCAATCCTTTGCCAAGCTGATGCAAGATGAATTTTGTATCAGGAGTATAAATGCATTGTGGAGATGGTATTCATGATACACAGCATTTCAAAATGCTCAAAAAATTAGGCTGATTGAGTGCAATTTCTAAACCCTCATCTATTTCTCACTAGTTTTGGGATAATTTCCTCAATTCTTTTTGACTTCTCACTTTCTGACTTCTCAATTCTTAACCTACATCCCCCTATGGCGTCTTCTGAATCTGTGTGAAGGTCATGCCTAACTTCCAGGACGCCATCAAGAAGGTGATTCATGCGAGCAGCTCCAATAGAAATCATTTAGACTGCTACAGCCGAAAATCACAACTACACCTATGGACTATACAGTTAGTAACATCATTTTAAGGCAATTAAAAAAACAATCATTACTCAAAGTTGATGAAAATTGAATGGACTCTGGTTGCTGGAGTGGTTCCTTGTTGAAGACAGCAGGAGACAGGATGCCGTGCTAGCTTAAAAGTTGGTTTAAGGAAGTGTGGCTTTCGGCTCCCAATGCTGACCATCCTGCTGGCAAACGCACAGTCTTTGGTAAATAAAATTGAAGATCTCAGAGCAATATTGCTGCACCAGAGGTATATTAAAAGTTGTTACATTTTTTGTTTTACGGAGACTTGGATGTACCCTGCCATTCCAGACATAGCGATACAACTCTATGATTTCACAATTCACTGCCAAGATAGGACTGCTGAGTTTTTCAAAGGCAGAGGAGGTGGAGTATGCTTTGTGATTAACTCCGCATGGTGTACAAACATGGTGGTACTGTCCCAGTCCTGCTCACCTGACCTGGAACATCTCGCAACCATTTTATCTGCTGCAGGAGTTTTCAGTGATCATCTTGGTGGCAGTGTACATCTCACCTCAGGCCAATATCAAGCTCTAGCCAAACTGAGCAGCATGATAAACAATCATGAAACCGCACAACCTATTTCCTTCCCCATCATTTTGGGGGGATTTTAACCAGGCCAGCTTAAAAAAATCTCGAAATAATTTAATTATTACCAACTTGTGGAATGAGAGGAGCAAACACGCTTGGCCACTGCCATACTAACATCAAGAACTCTTGCCGTACCATCCCACGCCCACACATCGGAAAGACTGATCACCTGACTGTAGCTCTACTCCCTGAGTATAGGCAGAGACTGAAGACTGCAGCACCAGTAGTGATGAAGAAGAAGATATGAACAAGGGAGGTGCAGAAGCAGTTACAGAACTGCTTTGCATCGTTGGACTGGACTGTATTCAGGAATTCATCTTCGAGTCTGTATGAGTGCACCACAGCCGTCAATGACTTCATTAAAACCTGTGTGGATGAGTGTGTGCCTATGAGAACATACACTGCATACCCAAATCAAAAACTAGGGATAAACCAGGAGGTTTGCAGTCTGCTGAGGTCTAGATCTGTGTGGCATTCAAGCCTGGCGACCCAGGACTCTACAAGAAGACCAGGTATGGCTTACAGACAGCTATCCCAAAAGCAAAGAAACAATTCCGAGCGAGGTTGGAGGCGGAATCGCGTGCACATCAACTCTGGCAAGGTTTGCAGACGATTACTTCCTACAAAACCTAACATCATGAATGGCAGCGATGCTTCAGTCCCAGACAAGCTCAACACTTTTTATGCACGGTTTGAAAGGGAGAATAAAACCACAGCTATGAGGATCCCTGCAGCACCCAGCGACCCTGTGATCCCTATCTTGGAGGCCGGAGTCAGATTGTCATTCAAAAGGGTGAACACTTGCAAGACCACTGAACCCTGGTAGGACTCTGAAAACCCGTATCAACCAACCGGTGGGGGCACTCAAAGACAATTTCAATCTCTCATCGCTACATTTAGAAGTCCCCACCTGCTTCAAAAGGGAAACAATTATACCAGTGCCCAAGAAGAGTAGTGTGAGCTGCCCTAACAACTATTGTCCAGCAGCACTCACATTTACAGTGAAGTGCTTTGTTATGGCTAGAATTAACTCCTGTCTCAGCAAGGACCCCCTGCAATTTGTCTGTCACCACAGTTGCTCTACAGTGGATGCGATCTATTCATGCCGCCTCGGATCACCTGGACAATATTAATACTTATGTCAGGAAGCTGTTCATTGACTACAGCTCAGTGTTTAACGCAATCATTCCTACAGTTTTGATCAAAAAGCTCCAAAACCTGGGCCTTTGTACCTCCTCTGCAACTTCCTCACTGGAAGACCACAGTCTGTAGGGTTCGGAAATAACATCTCTACCTCGCAGGCAATCAACACTGACACACCTCGGGGGGTTTACTTATCCCACTGCTCTACTCTCTCTACACCCATGACCGTGTGGCTAGACACAGCTCAAATGCCATCCATAAATTTGACACAACTATTGTTGACAGAATTTCATACGATGATGAGAAGGTGTACAGGAGCAAAATATATCAGCTAGTTGAGTGGTTTCGCAGTAACAAGCTTGCACTCATCGTCAGTTAGACCAAAGAACTGATGGTGGACTTCAGAAAGGGTAAGATGAGGGAACACACACCAGTGTTCATAGAGGGACCAGAAGTGAGCAATTTCAAGTTCCTGTGTGTCAACGTCTCTGAGGATCAATCCTGGGCCCAACATATATATCAATGCAGTTATAAGGAAGGCACGAGAACTGCTATAAATCAGGAGATTGAGGAGATTTGGTATGTCACTAAAGACACTCGCAAATTGTACTGTGGAAAGCATTCTAACTGGTCGCATCACTGTCTGCACTGCACAGGATCAAAAGAAGCTGCAGTAAGTTGTGAACTCAATCAGCTGCATCATGGGCACTAGCCTCTATGGCATCCAGGACATCAGCAAGGAGTGATGCCTCAAAAAGGCAGCATCCATCATTAAGGACCCTGTCATCCAGGACATGCTCTCTTCTCATTGATACCTTCAGAGAGGAGGTACAGGAGCCTGAAGGCACACACTCAATGATTCATGAACAGCTCCTTTCCCTGTGCCGTCAGATTTCTGAATGGACATTGGACCCATATAAATTTAACTCACTACTTTTTTTTGCACTACTTAGTTAATATATACTTACTTTAACTCACAGATTTGCTTATTATGTGTAGCAATGTACTGCTTCTAGGAACACAGCAAATTTCATGACATGTGTGGGTGATATGAAACTTGATTCCGATTCTGACCCTTAATTACAGGGTAACACAAATTTTGCTGGAGGAATTCAGCAGTTCAGGAAGCATCTATGGAGAGGAATAAAGAGTGAACGCTTTGGGCCAAGACCCTTAATCAGGACTTAATTGCAGCAAATTTTTTCAGGTCTCATCAGTGAACTATGTTGGTTGGGGGAGAACTACATACATTAAATTAAGATTCAAACTGAGTGTGATTTCCAACCTGTTGTTCAATGATCCGGGAAATTATTGTAAGGCTCAAAATAATTGAATGCATCCATAAATAATTTCTTAATGTTATTCAGTAACTGACATTGTAATCATTATTTTAATTTCCTGTCTTATTCCATTATGATGCTAAGTTATTTTTGATCTTGGAACTGTTATTATCAACCATAATTACTTTAATGCCAAGTCACAAACCATTCACATCAGTAATCATATGTTAAAATGAAAACTTACGTAATGGGGGGTGCACCAATGTAACAGGTAGTACCACTGCTTCACAGATCCCGTGATACTGAAATTTTCACTGAGTCCTGATGAAGGTCTCGGCCCAAAACATTGACAGTACTCTTTTCCATAGATGCTACCTAGCCTGCTGAGTTCCTCCAGCATTTTCTGTGTATTATACTGAAATTTTATTGCTTTCAAGGTGTACAGGACACTTCCTCTTATTGATGCATTTGTTTCCTCTGGAGGGCCTGGTTTCCTCCACATCCTGAGGACATGGTAAGCTTGGTCAGTTGGTTTCTGTGCATGACCCATTGTATTGGTGAGAGAAAGGAACCGATGGGTAAGTGACAGGGGCTGAGTTATAGAGAAATAATGACGGGAATGGAATTAGTCAGAGAGCTGACATGGACTAAATGGGCTGAAAGGCCTCCTATGTGTGTTTCAAAAATATTAATTTATAAACACAGGACTAGCACCTTGTTTTTAACACTGAATCAAAATTCTGTAATTAAGTATTTATCAATAGATAAGGTACAAAGCAGATTTATTTATATAGGGCTACGGCACAGTAACCAGCCCTTCCAGCCCAATGAGCCAGCTCTGCCAAATTATACCCATGTGACCTACTAATCCATACATCTTCGGAATGTGGGAAGAAACCAGAGCTCTCGGAGGAAACCCATGGACAGACGGGTTGGGAATTGAACTCGGGTTGTTAGTGCTGTAATAGAGTTACGTTAAGTGCAACACTACTCTGCTGCCCCTTACTTTGAAGAGTGAGTTCAAGAGGGCATGAAACCACTAAGAGGTAAACGTGTGGAGACTGCAAGTCAAACAACTGAGGATCTTTAGCAACACCAACAGGAAGCTACCAGATGATCAACAGTCGAACCATAGACTCTATGTGATCACAAAAATAAATGTTGAAAAGATGCATATTAATATTTAAAGAAAAGTTAATTTTGAGATGTAAACATTTCCTCCTTGATAAGTTCAGGTAACACCTGTGCAATAAAGTGTGTAGGTGTCTATTTTCAGATACATCTTTACCTTCTGTTTAATGTTCCTTGTTAATGGAACAGACACAAAAAAATCCGAACTGATTTCAAGCAACATACAGAAAATGCCGGAGGAACTCAGCAGGCCAGGCACCATCTATGGGAAAGAGTACAGTCGATGTTTCGGGTCGAGACCTTCATCAGGACTGGGAAAAAAGATGAGGAGTCAGAGTTAGAGGATGAGGGGAGGGGAGGAAGAAGCACAAGGTGACAGGGAAAACTGGGACGTGGGGGAGGGGGTGAAGTAAAGAGCAGGGAAGCTGATTGGTGAAAGAGATACAGGGCTGGAGAAGGGGGAATCTGATAGGAGAGGACAGAAGGCCATGGAAGAAAGAAAAAGGGGGAGAAAACCAGAGGGAGGAGATAGGCAGGTAAGGAGATAAGGTGAGTGAGAGAAATGGGAATGGGAAATGGTGAAGGAGGGGAGGGGTGCATTATTGGAAGTTCAAGAAATTGATGTTCAAGCCATTTGGTTGGAGGCTACCCAGATGGAATATGAGATATTACTCCTCTGACCTGAATGGTAGTGAGGGAGGAGGTGTAGGGGCAGGTGCAGCACTTGTTCTACTTGCAAGGATGAGTACCAGGAGGGGAAGGGAGAATGGACAATAGATTTGCGTAAGAGGTGATAAACAAGTGTTACACCTGACCCTACACCTCCTCCCTCACTACCATTCAGGGCCTCAAACGGTCCTTCCTGGTGAGGCGACACTTCGCCTGTGAGTCTGTTGGGGTCATTTACTGTGTTCGGTGCTCCTGGTGAGACCCGATGTAGACTGATGTGTGACTGACTTAAGCGCTGAATCAGATTGGAAAGGTTTAGGGGCCGGCGGTGCAGGACACGACAGTGTTCAGCTCACTGCTCAGTGAGGTTTACTCATCTCTGCACTGAACTGAGGCTGTGGCCTGCAACTAGCAGGTTCCTGGAGCAGCTGGAGTGATGACTGGCATTGTGGCTGGGAACTCATTTTTGTGAAATTTAATTTTGAATGTCATTTGCTTACTTTTTAGTGTTTGCACGATATTTTTCATTTCTTTTGCACATTGGGTGTTTGGCAGTCTTCTTTTTTACTGGGTTCTATTAGACTTCTTTGTTTCATGGCTGCCAGTAAGGAGACAAATCTCAAGGTTGTAGAGAGCATGCATACTTTGATGTTTGAGAAGTATGAACTGCAATGAATCGCCGAGTAGGTATAAGGAAGACCTTGTCTCCTGGTTTATATAAAGCTGTAGAAAATATCTGGTAGTTTGTTTTCCCAGAGGAAGAAGGTACCATGTTTATTTCCTGGAGATATGCATTGACCATGGGGTAATTCTGAAGATCTTCAATACCTGCAAAATGAAGGCCACTCTTGCAGAAAACAGATCCAGATTCAGATTTATTTGTCATATAAACATCAAAACATACAGAGAAATGGGTCATTTTCCTCAACAACCAACACACCCAAAGTTGTGTTGGGGCAGCCTGCAAGTATGACCACACATCCTGGTGCCAACACAGCATGTTCATAATGATTAGCCGAGCAACACAGAACACAACAGAACAAAACATGCCAAATAACAAAGCAGCAACAGTGAAAAGAGCCCCATTCCTGCCTCCCTCTAACTCCAGGACAGACCATCTTCAGCCTCCAGCCTCCAGTGGACTGACTCATGGATTTGCAGATACCGGGCGCCCACTTCTGCAGCCGACTCACGGAGATTTGCAGACATGGAGCTCCAGCCTCAACTTCCGGATCATCAGCTGGCCTTTGGGCTTCTATCTGGGCTTCCACTCTGTTGCATATTGAGTGGAGCAATAATTACAATGGAATAGTATGATTAAACGATTAACTGAGTATTGTTAGTAACGGAACACATTGGGCAACACAGAGCGGAAGCTTCGGAAGGCTGCAACCAAAAGAGAGTACCTCCCACACATGGAAACTTGATTGATTTACCACGGCGTGGATCAACTGCAGGCGCACTTACCACATTCTCACAATCGGTCTGATATGGTACATACTCCCCCCCCATAGGTGGGAATCACAGAGGAAGAGTATAAGTGAGGTAAAGAGAGAAAAGCTATGAAATGTCCGTCCTGATTGGTAGCGGTCAACTGGCCAGTCCTTGTGGACCGCCACAGGGGGCAGCTTCTCTCTTTCTGCCTTCCTTGTTAGCTGATATTGAGGGTAGTATAATATGAATCTCCTCTTTTCTTGATGAAGTGTCCATTGGTTCATCTATTGAGGAACTGACTTCAGCAGCAGAGGATGCTTCTGGGCTCATCAATTCATTGGTATACGTGACTCAAACGTAGCCTAACAATTCATTGGTCTGTCAGCTCAAGCTCTTGACCGTGACAATGCAGGATGACAGCCAATGGCCTGTTTTCTTCCTGCAAGGCGTAGGTGTAGACTTTGTCTCTAGATTGTTGAGTTTTGTTTATTTGGACTATGTTAACATTTTGTTGGGATGCACAATTTCCCAGTTATAGACATGTGTGCAAGGGGATTGTGGATAAGAAAATGGCAGCCCTAGTGTGCTGAACGTGAACAGAGAAAATAATGTTGTCTAAACAAAAGAAAATCTTGTTTTTGTTGTATGACTGTTAACAGTGGCAGCAGAGGATGGTTTCCAATTACAGGATCCTGCCGGCATTTGATGAGAACAAGCCTTGCGGAAGCTGGAAAAATAAAATTGGAATATGGACTTGGGTTCTCGAGCTTGAGAAGAAGAGGCAGGCCCTGGCAGTCGTACTGTCACTTTTGGGAAGAGGGAGAGAGACTGTGTTGGGAACTTTGGTGGAAGACTTGAACAAAGATGACAGTATGAATACTCTAAAAAAAGCACTTGACTCAGATTTTCTTAAGGAGAAAAGGTTTGTATTTATGAGGCATATTCAGACTTAACAAAATTTACAGACACGGTTCTACAAATATGGCTGATTATATTATTGATCTTGAACAAAAGCACAGTTGCATGTGTATATACAAAAGGGAACTTCCTGACACAGTATTAGCTTTCAAATTGTTGGATATTGCACGTCTAGACATAAAGGACACACAACTTGCGCTAACTACATGTACGGAACTTGCATTTGCATCTATGAAATTGGCACTGAAGAAGATACTTGGCTAAAATGCCGCCAAGACAACAGTCATAAGTACTTTGCATTAGGAAATGGCATACTTCACTAAGCAGAAATGAGAGTGTTGCAAGCGTAGATCCCAGAGTGGTCGGACAGGGGGACCATTAACTGGCACAAATCCACGAAACAAATACGGCAGGAAATCAAAATGTGCAGTCTATAAGAACTGTCCATACAGAACCAAACAAGTTAAGCTAACTGAAGAAAATAACAGATCTGAAGATGTGGGTGGGTTCCATATAACATTGTTCACTAATGCAGAGATATCTCATGCAGAGATTTTGATGATAGAACCTCTAGGATCTGCTGTTTTGCTACAGCATGCATGCAAGGAGTGTGTGCAAAAAAATGGCTTGAAAGCTATGTAAGTGAACCAACCCAGAATGAAGTACATAAACTGGTGAACACATACACCCAGTTACAAAGCATTCTGATTTGGAGATGGAAAGATTGTACATTCCACCAAAAGAATGAAAACTTCCCTTAAGAAAGCAGGTCAGTACTGGATATGGAGAATGGCCAAGCAACAATAGTTCAACAGCCAGTGTCTCTTGAGCTCACCAACTTTGGATGTTACTGTGTGAATATTCCAGATGAAGACATTACTGAGAATCAATATGAGAATGAAGTACTAACCATTACAGAGAACAAGACCCTCAGATGAGAAACGTAAAGTTGTGCTCAAGCTTCACAAGCAGTTCGGACACACTTCGACTGATAGACTTCAGAAACGGCTCAGGAATTCAGGAAACAGAGACGCAAACTATTTTTCCATTATAAAGCAGACAGCTGACAGCTGTGAGACATGTCAAAAGTTTGTAAAGCCCAAACCCAAGGCTGCAGTTGGTCTAAAATGAAACAGTAGTCATAGACCTACATGAACTGGAGCAGAGTGTGGAATCTCCACATCATTGACAAGTTCACACATTCACACGTTTCAGTGCTGGTAGCATTGTAACCACAAAGAGACCCTCAGAAATAGTTTTTAAAAATTCATCCATTCCTGGATAAGTATGCATGGCTTACCTCAGAAAGTATTCAGTGATAGTAGTAGTGAATTTAACAATGATGAATTCAGAGATGTGGCACAGAACTTCAACATTGAAACAAAGAGAACAGCAGCATACAGTCCTTAGAGTAATGGACTTCTGGAGTGACACAATCAAACACTTACTGAAATAATGCTGAAGGTAAAGAAAAGCAATGGCTGTGGTTGGATCACAGCTCTGGACTGGGCCTTTATGGCGAAGAATACCATGCACGATGTACATGGCTATAGACTGTATCAATTGGTGTTTGGCCAGAATCCTAATCTTCCCTCTATACTGGTTGACAGGCCATCTGCCCTAGAGGGCACTAAAAGGAATGAATGGGTTGGGAAACATATTTCAGCACTGCATACATCAAGGAAGGTTTTCATTGAAGCACGGTGTTCAGAGAGTTGTTCAACAGTTGGGGGCTCAACAGACTTGCTTGAACAGATTCCCGCAGCCCGTTTTGCCATAGCTGCAGCCCAAAATGGACTGAGTACTTATAGTAGCATGGCCATTCTTTATCTCATCCTTATCGCCAAAATGTTACATTTTACGTAGAGCAAGAATGCCAAAGAAGTATTAGGATTTGAGTCATGTTGGTAACAGTGCACGCTGTGCAATTTACAGTGTGGGGGCCTCGAACTGGGCCGACTGAAAGATATGCTCACTCGAAAGACCATGCTCAAAATAGAGTGCTCCAAGCGTAGAAGCCCAATTGATTCACTGCGCAATAGATCAGCCTCATGAACATTCTCACATTCTCGAACCCTGGACTTGCAGATGACTGGACCCTGAAAATTAGGCCTTGAACTCAGTTCTCACTGATGACAGGATGCTGAATATCCTTGCCGACATCCGATCACATCCAATGCTGCTGACATTCGAAAGAGGCTTAGACCTTGACTCCAGCCTTTCCAACAATTCTGCCACATCCCTGTCCCTAAATCTTAACCTGACCCATAACTCCCCTCTTTGTCCCCAAGACCACCTGTACAAACCTTAAAAAAACTAAAACTATGTCTGAGCTACAAGCTTGATGGACTGGGTTCTGCACTGGCAGAATAGTAAGCAGCAAATTAGAAGATGTGGCTGTGGCACTTAGTCAAGGTTGCATGGTGAGGAACCGAAGAGTCATTCACGTTCATTTGATCTCAATGAAGGGAGCAGTCCAGACACGAAAGAGGGGCTTTTGGGCTTCCTGCAGAACGTCACATACCACTGTGCATTAGAAAACATAAATGTGAACATAATATCCATCTGAAGGTAGGTAGGAAGTGCTCTCTCTGAAGACTCTGTTAGAGTCAGTTCTTTGGAGAAGGACTGATCTTTGGCTCCTACCTGATATTCTCAATTCAGCCTGCATGGTCATTCATCGTGATACCAGAGCTTCCAGTAGCTGACCCACTGAGTCACCAGTGGAATCAACATCTCAGCATCTAGTTGCTGGAGGCTACACACCACGTTGTCTTCAGAAAGTGCTCAAATAACATGTAGTTGGGTCCAAAACTCCTCAAGCAAGTCTCACAACATCAGCAGACATGAGTAGCACAATATTTTCTTTATGTATAGTTTTGAAAAGCTACATGGAAGTCTATTTCCCTCCAGATGGAACAGAAATGGGATTTTCATGAATATTGATGTCATTAGGTATGCATCTGATGTAAACAAATTATTAGGAGCAAAAATGTCAATAGCATATGGAAGTTTTCTTCTGGTTTAACACTCCTGGTTTAAGGTGGTGCTACCGAACATGTGCAAAAGGTAAGAAATTTGACTAAAAGCATTACTAGTGACACTTTTCCTGAAGTAAATTGCGGTAAACAAATACCGCAAGTAATGAAGAGGCAAGCCTAAGTATTATGGTTTTATATTGCTATATTTCTTCATTATTCTTGGCTGGTGCGGCTGTAACGAAACCCAATTTCCCTCGGGATCAATAAAGTACGTTTGTCTGTCTGTCTGTCTGTAAGCGAAGTTGATTTGAAGGATAGGCCATGCAGGAGCATTGCAAAGCCGAGGCGTAACGTGTTCATGACGTGGTCGCAGATGGAGTTGGTATCACTGTTGGAGTTGGGATGAGTGATTTGAAGAGGAGTCGATGCGGAAGAGTTTTGATGTCCGTCCACCGAACCCGGGTGCGAGATTGTTTCGCTCCAAGTGCTGAACTGATCTGGTGAGACCAAAACCAGCTTCGGTCTGGTTTTGGTCCAGACCAAACCTGTGCTGGCTGGGATCCAGGTCCTAGAGCGAGGCACTACCCAGTGCTTGGATAATTTAAATGCTGGTGCAGATAGACTGGAAAGCCTGAGTGGCAGAGCCAGAGGTGAGGTTTGGGCTGATTAGGGGAGGCTGTGTACTGCTCTGGCAGTTGTCATCTCTGTGAGTTTCACGCTGTTTTTGCCCTGCTAATATGATGAAGTGAGATTGAGGCTTGGGCCTACTCCAGCTGCTCCAGGGAGCAGATCTAAGGACTGAATGCTGTTGTGTGCTCCTATTGTTTGCATAATGTGTGTGTCTGTTTTTTTCCTCTTTGTCAGTGCAGTGGTTATGGTCTTTCTTTAATTGGGTTCTTCGGGCTTCTTGCTTTGTGTCTACCTGTAGGCAAACGAAGCTCAAGGTGTACAATTTAAACATTCTTTGATAATAACCGTACCTTGATCCTTAAATCGTTTCTATGCCCCTGCTGGGGCACAGGCTACTGACAGCAGCTCGGCCTGCTCAGTTCTGGGCTGAGGGTTGATCCGTCCTGTGGCTTCCACTTTCACCACACGACTTCATCCAAATCCTGCGAAGGTCAGAGCTCTCCAGGGCAAAAGCTTTGGAGCTCCTGTTGGCATTTCGGTAGCTGTTGAATCTTTACGGGATGGTGTTGCTAGCCCCTCTCCTTTTGCAGCTGGATTTGGGACTGTCCATGGCGGAGTAAACATATGAAAATGCCTGATAGGTGCTTCCCCAGACTTGGTGGGCAGATTGATTTGGTTCAGGTCAAATTGATTTTTGAATGATTCGCCTATCTGAAACAAATCTACCAGATTACTAGCCTAATACCTGTTCCAGTCCTGCTTGCAAAACACATTCATAGAAACTTAGAAAACCTACAGCACAATACAGGCCCTTCAGCCCACAAGGTTGTGCTGAACATATCCCTACCCTAGAAATTACTAGGCTTACCTATAGCCCACTATTTTTCTAAGCTCCATGTACCTATCTAAAAGTCTCTTAAAAGACTCTATCGTAGCCACCTCCACCACCTTTGCTGGCAGCCCATTTCACGCACTCACCACTCTCTGAGTAAAAAACTTACCCCTGACATCTCCTCTGTACCTGCTCCCCAGCACCTTAAACTTGTGTTCTCTTGTTGCAACCATTTCAGCCCTGGGAAAAAGCCTCTGACTATCCACACGATCAATGCTTCTCATCATCATATACATCTCTATCAGGTCACCTCTCATCCTCCATCGCTCCAAGGAGAAAAGGCCGAGTTCACTCAACCTATTCTCATAAGGCATGCTCCCCAATCCAGGCAACATCCTTGTAAATATCCTCTGCACACTTTCTGTGGTTTCCACATCCTTCCTGTAGTGAAGCAAACAGAACTGAGCACAGTACTCCAAGTGGGGTCTGACCAGGGGCCTATATAGCTGCAACATTACCTCTCAGCTCCTAAATTCAATTTTTGAAGGCCAATACACCATACGCCTTCTTAACCACTGAGTCAACTTGCTTAGCTGCTTCGAGCATCCTATGGACTCGGACCCCAAGATCCCTCTGATCCTTCACACTGCCAAGAGTCTTACCATTAATACTCTATTCTGCCATCATATTTGACCAACCAAAATGAACCACTTCACACTTATCTGGGTTGAACTCCATCTACCACTTCTCAGCCCAGTTTTGCATCCTATCAATGTTCTGCTGTAACTTCTGACAGCCCTCCACACTATCCACAACACCTCCAACCTTAGTGTCATCAGCAAACTTACTAACCCATCCCTCCACTTCCTCATCCAGGTCATTTATAAAAATCACAAAGAGTAAGGGTCCCAGAACAGATCCTCAACGCACTGCACTGGTGACCGACCTCCATGCAAAATATGACCCGTCTACAATCTCTCTTTGCCTTCTGTGGGCAATCCAGTTCTGAATCCACAAAGCAATGTCCCCTTGGACCCCATGCCTCCTTGCTTTCTCAATAAGCCTTGCATGGGGTACCTTATCAAATACCTTGCTGAAATCCATATACACTACATCTACTGCTCTTCCTTCATCAATATATTTAGTCACATCCTCAAAAAATTCAATCAGGCTCATAAGGCATGACCTGCCCTTGACAAAGCCATGCTGACTACTCCTAATCATATTATACCTCTCCAAATGTCCAGAAATCCTGCCTCTCAGGATCTTCTCCATCAACTTACCAACCACTGAAGTAAGACTCACTGGTCTATAATTTCCTGGTCTATCTCTACTCCCTTACTTGAATAAAGGAACAACATTCGCAACCCTCCAATCCTCCGGAACCTCTCCCGTCCCTATTGATGATGCAAAGATCATCACCAGAGGGTCAGCAATCTCCTCCCTCACTTCCCAGAGTAGCCTGGGGTACATCTCATCCGGTCCCGGCAACTTATCAAACTTGATGCTTTCCAAAAGCTCCAGCAGATCCTCTTTCTTAATATCTACATGCTCAAGCTTTTCAATCTGCTGCAAGTTGTCACTATTATCATCAGGAGCCTTTCCATAGTGAATACTGAAGTAAAGTATTCATTAAGTACCTCTGCTATTTCCTCCGGTTCCAACACATTTTCTCAGTGTCACATTTGATAGGTCCTATTCTTTCACATCTTATCCTCCTGCTCTTCACATATTTGTAGAATGCCTTGGGGTTTTCCTTAATCCTGCCCACCAAGGCCTTCTCATGGCCCCTTTTGGCTCTCCTAATTTCCTTCTTAAGCTACTTCCTGGTAGCCTTATAATCTTCTAGATCTCTAAGATTGCCTAGCTCTCTGAACCTTTTGTAAGCTTTTCTTTTGTTCTTGACCAGATTTATTACAGCCTTTGTGCACCACGGTTCCTGCACCCTACCATAACTTCCCTGTCTCATTGGAACGTACCTATGCAGAACATTTGCCACATTTCTTCTGTACTTTTCCTTGAGAATATCTGTTTCCAATTTAAGCTTCCAGTTTCCTGCCTGATAGCCTCATAATTCCCCTTACTCCAACTAAACGCCTTTCTAACTTGTCTGTTCCTATCTCTCTCCAATGCTATGGTAAAGGTGATGGAATTATGATCACTATCTCCAAAATGCTCTTCCACTGAGAGATCTGACACCTGATCAGGTTCATTTCCCAATATCAAATCAAGTACAGTCTCTCCTCTTGTAGGCTTATCTACATATTGTGTCAAGAAACCTTCATGAACTCATCTAACAAACTCCCATCTAAACCCTTTGCCAATCTATATTTGGGAAATTAAAATCTCCCATCATGAGAACTCTGTTATTATTACACCTTTCCAGGATCTGTTTCCCTATCTGCTCCTCAATATCCCTGTTACTATTGGGCGGCCAATAAAAAACACCCAGTAAAGTTATTGACCCCTTCCTGTTCCTAATTTCCATCCACAGAGACTCTGTAGACAATCCTCCATGACAATCCTCCTCTGCAGCCATGACACTATCTCTGATCAACAGTACCATGCCCCCACCTCTTTTGCCTCCCTTCCTGTCCTTTCTGAAACATCTAAACCCCGGCACTTGAAGTAACCAATCCTGTCCCTGAGCCATCCAAGTCTCTGTAATGGCCACCACATCATATCTCCAAGTACTGATCCACACTCTTAAGCTCATCCGCTTTGTTCACAACACTCCTTGTGTTGAAATAGATACATCTCAAACCTTTGGTCTGAGCACGTCCCTTCTCTATCACCTGCCTATCCTCCCTCACATGCTGTCTCCTATCTTTCTCTATTTGAGAGCCAGACGCTTCTTCCGCAGTCTCTTCAGTTTGGCACATGAGAACATTTCTATCCCATACAAACCTTTGATTTCTGTCCACACAAGCAGTCCTCGCATGACCTTTATCCTCCTCCACCTCACCATCTGCTCTAACACTCTGGTTCCCCTCCCCCTGCAAATCTAGTTTAAACCCCCCCAGAGCAGTACTTGCTAACCTACCCACAAGGATGCTAGTCCCCTTCCAGTTCAGGTGAAAATTCATGTTTTTCAATATGTTGGTCCAGTGGAGCAAAAGGAATATACTGATAGTTGGATCCAAAGACCAAAGGCAATCTTTTGTTACATTTTTTTATAGTTACTTCAATTTGTAGTTACTTGCAATTTCCTGCACTCAGAGATCAATCAGAAGGTTTGGAACAGATCAATAGGTCAAGACCTACCATTGAATTGTAACCACAGACTGAGAATGGTTACAAAGCCTGCATGATTGACAATTATCTTTGTGTGCATGAACCATCCTTTTGAATCCTCTGAGTGACCTAAATCAGCTGGGACATGCAGTTTTAATGCAATATGCTCTGGTTTCACTTCCAATAAAATTTGTCTTTATTTCAATTGAATTTGAGGGTTTTATGCATTGTCAAGGGGCTCTGTGATAGTGACAGACTGCATAAAAATCTCCTCTTACTCATTCATGAGATCTCCACATCACTGGACAGCATTTATTGCCCTTCCTTAATTACTCCTGAACTGCTGAGCCATTTAGAATCCACTGCTTAACTGTGGTCACAATGAGAGCAGTTTGGGTAAGGATTGCAGATCTCCTTCATTGAAGGACATGGGTAAACGAAATAGACTTATATATTTCAAGATCACCTACGTATATTTTATTCTGGGTATATTTAATTTTTCAACTGTTCAGTAAAGCAGCCAGCATAATCAAAGATCCCACCCAACCCCCACCGCTCTCTTTTTGCATCTCCCGTTGAGCAGAGGAGACAAGAGCCTGAAAGCACATACCACCAGGATCAAGGACATCTTCTGTCCCACTATTATCAGACTCTTGGACGGAGCTCTGGTGTGATAAGGTGGATACTGGTCTTGCAATCTACAGTACTGTAAGACCAGGATCCATCTTATCATACCATATGATAAAGTGCAGGTAAACAATAAGATGGACTTCATTATGATCATAATGACAGCACCTAATAATGAGGTAGATTATAAAACCAAACCATCCATCTGACTGCTTACCTGCAATTTATCATTTACCTGCACTGCATTTTTGGGTAAATTTTACACTTTATTCTGTATTGTTATTATTTTACCTTGCTCTTGTTTAATGCAATGAGTGATGATTTGATCCCAATGAACAGCTTTTTACTGTATCATGGTGCATGTGACAATAATGAACCAATACCAGTACAAATACTTGAGGTGGAGGTGGATAAACCTTGGAAAGATATGAGGATTTGAATGCTGAGGGGAAGTGGCATAGAAGAGGAGTTGAGGCCATCATAAATCAGCCATGATTGTACTGAATGCAGGACAGGCTAGAGGGGTGTTGAGTTCTGTCTGTAAGGAGTTTGTATGTTCTCCTGTAACTGCATGGGTTTCCTCTGGGCGATCCGGTTTCCACCCACATTCTAAAGACCATAAGACCATGAGGAAAAAAAAAAGTTCCCCAAATTCCTTTGCAGGATTGAAAACTGACATTCCCAGTTCAAGTGTGCAGGCTGTTGGATACCAGTTGATTAACTCAGCCACTTTACTAATCATAACAAAAGTTAGCAATGGGCTTTCAAGGGCAGTGTTATCAGTTTAGCACTGTTTGTGGCATTTCAAGGAAGCTGATTGAAGTGCTATAAGTGTACTATTTGCATGAGCCACTATTTACTTAACTGCTGAATGCAAAATAAATTTGTCTGGGGTTTAGGTGTTATTCTGCTTACAGATGTAGAGGAGATCTCAAGGCAGCAATGATCAGATGTGCATCTTTCATAAGCTGGAACTGATCCAAAGCTCTGCCTGTCTCCGAAATTGCAATAGTCATTCACCAATCAGTCCTGTGCTCATTGACCAACATTAGTTCTTAGTCTAGCATTTCCAAAAGTCACATCATCATCTTAAGTCTTCCCTGGATTCCCCCAATGCTTATTGTGTTTTATAACTCCAAAACATAAATCTAGTTGCAAGAAAAAGACAGGAGCCCAGGAGAACGGGTCTTAGTTTTGTTCCTCCTTTAGCGAGATGTGCACATAAGATGAGATGACAAGTGCCATTCATGTGCTTTTACATATAACCCATAATGAATTATTTAAATGAACAAGAATACTTAATCAAACAATATATTGACAATATTACTCAAATATTACTGAAATATTAAATACAATACACTCCACCCTATTTAGCTATAAACTCCAACTCTTACAAAATTCAGGCCTAAAGATTTAATCACTGTGGAGGATTTCTTACTCTTGTGGGATAATGTCTTTCCTGACAAGGGGAGGGGGGAGTCACTTTGCAGGTGAGACATGTGGCTGTGAAACAATCTCAGGTTTGGGGGCCTCCTCTGTGGTGGTTGTAGGAGTTGACTCTGGGACTACAGGAAGTGGTTCTGACAGTTCTGGACCCCTTTCTTCAGGGTATGTTGGCATCATGAACAGTGCATTGCAAACTTAGCTCACCGATATGGATCATAATATGTGAGTACAGTGTTTGACATCCCCATTTCCTTTGTCTTTTGGAAAGCCACTTCACACTGCTTTGTCTGCTTCCATTTCTTCCCAGTCTATAGTTCTGAGTTCAAGCGGTGGAGTACAGTAGCCAAGCTTGGCAGGAACTTGTTACAGTAATTGACAAATCTTAAAAAGGACCATATCTGTGACATGTCCTTTGGCCTTGGGGCATCCACTATTGCTTGAATTTTCTCAGTACACTTGTGTAATCCTTGTGTGTCATTGGTGTGAACACAATAAGTAATGTTTGGTTTAAGGATTGTGCTCTGAGCCCATAATCTTCTAATCATTTTAACTCTGTCTTGAGATTTTGGATATGTTCCTTGTCATCCTTAGCGGTAACAATGATATTATCCGGGTTACACTGAGTGCCTGGGCAGCCTTGCAGTGCCTGGTCCATAGCTTCCTGCCAGAATGCAGGTGCAGATGCTACTCTAAAAATTAACCTATTACAGTGATAAAGCCCTTTGTGAGTGTTTATGGTGAGAAACACTTTGGACTCTTCATCCATCTCTATCAGTAGGTAGACCTCAGCTAAGTCCACTTTGCTGAAATATTTTCCTCCAGAAAGGTTTGCAAAGATATCCTCTATTCTGGTCAGAGGGTATTGATCTACTTTCAATACTGTGCTGATGGTGACATTAAAATCACCACAGATCCCGACAGGCCCCTTCTTACTTTTCTTTGCTTCTGGGAGCAGTCGTGTTGCCCAATGTCTCCAGCCTCCATGCAAACTTGCTCACTGGCTACTTTATCATGGATTGTATAAGGAATTGGACAGGCTTTGTAAAACTTGGGTGAAGCATTTTCACTTAACACTATTTTACCCTTGATATGTTTGTTTTCCAATGCCATACTTGAACACTGCTGTGGCATCAACCAGTATCTTTCTTAAATTTGCTTTCAGTTTACTCTATTGCATGGGATGAGACATTGAAAAGTCACATGATGAGAGAGAGAGAGAGAGAGAGGGAGAGAGAGAGGGAGAGGGAGAGAGGGAGGGAGGGAGAGAGGGAGGGGGAGAGAGAGAGAGATGCCATTTCTAGGATTGCAGACTTCCTTTAATTGGACCCACATCATCTGAAGGGTTCACATCAAACTATTAGAAATAAAGGATATCATTCATTCCATGAGAAACCATGATGGTAATAAAGATTGTCCAATACACAGGAAAAAGCAAAGTCTCCTTCACAATCTGACAGTTCCCCGAGCTTAGTATTCTGTAGTTACTGTGTCAGACCAAATTAAAATCTACTGTTATGTGGTGCCTGTAAAATGAAGTGTTTGTGCATTGGAAAACCTAACCTGCCACTTGCATCATTCTAAACCAGATAATTAGATTCCTTAAGCAGCTCTTTTATTACCTACAACACGTGGAGAACACACGCAGACTAATGCATAGCATGTGTCCTTGGTCTGTGTATGTGGTGCATTTGGATTTTCAAAAGACTTTTAATGAAGTTCCATATAGGATGTTTCCCATCTAGGTTAAAATACATGGGACTGGAGATAATAAACTGTTTGATATTGTACAGAAAACAAAGAATAGGAATAGTGGATCCTTTTCAAGTGGGGTACACTAGGGATCAATGCTTGCATACCAACTGTTTTCTGAATGCATCTAAATGTCACATTTCCAATTTTGATTATGAAATTGGACTTGGCAAGATGGTGCATTTGTAAAAAGGTATAAAGAGAACATAGACAAGTGAATGGGTGAGAACTTGGCAGAAAAGTAGACGACTTGTTAAATGGTAACATTGATGTCCAAAGACATGCTTGTACATAAATCACTGAAGGTCAGCATGCAGGTGCAACAACCAACTAGGAGGACAAATGGTATGATAGAATTTATTACAAATAAGTCTGGTTACAGGAGTAAAGGAATCACGTTGTGATAATAAATATCCATGGTGGACTGCATCTAGTGCAATGTGTATAGTTTTGGTCTCCTTACTTCAAAAGAGATGTGCTTTCCATGGAGAGTTTGCATTAGACTGCCTGCAGAGACAGTAAGCTTATTATACAGGTATCAGCACACTAGCACTAAATTCTGTAAAATTTAGAAGAGGGAGATCAGAGCTCATCAAAATTTACAGAATTCGCAAAAGCGTTAATAGGTGAGGACGTTTCCATTGACTGACAGCCTCATAACAGGGGAGACAGTTTAGAATAAAATGTAGACTGTCTAGGACTGAGTAGAGGAGAAATGCTTTCACTCAAGGAAGAAGGACCTTCTGAATTATCCTTTCTAAGTGAGGTTGTGTCAAGAGGGGCCGGATGGACCCAAACGCAGGACGCAGGCACTGAAGTACTAGGGGGAGGACAGGATGGGGATGCCATGGCACTTAAAGGTAGCTGGGGTTCAGGCAGATAGAGTTCAGGCAGGCGGAGCAAAGCGGCTCCCGAAGTCCAGGTTCAGGTAGACTGGCTCCCGGGGTTCAGGCAGGCAGACAGGCAGGTCCCGGGGTTCAGGCAGGCAGGTCCCGGGGTTCAGATAGACAGGTCCCCAGGGTTCAGGGTTCAGGCAGGTAGACAGGTCCCCAGGGTTCAGGGTTCAGGCAGGTAGACAGGTCCCCGGGTTCAGGCAGGCAGGTCCTCGAGGTTCAGGCAGGCAGACAGACAGACAGGTCTAGGTGGCTAGATAGGCTGGCAGAGAGCCCTCCCTGGGCGGGCCGCATGTATCCTGGGTAGGGGCGCCTCCCAGGCGGAATCACCGGAGGCCTGGGCACAACGCGGACCCCTAGGCGGGTGCGGGCACTATCCCAGAGTTAGGGCGGAAGAGAAGGAGGGGGCAGAACCCCCGCCGCACCTCGGCGGGTCGGCCGGATCCGCGCGACGGAGGCAAGGGATAGGAATCGGCAGAACCCCGCCGGGCCACAGCCAATCAGCTGGAGCCGCCCGACGGAGGCAAGGGATAGGAACTGGCAGAACCCCCGCCGGGCCACAGCCCATCAGCCGGAGCTGCCCGACGGAGGCAAGGGATAGGAACTGGCAGAACCCTGCCGGACCACGGTCCATCGGCTGGAGCCGCCCGACGGAGGCAAGGGATAGGAACCAGCAGAACCTCCGCCGGGCCACAGCCCATCGGCCGGAGCCGCCCAACGGAGGCAAGGGATAGGAACAGGCAGAACCCCCGCCGGGCCGAGGCAGGTTGGCCAGACGTGCCCGACAGGGGCTGGAGTAGGAACGGGCATAGGTCCAGGTCGACCAACACAACAGGCATGACAACGGGGAATTCGGAAACAGCCGGCAGACAGCGCGACCGCGTGAAAAACAAAATCGAGCGGAGAAGCGGAACCAGCGCATGGGAAGAAAGGTGGGAGAGCGGACCAACCTGGCAGTACTGGTACGGGCAGAGAAGCATGATGAGGAGTAGATCTGATCCTGGGCAGGATAGCAGAATGCAGAGACGAGTTCGGAGCCGGCGGGGAAACAGAACAAAACAACCACCCGCCTGGTCCCAGTCCCAAGGCCCCTTATAAACACCTGCAGCTCAATGAGTTACAGGTGTGCCTCCTTGAACCAGGAGGGTCCTAACTAGGTCACGGGTGACGGGAGGGACAACTGCAGGACCCGGAGTCCGGAGCTCCCGGACTGGATCAAAATCCAGAACATGGTTCTGGATCGGACCCTGACAGGTTGATGAATCTTAAGCCATTAAGTAAATCAATGGTCATGGAGTACCAGTTCTTTTCCAGGAATAACCATAACTTCTAAAAGGCTCTCCAAAGTCTGAAATACGTGCTTCCACTTCCTTGTGCAATCATAAACCAGATTCCTTTAAGGAGTAAAAACAAAGCAAATCAAAGACCTATTCTATCCAAGATATATTTGCTTCTCCTCCCTCCTATTGAGCAGAAAATACAAAAACCTGAAAGCTTCTATCCCAGCAGTATAAGACTATTGAATGGACCTCTTGTATGATAAGATGGACTCTTGACCTCACAGTCTACATCCTCATGGCCCTTGCACCTTATTGTCTGCTGGCACTTCACCTTATCTGTAATTGTAACACTATAATTTGCATTCTTTTATTTCCTTTTCCTTGTACCGCCTCAGTGTACTGATGTGATGAAACAATCTGTATGGTTGGCATGCTTGAAAAACATTTTTCAATGTAGCTCACTTCATATGAAAAGAATAAATCAATTGACAATTTACTTCATCTGGTCACTCACAAGAGTGGATTCATGAATGAACCCTCAGCTTGGGTTTGCTGGCTACTCTCCATGTCATGCTGAGGCGGTTGCAAGGTAGTTACACTTTCCAGCTTTTTTGCAAATAGACTCATTAACTGGAAATCTCCTTTTCATATTCACAACATGTCAGCTATCACCCGGAGTTAAAGTATAAAGTGCAAGGACTGGGATGAGAGAATGGGAGATCAAGAGTTCTTAGTGTGTGTGAGATCAATTCGGAAGACTGATAGCAGTGGGTTCGGGCTGCCTTTGAGCCTGGTATTACATTCCCTCAAGGATTTCTATCTTCTGTTCCACTGGCAAGAGGAGCTGACAGAATGTCTGGGGTGGGAGGGTCCTTGATTCTACTTGCTGATTTCCCAACTTAACGAGTGATCAAAACAGAATCATTGAGAGGCTCGCCTGCGTGATGGGTTGGACTGGGTTTACAACTCCCTGCAATTTCTCATGGTCTTGGGCAGATCAATTACCATACCAAGCTGTGATGGTTATAATAGTTTATCTACTGTATAAGAGCTAGTAAGAACCATCAAGGACATGCCAAATTGCCTCAGATCTTGAGGAAGTAGAGGAGTTGGTGCTCCATTTTGGCCACAGTATCCACATGACTCATGATATTTACACATAGTTACATCAAGCTTGCAGCCACCTCCGTGTCCGTGCCATTGATATAGACAGTGGTGTGTACTCATAGACAGAGACGTGTACTCCATCCCGTTTCTTGAATGCATGGGATCATCTATTGTGCATGGGGAGACTCCAGCCAATGGAAATATTTTCTCTTGATTAAGCTACATTTTCACTCGGAGTCCTTGCTGCCGACTCTACTGAATGCCTCCTTGAGGTCTTCAGCAGTCACTCTCCCTTCACTTCTGAAACTGAGATGATGTCTAAGCCTGGAGTATCTGGGACTAGGTGTTCATCATGTAACCTGGGTGACTGCAAGTGACCTGAGCAATGAGCTGATTGTGCTTGACTCAGCCCGCTCTTTGGATATACCCCTCATACTCTGCTCACATTGGCATGGATGTGTGGGTCGATTGTCCTGTGTGCCCCAATGCCAGAGCAGGGCAATGATATGGTCAAGGCCTCAGATTGCCAGCACACTGCTGAGGTCCCAACTCCACAATGAAGCCTTGGCAGGAGGGGCCCCCCTCGAACCAAAATTGCTTGGACCTTCCAGGCATTTTTAGACGTCTCTGATTTGATGTGACATTTGAAAAAATACTATTAAAATTGCAATGTCATTCAGCATTTTATCAAGTGAATGGCAATTTCTGCCTACACTAAGTTTGGCTGTCACAGGGTCTGAGAGTTTAATATGTCTGTGGAATCCAGAGACCTGTGGCGTGATTATCACTTAATGTGCCCTGGACTTAGGACAGATCTATGCCAGTCTGGGATAAATTTCTAAATGTCCACTGACAATGTGAAGCAAAGTCATTCGGTGTATTTAAAGCAAAGGTTGATAGGTATTTAATTAGTGAACACATCAAAGGTGATGAGGAGAGGTAAGATAATGGGAGTGAGAAGGAAAACAAATCAACCATTTTATAATGGTGGAACAGACTCGATGGGCCGAATGGCCTAATTCTACTCCTATATCTTTTGATCTAAGCTAACTAGCAGGTAGCTGAACGGCAATGGCTTCTTCAGAACTACCGACCACTGGCAGCACAATCTGGCCTGATCAGCTTTTGTTTGCAGAGGAAAATGATTTCTGTGTTGAAGCGAGTATTGAGCTGCTTGCATTGCAATCTCGCCACAGCCCTCAGACAAGACTGGCAGTTTATGTTGTGTACATATGCAGGGAAGGCAAGCAATATACTCGGAGTACACCTGTAGATAAAGGGCACCACAACATTTCCCTTGCCATGCAATTCAATTAATTAAAAAAAGGTGCCCAGATCTCCACCAGATGAAGCATTTGTCTAGGATTCAGAAGGAATTGTTAGTCTCATAATATCCCAGGGAAAAAAAGAAATCTGAACTCAAAAAAGCTATTCATAAACTCATTTTTTTCTGGAGTTTTTCATTTTGACATTTACTGATGGATGTTTAGAATGCCTTCAGCCAACAGAGAACAAAGATTATTTCTCATTACTCATACCATCACCGTCACACACTATTTCCTTCTTCAATGCTGATGGTATTACTGTGAGCTGTATAACTGTAATGATAAAAGCTATGTTACATATTGTATATCATTAATTGTTGGTTTTTTATAAGAGAGCAGCTGTACATATCAGGAATGACACTGTAAGAGCCAAATAAATCATTAGGTTCCATTTTGGTGCAAAAATTCATCTTTTATTCAGATACCAGGATGCAGAATGTTATATTTTATTCAAATGACATGAATTCTTCATGATTCACAGCATATACTAAAATGTTGTTTCGTGTCGAATTTAGTGTGCAGATATGCTTGTTACAATTGTCGTAGATGAATGTTGACTTACCACAACTAGGAACTTGAGGAATGCACAAGGAACTTAGCTTGCTATCCAAGTGGTGAAAAATTAAGCAATTACAGGGAGCTTTGCAACATCACATATTTATTAAATTGTTGTTGATCTTCCAAAATCAGTGAACAGTGCTGGTGTGAGGTAATGCTGATTTACTCAGATTTAAAATATCATTTTGCATTCACCACAACCCTCATACAATACTGATAGTTTATTTTTGTGTCATATGCAGGGAAGGCAAGCTATACATTTTGAGCCCATTTGTAGATAGCAGGCACCACAATTTATTGCTTGCTATACAATTCAATTAATTGAAGAAAGGTGCCCAGATATTCACCAGGTGAAGCGTTCTTTTTCTGCTTCTTTAACTTCAAAACAGCCATCTGATGATTTTCCCTCCAATTAAATGGATTAGATTCAACTATTTGGTCTGCTGATCAGTTTGAATGAGTTGGTTTATATGTATAAACACTACACCTGATAATAGCTCAGCCACATTAGATTAAATGGAGCACTTCATACCTTGATATTCTATCTATTTATAACTTCAACATCTATTGCTGCTTTTGATGTGTTGTGGCATGAGCATTGTTGGAAGTTGCATGCATGGTAAAACATGATTGCATTTGATGAATTGTATTTCTTAGCTTCTGCGAACATCATTATAATATTCTATCTTTAAATAAGCAACAATATTAGGTTTAAAAATCAGTTTTTCTGCTCTCAATAGTGAGAATATGCTGCACGCAACTGTGGTAGACCTTGGTTTTGCTGTTTGATAGTTTACTTCTTTCTTCCACTTCATGCCTCCAGGCTATCCTTTCTATTGGGCAACACCCTATGTTTTCTATCAGCCATTGCTTCTGGCCTCACATAATCTTGTGGAGTGCATGGTGAAATGATCAAGGTTTGTTTCAACAACAACGCAAGCCTTTAGAAAACTTTCATTGTGGTTTACTTCTCCTGATGGGAATGAAAGTCTTGTGCGTAAAGGCTCCATGATCTGAAGGGAAAGTTGCATTTGTCATATCCTATTCACAATCTGTACAGGATTCTTGATACGGAATTTGACAAGTTTCCCAGTTTCAATTGGATCTAGGTTCAACACACCCAACCTGGGCAAATTCCTCATTAGCTCCATTCAATCTTTTTACTATATACCGTAGATTCCGGATTTTAAGCCGCTACTTTTTTCCCACATTTTGAACAGCTTTGAACTTTGCGGCCTTTAATACGGAGCGGCTAATACATGATTTTTTTCATGCCGCCTCGTAAACATTTTGCCTCATAACAGTAGACCAATAAAATTGATGAGTAGTTCACAGAGGTCCAATGAAATTGTATGATAAATCAAGCGCACTTTCACAATTAAATTATTGTAAATCAGTCATTTGTACTCACCCTCATCAACATGGAAAACACTCGAAGCATTGTGCTGCCTTATGGCAGTTATTTAGTTTATAATATTTTCGCTTAGTAATTCATTTTCTAGTTAAAGTTAGAAGAGTTTTAACTATACTTGTTTTCTGTACTACATCGCGGGATGCTATGACGTCACATCCGGTTTCGCGGTGTCTTGTGGGAAAAATGCCGTTTGCGATAAAACGGAAAGGCGGGGGTCGAGCGGCGGAGCGAAACGCTGCTTTTAAGTTAAAGGCGATCAATAACTTTTCCTGGTAGGCTGCAGTATATATATTTTTTACCAGTCGTTAGGAGATATTGGAATGTTGTTCAGTAAAGAAGTATACGCAACGTATATTTAAAAGTAGCCGCGTTACGGGCACGGTTCGAAAAAAAGCATTTGCAATATGTATTTGTTTTTGTTACCATATGGATTTAATTAAAAGTTAAAAAATCCTCACGTGTAATATCTTTCTGTGTAAATATCTCATATTACAACGTGGGACACCTGCAGCCGAAAATCCGGTGCGGCCTAAAATCCGGTGCGGCCTTTACAATTAAAAAATTGATTTTATTTCTAAAATTAGAGCCAGCGGCTTTTAATCAGGTGCGCTCTGTAGTCCGGAATCTACGGTAGTTTGAATCATTATTTCAAATGGAGGACTTTCTGCACTTTGGTAATGTAGTCATTGGCACAGTGGAGGATATAATGTTGGTCCTGATGAGAAGCACTGTCTGCTGACCATAGCTGGTGGTCATCTGATTCATGAATATGCTGGGCATTGTCACGGGCCTGATCCTGAGGATGTGTTTTTTGGAACTGAATGCAAAGTCTGTGTTAACTTTATGTTCAGTAGATGTTTCTAACCTCCCAAAGTAATGTTCAAAATTCATTTTAGTACCTCAGATGTAAAGCACAAATTTAACTTTTACCAGTTTGAGAAGTTTCTGCTGAGAATAATCTGATATCTCATTCAGAGAGTTTTCCTAAATTGCTCTCTGACTTCAGAATTCTTCTTCTGTGTCATAATGCAGCAATCATCAGTGTAGATAAAACAGTGAAATACTGACCAGCTAATTGTTAGTGCAAATAAAACAGGTCACTTCTTGGAAGGTTCCACTTTGCTAGGTAGTAGAACAAAGGCATCTCATAGTATGTATTCGCCAGTCACTAAAAGTTGTGTTACAAATTAGCAAGCCCACTAGGAAAGCAAGCCAAGCATGAGGGTTTATTTTTAGAGGTGTAAAGTGAACAGTTAGAGGCTTTGCTAAACCTGCATCAAACATTAGACAGATCATACATGAGTTAGTGTATATAATGGTTGCAACATAATAAAAAGCACATGTTGTGTTGGAGAGTGTACAATGAACATACGTAAAGATACTAGTTGAAAGGCAAGTGTACAGTCAATGGCCAAATTATTAGGTACATCCTGTACCTAATAAAGTGGCCACTGGGTGTATGTCTGTGGTCTTCTGCTGCTGTAGCCCATCCACTTCAAGGTTCGATGTGTTGTGTGTACAGAGATGCATTCTGCACACCGCTGTTGTAACGTGTGGTTATTTCAGATACTGTCACCTTCCTGTCAGCTTGAACCAGTCTGGTCATTTTCTTCTGACCTCTCACATTAACAAGGTGTTTTCACCGACAGAGCTGCCAGTCACTGGATGTTTTTTGTTTATCACACTATTCTCTGTAAGCTCTAGAGACTGTTGTTCATGAAAATCCCAGGAGCTCAGCAAATTTCTGAGATACTGAAACCGTCCCATCTGTCACCAATAATCATTTTGCAGTCAAGGTCACTAAGATCACATTTCTTCCCCATTCTGATACTTGGTTTGAACAACTGAACATCTTGACCATGCCTGCTTGCTTTTATTCATTGAGTGACTGCCATGTGATTAGCAGATTGGTTGGCATCTGTCTGTCTCGTGATGATGATCAACATCACAAGCCTGGGCAGAATGTACACAGATCCTGAGATGGCCAGTTCTCAAGATCCCCCTCTCAGCCTCACCAGTGTCGTCCAAAGGAAAGCTTATGAAGCAATACATTCGGCACCAGCTTGGCTGCAGAAGATGCTGGAATGATGTTTAACGACGCCCAGCTGCCTTCGGAGCTCCACTCTGGATTTGCTGTCTGGGTCTACTCCTGTGATCTCTCCCGAGGCACTTACCCATAGCTGGCGATCTGGTTCACCAGCACCAGGGCGTGTCCACACACCGGTGGGCCTGCATGCTAGGTGTGCTTCCTCACTGTCCTCTGTGGTTCCACCTGAGTCTGAAAGGAGTTCCGTTTCCGTGTGTCGCCAGTGCAGAGGCACCACATGAGGCTTGCTGTCGGAGAGACTATGTACTGCAGGGACAGACTTACACATTCAGCTCTCCTTTTCGCAAGACTGCTAGCCAGCCGTGGAAGCTGAAAGTGAGAGCAACAAGCACTATGCACTACACTACCACACTAGACGCATCACATTTTGACATTTAACTGATTAGATACTGGCATTAATGATCAGGTGTACAGGTGTACCTAATAAAATGGTCACTGAATGTACTTGGGTGCTGAGGTGGAGATATGTTTCTACCAAAGGATGATTAAGGTGCTCCTTCACTCTACTAGCCTGCAGCTCCCCTTGGGAAAAGTGTAGGACCTGCTTAACCCCCTGATCAGGGTCACATGAAGCCATGGGAGCAGGTGGTCGATGTTCATAAGAGGAGCTGGTGCATATCACAAGTCCTGGTTATGCGACCACTGACACCAGTCAGATACTCCCTGTAGAGTACTGATAATGGCTGGAGTCACTTGTCTTGTAAAGACACTGCTCAGAAGAAGGTGCAAATCACTTGTGTGGAAAAAATTTGCCAAGAACAATCATGGTCATGGAAAGACCATGGTCGCCCATGTCATATGACACGGCATGTTACGAATGAACGAACTGAGTGGAAGTGCATTAGGAAAGAATGAGCAGTTTGGATTACTTTTATGTAAAGAAAAGAAGACAGAAGGCTGAGATAATAAAGTTCACAACAGCATGAACAATTTTGATGGAATGGCTCCAGTCAGAAAGTTTCCATTTGTGGAGAAGAACATACGGTAGAAACCATCAAAATAAGGCAATCACTGTGAAACCGAATCGAGAATTCAGAAGGAACTTCTTTACCCGGAGTGAAAATTATTGACACAAGAATTAGTTTATGTGAATAATATTGATATATCTAAAGGGAGGCTTTTCAACCATTTGGATGACAAGGATACTGTACATCAATAGATTTAGATGGGAAAAAGCAGGAGGAGGCTTAAATGGAGCTTAAAAGATGGCCTGGATTTGCCAATACGCCAATATCCATGATATTCTACATATAACTTGACAACGATGCTGCATCAGCACAATAGAGTGGGAAGCTGCCTTTGTGAATTAATGTCAGATTTATTGAGAAAAACATATGCAAAGTCATTATTTACTTTAATTTTGTGCCCTGAGTAACCAGCCATCCTAAACCCAGCAATTTGGTGTCAAGTCTCATTTAAAAATATCAGAGTCAGAATTGCTGACACATGTCATGAAATTTGTTGTTATATGGCAGCTATACAGTGTAAGACATAAAAGTTACTACAAGTTACAATAAATAAATAAATAGTGTGCAAGAGGAATAGTAAGGTAGTATTCATTGGTACATGGGCCATTCAGAAATCTGATGATGGAGGGAAAGAAGCTATTCCTAAAACATTGAGCCTTCTGGCACCTGTAGCTCCTCCCCAGTGGTACTAACAAGAAGAGAGAATGTCCTAGATGGTGAGGGTCCTTAATGATGGACACCATTTTTTTTGAGGCACCGCCTTTTGAGGATGTCATTGACGATGAAGAGGATTGTGCCTGTGATGGAGCTGGCTGAGTCTACAGCTCTTTCAATTCTACAAAGTGGAACATCTATTCCAGGCAATGATACAATCACTCAGAATTTCTCCACTATACATCTATAGAAATTTGATTGATTCCCTGGTGACTTACCAAATCTTCTCATCTCCTAATGAATTATAGCTGCTGGTGTGTATTCTTCATGATTGCATCAGTGTATGGGGTCCAGATAGATCCTCTTGAAATGTTGACACCCATCACCTTGAAACTTCTCACCCTTTCCCCCAGCTTACCCCTTAGTGAGGGGTGTTCTCCCAACTTCCTGAAGCCCCCAGTCAATTCCTTGGTCTTCGTGACATTGAGTCCAAGGTTGATGTTGTGACACACTTCAACCAGTTTATCTACCTCACTCTTGCAAATCTCCTCATCATCATCTGGGATTCTGCAAATAACAGTGCTGTCATCATTTCATTTATAGATGGCATTTGAGCTGAGCCCAGGCACACAGCCATGAGCATGGTGAGAGCAGAGCGGTGGGCTATGTATGCATCCTTGAGGTGTGTCTGCATTGATTCTCAGTGATGAGATGTCATTAATGTGGAATGTGGTCTCCCAATGAGGAAGTCAAGGATCTTGTTGCAGAGAGAGATAGAGAGGCCCAGGTTTTGCTGTTGGTATCAAATCTAGTTTAATTTTTTTAAAGAATTCTTAGTTTCCAACCAACAATCTAGACCTAGCCTAGTGAACAATGTTAATATATGTCTACAATTCTGAAGCACCCTGTCTGCAGGATATTCAGTGAGCAGTGTGAACAGATTGCTCACTCATATCACTAAACAAAGGTTGTTAAGCTTATCCTGAGGTAAATATCAATTCATTTCATGTTATCACACCCATCCAGAAAAAGCAAACTATTTTATTTTCAATGATTGTAAGGTTTTTGATTCCAGCGATCAACTCAGATATCTATTCGTCTTTGCTGATCACTCTTTATGTTCAGAAAGCCTAACCGATGCTAGGCCAATAGGTTTACTTTGCTTGTGTAAACAAATGCCATTTAGCTACATTTAGTTTGGGTTTGAAGTACAGAGTACTTTTGATCCAGCAACCACATTTATATATTTGCTAGGAAATTGAATTGCACAACTTTAATTCAGCATTCTGAAATGGAAAATGGATTTTTTTTTTCTGTAGCAAAACGGTTAGGGACATTATTAAGTTGTTTTGTGTAATTGCTGAAATTTGAGCACACACTGTTGGATATGAGTCACACTCATGGAGCATTACAGGGTTACTTAGACCTTCAAGTGAAGAAAACAACTATCAGTCGGTAATCCAAGGACAACTTAGTCTTCCCAATACAATTCTGGTGAGGTTTGCCCGCTAGGTAATTCAAAGTCAAAGTCAAAGTAAATTATCATCACAGTAAGTGTATGTCATCAAGTCAAGTCAAGTCAAGTCACTTCTTATTGTCATTTCGACCATAACTGCCTGTACAGTACACAGTAAAAATGAGACAACGTTTTTCAGGACCATGGTGCTACATGAAACAACATTAAAACTACACTGAACTACACAAAACAACACAAAAAACTACACTAGACTACAGACCTACCCAGGACTGCATAAAGTGCACAAAACAGTGCAGGCATTACAATAAATAATAAACAAGACAATAGGCACAGTAGAAGGCAGTAAGTTGGTGTCAGTTCAGGCTCTGGGTATTGAGGAGTCTGATAGCTTGGGGGAAGAAACTGTTACATAGTCTGGTCGTGAGAGCCCGAATGCTTTGGTGCCTTTTCCCAGATGGCAGGAGGGAAAAGAGTTTGTATGAGGGGTGTGTGGGGTCCTTCATAATGCTGTTTGCTTTGCGGATGCAGCGTGTAGTGTAAGTGTCTGTAAAGGCGGGAAGAGAGACCCCGATGATCTTCTCAGCTGACCTCACTATCCGCTGCAGGGTCTTGCGATCCGAGATGGTGCAATTTCCGAACCAGGCAGTGATGCAGCTGCTCAGGATGCTCTCAATACAACCCCTGTAGAATGAGATGAGGATGGGGGGTGGGAGAAAGATTTTCCTCAGCCTTCGCAGAAAGTAGAGACGCTGCTGGGCTTTCTTTGCTATGGAGATGGTATTGAGGGACCAGGTGAACCCCAAGAAATTTGGTGCTGTTAATGATCTCAACTGAGGAGTTATCGATGTTCAGAGGAGAGTGGTTGCTCCGTGCCCTCCTGAAGTCAACAACCATCTCATATAATACCTTGAGATTCATTTTCTTGCAGTCATTTGCAGGAAAAATAAAAAAATCAGAATAGAATTTTGAAGAACTACACATAAACAAAGACTGACAAACAACCAATGTGCAAAAGAAGAAAAATAGTGCAAATAAAAATAAATAAAACTGAGAACATGAGCTATAGACGCATGAGTTGTTGAGCCCTTGAAAGTTAGGTTGTGGGAAGCATAATTCAGAAATCAGAATTTGTGAGGTCATTCAGAATGGAGATTCAAGAGATTGTAGATACCTGAAATGAGAACAAAAAAATTAAAGCACTAGAAAGATACGGTGGGTTAAACTACAATTGTAGAGGCAAAAGGATTGTTTGTACTTTGGGTTGATTTCCTGTATCAGGACCTGCTGAGTTCTTCAAACAGCTTACCTTTTGCTACAGATAAGTCAAAAAGCTATCCCTATTCTTCAGTGCCACACTGACTCACTTCCCTGTCACCCACAATCTACCTTGCTTGCAAGGCCCCATATTCTTGATTTGCCATCACTACTTCTCAAACCAGTCTTCCGTGCAAGTATCAGAAATTTACCTCACACTCCAACCATCCAAAATTCTGTTGGTATTCTGATAGCCCTCTAGATCATTCAAAGCTTTGTACCGTTTGTAGTTATCCCAATGCTATCTGCCATACAAAACATCAAAAACTATCCTAGCATAACCAGGTGAAACTCTGTCTGTCCTCTTTTTACCCTCCAAATATCAGTGTTTGTGTCCTTACCTCATGTTCATTCCTTAACCCATTTGTCAGTGTTGGACTTCAAATGCAACTGGGCCCATAGTTGCCAGCCAACCTGCACCCAGCACCTGGATAGTACATTTCTGATGCAGAAGATGTGCTGTTCCTGGCTGGTTGAGCCTTGAACTTAAGGTGAAAACTGAAGTCTGCATTGAGTGACCAACATTACAAACTATCCCGGCAGCTGTACCATCTAGTTCACCCACTAGGTACACAAGGCTTTGCAGATAGCTGTCTTAAATCTGGTTGGAAATTTCAAGGCCATTAATGCAAAACACAAATTAGGACGTCAAGGTACATGGTAAAATATTTTTCGAAAACTTGGTTAGATTTTGACTTCAGTGTAGATCTTGAAAGAAGAGAGAGATTGTGAGAGGGAGTTTGTGAGCTTAGAGCCTTGGCCAGTGAAGGCATAGCTACCAGTGTTGGAGAGCTTAACGCTGCAGGTGTAAAACATGACAGAAATGGGGGTGTACTGTTTTGAAGTTGTGGTAAACCATGTATACCTGTCTGGACATGTCCCTCTGCTGACTGCTCCTGTGGCTCCTCCCACAGACCCCTGTATAAAGGTGATTGGGGCACTGCTCCTCCAATAGTCTTCAACATGGTCATGCCCGTTTTTGCTGTTAATAAAAGCCTATCATTTTGTACTCTACTTCCAGTCTCCTAGAGTTATTGATAGCGCATCAGAAGTAAACACACAAAATGCTGAAAAGGTTACTCGACCTGTTGTGCTGAGTGTTTCCACCACTTTCTGCTGTTTCTTTAGATTTCCAGCAGTGTCGAAGGCTAGTATGACTAGAAAAGGCTTCAGAGATAGTGTGGGTGAGGTCATGGAACAATTTGGAAACAACAGGGCAAGGGGAAGGTCAGATGAAATCAGACTGATGCAGAAGTACTAAGTAGAGTCCAATCTAAACTAGAGAAAATCTTCAGATGCTGGAAATCCAAGCAACACATACAAAATGCTGGAGGATCACCTATGGGAAAAAGTACAGTCGATGTTTTGGGGCGAGACCCTTCATCAGGACTGGAAAGGTCAGTGCAAGAAGGCAGAGGGAGGGGAGGAAGAATTGCAAAGTTTCAAATTAACTATCAAATGCAAATGATAGTTGAAACTAGGAGAGGGGGAGGGGTGAAGTAGAGAGCTGGGGAGTTGATTGATGAAAGAGAAAGGGCTGGAGAAGGGGAATCTGATAGGAGAGGACAGGAGGACATGGAAGAAAGGGAGGAGGGAGGAGCACCAGAGAGAGGTGATAGTCAAGGAAAGAGATAAGGTGAGAGAGGTAAATGGGAATGGGGAATGGTGATGGACAGGGGTGGCCAATTACTGGAAGTTGAAGAAATCGATGCTTATGCCATCAGGTTGCAGGCTACCCAGACGGAATATGTGTGGCTTCATTGCGGCAGTAGAGGAGGCCATGGACTGACATGTTCGAATGGAAATGGGAAGTAGAATTAAAATGGGTGGCCACCAGGAGATCCTGTTTCTTCTGGCAGAGGGAGCATAGGTACTCGGTGAAGTGATCTCCCAATCTACATTGGGTCTCACTGATATACAGCAGGTCACACTGGGGGAACCGGAAACAGTAGGTGACCCAACAGACTCACAGGTGAAGTGTCGCCTCACCTGGAAGGACTGTTTGGGCCCTGAATGTCAGTGAAGGTGTAGCACTTGTTCCGCTTGCATGTATAAGAGCCTGGGGAGGGATGAATGGACAAGGGAGACATGTAGGGAGCAATCCCTGTGGAAAACAGAAAGTTGTGGGGGGGGGAAGAAAGATATGCTTGGTGGTGGGATCCTGTTGGAGATGGTGGAAGTTATGGAGAATTATGTGCTGAACATGGTGGGGTGGTAGGTGAGGACAAGAGGAACCCAATTAAGACATGAGAGAATAGGATCAATCAAGTGTGACAGTGGAAAAGTGTGTATGGAACCGAAAGAGATAACAGAGGTACTTAATGAATACTTTGCTTTAGTATTTACTACGGAAAAGGATCTTGGTGATTGTAGGGATGACTTGCAGTGGACTGAAAAGCTTGGGCATATAGACATTAAGAAAGAGGACCGGACGAGATGTACTCGAGGCTACTGTGAGAGGCGAGGGAGGAGATTACTGAGTCTCAGGCAATGATCTTTGCATCATCAATGGGGACGGGAGAGGTTCCAGAGGATTGCAGGGTTGCAGATGTTGTTCCCTTATTCAAGAAAGGGAGTAGAGATAGCCCAGGAAATTACAGCCCAGTGAGTCTTACTTCAATGGTTGGTAAGTTGATGGAAAAGTTTCTGAGAGGCAGGATTTATGAACATTTGGAGAGGCATAATATGATTAGGAAAAGTCAGCATGGTCTTGTCAAAGGTAGGTCGTGCCTTACAAGCCTGATTGAATTTTTTGAGGATGTGACTAAACACATTCATGAAGGTAGAGCAGTAGATGTGGTGTATATGGATTTCAGCGAGGCCTTTGATAAGGTACCCCATGCAAGGCTTATTGAGAAAGTAAGGAGGTATGGGATCCAAGGGGACCTTGCTTTGTGGATCCAGAATTGGCTTGCCCACAGATGGCAAAGACTGGTTGTAGACAGGTCATAGTCTGGATGGAGGTCAGTAACCAGTGGTGTGCCTCAGGGATCTGTTCTGGGATCCCTTCTCTTCATGATTTTTATAAATTACCTGGATGAGGAAGTGGATTGATGGGTTAGTAAATTTGCTGATGACACATAGGTTGGGGGTTTTGTGGATAGTGTTGAGGGCTGTCAGAGGTTACAATGGGACATTGATAGGATGCAAAACTGGGCTGAGAAGTGGCAGATGGAGTTCAACCCAGATAAGTGTGAAGTGGTTCATTTTGGTTGGTCAAATATGATGGCAGAATATAGTATTAATGATAAGACTATTGGTAGCGTGGAGGATCAGAGGGATCTTGGGGACCGAGTCCATAGGACTATCATGGTCCTGTCTGGCAATTCCCCATCTTAATATCACCTCCTTAATTGGGCCTTAATCCCCTCATCTGATTTCCAATGGTTCCCAGTTCCACTAATTACAGCACACCTGGTTCCCATTAGTGAACATAGGATAAAACTCAGGCGTCACAGCCATACTTTGCTAGTTGATTGTAGTGTGAGTGAACTGTGTTTCCTTGGGACTGGCAGTTCTAAGGTCTGCATCATTTCCTGGATACTCTATGTAAAACTTGTCTCCATGTAAAGACTCTCCTGGATACCGGTTCCCTGTTTGTGATGGTGCTAACACCTCATGACTCTGCCTCTGTGCCTGTGTCCTGCACTTCAGTTTGTAATTGCAACAAGGACACTCAAAGCTGCTGTGTAGGTTGACGCTGTGGTTAAGAAGGCATAAGGTGTATTGGCCTTCATCAACTGTGGGATTGAGTTCAAGAGCTGAGAGGTAATGTTGCAGCTATATAGGACCCTGGTCAGACCCCTAATTGGAGTACTGTGCTCCTGTAGTTGCCTCACTACAGGAAGGATGTGGAAACTATAGAAAGGGTGCAGAGGAGATTTACAAGGCTATTGCCTGGATTGGGGAGCATGGCTAATGAGAACAGGTTAAGTGAGCTTGGCCCTTTCTCTTTAGAGTGACAGAGGATGAGAGGTGACCTGATAGAGGTGTATAAGATGATGAGAGGCATTGATCATGTGGTTAGTCAGGGGCTTTTTCCCAGGGCTGAAATGGCTAATGTGAGAGGGCACAGTTTTAAGGTGCTTGGAAGTAGGTACAGAGGAGATGTCAGGGGTAAGTTTTTTTTTAATGCAGAGAGTGGTGTGTGTGTGTGTGGAATGGGCTGCCAGTGACCATGATGCAGATGGATATGATGGGGTCTTTTAAGAGCTTAGAAAAGTAGAGGGCTATGTGTAACCCTAGGTAACTTCTACAGTATGTACATGTTTGGCATGTCATTGTGGGCTGAAAGGCCTGTATTGTGCTGTAGGTTTTCTATGCTCTATCACTGGTGGGGTGGTGGGTGGACAGGTTAAGGGCAGACATGTGCAAAATGGAAGAGGTGTGGGTGAGAACAGCATTGTTGGTGGAGGAAGTGAAGCCCTTTCTTTGAAGGAGGACTTCTTTGCTCTGGAATGAAAAGCCTCATCCTGAGAGCAGATGCAGTGGAGGCAGGTGACTTGAGAGAAGTGGATGTCATTTTTACAAGTAACAGGGTTGGAAAAGGTATCAACCAGGTAACTGAGAATTAGTGGATTGATAAAAGATATCAGTCGATAAGCTGTGTCCAGAGATAGAGAAAGAGAGACTGAAAAAGGGGAGGGAGACTTCAGAAATGGACAAGGTAAATTTAAGGGCAGGGTAGAAGATGCTTTGGAGGAAGTGGGAGAAGCTGAAGGAAAAATTGAGAGTGAGGACTAGTTCTGCCATTTGGAGGAGAGTAGTGGTGGAGGGGAACTGGTTGGGTCTGGTGTCCAAAAGGAAAAGGAGAGCTTTTCAGCCTTCCTGATGGGGTTTGGAGGTGTATAGGGACTGGACATCCATAGTGAAAATAAGATGATTGGGGCCAAGGAACTTGAAATCATTGAAAAGATCAAGAGTGTGTGAAGTGTCACAGATGTATGTAGGAAGGGGCTGAACAAGGGGGGATAAAACTGAGTCAAGGTATGCAGATGTAAGTTTGGTGGGGCAGGAACAAGCAGAAACAATGGATCTACCTGGACTGGCAGGTTTGTGGATCTTGGGTAGGAGGTAGAAATGGGAGGTGCAGGATAAGAGAACTGAGGTTGGTGGCAGTAGAGGGGAGATCCCCAGAGTTAATAAGGTCAGTGATGGTGTGAGAGACAATGTCCTGGTGCTCCTTAGTGTGGTCCTGTTCAAGGGGTAAGTAAGAGGAGGTGTCTGGGAGTTGTTGTCTGGCCTCGGCAAGGTAGAGGTTAGTCCACCAGACTACTACAGTACTCTTCTTATCTGCAGGATTGATAGTGAGATTAGGATTAGTGTAGAGATATTGGAGAGCAGTGCATTTGGAAGGAGTGAGGCTAGAATTGGAGAGAGGAGTGGTGAGGTTGAGATGGTTGTTGTTTTGTCGGCAGTTAGCAATGAAAAGATACAAGGCAGGCAGAAGACCAGAGTGGGGTGTCCAGGAGGAGGAGGAGGGTTGAAGACAAGAGGTGGGCTCATCAGTGTGGGCTGGAAGAGTCCTTGCCAAAGAAGTAGGCACAAAATCAAGGATAAGGGCAATGCTTGCTAACCTAGAGGTAAAGTGGTTCAAAGAAATTTAGAGATTCAAAGGCAAATTATGATATGGAAATAACAACAAGTAATCATGGTGATAGGACAGCACACAATATGATTCCAAGGTTATGGAGTCTTGTTATTTCTAAGTAGACAAGGAAGTGGATGGATTTGAGTCAATGAGGCACAGAGCTGATGGTGATGACTGGAGACAACAACTTCAGTCTTCTCGACATTCTGCTGGAGATGATACATATTTACTTATTTGTTATTTAGCAATACAGTGGCAAGTAGGTCCTTCGGACCCTTTGAACCACACTGCCCCGTGACCCCACAACCCTGATTAACTCTAATCTAATCACGGGACAATTTACAATGACCAATTAACCTGCCCGATATGTCTTTGGATGGCAAGAGAGAAACTGGAGCACCCAGGGAAAACACACACATTCCATTCAGTGGACATACAGAGACTCCTGACAGAATGGCACTAGAATTAAACTCCGAATTCAAGAACGTCCTGAGCTGTAATGCATTGTGCTAACTGCTATGCTACGGCAGTGCCCATTTATCTAGAAATGGATGCCTGAAAGGCTGTTTCTAGAATGGTGAAGGGTTAAAACAGATGTTGAATCTGAGGAACGACTTCATATAAGAAATGAGGTCCATTATGAGAGCTGTCTTGTTTAGCTCTGTAAGATCACCAGGAGGATATTAGAATCAGAATCAGGCTTATTATCACTGACATACTGTAATTCATGAAATTTATTGCTTTGTGGCAGTTGAGCAGTGTAAGATATAAATCATTGTTTTAAGTTACAATAAGAAATAAAATAAATAAATATTGCAAAAGGGGAATAGTGTGGTAATATTCATGGGTTCATGGACCATTTACAAATCTGTTGATGGAGGGGAAGAAGCTGTTCTATTAGGCTCTTTTACCTCCCCCGATCATAGAAATGAGAAGAGGACATGGCCTGAATAGTGAGAATCCTTCATAATGGATACTGCCTTCATGAATCAGCAGCTTTTGAAGGTGTCCTTGATGGTGGTGAGACTTGTACCTGTGAAGTAATTGGCTGAGTTCACAACCCACTGCAACCTCCTTCATTCCTATCCATATCAGGCAGTGATGCAACCAGTCAGAACACTCTCCATGTGCATCTATAAAAATTTGCAAGAGTCTTTGGTGACATACCAGATGTCCTCAAATGCCTCATGAAATATAGCCACGTGTTTGCTTTCTTCGTGCTTGCATCAATATGCTGGGGCCATAATAGATCTCCTGAGATGCTGACACCCAGCAACTTGAAGCTTCTCACTCTTTCTACTGCTGACCACCCAGAGAGGACTGTCTGCGTTCTTCCTGAAGTCCACAATCAATTCCTTGGTCTCACTGATATCGAGTGCAAGCTTGTTGTTATGATACCACTCAACCAGCCGTTCTATCTCACCATGTTGTCATCTGTGATTCTGCCAACAACAGTTGTGTCATCGGCAAATTTATAGGTGTGATTTGAGCTGAGCTTAGGCACAGATTGTAGAGAGGGTAGAGCAGTGGGCTAAGCATGCATCTTTGAGGTGCACCTGTGTTGATAGTCTGCGAGGAGATGTTATTATGGATCTTCACTGACGGAAGTCTCCTAATGAGGAAATCAGGGATCCAGTTGTAGACCTGATGTGATCAAGGCTGAAAACAACACATTTCTCCAGTTTGTCTAGATAAATCTATTGAGTATTAAGGCTGTTGAAAATGTCCAGACTAGTTGCATCAAGGTCTGGTAGAGCAATTCAAAGGCACAAGAACATAAGAAGATGCAAAGAGTAGTGAATTCTGTCCATTATGCCACTGACTTAACCTTCCATGCCATCAGTAGTATCTGCAGGAGGTACTGTCTCAAGAAGGCAACATCCATCCTCAAAGATCACCACCATCCAGGTCATGTCATCTGCTCATTGCTACCATTGGGCAGGAGGCACACAAACCTGAAGCTCCCTCACCACCAAATTCAAGAACAGCTGCTTCCTTTCAACCATTTTGTTCCTGAACCAAATGGCACAACCCTGATGACTAGAGTTCAGCAACACTATAAACGCTTCAATCTCTTTGCATAAGATAGACTTCTTTGTTCTAATTGTGTTCTTCTTTGTAAAACTGTGCATAGATTTTCTTCTGACTGTTGCTTATGTCATGCGATGTTGCTGCAAACAAATTCTTCGTTTCACCTGTGCATTCGTGTAATTGCGAATATGACAATAAAGTTGACTGTGACTTCCTAACTGATTTGATTCCCTTAATATTGAAAATCTATCAATTTCTATCTTGAATATGTTTAGCAAATGAACCTTCACAGCCATCTTACTCTCTGATTGAAGAAATTCTTCCTCGTCACTGTACTGGACACTTCCTCATTTTGAGACCATGTCCTCTGGTTCTAAATGCCCAGCATTAATGCCACATGAACTGAGTGAAGCTCCCATAGGAATTTTCACCAATGGAATGCGATCACCACCGGTTATTCTAAATCCTGGAAAGTAGAGATCCCACTGCATGCAGCAATACACTACCGACATATCTCTCCCCATTATCAGTAGTATCTTTCCAAGGAGCTGACTTGAGAAGGCAACAACCATCATCAAAGATCCCCAAACTCCAGGCCATGTAATCTTCTCACAGCTACCATGGATCAGGAGGTTCAGAAGCCTGGAGCCCCACATTACCACAGTTAAGAACAACTACTTCGCTTCAGCCATTCGGTTCTTGAACCATAATCACTAGAATTTATCAACACTATGTCCACTTTAATGACTTTTTTAAAAATTCCAATTGTGTTCTATCTTGTAAAAATTGTTTATTTTATTTTTTTTTGCAGATGCTAATAATATGATGCCATATGGCTGTAATGCTATTGTAATTTTTTCTTTTTCTTTGGACAAATGTACTTATGTATATGACAATAAACTTGACTTTAACTTTGACATTGACTCTTCATGACTTAAGTGGCAATAATTTGATTAAATGCTTCAACAAATTTGATGGAATTTAAAGACCTAATCCCATTTTTATGTTCAGTACCTTTGATCCAGGGAATCTTTAAATGGTCTCAGGTGTTTGAATATCATCCTGTGTCTTCATGCTTAAAATTGGATAAAGCATATAAGAGGCTTGGCAGTTATCTTTGTGGTGCAGCTAATAGGGTTACTGCCACACAGGTCCAGAGACTCAGCTTTAATCCCAGCCTCAGGTTCTGTCTGTGTGGAGTCTGCATGTTCTCCCTGTGATTCTGTAATTTTCTCCCAGGTATTCCAGCTTCTTCTTGCATCCCAAGGAAGTCTATGCTGGTAGATTAATTGGCCAATGTAAACCAAATGGTGGAGCAGGCTTAAGGGACATAGTCTCTTACTCTTGCTCTATGTTCATGTGTTCACATTCATGACCATGTGAGAGGACGTAGGAGTGGCAAATGGCAGAGAGATTACAGAAAATAAAGGGGGAAATGAGGTGGAAGATTCTCCTGATGGAAACCCAATCCCAACACTAATGATGCCCCTTGGGTCAAGTGGCCACAGACTATTAAAGGCAGCAACAAAATACAAGCAACAGGTTGAGGCATTTGTGAATAGAAAACATATATGTACACCCTTCAATCTGTCTTCAGCACACTTGGCAACAATATAATGAAACAGCTGGGGGAGAAGTGGAGAGGTGGTGTTGTCTTGGCAGAAACGTCTAAATCACTAGGATGTGCTCATTATGTTATGGGTGTGAGGACAAAGATTGTAGTTTGTGGTCTTGTGATAAGATTTCTATCAGGAATTTATTAATGGCACTGTGCATATTGATAATATGATCACTTGTGTAAATTACAATGGGAGATGGCATCAGCATGAAGTTGAATTGTTATAGGAAATGCCTGATCCATTTTCCTGATGGGCAGGTGCAACAAGAAATGGGCATAAACATTGCAATTCTCTTACCAGGAGGACAGCTGTAATCAAGGAGGTGATTGATAGATTTTAAGAAATTAATGGATTTGAGGATTGTGCAGAAGGTGCCAAGGTAAAAGATCAGACACGTTATAGAGCCGTAGATCCATAGAACACTACAGCACAGAAACATGCCATTTGGCCCATCTAGCCCATGCAGAACTATTAATCTGCCTAGCCCCATCGACCTGCACTCAGACTATAGCCCTCCATATCCTTCCCATGCTTGTACCTATCCAAATTTCTCTTAAATGTTGAAATCGAACCTGCAACCGCTTCTTGCATTGGCAGCTTTCTCCACATTTTCACTACCCTCTGAGTGAAGAAAATCCTCCTCATGTTTTCCTTAAACATTTCACCTTTCAACCATAACCCATAACCTCTAGTTGTAGTCTCATTCAACCACAGTGGAAAAAGTCTGCTTGCATTTACTCTATCTATAACCCTCAGAATTTTGTATACCTCTATCAAATCTCCTTCATTCTTCTATGCTCTAGAGAATGAAGTTTTAACTTATTTATCCTTTCCCTCTAACTCAGGTCCTCAATCTTGTAGAAGAGCAGAGCAGGCAGAGAGACACTTGACCTATTCCTACTTCTAGTTTTGTGCTCTTTATAACTCAAGATAGCCTGCCTTACTAAAATGTCTGAAAAGGTGATGGAGGACAGGAATGTGTTCAGTTATTGTGTTTAGGACTTTTGGGACTGCAGTGTTAGCCACACCCCCAAAGAGGCCAAAGGTTGAGCTCTGCATAATAAATATATCCCTGAAGCTTCTCAAAGGTAAATTATTTTATTAACATTGAAAATATTTTTTTAAACATGCAGAGGCTGGAATTCTAAAACAAAAGCAGAAAATGCTGGGAATATCGAGCAGTATCTGTAGAAACAGAAACCATCAATGTTTTGGATCAATGACCCTTCATCAGATCTGGGAAAGAGAGGAATGCAAATTCGTTTCCATTAGGAGAGAAAGTGCAGGAAAGATGTGTAGAGTAAAGGAGAAGTCTATGATAGAACAAGTTAAAATGGCTTAATGTGGCAGTTACTAGTTCATTAATTATTTTGCTTTGTGTAAAGTGTTGTTAATGGCAGGATGTTGGGACCTGACAAAGCGACTACTTTTGTACGAATAGGAAATGTAAAACTGAAGCATTAACTTTCTTCTTTCTACAGCTTTTGTCTGATCTATTGTTTCCAACATATTCTGCTTTATATATAATGTTTACTCAGTTTTGAATGAGACTGGATGTGGGTTTAAAGAATTCCTGGTGATGTGGTACTACCTCAGCTTTGGACACACATGTCTACCTGCTGCTATATCCATGTGTGATTTCTGTATGGTATGTCTTTGCAGAAATCAAAGGCAGAGGTATGAATTTTAGTTTCCCCATTTTCTGTTGTTCTAGTTGTGTTTATTGACCATTCCTAACAAGCCTGAATGCTCTCTTACATTTACTCTGGTTTTTTCCCTTTGCTACTTGTTGACTTCACTGGCATGTGATAATTTGTAAGATGCTTTGCAGGGAATTTCACACAGATGTCTTCAAGCTTCTGGGGACAGTGATCCTAGACGTGCAAAATTAATGCTGTACAGCTGACTCTATTGATAGATCAGCTATTTGATGTGCTAAGTCACAATATCAGGCTGGTCTGCGAGCTCCCTTGAACTAAATAACTTAGCCAGTGTTGTCTGGTTTGATGCAGGCCCAGTTAATATAACCACATTGCCTTACACTGCAGCCTTTGAGCAGCCAGTGGTCTATAGACAATGCTGTCTGTTTGCAAAGCTGCTCTTTAAAATTCAGATTGATTATTGCTTGCAATTCACATTAAGAACTGAAGACTGGTTCTTGTTTACAACAAGATAAGCAAGGAGTATTGGTTGGGAGTTTAACTTACTCAAACACAACTCTTTGATCCCTGGAAGAGTCAGCTGTTGTGTTAGTAAACTGAGTAATCTCATGTGAGATTTCAATATGCAGATCGATTGGGTAAATCAGGTTGGAAATGGATCTCGAGAGAGTGAGCTTGCTGAATGTCTATGAATGGCTTTTTGGAAGAGTTTGTTGTTTAGCCTACTTCGGGATCAGCTATACTGGATTGGGTGTTATATAATGAACAAGAGGTGATCAGGTAGTTTAGGGTAATAGAACCCTTAAGGAGGCAGTGATCACAATATAATTGAATTCAACTTGAAATTGGATAGGGAGGAAGTAAAGTCTGACGTATCAGTATTTCAATGGAGTAAAGGAAATTATGGTGGTATGAGAGAGGAGTTGGCTAAGGTAACTGGAAGAAGCAACGCAGCAATGGTGTGAGTTTCTAGGAAAAATTAGGAAGCTGCAGGATAGATATATTGCAAAGCAAAGAAATACTCAATGGCAAAATAGTACAACCGTGGCTGACAGGGGAAAATCAAAGCTAATGTAAAAGCAAAAAAGAAGGCATACAGCAAAAAGTAACGGCAAGACAGAGGATTGGAATGCTTTAAAAACCCAACAGAGAGTAACTAAAAGGATCATTAGAAGGGAAAAGATGAAATATGAAAGCAAGCTAGCGAACAATATCAAAGCGGATAGTTTCCAAATACATATGTAAAAAATAAAAGAAAACTGAGAGTGGATTTTGAACCGCTTGAAAATGAAGCCGGAGAAATAGTAACGGGGTCCAGGGAGGTGAACTAAAAGAGTATTTTGCAACAGCCTTCATTGTAGAAGACACTAGCAGAGTGCCAGATGTTGAAGGGTGTGAGGGAAGAGAAGTGAGAGCAGTTACTATTACAAGGGAGGAGGGGCTCAAAAAAGATGAAAGACCCAGGGGTGCATCAGTCACCTAGGCTAGATGAACTGCACCCTAGGGTTCTGATAAAGGCAGCGGTAGAGATTGTGGAGGCAGTAATAATGATCCTTTAAAAATAATTGGACTCTGGCATGGTGCCAGAGGACTGGAAAATTGCAAATGTTACTGCACTCTTTTAGAAAAGAGGAAGGCAGCAGAAAGGAAATTATAAACCAGTGGTTGGGAAGATGCTGGAGTCAATTGTTAAGGATGAGGTTATGGAGTACTTGGTGACACAGGACAAGATAGGACAAAATCAGCGTGGTTTCCTGACAAACCTGTTGGAATTCTTTGAGGAGATTACATAGGTTAGATAAAAGGGATGCAGTAGATATTGTATATTTGGCCATTCAGAAGGCCTTTGACAAGGTGCATGAGGCTGCTTACCAAGTTAAGAGCCCAAAGCATTACAGGAAAGATACTGAGCATTGGCTGATTGATAGGAAGCAGTGAATGAACTGAATTGACTTTATTTCTTACATCATAATAATTTATAATAAATAAAACAACTAATGTTATATAGAAGTACACTCAAATCAGTGTGAGTTAATCAGTCTGATGGCCTGGTGGAAGAAGCTGTCCCAGAGCCTGGCTTTTATGCTGCGGTACCGTTTCCTGGATGGTAGCAGCTGGAATAGACCTTGGCAGGAATGACTTGGGTCCCCAATGATCCTTCAGGCCCTTTTTCCACACCTGTCTTTGTAAATGTTCTGAATAGTGGGAAGTTCACAACTACAGATGCGCTGGGCAGTCTGCACCACTCTCTGCAGAATCCTGTGATTAAGGGAGGGACAGTTCCCATACCAAGCAGTGATGCAGCCAGTCAGGATGCAGTCAATTGTGCTCCTGTAGAAATTCTTAGGATTTGGGGGGGCCATACCAAGCTTCCTCAACCGTCTGAGGTGAAAGAGGTGCTGTTGTGCCTTTTTCACCGCACAGCTGGTGTGTACAGACCACGTGAGGTCCTTGGTGATGTGGATGCCGAGGAACTTAAAGCTGTTTACCCTCTCAACCCCAGATCCACTGATGTCAATAGGGGTTAGCCCGTCTCCATTCTTCCTCCTGTAATCCACAACCAGCTCCTTTATTGTTGCAACGTTGAGGGAGAGGTTGTTTTCTTGACACCGCTATGTCAGAGAGATGACTTCTTCCCTGTAGGCCACCTTGTTATTGTTTGAGATTAGGCCAATCAATGTAGTGTCATTGGCAAATTTAATTAGCAGATTAGAGCTGTGGGTGGCAAAGCAGTCAGGGGTATACAGAGAGTAAAGGAGAGGGCTTAGTACACAGCCCTGGGGGCTCCTGTCAGAGGGGTGGAGGTGAGGGAGCCCAGTCTTACCACCTGCCAGCGATCTGACAGGAAGTCCAGGATCCAGCTGCACAAGGCAGGGTCAAGGCTGAGGTCTTTGAGCTTCCTGTCGAGGAATTATGGTGTTGAATGCTGAACTGTAGTCCAAGAACAGCATTCTCACATAAGGACGGTATGTAGAGCAGTGGCTATTGTGTTGTCTGTGGATCGGTTGAGTCGGTAGGCGAATTGTAGGAGGTCAAGTCTGGGTGGTAGCATGCTGTAGATACAGTCCTTGACCAGCCTCTCAAAGCATTTGCTTATTATTGAGGTGAGTGCAACAGGATGCCATTCATTCAGGCATGTTATCTTGGTCTTTTTTGGTACAGGGACCATGGTGGATAATTGAAGCAGGAGGGCACTCTACATTGGGAAAGGGAGAGATTAAAAATGTCAGTAAACACACCTGCCAGTTGTGCTGCGCACATCCCAAATACCCGCCCTGGGATGCCGTCTGGCCCTGCAGCCTTGAAACTGTCCACCTGTTGGAAACATCTGCGTACCTCAGCCTCAGAGATGACCAGGTTGCAGGTTGTAGCAGTGGCTTTCTTCGGAGGCTCAGAGTTAGCGACATCGAATATTGAAATGCCTAGACAGTGTAATGTGGGAAGGATGTTTCCTGTGGTGAGGGAGTCTAGGACAAGAGGGCACAGCCTCAGGATGGAGGGGCACCCATTTAAAACAAAGATGTGGAGAAATTTCTAAAGTCAGAGGGTGGTGAATTCATGGAATTTATTACCACAGGCAGCTGTAGAGGCCAGGTTGTTGGGTGCATTAAGGCAGAGATTGATTGGACATGGCATCAAAAGTTACGGGGAGAAGGGTGGGTGGAGAGAAGCGTCGAGAGGCTCGTCATGAGGCACATCAAAACCCTGCTGCCCCCCTCACTGGACCCCCTGCAGTTCGTGTACCATCCCAACCGTTCAACAGATGACGCCATTGCCATCACCCTCCACCTGGCCCTAACCCACCTGCACAAAAAAGACACGTACGTTCAAATGCTGTTCATAGACTTCAGTTCAGCATTCAACAGAATCATCCATCAGAAACTGATTGGAAAGCTGAGCCTACTGGGCCTGAACACCTCCCTCTGCAACTGGATCCTAGACTTCCTGACTGGGAGACCTCAGTCAGTCCGGATCGGGAGCAGCATCTTCAACACCATTACACTGAGCATGGGGGCCCCCCAGGGCTGTGTGCTCAGTTCACTGCTGTTCACTCTGCTGACCCACGACTGTGCTGCAACACACAGCTCGAACCACATCATCAAGTTCGCTGATGACACAACCATGGTGGGTCTCATCAACAAGAATGACGAGTCAGCATACAGAGTGGAGATGCAGTGGCTAACAGACTGGTGCAGAGCCAACAACCTGTCTCTGAATGTGAACAAAAGAGATGGTTGTTAACTTCAGGAGGGCCCGGAGCGACCACTCTCCGTTGAACATCGATGGCTCCTCAGTAGGGATCATTAAGAGCACCAGATTTCTTGGGGTTCACCTGACGGAGAATCTCACTTGGTCCCTCAACACCAGCTCCATAGCAAAGAAAGCCCAGAAGTGTCTCTACTTTATGCGAAGGCTGAGAAAAGTCCATCTCCCACCCTCCATCCTCATCACATTCTACAGGGGTTGTATTGAGAGCATCCTGAGCAGCTGCATCACTGCCTGGTTCGGAAATTGCACCATCTCGGATCACAAGACCCTGTAGCGGATAGTGAGGTCAGCTGAGAAGATCATCGGGGTCTCTCTTTCTGACATTACAGGTATTTATACTATACGCTGCATCCGCAAAGCAAACAGCATTATGAAGGACCCCACACACCCCTCATACAAACTCTTCTCCCTCTTGCCATCTGGGAAAAGGCACCGAAGCATTCGGGCTCTCATGACCAGACTATGTAACAGTTTCTTCCCCCAAGCCAACAGACTCCTCAATACCCAGAGCCTGGACTGACACCAACCTACTGCCCTCTACTGTGCCTGTGTCTTGTTTATTATTTATTGTAATGCCTGCACCGTTTTGTGCACTTTATGCAGTCCTGGGTAGGTCTGTAGTCTAGAGTAGTTTTTTTCTGTGTTGTTTTTACCTAATTCAGTCTAGTTTTTGTATTGTTTCATGTAGCACCATGGTCCAGAAAAACAATGTCTTGTTTTTACTGTGTACTGTCCCAGCAGTTATGGTCGAAATGGCAATAAAAAGTGATTTGACTTGACTTGAGTGGGGCTGAGGAGGGGATAAAAGGAACAGCTATGATTGAATAGCAGAGCAGATTTGATGGGCCAAATGGCCTAATTCTGCTCTTATGTCTTACGGTCTTATCAAAGGCCCCTCAGACCCTGGATAGTGTATATCTATCACAATGTATCCTTCTCTACCCCCTGGCAAGGCATTCTGCATACTCACCACGCTGTGTAAAAGACTTACCTCTGACATTCATGCTATACTGTCCTCCAATCATTAATTTCTGCCCTCTTGTATCCGCTATTTCTGTCACTGGCTGTCCACTTGATCTGTGCTTCTTATCAACTTGTACCGCTCTATAATGTCACTCCTCATCAAAGACCCAGTTACAGGATAAATGACAGTGAACCTTCGGAAGATTGGCGTCAGCCAGACAAGGGGGGTCAATATCTGATGCCATGCCACAGATTAACAAATTAACAGGTCAATTCTTATTATACCCAAAATGGTAGTTCCTTCATAAAATTTGCCATGATTCAATACAATAGGGTGCAATTTACAGTGCAACCATATAAAGGAGAATTCCTCTCACTTGCAAATCTCGTGCTGTATTGATGTGACATTGACTAGTCTTCACTGAGAGGCCAGTCTCCTTTTGGCTGGATTTCATCCCTTCAGACTGCAGTGGTAGGTGTCCCCGTGCTCACAAAGGCTTTGTAATGACTGGACGGAGCTTCACTGTATCCCCTGGCATCTGATCCTTGTCCTTGGAATGTGTTCGTCTGCACCATCCAACCATGTTCAGCTCCTTCTGTTGAAAAGCTCACACACTCCAGCCAGATTAAAGAGCACCTTTCAGCACCCAGATTGCTGAAAGATGGGGTGTCTTACTTTCCCTCTTGGGAAAAATTCTGAGAGTACCAAAGGGGCATAATTTTAAGGGGGAAAGTACAGGGGTGTTATCAGAGGTAAGTTTTTACACAGAGATGGTGAATGCATGGAACACCCTGCTGGGGTGGTAAAAGCAGATACTTAAGAGATAACAACACACACAAAATGCTGGTGGAACACAGTAGGCCAGGCAGCATCTATAGGGAGAAGCACTGTCGACATTTTGGGCCGAGACCCTTCGTCAGGACTAACCAAAAGGAAAGATAGTAAGAGATTTGAAAGTAGTGGGGGGAGGGGGAAATGCGAAATGGAGGGGGTGGGATGAAGCTAAGAGCTGGAAAGGTGATTGGTGGAAGTGATACCGAGCTGGAGAAGGGAAAGGATCATGGGACGGGAGGCCTCGGGAGAAAGAACCGGGGGGGGGGGGGGGGTGAAGCACCAGAGGGAGATGGAGAACAGGCAAACAACTAAATATGTCAGGTAAGAATGGGAGGAGGGTCATTAACGGAAGTTAGAGATGTCAATGTTCATGCCATCAGGTTGGAGGCTACCCAGCCGGTATATAAGGTGTTCCTCCAACCTGAGTTTGGATTCATTTTGACAGTAGAGGAGGCCATGGATAGACATATCAGAATGGGAATGGGACGTGGAATTAAAATGTGTGGCGACTGGGAGATCCTGCTTTTTCTGGCAGACCGAGCGTAGGTATTCAGCGTAACGGTCTCCCAGTCTGCGTCAGGTCTCACCAATATATAAAAGGCCACACCAGCCGACTCACAGGTGAAGTTTCGCCTCACCTGGAAGGGTGCAGGTTATTCTCGAGAGGGAGGGCAAGAATCCAGATGTTGTGGTCCATGTAGGGACCAATGACGTGGGTAGGATGAGTGAAGGGGTCCTGCGTAGGGAGTTCAGGGAGTTAGGTGCGAAGCTGAAGAGCAGGACCTCCAGGGTAACAATCTCAGGATTGCTACCTGTGCCACGTGCGAGTGAGGCAAGGAACAGAAAGATTATAAAGATTAATACATGGCTGAGAGGATGGTGCAGGAGGGAGGGCTTCAGGTTTGTAGATAATTGGGCTTTGTTCCAGGGAAGGGGGGATCTGTTCCGAAGGGACGGTTTATACCTGATCTGGAGCGGTACTAACATTCTTGCAGGGAAGTTTGCTAGAGCTTCTTGGGAGGGTTTAAACTAAATTTGCAGGGGGCGGGGATCCAGAATGTGAGAGAGGATAGCGAGAGGAAGAATAAAGGACAGGTGGGGACGACACGGTTCCGGAATATTAAGTGTGTAGTAGAGGAAGGTGAGGCGGAACAAGTGATAAGGAGGACACATGTACAGAGGGATGGTCTGATGGAACATGGAGTTAAATGTATTGAAAGAATAAGTAAATTTAGGAAGGACAACAAAATTCTAGGGGCGTATAGCCCGATGGGAGTTCGGGGAGCTGGGTTAAGCACAATAGGCAGCGATTCAAACAGAGAGAGGGGAAATGGGCTAAAAATTCTATATCTGAATGCACCAAGTGTCAGAAATAAGGCGGATGAGCTTGAAGCCCAGGTGCGAATGGGTAACTATGATGTTGTTGGGATAACGGAGACATGGCTGCAGGGAGATCAGACCTGGGAAATGAATGTACAAGGGTATACGTGCTATCATAGGGACAGAAATGTGGGCAGAGGGGGTGGGGTGGCCCTGTTGGTGAGGAATGAGATTCAGTCCTTTGCAAGGGGGGACATAGGGTCAGGAGAAGTAGAGTCTGTGCGGATAGAACTGAGGAACAGTAAGGGCAAAAGGACCCAAATGGGTGTTGTCTACAGGCCACCAAACAGTAGCATGGATATTGGGTGCAAGTTGAATAGGGAGTTAACATTGGCATGTGGCAAAGGTAATGTCGCAATAATTATGGGGGATTTCAACATGCAGGAGAACTGGGAGAATCAGGTTGGTGCTGGACCACAGGATAGGGAGTTTGTAGAGTGCCTACGGGATGCATTCTTGGAACAGCTTGTACGAGAGCCGACCAGGGACAAGACTATTCTGGATTTAGTGTTATGTAATGAACAGGATTTGATAAGCGATCTTGCAGTAAAGGAACCATTAGGAGGTAGTGATCATAATATGATAAGTTTTTATCTGCAATTTGAGAAGGATAAGGGCAGCTCGGAGGTGACTGTGTTGTAGTTGAACAGGGGAAACTATGGAGCCATGAGGGAGGAGCTGGCCAAAGTTGACTGGACGGTTAGCCTAGCAGAAAAGACAGTGGAACAGCAATGGCAGGTATTCTTGGGAATAATGCACAAGGTGCAAAATCAGTTCATCCCCCAGAGAAGGAAGGATTCAAAGGGGGGAAAGGGGCCACAGTGGTTGACAAAGGAAGTCAGAGATTGCATAGCATTAAAAAAAAGGAAGTATGACAGAGCTAAGGTGAGTGGGAGGACAGATAATTGGGAAGTTTTTAAGGAACAACAGAACTTAACTAAAAAGACAATACGGGGAGAAAAAATGAGGTACGAATGCAAGCTAGCCAGGAATATAAAGGAAGATAGCAAAAGCTTTTTTAGGTATGTGAAGAGAAAGAAGATAGTTAAGAACAATGTTGGGCCCTTGAAGAATGAATTGGGTGAAATTGTTATGGGAAACAGAGAAATGGCAGAAGAATTTAATGAGTACTTTAGATCTGTTTTCACTAAGGAAGACACAAGCAATCTCCCAGATGTATGGATGGGCCAAGGACATAGGGTAACAGAGGAAATGAAACAGATTGACATTAGGAAGGAAACGGTGATGAGGAGACTGATGGGACTGAAGGCTGATAAATCCCCAGGTCCAGATGGTCTGCATCCTAGGGTACTAAAGGAGGTGGCCCTGGAAATTGCAGATGCATTGGTAATCATTTTCCAATGTTCCTTAGATTCAGGATCAGTTCCTGAGGATTGGAGAATGGCTAATGTTATCCCACTTTTTAAGAAAGGAGGGAGGGAGAAAACAGAGAACTATTGGCCTGTCAGCCTGACATTCGGTGGTGGGGAAGATGCTAGAGTCCATTATTAAGGATGAAATAGTGGCATATCTAGATAGCAGTGATAGGATTGGGCCGAGCCAGCATGGATTTACCAAGGGTAAATCATGCTTGACTAATCTGTTGGAGTTTTTCGAGGATGTAACCAGGAAGTTAGATGGGGGAGATCCAGTGGATGTAGTGTACCTCGATTTTCAGAAGGCATTTGATAAGGTCCCACATAGGAGATTTGTGGGTAAAATCAAAGCTCAGGGCATCGGGGGGAAGACATTGACATGGATAGAAAACTGGTTGGCAGATAGAAAGCAAAGGGTAGCGGTGAATGGGTGTTTCTCGGAATGGCAGGTGGTGACTAGTGGGGTGCCACAGGGCTCAGTATTGGGACCACGGCTGTTTACAATTTACATCAACGATTTGGATGAAGGCATAGAAAATAACATCAGCAAATTTGCTGATGATACTAAGCTGGGTGGCAGTGTGACATGTGATGAGGATGTTAGGAGAATTCAGGGTGACTTGGATACGCTGGGTGAGTGGGCAGATACTTGGCAGATGGCGTTTAATGTGAATAAGTGTGAGGTTATCCACTTTGGGAGTAAGAACAGGAAGGCAGATTATTATCTGAACCGTATAGAGTTGGGTAAGGGAGTAATACAAAGAGATCTCGGAGTCCTTGTTCATCAGTCACTGAAGGTGAATGAGCAAGTGCAGCAGGCAGTGAAGAAGGCTAATGGAATGTTGGCCTTTATTACAAAGGGAATTGAGTACAAGAGCAAGGAAATCCTCTTGCATTTGTACAGAGCCCTGGTGAGACCACACCTGGAGTATTGTGTACAGTTTTGGTCTCCAGGGTTAAGGAAGGACATCCTGGCTGTAGAGGAAGTGCAGCGTAGATTCACGAGGTTAATTCCTGGGATGTCTGGACTGTCTTACGCAGAGAGGTTAGAGAGACTGGGCTTGTTCACGCTGGAATTAAGGAGATTGAGAGGGGATCTGATTGAAACATATAAGATTATTAAGGGATTGGACAAGATAGAGGCAGGAAATATGTTCCAGATGCTGGGAGAGTCCAGTACCAGAGGGCATGGTTTGAGAATAAGGGTTAGGTCATTTAGGACAGAGTTAAGGAAGAACTTCTTCTCCCAGAGAATTGTGGGGGTCCGGAATGCACTGCCTCGGAAGTGGAGTGCATTCCAGTGGAGGCCAATTCTCTGGATGCTTTCAAGAAGGAGCTAGATAGGTATCTTATGGATAGGGGAATCAAGGGATATGGGGACAAGGCAAGAACCGGGTATTGATAGTAGTTGATCAGCCATGATCTCAAAATGGCGGTGCAGGCTCGAGGGGCCGAATGGTCTACTTCTGCACCTATTGTCTATTGTCTATTGACTGTTTGGGGCCCTGAATGGTGATGAGGGAGGAAGTGTAAGGGCAACGTATAATTCTCTGTAATTTCCGCCACCTCCAATGGAATCCCACTACCAAGCACATCTTTCCCTCCCCTCCTCTTTCTGCTTTTCCACAGGGATCGCTCCCTATGCGACTCCCTTGTCCACTCATCCCCCCCATCCCTTCCCACCGATCTCCCTCCTGGCACATATCCTTATAAGCAGAACAAGTGCTACACCTGCCCTTACACTTCCTCCCTCACCACCATTCAGGGCCCCAGACTGTCCTTCCAGGTGAGGTGACACTTCACCTGTGAGTCGGCTGGTGTGGCCTTTTATATATCGGTGAGACCCGACGCAGACTGGGAGACCGTTTCGTGGAACACCTACGCTCGGTCCGCCAGAAAAAGCAGGATCTCCCAGTGGCCACACATTTTAATTCCACATCCCATTCCCATTCTGATATGTCTATCCATGGCCTCCTCTACTGTCAAAATGAATCCAAACTCAGGGTGGAGGAACAACACCTTATATACCGGCTGGGTAGCCTCCAACCTGATGGCATGAACATTGACTTCTCTAACTTCCGTTAATGCCCCTCCTCCCCTTCTTACCCCATCCCTGACATATTTAGTTGTTTGCCTGTTCTCCATCTTCCTCTGGTGCTCTCCCCCCCCCCCCCCCCCCCTCCGTTCTTTCTCCCCAGGCCTCCCATCCCATGATCCTTTCCCTTCTCCAGCTCGGTATCACTTTCACCAATCACCTTTCCAGCTCTTAGCTTCATCCCACCCCCTCCGGTCTTCTCCTATCATTTCACATTTCCCCCTCCCCCCCACTACTTTCAAATCTCTTACTATCTTTCCTTTTGGCTAGTCCTGACGAAGGGTCTCGGCCCAAAATGTCGACAGTGCTTCTCCTATAGATGCTGCCTGGCCTGCTGTGTTCCACCAGCATTTTGTGTGTGTTGTTGTTTGAATTTCCAGCATCTGCAGATTTCCTTGTGTTTGCTACTTAAGAGATATGTAAGAATCTCTTGGATAGACAGATGGATTACAGTAAAATTGAGGGCTATGTATGTGGGAAGGGTGAGACTGATCTTAGAATAGGTTAAAAGCTTAGTACATCATAGGCTGAACAGTCTGTAATGTGCTGTAGTATTCTGTGTATGGAGTTCCTGCTTTACCCAGCTGTGTGCAATGAACCTTGGCAAAGATGACTACATCTATTTCCAGACACAAGAGAGACTTCTAATGCTAGAATCTGGAATGGAATAAACAAACTGGTGGAGGAGATCAGCGGGCTGAACTGCATCTGTGGAAGTAGCATTCTGATGCAAAATCTTGACCCAAAACCTTGCCCGTCATAGACACTGCCCGACCTGCTTAGTTCATCCAGAAAATTGTCTGATGCGCCTACCGCATACTTTCCTGTGAAACAGAGAGTCTAACAGGAGGTGGATGATGTTCTCATCAAAGGGGCAGCCACCCTTGAGCACGCTGTTCACTGGCTCTGAAATGCTTTCAGTGTTACCACTTCCCAGCAGACTCAGCACTGTACAACTGGAATTGGAATATGCTTATTGTTGTCATATTTACCGGGATTCAGTGGCTTACATCCTTCTCATGCTGATCAAACCATTATGCAGTGCATTGAGGTAGAACAAGGTAAAACAATAAGGATGCAAACTAAAGTGTAACAGCTACCAGAGAAAGCACAGTGCAGATAAACAAAAAAAAGTTCAAGATCATAATGAAGTAGACTATGAGATCAGGAGAACCACAATGGACTGCCACACCCTAGTAGAGTAAGCATGTAAAATTAGTAAAGGTGATGCAGAATAGTAAAGGAAAAGAACTGAAGAAATCCAGGTGTAAGCCCTCAACTATTTTTAAAAACCACTGCAAACCCAATCATCGCTTAGGTATACCTTTAAAGGCTGTGATGAAATTCATAGCACACCAGAAAAGATTTCCGAAGCGTTATACATGACTAAACAATTGCTAGAGAGGCATTAGTGAAGCTGTCGGTGGATCATGAACAATGCTGATCAAGTTTCCTGCTGTACCAGTAACCTTGCTCCTGTGAAAGATCATCCTGCTCTTGTGAAACCATGGTAACAAGTGTGTACCCGCTCAAGTGCCGGGTCCTTTGAAGAAATGCGATTGACTGGAAATGTGCCTTGGCCAGAAATTCTTGAAAATCAAAGCAGATGCTGTGTAGTTGAAATCTGGTTTAGCTGAAAGTGGAGACATTGTGCACACGTTTTTGGGTGGTTCAATACCTGATTGAAAATTTGACCAGTTTTTCTAGTGAGGTTTTTATTCTGCTTGCATTGAATGTAGAATGTGGAGCACAGGGACTTGCCTTTCAGCCCACCATGTCTGTGCTGATCATCATACCAATACAGGTGGCCCCCGTTTTTTGAACGTTCGCTTTACGACAGCTCGCTGTTACGAAAAACCTATGTTAGTACTTGTTTTTGCTAACCAAAGAGGATTTTTGCTTTTATGAAAAAAAGACGTCCACTTTATACGTGTGTTTACCCTGAGAAAGACTACCACGACCGTGAAGCCTTGTGCGGGCAGTTGTGTGTGCCTGCGTGTATGTGCGTAGGCGTGTACGTGCTGATTTTTATTCTCCAAATTGATTTTGGATCACTGTCTTTCCAATTTTGATAAGTGAAACTACACTGTACATACAATATTTCTACTTTATATAGGCTGTATATTTATCATATCATTCCTGCTTTTACTATATGTTTGTGTTATTTTAGGTTTTATGTGTTATTTGGTATGATTTGGTAGGTTATTTTTTGGGTCTGGGAATGCTTAAAAATTTTTCCCATACAAGTGAATGGAAATTGCTTCTTCACTTTACGACATTTTGGCTTACAAACGGTTTCACAGGAACGCTCTACCTTTGGATAGCGGGGGAAACCTGTATAACTAATTTCATTTGCCTGCATGTGGTTTCTATCCTTCTATTCTCTGCCTGTCCATGTGCCTTTTTAAAAGTCCATTGCTCTTTCATCTGCTTCTACCACCCTCCCCCCCCCTTACCGGCAATGTGTTCCAAGCACCTGCAACTGTCTGCACAAAAGTTTTGCCTTGCAAATAGCCTTTAAACTTCCCATCAGGTTACCCCTCAGCCTCCAAAGCTTCAGAGAAAACAGTCCCATTCTCCCCTTACAGCTAATACGTCTTAATGCAGGAACCATCCTGGTGAACCTCTCGGAGTCATAGTCATAGAAAAGTACAGCACAGGGATAGGCCCTTCAGCCCATCTAGTCCATGATGAGCCATTTAAGCTGCCTACTTCCATCGACCTACAACATAGCCCTCTCTACCCCTACCATCCATGTGCCTATCCAACTTCCTCTTAAGCATTGGAATTGAGCTCACATGCACTACTTCTACTGGCAGCTCATTCCACACTTTCACAACCGTCTGAGTGAAGAAGTTTCCCCTTAATCTTTTCACCTTTCACCCTTAATCTGTGACCTCTGGTTGTTGTCCCACCCAACCTCTGTGGATAAAGCCTGCTTGCATTAACCCAATCTATACCCCTCATAATTTTGTATGCCTCTATCAAATCTCCCCTCAATCTTCTACATTCCAAGAAATAAAGTCCTAACCTATTCAATCTTTCCTTATGTAATATGCTATAAGGTTTCACTGCTGTGTAACATGCTGTAAGGTTTCACTGATAATGTAATGTAGTGGTCGCTAACTTGTCGATCGCGATCGACTGGTCGATCTTTGAGACTTCCCCAGTATATCCCGAAAAAAATGAAAAATGAATACACAAGTACTGTTGAGAGATTGTTTCCAGGTTGCAGAGTTTTAGTTCCGTTCTTTCTGCTCAGTGCGCATGCGTAAAGCTCCCCTGCACTACACAGTGTATTTCAGTGGTCCCCAACCACCGGGCCAGAGGAAACAATATGAGTCAGCTGCACCTTTCCTCATTCCCTATCAGCCACTGTTGAACTTGAACGCACATGAGGTCATCGGTCACCTAAACGCAGTGATACCTTCGCGCGGCCAGCAGGAAGTGCCATTGCTACCGGCCTGGAGCGCGGACAGATAAGTGAACCTGTTTAGCTCACCGAATGTTCCTGGGAACCCAGAATAAAATTTTCACAGATGACCTAATTCGGGCTCAGGGTTTCGTAAGTAGCAGAGCAGCTACCTCGCTGCGATCTACTGAAACAAACTTTTGTCGGCCAATAGATCCTACAAGGGGGGCAGGCACGGGCCTGTCACTCTCTTCGCTCGGTCAGTCGCTCTGTCCGGACTGCGACTGCCGTGGCCCCAGTACGGGGACCTCTGGCCCTGACCGTGTCCTCTCACCCCACCCACGACCAGCCGCACCTGGCTAAGGCGTCTGGCAGTGGGCGGGCAGAGGCTGGAGTTCGGGCCAGGAGGCTGTCTAATGAGGCAATGAAAACTGCTTCGGTACCCTGAGTCCAAGCACCCTGCACTTAAAGACGAACCCACTGAGTTTTTTCAGCTGAAAATACGTGAGCAGTGCGGCAGCTAAGTGCCGAGAGCTGCGAAAACTAAATTGTGGAATAGACTGGACATAAGGAACCTGCTTTAAGTATCGCTGTATTCCCATTGTGTTTAACATCCCCCCGCCTCCTGTCGGCTGGTCCGCAAGAATATTGTCAATATTAAACCAGTCCGCAGTGCAAAAAAGGGTGGGTACCCCTGGTGTTTATACATTATTTCTACTTCCGGGTTGCGGGGTTTTACTTCCGGTCTTTTCTGCCCCAGTGCGCGTGCGTGTAACTAATCGATCTGGAGTCGATCTCGTCTTTCACTAAGGCCGAAGTAGTGGATCTTGGACTTAAAAAGGTTGGTGACCACTAATGTAATGGTTTCTCTGTAGCAGCAATGTTTGTGTTATGACTAGTGATAACGGGGTTGGGAGTGCTGTTGTTCTTTCTTGTGAGTCTGGAAGAGAGATTATTGTGGTCTTTTGCTGGGGAGAGATGAGGAGAGAAGAAGCGAGTGGAGAGAGCTGGTAGACCGCCAGACGGAGTGGACTTGGAGCGAGGGTCTGAAGAGCAGCGATGATCAGAGGAGGTCAATGGTGGACAATCAGCTTATCAGTGAGCTCCAACATTGCACAATAGACTGTTTCATAAGAATGGGCCCTTTTTCTTTCTTTGAGGCTACATCCACACTAGACCGGATAATTTTGAAAACGCCGGTTTCGCGTAAAAATGATAGGCGTCCACACTATGCGTTTTTAAAAATATCTCTATCCACACTAAAACGGAAATTTCGGCAAATCTCCTCCTCCTGCGTATGTGCAGGACACATCTACAGAAAACAAGCGACATGTTTGGTGTTGAATCTCGCTGTAAAAGTGCACATTTGTGTAGTTACAGATTAGAAAAACTTAAAACGACGGACGGCTGTTGGCTCTCACGCAGGAGAATTTAAAACTTAAAAAAAAACAAAAACTGGAGCGTACGGCGGCAACTGACAGGGAGTTCATGGACAGATTGACCCTGCTGACAACGAACATTGTAAAACTGACTGACTCTGTTGCATTAATAAAGCACCTTGTTAAATGTATAAAATATGTCTGCATCAGTGTTATCTTGTATTTCCAAACAATGTTACATTAGGCTGCTACACATCTATTGTCAAAGAAGTACCGTAGATTTCGCACTACAGAGCGCACCTGATTAAAAGCCGCTGGCTCTAATTTTAGAAAGAAAATCAATTTTGTACTTGTACAAGCCGCACCGGATTTTAGGCCGCAGGTGTCCCACGTTGTAATATGAGATATTTACACAGAAAGATATTACACGTGAGGATTTTTTAACTTTTAATTAAATCCATATGGTAACATAAACAAATACATATTGCAAATGCTTTTTTTCGAACCGTGCCTGTAACGCGGCTACTTTTAAATATACATACGTATCGGTAACACACAAATTACGTTGCGTATACTTTTTTACTGAAAAACATTCCAATATCTCCTAACGACTGGTAAAAAATATATATACTGCAGCCTACCAGGAAAAGTTATCGATCGCCTTTAACTTAAAAGCAGCGTTCGCTCGGGTCTAAAGCCGCTCGCCCCCACCTTCCCGTTTATCGCAAACCGGTATTTCCCACAAGACGCGGCGAAACCGGATGTGACGTCATAGCATCCCGGGATGTAGTACAGAAAACAAATATAGTTAAAACACTTCTAACTTTAACTAGAAAATACTAACAAATGAATTACTAAGCGAAAATATTATAAACTAAATAACTGCCATAAAGGCAGCACAATGCTTTTCTTCGAGTGTTTTCCATGTTGATGAGGGTGAGTACAAATGACTGATTTACAATAATTTAATTGTGAAAGTGCGCTTGATTTATCGTACAATTTCATTGGACCTCTGTGAACTACTCATCAATTTTATTGGTCTACTGTTACGAGGCAAAATGTTTTTGGCGGCATGAAAAAAAACCATGCATTAGCCGCACCGTAGTAAAGGCCGCAGTGTTCAAAGCTGTTCAAAATGTGGGAAAAAAGTAGCGGCTTATAATCCGACATCTACGGTACTTGCATAAATAGGTAAACCACCTTCATACGAGCAAGGACAGAAAACAGGGCAAAGTGAGTACAGTATACTTATTTATTCAGTAAGTTATGGGTCAAAGTATTTGGTGAGTACATTTCTAACTCTTCTGGCTTCAGTCTCTTTGCCGTCTGTTCTGAAATTGTTAGGTTGTGTTCAAGAAAACAATGAAACAGCGCCTGCCGTCTGCCAGCGTTTTCAAAAGTCTCCGGTTACCCCCGTCCACACTGATCTGCCCGAGCAGCGTTTTCAAAAATACCCACCCTGGAAAGCGTTTCTGAAAAGCTCCGGTTTTGGGGGACAAAAACGCCGTTTTAGTGTGGACGGAGGGTAAAAACGAAGCGAAAAAGCTTTGTTACGGATTTATCCAGCGTAGTGTGGATGTAGCCTCAGTTTTCTTTACTAACCATATAGTCAAAGTAAGAATTACAAAGCTTAATCGTTTAACTGCATATTGTGTACTGTTTGTTATTTCAGGGTACTGATTTATAACGGGGACACATCGCGCAGCCTCCACCCAAACGAGATTTCTTAAGTTTGGCCAGGCCGGGAGCTATCATCCCTATATTAAACCACTAGCCGAAGCAAGAGTTACACTTATAACTCATGTCCACTGGTCCCATCACCATCTTTGTACATTTTCTCTGTACTCTGTCAACCTTATTTACATCTTTCCTATAGGCAGGTGATCAAAAATGCACACAATACTCCAAATTAGGCCTGACCAACATCACATACAATTTCAAATAACATCCCATCTCCTGCACTGGAGATAGAGCTCTAATAGTGTTCCTCACTGTCCACTACACATCAATCATGATGTCACCTGCAAATCTGCTGATCCAGCTAACCACATTATCATCTAGATAATTGATATAAATGTCAAACAACAACAGACTTGCATGACGGGATCCCTCTGTACATCCGTATCTCTGAAGGGTCCTACCTTTTACTGTGTAGTTTCCTCCAGCGTTTAATCTTCCAAAATGCATCATCTCACACTCATCCAGATTAAACTCCAACTGCTATTTCTCCACCTACTTTTCCAACTAATCCATATCCAATATATCCTTTGACAAAATTCCTCACTTTCCACAAATCCACAAGTTTTTGTGTCATCTGAAAGCTTTCTGTTTAGATCACCAACATTTCCATCCAAATTATTTACAAGTAATATAAACAGCTGACATCCTAGCAGGGATCTTGCAAAACTCTCTGGTCCAGCAGCATCTTTACTTCCTGCGAAGGCTGAGGAGAGTCCATCTCCCACCCCCCATCCTCATCACGTTCTACAGAGGTTGTACTGAGAGCATCCTGAGCAGCTGCATCACTGCCTGGTTCGGAAATTGCACCATCTCGGATCGCAAGACCCTGCAGCGGATAGTGAGGTCAGCTGAGAAGATCATCGGGGTCTCTCTTCCCACCATTACGGACATTTACACTACACGCTGCATCTGCAAAGCAAACAGCATTACGAAGGACCCCAAGCACCCCTCATACAAACTCTTATCCCTCCTGCCATCTGGGAAAAGGCACCGAAGCATTCTGGCTCTCACGACCAGACTATGTAACAGTTTCTTCCCCCAAGCTATCGGACTCCTCAATACCCAGAGCCTGGACCGACACCTTACTGCACTATTGTCTTGTTTATTATTTATTGCAATACCTGCATTGTTTTGTGCACTTTATGCAGTCCTGGGTAGTCTAGTGTAGTTTTTTTCCTGTGTTTTTTTTTACGTAGTTCAGTCTAGTTTTTGTGGTGTCTCATGTAACACCATGGTCCTGAAAAACGTTGTCTTGCTTTTACTATGCACTGTACCAGCAGTTATGGTCGAAATGACAATAATAAGTGACTTGACTTGATTTGATCTCCAGTCAAAAAAAATGTCCCTCCACCATTATCTTCAGTCTTCTATGACCAAAGCAATTCTTTATCCAACTTCCCAAGTCGCTGTGATTTAATCCTCTGAATTATCCTTCCATGAAGGACTTTGCTAAGTGATTTACAGTGTACCATGTAAAACACTTGTAAATAATATTCGTCAGGCATGGAATGCATATCATTCAACTCAAGTGACTTATTTCACTCATCTTATTTCTTTGAAGAACAATCAGGTTTTTCTAACTTTGTTCCATGATATTTAAAAGGCCAACGTTCCTACTGTGACCTCCTGTGAATCTTCATACATGTGCCTCATCTCCTCTGCCTTTGGATATCAGGGCTGTGGTCACTCTGAGCTTCCAATCCTCAGAATCCTTCTTACTGTCTGAAGACCAGGCTGCTGCAGATGGTGGAAACACCTCACAGTATACAGCTCACTGCTCTATAAGGTCAGATCACCCAAACATTACACTCAGGTTTCTTCTAACTTTCCTTCAGGCTAGAGGAAAAGATGGGACAGGCATGAGTATTTGCCTCTAATACGGATTTTCCAAACTGTTGTCATGTGTGTGCTACACTCATGTCTTATGGACACCCTTAAGCATTAAGCCACCAGAAGCTCCTGACATCCTGAAGAGTAACTAGAACCCTTTGTGTGGAAAGAGGCTTCCTGTCACCACAGTTCTTCACCAGCCCATTTAAGTACCTTGGACCCCTCTCCCAATCCCTTTATTAATTTCTGCATTCATACATTCAGCACCAACCTCACCCCAGGGATGAAAAGGGATTACTTGCATTGTGGCATGGGCCTGTAGGAGCTGATTACACAGACTGCAGCTGTGGGATGAAATTCAAACAGTTGCAAGAATTCACAATAGGTCAGTGGAACATGCCACACTGAAATTGACCCAATGCCGTGTGGTGCAGGGAAGGCTGACAATGTAATACCACGGAGTGTGCACTGAAGATCTCAGAGCTACTGTGATTTTCACAAACAGCATTCAGGAGACTGACAATGCCGCTTGAACAACATTGAATGGAAATAAAGCAATTTCTAATCACCTGTTGGAAGATCAGTTCTCACTCTACCCTTTTGGAAGTAAATGAGCGAATGAATTATTATAAACAAGGTCGACAGCTTGCAGACACTTTCCATGAGGCATGACCATCATAAAAGGACTAAATCTCCTCACTGTTTACACATTTCCATTTCTTTTACAGCAGAAAAATAAATTTAAAAAATCAATTTCTGCCAAACTTTTACCATAAGACTGCTCTGAGCAAGTTTTTGTACTCTTTTTGGTCTGTTCCATGATCCACTCACTGAGCCTATTCAGTTTCACATGACATTACACGGCACAGAAATAGGCCAACAAGGATAAGTTGGATCTGAAGCTCCATACCAGCCCCTTTTCATATTTCTTCATCTAATTCCATCAATACAATTCTCTCTTCCCTTCTCCCTCAGAGGCTTAACCCTTCCACGTTTCAAAAACCATCGCCTTAACCATTCCTACAATAATGAGTTTCACTTTCTCATTACTAAGACATTTCTCCCAAATTAATGCAAAGAGCTTACATATATTATGAAAGGGTTAATCTATGTGGACTGTTTGATGGCTACGAGCCTACAGTATAGAAGAATGAGGGGTATCTCTGAAACCTACTGAATATTGAAATACCTAGGCAGAGTGCATGTGGAGAGAATGTTTCCTATAGTGACGGAGTCTCAGACTAAAGGTCACAGTCTCAGAATACAAAGACTTCCCTTTAAAACAGAGGTGAGGAGGAATTTACTTAGCCAGAGGGTAGTGAATCTGTGGAATTCATTGCCATGGGCAGCTGTGGAAGCTAAGCCATTGGATATATTTGAAGCTGAGGTTGATAATTAGGTTTTTGATTAGTAAGGGTGTGAAAGGTTATGGGGAGAAGTCAGGAGAATGGGGCTGTGGGGGATAATAAATCAGCCATGATGAAATGGTGGAACAGACTTGATGGACCAAATGGCCTAATTCTGCTCCTATACCTTATGGTCTTATAGTCCACATTACATGACCAAATTTATAGATTTCATACAACAGTGATCATTATGGAAATTCATTTGTTATTTTTTGTAATGCTGGTAAAGCCTTGCTTGATCCCACACTGTGACTGCCCATGAAATGATACTAACTCCATGCTATGATACTGTTTCCTGTTATATAATATTTTATCATTTGGTGCTTAAATAAATCCTTCGCAGAATACTAGATATTCTCCTTTCACTGGAGTGTTGTTACCTATCCCTCTAGTTCCAGTGAAAAGAGACTGTACTTTCATTAAGCAATAATGAATCCAATTTGATTTTCCAAGTACCCTGTCATGCCATTGTTAATAATAGATTCCAGCATTTTCTCCATTATTTATGTAAAATTAAAAGATCTATGGTTCCTTTATTTTCTGTTCCTTATTTTTGGATAAGCAGGTTACATTTGTTAACTTCCAATCTACAGGGAGCAGATTGTGTTTTGGGAAGGCCTAGAACATAAAGAAATGTTCTTTAGCAATTGTTGCAGCCTATGCTTTTGAAGCTGTCAGGGGACTTCATCAGGGTCCTGATGAAGAGTCTTGGCCCAAAACATTGACTGTTTATTTCCCTCCATACATGCTACCAGACTTGCTCAGTTCCTCCGTCATTTTGTGTGTGTGGCTCGAGGTTTCCAGCATCCACAGTTTCTGTTTTGTCTATGATTGCCTGCCTCTAAGTTTTGTTAACTACTTCAGTAGCTTAACTTCCTAACATTAATTCCTTCAAGTTCCTTACTCTCATTATACCCCTTGATCTTCTCAGATTCCAGTATGTTCCTTAAACTTATAATTGTGAAGACAGATGTAAAATGATTGCTTAGTCTCTCTGCCATTTCTTTGAAACTTAATGAGCTTGCTGACGGTTGGCTCGGTGCTCTGAGCTCATTCTCTGCCTTCGTCCATTACACCTGCGTTGAGCTTGGTTAAATTCAGAGAGCTGATTCTTCAGCCCTTCACAACCCACTGTGCAGCAATGTGGCCTCAGTGGTGATTCTACCCTTCCCTCCTCACCCCTAGGAAGCTTGCACTGAAAGTTCCTGACGACATTGCCAGGATAGGATCATTGCTGAAAGCGTAATTGATTTTAATCATTTTAAAATTCAACAATATTTTATAGCCATAATATTGTTTGCATATGATATTCATTAAAAGGTTTTGACAAAACAAACACAAACAAATAAAAATGTGAAAAACATCAAACCAAAATAAACTAATTTAAAAGAAGCAAATTACTTTATTCTTTGTCACTTATGTTATTATCCTATAGTTTTCCTTGAAATTAAATGTGATTTTAACTCCAGCTCCAAATCCCTAAGAATCTGCGTGAACCTGAGCCCACTCCACTACTGGGCTCCATGTAGAGTGCAGTAGCTGATCTCTCTCTGTGCACACCAGACACATGCAGAAGTACAGGACCTCATTCATTTAGCTCAGTTGAATGCCCGTACTGACAGCAAGGTCCAAGGAGATCAGCACAATGTGTAACTCTACCATGTTATGATCAGCCTTGTGCAGAGAGCCTTTTTTTTTACTATGAGATGACTAATTTAATTTCTCATTATAAAATTTTAAAATAGCCTGTTCAATAAAATTGTAATGTTGTCAAAAGCTATTATAAATGTATTCCATGAACTTCTCCAAGCTAATGTTGTTAATTTGGCTTGCAATCTATGCGAGGATAAAATATCTTTGATTGTTCTGTTATCTGCCCTGTAAGCTCTTCTGTTAGAAATTCTCTGACCAGATAGAGAGTGTATAAGATACCACCAGTCGTAATTATCTACCATGTTACTTTCTAGCTGCATTCACTTAGGTTCCTGACTTTCTGGCTAAGATTATTTCTCATTGCATCTTTTATCAACTCCTTTATTGCTCGCTCTTTCTCTTTGACACAGCTTCTAAAAAAAACATGGACTATTCCATTCCCAACCTTATCAATGGTTTATGTAGTCATTACATCTCAATAATGGCTAACAGTTCAGACTGATTTCTCTATTTGTTGTGCCATTAAATCTTCTTCCTTGGTATAAATGTATCACAAGCAGATGCGGGTCATCTAATTTTAACATTATTCCTCATGAAGTGGCCCCTCAATCACTGGAGCCCCAACTATAGTTAAAAACTGCCAATATTCAAAGCAATTTACTTGATTTTATTCGTCTTTGCTCAACTCAGCTCTCTTCTTTTCAAACATATGGTTCACCCTTTCAGAACTCTCCTCACCTTCATTAATTTAAGCCTTGGTTATTTGATTTACTGTGAAATTGTTCCCAACTGTAGTTAAGTAGAATCTGTTGCACTGAAGTGACTGGTGTTAATGCCCCAGAATTGAAGCCCGTGTCTTTCATATAAATCCTTAATCCTCCAATCTTTCTTGTGTATTCCAACTTGCCCTTGACTCAAATAGTAACCTAGAATTTATTATTTCTTAATGGGTGTCCATGCTTTTCAAACTTCCTTCTTTCCATTTGACTTCTGTGTGAGCCATAATAATTGAATCCTGTGTTTTCTGCTGCAGCTTCCCCAACCATGATAGGATATACTTAACCCTATAATACATAATATTGGTAGTTCAGCCTTTGGGACATCCAGCAAAGTCTGTAAAGAATATTATATCCTACCATTTCTACATGCTCTACCTTACCTTTCCCCGGTCCCTGTAAATGAAAGGTATTGTGTACCATCCAAAGACATGCTAGTTGGTAGATTAATTGGCCATGGTACATTACCTTCAGCGTGCAGATGAATGAATGGTGAAATCTTTTGGGGAAGTGAGTTGTTGGTGGTGGAGGGGAAATTGAGGGAAATATGGGGGAGGGGAGATGGGATTTATATGAATGGGGTCTTGTTGACTTATGCAAAGTGTGTGTTTCTGTGCTAAATGGTTTTGTAAGCCCTCTGAACTCTGGCTTCTAGGATTTAATGTGGTCCCTGCTGTCTTCTCCACCATTCTCATCAGCAGCCAGTAGTTTGTGTAACGTATGGATCTATTTCTTTCAGAGCAATGATCCACCTCCTTTGTACTACGTAATGATCTGTTGTCTGCACATGTGCTGTTGTCTATGCATGTGCATTGTTCTGTCTCTCTCTGTCACTGCAATGTGAATACACCATTTAAAGCCATCTCCCGCATGTCTGTTTTTACTTAATCGATATGTAGTTGTGCACAGACACAAGAAATTGGTGACAAGTACGAATCTGAATGTCAGAAAATATTATGAGCTGCACCGAGAGTTCCGGGACAAAACAGTGCAACTTAAACAGCACAAAAAAGCTGTCATGGAAGCTAACAAAAGAAGATGTAAATAACAGTGAAAGATGTGCTGAATTTAAAGTGAATATAATGTGGTGATAGCTTCAGTTGGGAAAGTTGACAAATTTGGTAGTGCTTTTGAAGGCTGGGAGTCATATATCTAGAGGGTTAAACTGTATTTTAATGCAAACAACATAGGGGAGCAAAAGAAACTCCCTACACTTCTTAGCTTAATGGGTCCAAGAATGTACAGTCTCTTACAGAACCTAGTAACCCCTGAAAAGCCAGCAAGCAAGACGTTCAACACAATTGTTACAATTTTACATGATCACTTGAGCCCTAAACCACTGGTAATAGCTGAGAGATTTAGATTTTACAAAAGGAATCAGTCAAAAGAAGTAAGTATTTCAGAATACATAGCTGAACTGCGCAAATTTTCTCAGTATTGTGACTTTAGAGTTGGACTTCCTGATGCATTAACGGACAGGCTTGTATGTGGCATGTATAGTCAAAGCACTCAAAAGAGGCAACTATTCGAAAGAGACCTAACCTTAGAACGGGCAATGACCAATGCAATATCGTTAGAGACTGCAGCAAAGGATACAGCAGAACTACAGAAAAGGAAGTTAGAATGGGAAATGCACAAAATGTCCCTGAATGGTGCAAAAAGCCAAAGGTATTATCGATGTGGCAAATCCTCCATGATGCAAATGACTGTTGGTTCAAAGAACAAGTTTGCAGAGAGTGTGACAGACAAGGTCACAGAGAGAGAGTGTGCAAGGCAGACAAAAAGCACAACCGAGTGATAAGTCTCAAACACAAAGCTAAGCACATACATAAAGTTACTGAATGTAAAACAGAATCAGACAACACAGAGTTTGACAAAAGTGAACTGTCATGTCTAGAAATGCACAGTATTACTGAAGCTTCTCACCATATAATATAGATCACAATAGATGTGTCTGGTGTGAAACTGAAAATGGAGCTATATACAGGGTCAGCTTTGTCTATAATTTCACAGGCTGACTACAACAGACTGTTCTCAAACATACTATTAGAGAAGACCTCAGTGATGCTGAAGACCTACACAGGCATAAAAGTGTCCCCTAAGGCAAACAGAAAGTGAATGTGATGCATGGAGGCCAAACACAGCAGTTAGAGCTGTATGTATTGAAAAGTGCCAGCACTTCTCAGACGCGGATAGTTGAGAAAAATCCAACTAACCTGGCACTCAATCAAAGCTCTCAGTGTGACATCAACAGGCGACAACAGCCCAAATGGTAGAGCTAACCAAAGACTAGCACAGCTACTTAATGCTAATGAGAGGGTTTTTGAGAAGGGGAATTGGTAAACTCAAAAGTATGAAGGCCAGAACGGAAATGGATGGAGCAGCAACACCAAGATTCCATAAAACATGTCCAGTGCCATACGCACTACATCCTAAAGTGGATGCTGAACTTTAGAGCTTGGAGGCATCTGGAATTCTCTCCAAGGCTGAGTGGGGTGACTGGGCCATGCCCATTGTCCCAGTGAACAAGAAAGGAAAAGCTGGAGCCATTTGCATATGTGGGGATTTCAAAGGGAGCATCAACCCAGTGCTGCGTACTGTGCAGTATCCCCTGCCTCGAATGGAAGGCATTTTTGCATACTTGGCAGGCGGAGAGAGGTTTTCAAAGATTGACTTGTCGCAAGAATATCTGCAAATGGAGATTGAGGAGTCAAGCAGGAAGTTCCTCACAATCAACCCTCACAAGGGACTGTCGCAGTATAATCATCTTGTCTTTGGCGTCACACCAGCTCCAGCAATCTGGCAAAGAGTAATGTACCAAGTGCTTCAAGATAACCCAGGAATGCAGTTTTCCCTTGATGGCATAATCATGACTGGCAAGAATGATGAAGAGCAACTTCAGAACTTTGGTAAAGTTCTTACCAGGCTGATTGAGTATGGTCTGTGCGCAAAGAGAGAGAAATGTGAGTTTTTCAAGAATGAAATCTCATATTGTGGACATGTCATTGACAAGCATGGCTTACATAGGTCACAAGAGAAAACTGAAGAGTGCTACAGGCACCCAAACCGGAAAATATGTCATAACTCAGGTCATACTTGGGCCTTGTAAACTACCACCAGCGGTTTCTCTCAAACATTGCTACAGTGCTGCATCCATTGAATGCACTGTAGCAGACAGGAGCAAAGTGGGAATGGTCAGAAAAAAGTGAATAAGCATTTGAGGAAACAAAGAGACTAATAACATCCGATGAACTGCTCACCCATTATAATCCATCCCTGCCCATCAGACTGGCGTGTGACGCATCCCGTTAAGGCATTGGGGCTATTTAGTTACACATCATGAAAGATGGATCTGAACGCCACATTGCATTTGCTTCAAGATCACTGACAAATGCAGAATGCAACCATGCTCAGATCAACCTAGAGGCCCTTAGTCTAGTATGGGGAGTAAAGAAATTCCACCACTACTTCTGTGGACAAAAATTATTGCTAGTGACAGATCACCAGCCCTTTGGCTCCATTTTCAATCGCACAAAGGGAATTCCAGTGCTGACTGCTACCCAGTTACAACGTTGGGCACTATTCCTTGGAGCCCACCCTTATGACATAGAGTTCAATGGTACCAAACAACCCAGGAATGCTGATGGCTTGTCACGTCTTTCACTATTGGCAACTGAAGAAGAAAAGTCTTCATACTGTGACCCAGCAAAAGTGTTCCACACCACATTGGTGGACCAGTTGCCAGTAACAAATTCTAAAATACAAAGGGAAATAAGGAATGACCCAGCATTGTCAAAAATCTATGAAATCACCATACAAGGATGGCCAACTCTTGGTAACTATATTTCCAGAGTTCTCATTGAAACGAGACCAACTGTAAGAATGTCAAAGAATGCTGATATGTGGATTTGATGTTGTGGGTCTCTCTAAACTGTGCGCCAGAGTGTTAGAAAATCTGTATGAAGGACACCTGGGTACAGTCAAGATGGAGAGTCTCATCTGGAGCTATGTGTGGTGGCTGGGAATAGACAAAACAGATTGAAGCCTTGGCCAAAAACTGTTCAAAATGCACCCCCAACAGACACTGTTACACCCATGGGAGTGGCCGTTGTCATCATGGCAAAGAGTACGTACTGACTTTGTTGGACCATTCATGGGCTCCGTGCTTCTGATTGCTGTGGATGCTCATTCGAAGTGGTCAGAGGTTATGCCAATGAAGTCAACCACATCAGCAAAGACTGTCTCTGCTCTGAGGACTATCTTCACCAGGAACGGCTTACCAGAACAAACTGTGAGTGACAACGGACCACAATACACATCAGAAGAATTCTGACTGTTCATGAGAAAAATGGCATCAGATATTTCAAGTCAGCACCTCACCACCCAGCAATGAATGGGTTTGTTGAAAGGTTTATCCAAGCATTCAAGAAGTCCATTAACGTGATGGGCAAGGGTGACATTTCTCTGCAGCACAAGACGGACAACTTCCTTTTTGTGTATCAAAACTCTGTTCATGCGACAACAAATCAAACACCTGCAAAGCTGTTCATGCACAAGAATCTGAGATCTTGCATAGACCTCCTGAAACCAGACCTCCGGAGGGAAATACAGAGTAAACAGTTCAGCCCATTGCCAAGTGAAGCAGCAAGGAGCTTCAAGATTGGACAGGAAGTCCTAGTGCGTGATTTCTGAGAAGACAAGTGGACACCCAATTGGATAGCTACAAGAGCTGGACCACTGATGTACACAATGGATGTTGGAGATCAGACATTGAGACATTATGTGGACCAGATACTGGATGCTTAACCAAAGCATCCTATCAAACCTGATGCCACTCCACAGGTCCTGAGGTGCTACCTTGAAAGAAATAAAGCACCACCCAAAAGACTGAATCTTAAGAACTATGATGTTAATGATAGACTGTTATTGTGGAAGCATGTTTATATTTATTTGGAATATGGGTTTATGAAAGGGAAATTGAATAATTTGTACATTTACGTTTTTATCTTGCATTAATCAAAAGGGGGGAGGTGTAATGTGTGGATCTATATCTTTTGGAGCAATAACCTCCTGCATTAGCCCTACATATTGATTTGTTGTCTGTGCATGCGCTTTCATCTATGTATACATGTTATTTTCTCTTTCTCTCCCTCCCTCTTCCTCTCTCACTCTCACTCTCTCCTTCTCCCTCCCTCCCTCTCCCTCTCCAGTTAAAGCCATCTCCCACGTGAGGGCTTTTACTTAATCGATATGCGGTTGTGCATAGACACAACACTTTGTATTTGTTGAATCAGAATCAGGTTTATCATCACTGATGTATTTCATGAAATTTGTTGTTTTGTGGCAGCAGTACAGTGCAATATATAAAAATCAAAATATATAAAAATATACAAACATTTACAAAAAATATATAAACTTCAGTAAATAGTGCAAAAAGAGAGAAAAAGTGAGATAGTGTTCATGATCCAATCAGAAATCTGCTGATGGAAGGGAAGAAGCTGTTCCTAAAACATTGAGTGTGTGGTTTCAGGCTCCTGTACCTCATCCCTGACAGTAGGAGTAAGAAGAGGGCATGTCCTGGATGGTGAGGGTCCTTAATGATGGATATTGTCTTCTTGAGGCACTGCCTTTGGAAGATGTCCTCAATGGTGGGGAGGCTTGTGTCCGTGATGAGTTTACAAACCTCTGCAGCTTTTTCCAGTCCTGTGCATTGGCATCTCCAGACAGTGATGCAACTAGTCAGAACACTCCACAGTATATCTATAGAAACAAAGGAAACTGTGGTCTCCTCTCAAATCTGAACCATATCCTAAACCACTCTTTCAAATAATTCTTCCTCCTCATGATGCGTCACAATACCAGCACCTAAAGCTCTAGCTGGCCAACTCCAAATGAAATTCCTGATTGCAGAAACTTGCAATGCATATGGTTGCCTGGGAATTATTTTGGTCTTCACAAACTCACACATACTGAAGATATATTATACATTCTGCACTGTCATCTACATCTCTCCATGTTTTATATCTGTAAAATAAAGTAGCAACAATCTGTACTTATACAACACCTTTAGTATACTGAAGTGATCTAAGATGCTTCACCTTGAAACACAATATGACCAAGCCACATAACCCATTGTCAGGACAGATAAGGAGAACCTTAGTCAAACAAGTATACTTCATAAAGCATTTGATAGAAGAGGTATATGGAGGTGGAGACACATATGAGGGGTTTTCCAGGGTGGTGGTTGATAGGTTCTTGATTAGTAAGGGTGTTAAAGATTATGGGGAGAAGTCAGGAGTGTGGGATTGGGTGGGATCATAAATCAGACATGATGGAATTGTGGAACAGCCTTATTAGGCTGAATGGCCTAATTCTGCTCCTGTGTCTTATGGCTGCTTTCTTGGGAGCTGGAGGCACAATCACCGTTTAGGGAGAAGTTAAATTCCAGGAATAATAAAAGGCCAGAATTGAAGGAACTCGGGCAACTCATTTGGTTGTACGGTTGAAAGAGATTTACAGAGTTTAGAAGGATAATAATTTTGAAAAAATAAACAAGACATTCTTAACCTAGAACCAACTGAAGTTAATGAACACAGTGGTGAATGAGGCCTGATGCAGATTAGGATTAGAGTAGATGCCTGGCTAACTACAAAAAGTAGATCATGTGAGGTAATTTAGGAATAGTCAAATGTAGGGGTAACATTGTATAAATGAGGGTTCTACAGCAGGTGAGCTTATTTTATTTAGTGATACAGTGCAAAGTAGGCTCTTCTGACCCTTTGAGACACACCACCCCAGCAACCCCACAAACCTGATTAACTCTAACCTAATCACAGGACAATTTACGATGACTAATTAACCTACCTGTTCCATCTTTGGACTGTGGGAGAGAACCCATGCATTGCACAGGGAAGATATACAGAGACTCCTTACAGAATGGCACTGGGATGGAAGTACCAACTCCGGGACGACCTGAACTCCAGCAGTATCACACTAACTGCTACACTACTGTGGTGCTCAGGCTGAGACAATGGCAATGCTGTGTGGTCTGTGGAACTGGGAATAGCACCTACGGTGATGGAGCAGGGAGTTGATGGGAGTTCACCTTAGAGCCAAATATGATCCCAAGGTTATGAACAGTCTGGTTCAACTTCAGGTATTGCTAAGGAGAGGGACGAAGCTCATGCTTAAGCAACGGGTAAGCACAAGAGGTTCTGCAGATGCTGGAAATCCAGACTAACGCACACAAGGTGTTGGAGATGTCGATTCTTTATTCCTCTCCATAGATGCTGCCTGACCTGCTGAGTTCCTCCAGCATTTTGTGTTCTTAAACAATGGAATTTATGGAAGAGTGCACAAGCATTTAGCTAGAGGTCATTTCTACTAATCCATTACAGGACTTCCACTAGTACTGTCATACTTCAGAGAGTGTGAGGAGATTCAGAGTGCTTCTGAAGTAACAGTAAATGTTATTATACACATCACTATACACAAGGAAACATTGAACAGGGGGACTTCCGGTAAGATGGCGATTGTTTAGCTGCTCCGAACTTTTGTTCCGTTACTGTCGCTACCTTTGCACTAAATGTCTCCATTTTTTAAACCTTAGTTAGGAATTATTTCGGTATCTCTTACTTGCCTGTGAATATATTTAACTTACAATGTCTTGCAAGAGTTCTAAATCCGGGAGACAAGAAGCCATGACCGTGTCGGACGAGACGATGGTTGCGCTGGGAAAGCTCCGAGATGAAATCTTAAAGGAATTTAAAACCGCTTTCAAACAGTTAGAAGACAAACTGGATCAGATCAACGATAAAGTGGACAAACATGCCGAACACCTATCTCGCATCGATTCGACTTCTGAAGATTTAGAAAGTCGTGTTCAATACTTGGAGACTCTCTGTTCCAGCTTAGAGGAAAAATCTAATAAACTTCCTTCCAAAATGGTGGATCTCGAAAATCGTAGCAGACGCTGCAACATCAGAATTCTGGGATTACCAGAGGCGACTGAAAAGGGACCAACCGTGAAGTTTTTCGCCGAGTTTCTCTGTGAGTTATTCGGGAAAGATTTGCTTCCGAAGCCGCCCGAGCTCGAACGGGCACACAGAGTTTACGTTCCCCCCGAAATTCTGGGCTCCCATCCGCGACCAGTAATCCTGTGTTTCCATCAATACCAGGTAAAACACAGTCTGATTGTGGAGGCACGTCGCAGAGGCTCTTTTTCTTTCCAGGATACAACCATTCGCTTTGTGGAAGATTTTGCACCCCAGACCTTAAAGATGCGCGCTGAGTTTAAAGGCGCAATGAAAGTGCTTTTTGATCGTGTTTTCAAACCTTCCCTTCGTAACCCTGCTGAGCTATGAATAAAGCTTAATACCGGGGAATTCAAGTGGTTCAAATCAGCAAAGGAAGCTGAAGCGTTCGTGGCAAGTCTTCCGGCTATCCAGTCATCTTTGGAATCTGATCGGACCTCCTAAAATGGTGGATAAGTACTCCTCGTAGTAAAATTACTTTCTCTGGACTCGGAATTCACTTGAATCACTCAGACATTATTCATTGAAACTTTAAGGGCTGTTGACAGTCTCTCCCGGGATTTGGTGTGTGTGTAACCTATCTTTATTCTTGTATAACTTTACCTACAGAGTTCTACAACTAATTCCAACTTGTTTTGGAGGTTTGAAGTCTTTAGTGAAGGCCTCCCTGTTTGTCGGTTCACAGTTCAACTGCTGATTTATTTTTCCTCTGCTTTAAATATTTATTTATTTTATCTTTTTCTTTTCTTCACCCCTTTTTTCTAATCTCTGAATTTTTCTCTCCCCTCTCTGTAAATGGTTGATAAATACTCATCTTGAATTTATAATTTTCCCCTTCCCCTTCTTTTTTCTTTCTCCTTCTTACCTTTTTTTTCCCTTTCTCTTACTTTATTCTTCTATAATTTTTCACGGGTAGGTTAGTTTTGGTTTTCTTCCGATTTTCTCTGTATTAAGTTGTATATTTCTGCAGAAGGTGTTCTAATCTGTAGTTATGTTTTCTAGTGCATAAACTAGTTATTATTTGCTATAGTATTTATACGGAACTGTTGTTAATGACACAGATCTGGAAGTTGTATTTGGGTTAATTTTTTTGGTAGAGCTAGCTACTTGTTTTGGTAGCCGTCTAGTTTTGGGTTGTGCGGGTGGGGTGGATTTTCCAGTTCCAACATCTCTTTATTGCTTAGGACATGTTTATATTTTGACCTTACGAATCTATGTTTACATCTCTGCTTCCAGACTGCTATTGTACTGCTTGATTTTTTATATGCCTGCTGCCTTTTATGCATTAGTAATTGATAATGGCTAGTGCACTTAAATTCGTGAGCTGGAATGTAAAGGGACTGAACCACCCTGTTAAAAGGAGGAAGGTATTCGCACATATTAAACAACTCAAAGCTGACATTGCTTTCCTCCAAGAAACTCATATTCGCTGTTTTGATAACTCCCGGCTTCTGTCAAAGTGGGCGGGTCAGCATATTCATTCATCCTTTGCCGTTAAAGCCAGGGGAGTTTCCATTCTTATTAACTCAAATATTCCTTTTGAACTCCATAATAAAATATCTGATACAAATGGCCGTTTTATTATTGTTTCTGGTAAACTATATAACACTAAAGTTGCACTAGCAAACCTGTATGCCCCCAACTTTGATGATGTTAACTTTTTTGAACGGTTTTTTTCCTCACTACCAGACTTAAACTCATACTGTCTTATATTGGGTGGTGACTTCAACTGTTGGTTGGATCCTAAACTGGACCAATCGTCCTCTGTTACCAGGAAACATTGAACAAATTTTTAAATGCTGATTATCCAAATCATTGCAAATATTAAATAAAAAATGGAAACACTTTCGGTAATCATGTCTCAGTCCCTCTCATTTACGTGGCAGTCAACTCACAAAGCAATCTGAGATGTAGCTCTGTACCTCCACTCCTCTTGTTCCTCGGTTGTTTGTGAGAAGTTTCAGTGTGCAGTTTGCCATCATGCAAACGACATTATGGGTGGCACAGTGGTGTAACAGATAGCATCATGACATCACAGTGCCAGTGGCCTGGGTTCAATTCCCACCATTGTCTGTAAGGAGTTTCTGTGTTCTCCCCATAATTGCCTGGGTCTCCACCAGGTGCTTTAGTGTCCTCCCACACGCTGGTTAGTCGGTTAATTGATCACGTGGATATAATTGGATAGTATGGAAGGGCCTGTTACCATGCTGTATCTCTAAGTAACAGGAAATAAGTTTCAGCAGGGTTTAACTTCAGCAGTGGTTAATGGCTATTAAGTGCTTAGGGATTATGAAGACACAAGAGAGTGAAAATGCTGGAAATCTGCAGCAATGTACAAAGGCACTGGAGGAACTCAGCAAGTCATCTATGGAAGGAAGTAAATGCTGCCTGACCTGCTGAGTCCCCTCATCTCCTCTGTGTATTGCCGCTGAGATCATGTAGAAGTCCAGGTCTTTCTATGACCATGTTATACTAAGTGACGAAGCTCCTGTCTGAAGCAGATGGCATAATGGACCCCTTATCCGAGAAGGGATGTGCTGGGGTTGAAGAGAATGCAGAGGAGATTCATGTGAATAATCCCGGGAATGAAAGGGTTAAAATCTGAGGAGCATTTGATGGCTCTGGGCCTGTACTCACTGGAATCGAGAAAAATGAGGAAGCATCTCATTGAAACCTATCAAAAATTGAATGGAAAGCTGAGATACAGTGGATGAGAAGAGGATATTTCCATAGTGGGGGTCCAGAACCAAAGGGCACAGGCTCAGAATAGAAAGGCGTCACCTATTCTTTCTCCATTTTAGTTGTATCGTGTTCAGGATAAACACCAAGCCGAGGGTTGAATTTAAACTGGAGATTAAATACAAAGCCGATGGGCTCATTACAATACTTAAATGGATGTGTTGCCCCAAGCCACCTGATTGTCCCTATATCACCCCAACATCCAAAGTAAAAAGAACAATGAGAAATTAATTAAATTTTATGGCACCTTTTCAAATATGAGTTCTCATTTCTAATGTTGCCTGTCTGTTGCATGTTTGCTACATACAGTATTCTCTTATACCAGTCTTCATCTGGACCAACAACACACACAAAATGCTGGTGGAACACAGCAGGCCAGGCAGCATCTATAGGGAGAAGCACTGTCGACGTCTCGGGCCAAGACCCTTCGTCAGGACTAACCGAAAGGAAAGAAAGGAAAGGAAAGTTCTTTCCTTTCGGTTAGTCCTGACGAAGGGTCTCGTCCCGAAACGTCGACGGCGCTTCTCCCTATAGATGCTGCCTGGACTGCTGTGTTCCACCAGTATTTTGTGTGTGTTGTTGTTTGAATTTCCAGCATCTGCAGATTTCCTCGTGTTCATCTGGACCATCCGCACAATCACATGTTCTTCTGAACCATTTTTATTATGTAAAACAGGGAACTCAGCAGCTAACCTTCAGCGAGATTCCGTAAACAGTAGGTGATTATGACCTAGTAAATCACTATAAGTTGCTGCTACAAACAATCTGCTGGAATCTGATGGAACTAGACCAGGGGTTTTTGAGGAGTAAATAGTGACCAGAATGCTTGAAGAGCTTCCCTCCTCATCTTCAGGTGGTGTCATGGAATCTTTTGCATCCATCTCAGAAGACGGTCAAAACCTTGGTTTGAGGCCTCATCTAAAGATGGACTCTTCAGACTGTATGATATTTTCCCAGCAATATACAGAAAGGTTCAGGCAGGATCATGGATTTAGTCAGGTTAATTGGGGAAAGAATATGATCAATGATCAATGGATTATATGAATTCATAGAGGAGTAGAATGCACATCGATTTCTCTAACTTCCAGTAATTTCTCACCCCTACCCCTTTTCTCTTCCATTCCCCATTCTAGCTCCCCTTTTACCCCTTCTCTTCCCCTCACCTGCCCATCACCTCCCTCTGGTTCCCCTCCTCCTTCCCTTTTTCTCATAGTCCACTGTCCTTTCCAATCAGATTCTTTCTTCTTCAGCCCTTTACCTCTTTCACCTATCACCTCCCAGCTTCTTACTACATCCACACACCCCTACCCTCTCACCTGGATTAATCTATCACCTGCCAGTTTGTACTCCTTTCCCTCACCCACCTTTTTATTCTGGTTTCTGCCTCCTTAATTTCCAGTCCCGATGAAGGATCTCGGCCTAAAATGTCGACTGTTTATTCCTCTTCATAGATGCTGCCTGACTTACTGAGTTCCTCCAGCAATTTTGTGTGTTGGTAGAATGGAATGTTTGACTATTTTATTTTTTCTGTTCTACTATACTAGGAAGCTAAACCAACCACAATAAATAAATTGATTAAACCAGGGTTTATTGGCCAGGATTTGAACACCCACCTGTGGAATCACTTTCCTTATGTGATAAATTTTTACTGCAATAAAGTTCCAACCTTGTGTTGGGAGGCTAAGAAATGATACCTGTTTTTGTGTTTGTATTTGCCATTTAATGTGGAGGCTGCCTTATAGTGCAAGTTGCTGGGAGCGTCAGATGAAAATCGCATCTTTCGTTTATCGATTGTCTGTGAACTGTGTGGGAAGGATATCTGCTGAAGTAATCAGAATGACGGGTTATGAAGTGAGCACTGGAAAGATAGAAAACATATCTAACCCAGTGAGTGGATTGAATTTCAGATCACGTACCAAAAGAAAAATAAAGAGGTGCATAGTTCAAATTATTTATTTATTTAGAGATAAACACCGAACAGGCCCACCAGCTCACTGAGCCATGCCACACAGCAAACTACTGATTTAACCCTAACCTAATCACAGGTCAATTTACAATGACCAATTAACCCACAAACCAGTACATCTTTGGACCATAGGAGGAAACTGGAGCACCCAGAGGAAACCCAAGAGCTCACGGGAAAGATGTATAAACTTTCTTACAGAGAACGCTGGAATTGAACTCTGAACTTCAATGCCCCAAGCTGTAATAGTGTCACTCTAAGCTGGATAGCAAGCAAAGTTCAGAACATTAAGTTTGATCATTTATTTAAAAATACTCCAATAACAGTTAGGAACTAGTGAAATCATACTGCATGTGTGATACTGCATGTGCGACTGGATCGACTAGGCTTATACTCACTGGAATTTAGAAGATTGAGGGGGGATCTTATTGAAACGTATAAAATTCTAAAGGGATTGGACAGGCTAGATGCAGGAAGATTGTTTCCGATGTTGGGGAAGTCCAGAACGAGGGGTCACAGTTTAAGGATAAAGGGGAAGCCTTTTAGGACTGAGATGAGGAAAAACTTCTTCACACAGAGAGTGGTGAATCTGTGGAATTCTCTGCCACAGGAAACAGTTGAGACCAGTTCATTGGCTATATTTAAGAGGGACTTAGATACTTGTGGCTAAAGGGATCGGGGGTATGGAGAGAAAGCAGGTACAGGGTTCTGAGTTGGATGATCAGCCATGATCATACTGAATGGTGGTGCAGGCTCGAAGGGCCGAATGGCCTACTGCTGCACCTATTTTCTATGTTTCTATATTAGTAAGAAAAAATACTTAGAATAAAAATAACTTGTCTCTGACACTTATATTACTATACAAAACAAGGTCTTGATGCTGCTCAATCTACTTGAATGAGAAAAGAAAGATATTAAGATGCTATTTGCAGAGATGAGAATCTCCAAGAACAACTTGATTTTTACTTTTATTTTTGTACTTTCTCTCATTTGAAATTACTGTGTTGTTTTGCATAAATAATAAGATGAAGGGACACCTTGCTGCTAGTTTGACAGCAAAGTTTGCCCTCAGCTGAAATGATCGTGTTTTATTTTTGCAGAAGTATCTTACGAAGCTTAGTTTCACTGTTACCTAGACAGTAACGTTTGCACCATAATGTTTGCTGGGGGAATATTGGTGAGGTACAAATAGCCCAGAAAGATCTATCTAATTAGCTGTAGTTAAACTGTTACAGTTGGAAATGCTTTATAATGAAATATACATTAAAATACTGCTTTGAAATATTAAATATTCTGTGCAGTTTTCAGATTCCATTTTCACAGTTTTAATATACTCTCAGGAGCCACTTTATTAGTACACCTGTGCACCTACTCATTAATGCAAATATCAAGTCAGCCAATCATGTGGCAGCAACTCGATCAGTAAAAACATGCAGACATGGTCAAGAGCGCAAACACAAGGACATCTGCAGATGCTGGAAATTCAAGCAACGCACACAAAATGCTGGTGGAACACAGCAGGCCAGGCAGCATCTATAGGGAGAAGTACAGTCGATGTTTCGGGCCGAGACCCTTCATCAAGCAGTTTGTGTGTGCGACATGGTCAAGAGGTTCAGTTGCTGCTCAGACCAACCATCAGAATGGAGAAAATATGTGATCTAAGTGACTTTGACTGTGGAATGATTATTAGTGCCAGATAGGTTTGTTTGATTATGTCAGAAATGACTGATCTCCTGGGATTTTCACACACACCGGTCTCTAGAATTTACAGAGAACGTTTCAAAAAAACAAAAAAAAAATCCAGTGAGTAGCAGTTCTGTGGGTGAAAACACCTCGTCAGGGGAGAGTGGCCAGACTGGTTCAAGCTGACAGTAACTCAAATAACTACATGTTACAACACTGATGTGCAAAAGGGCATCTCTGGATGCATAATACGTTGAACCTTGAAGCATACGGGCTACAGCAGCAGAAGACCATTAACATACATTCAGTGGCCACTGGGTGTATAACTATTGTAGTACTCCCAAAGAAAATCAAAGTAACTTATAGAAAGGGGAGAATGCTAAGTTGATAAAATACAATGCCCTGTCTTAAGTGAAGATCTCTGTTTCTTGTTTTTACTGTTATCTCACACTGGCAAGCAAGTAAACATATCAAATTGAAACGATAGCTGTAAATTTTAGTATGATTAAATGTTATACTGTTTGACGTTACTCTATTTGCTTTATGTGAGGAATGATCATTTTCAAGAATGAGTCACGAATGCTTGTTAATTATTTCAGGAACAGAAGAGATTTCTAGAATATGAGGAAATAATTAAGTGTGGGAATTGAATTGAAGATAGCAAACCTCCACGGTTTCTCAAATTTAATAATGTTTAAAATTAGCATTGTGTTTCAAGTTACCTTATTTAGACATTTTCTCTCCCCTATGTAACTGACTTTGATAATGAAGAAAGGTTTGCCTTGTCAAAATACCTTGTCTTAAAACTGACAACATTTTCATCCATCCTCAAGGCTTTAAACATCTACGTGGCCTACCTTGGCATAGATAACCTTTTACTCTCTGCACTAAAAGAAAACAGGCTGGTCATTCTCGCAGTGAATAACTCTGCCACTGCACTTGGTCTGGTCATAAATATTCTTAGCTGTCCTCTACATTGACCCTGGAGTGGCTATGTGTTTCATTAGTGGCATTGAGAAAATTAAAATTACAGGCATGCTACACTTCGGAATCTAAATTAGTCCAGATCATGGCTGTGTCTTGACAACCTATTGGAGTAATCAATCGGTAAGTCTGATGGTTCAAATTATTTCATACCACCCTACCTGCTCCCCAGCTCAGAGAAATATGACCGGCAAGACCTCTGTTCACAGACCTCAGGAAATCCAGTAATATGATTTGCTGCATTCTTTTTACAGATGGTCCTGCTCTCAAAATGTCATCCAGCACCTTAACATTGTTCAGTCTCACAGCACAGTATGAGGCCTTTCAATCCACCATGCTTATCCCAGTTCTTTAAAGAACAAAGAAACTAAAGAAATGTGCAGATGTCATAAACTTGAAGTAAAAACATCAGTGAACATACTCAGCAGATCAGACAGCATCTCTGTTGTGTGAAACAATATTTCAGGTTGATCATCAGGAAAAGAGAAAGTTTGAAAATATATATCTTTTAAGTTGTTGAGAAAGAACAAAGAATTGGGGGAGATAAAGAGAGACTGAATGGTGTGAATGCAGACTATTTACCCAGTCATTGATACACAGCAATAATCTAGACAAATGCACTGTGCCAACAATTTTAATCTGTCCTCTGCCAATAATGAAACATATTGCCATGCCATAGTGACAAAGACTGCTGAGAATTTTTATGACAAGATGCAGTTGCAGAGTTATTTGTTGTAAATTACAAACAGGGTGAGGTGAAGGCTTTTTAATCATGTCTGATTTGCCTAGGAGCGGTCTAAGTAGAAGATCATGAATGAGAACAGAAGAGATGAGAAGAAAATAAATGCATGAAACTGTGACGTTGTTGCTGGAAATCCGAAATAATAGAGAATTCAGGAAATACCTAACGGGACAGGCAGCACCTGGGGAGAAAGAAACTGAATTTTTTTTATGTTCTACATTTCCACATATGATTTCTCAACAAAACTGACTGGTTGATTCTGATAAAAACTGAAAATATTGGCTATTTATTTCTTTTAATTTATTGTAAACTGCCCAGTAAGAAGATGATATGATATCCCTTGAACTTAAATTGGGCTTCATTGGAACAAAGTAAGAGTAGAAAGACAAATAGGTAAGAGAGGCAACTGGAAGCTCAAGTTCATCTCTACAGACTGAAAAGAGGCATCCCTGCAAAGTAATTACCTAATCCAAATTTTGATTCTCCATTGTAGCAGAAATTACATTGTCGATACTGAACTCGGAAAGTTGGAAGATATACAACTTGATAGTTGTTTCAACTGGATAGAGGGCTCAGACCCCTGGATCATGGGAAGGAAAGAAGTAAGAGCCAGATATTGCATCTCCTGGCAATGTGCTTTGAGGATAGTGAGTGTAGAGGGAAACGGAAGAGCGAAATGGTAGATGGGGTTCAACCCGGTAAAGTGTGAAGTGATTCACTTTTGAAGGTTAAATTTAAAAGCAGGGTTAATGGCCGGATTCTTGTGGAGGAACAGAGAGATTTTGGGGTCCACATGCATAGAGCCTCCAATTTGATAGGATTGTTAAGAAGGCCTTCGACAGTCAGGAGACTGAGTTCACAAGACATGAGGTAATATTGTAGCTCTATAAAACCCTGGTTAGACCACACTTGGAATGAAGCATTCAGTTCTGGTCACCTCATTATAGCAAGGATGTGGAAGCTTTAAAGAGGCTGGAATGGAGATTTACCAGGATATTGCCTGAAGTAAAGGGTATGTCTTATGGAGATAGGATGAGCGAGATAGGATTTTCTCTTTAGAGCGAAGGAGGATGTAAGGTGACATGGTGACATGATAGAGGTGTACAAGAGGTATAGATTGAGTGTCTAGCCATAGTGAGATGGCATAATTTAGTGACTGGTGGAAAGTATAGTGGGGATGTCAGAGATAAGTATATTTTGCAGAGAGTGATGGGTGAGTGGATGCCCTGCCAGGGATGATAGTAGAGGCAGATACATTAGGAGCATTTAGAAACTCTTAGGTAGGCACATGGATGATAGAAAAATGGAGAGCTATGTAAGAGAGAAAGGTTAGATTGATCTCGTTGTTCTCTGCGCCTTGTGACACATCGGGCGGCAACCTTGCTGATTTTTTTCACATCTGTCTGTTTCTTTACAAGGCCGAGTTGCTAGCTTGACACTCATCCTAGCACGGATGAAAGGCGTGCAAATAGTCAATCGGATTTGAATCCGGGACCACTTGTCTCGGTCAGGTGCGGATGCCTCTACATCACCGGCCAAGATTGATCTTAGTGTAGGTTAAAATGCCTGCACTATGCTGTATGTTCTATGCAGCAGGGAATAGGAGAGGGAGCCATGCCTTCAGAATCTTGAAAGTGGAAAGAAAGGAGGATGATTGTAGAATGAAGAGGCCTGTGGGTTGGAAGGTGAACCCTATCTGTTTTCTGAGACGATGGAGAGGAATGAGAGAACAAATGTGTGAGATAGAACATATGCTGTTGGGAGTCCTGTCATAGAACTGGGAAAACATTTTGGAAGGTGTCATTTTCAGAACAGGTATGACAGATCTTCCACAGATACCTGACTAAACCTGCCATTAATTGCTTCCTGTAAGACTCCATTCCATCCTTCATATTTCTCTGACTCCATCATGACTTTTCTAATGACAACATCTTCCATGCCAGCACTTCAAAAAAACTTGCCTTGAAGATTGATCAGGAATTATTTGGAAGTTTAATCTAATAATGTCAGGGAGGGTTTTTGTTCCATTTTCCTTGAAATCCTAAAAAGAAATCCATGAAATCTGCAGCATATGAGAAGAAAGAAAGAAAGTTAATGTTTCAAGTCAATGACCTTTTAGCAGTGATGGAAAGGAGGCAAAATTAGTGTGTTCTGAGTAGCAAATATAGAGGGAGATATGGAGAACATACAGAATGCCTGGGAAAACATGGTGGCCAAGCCCATGCAGTTGATATTTTGCCCTTTACTGAAAGTCTGCCATAAAAGAGTGCTGAGCAAATCAGATACTAATCTGTGGAGAAGCAGAAACTGAGTTAAAGTTACCAGTAGATGACTTTGCATCAGGAGTGACCTGTTCAGACACAAACGGGAGATTGTGATCTCAGTTTTAAGGTCTCGGAGCTACAATGTAGGCCAGATTGAAGATGTTGCCCCTTGGGGTTATGATAGACTTCACTGGAACAGCGAAAAAGAGGGTCCGACTGAGTATTTCCAGCAAGTTCTGCTTTTATTTCGACTTCCAGCATCTGCAGTACATTGATTTCCTTTTTTCTGTTATTTTCCTCATTGCCATTCAAACCACTTTGAACTCCTTCACTATCTATCTTGTGTTTCATCCTTTTCTGCTACTTTCCCATCATAAGATCTTCATCCACATTACTGATCAAGAAATGTAATGAAAAAGTCAGTGCATTTGGTCTGTGTAAGGGCTGTCAATTTCTTCTAAATATTTATAACACGCTGCAGTTCACGTATAAAGCCATAAATGATATGTAAAAAAAAAATCAACTATTCTTTTCCTTAGCTTAGTTTTCAGATTCTTCCTTTGTGGACACAATCATTTATTAGATACATGCACAAAATTGACGAATAGGAGGTATCCAATTGGCCTATCAAGTCTGCCCTACTGAGATACAGTGCCTGTAAAAAGTATTCATCCCTCCCCTTGGAAGTCTTCATGTTTTATTGTTTTACAACATTGAATCACAGTGGATTCATTTTCTTTTTTTTCGACACTGATCAACAGAAAAAGACTCCTTTGTGTCTAAATGAAAACTGATCTCTACGAAGTGATCTAAATTAATTACAAATTTAAAACACAAAATAATTGATTACATAAGTATTCACCCCCTTTAAGTCAGTATAGTAGATGTATCATTACAGTATTGAGTCTGTGTGGATAGGTCTCTATTAATTTTGCAAATCTGGACACTGCAATTTTTCCCCATTCTTCTTTATAAAACTGCTCAAGCTCTGTTAGATTGCATGGGGATCATGAGTGAACAGTCCTTTACAAGTCCAGCCACAAATTGTCAATTGGATTGAGGTATGAACTCTGACTTGGCCACTCCAGGACATTAACTTAGTTATTTTTAAGCCATTCCTATGTAACTTTGGCTTTATGCTTGGAGTCATTGTCTTGCTGGAAAACAAGACGCAGTTCTCTTGCAGACTGCATCAGGTTTTCCTCCAGGATTTCCCTGTATTTTGTTGCATTCACTTTACCCTCTATCTTCACAAGCCTTCCAGGGCCTGCTGCAGTGAAGCATCCCCACAGCATGACGCAGCCTCCACCATGATTGACAGCAGGAAAAGTGTATTTTTGATGATGTGCAGTGTTTGGCTTATGCTAAACATAGCATTTAGTCTGATGGCCTAAAAGCTCAATTTTGGTTTCCTCAGACCATAGAACCTTCTTCCATCTGACTTCAGAGTTTCCCACATGCCTGTTGACAAACTCTAGCTAAGATTTCATGTGAGCTTTTTTCAACAGTGTCTTTCTCTTTGCCACTCTCCCATAAAGCTATGACTGGTGAAGCACCTGGGCAACAGTTGTTGTTGGTGCAGTCTCTCCAATCTCAGCCACTGAAGCTTGTAACTCCTCCAGAATTGTCATAGGTCTCTTGTGGCCTCTCTCTCTAGTCCCTAACCAGTGCTCTTGTTACAAACCTTGTTAAGACCAGAACTAGAGGTAGTAGGTTAAAGAAGAAAGATGAAATATTCAAACGGAACTTCTTCACTCAGATGGTGGTGAGAGCGTGAAACAAGCTGCCAGTGGACATGGTGGATGTGGGTTTAATTTCAATACTTAAGAGAAGTTTGGATAAGTACATAGATGGGAGGGCTATGGTCCAGGTTTAGGTCAATGGGACTATGTAGATTAACAGACAGCACAGACTTGATGGTTTGAAGAGCCTTTGCTGTACTGTAGTGATCTATGTCTCTCTGACTCTGTGATTGGTTCATAGCAACAGGGAACCAGAATGAGATGGGGCTGCAGGATGGATGAAGGACTATCTGACAAATGGACAAGATCATGTGAAACTGATCAGAGTTGCACAACGACTGGTGGCAGGCTTATCGGCATTCGATTGACTAGAGACACAGCGGCCTGAGGTGAGAAAATGAGGATTCCTTTAAGGCAAGCAGATGAATGAAAACATAGTCTAAAATCAAAGCAACTCTGATATATCACACTCCAAGAATCAGTGAAGGAATAGAGTGGTCAGGACAGAAATGCTAAGATGAAGGGAAAATCAAACCATCAGTAGCTATAAAGAAAACTTCAAATCAGTTTGAGATGATTATTAAACTGAAAAGTAAAAGCCAAAAATGGCTTTTATCTGATCCAACAAATAAAACTGAAGTAATATTTACCTGCAGCACCATCTAGAGAAATCTAGCTGGATGACAAACAGGATTGAAATGTAATTATCAATATAGATTGTTAAGAGTTAAAAGCACTGAGCTATGTCATTCTGATGAAAGGCACCCAATATGTTAAAACTTCGGTGTAGGAATTCAGTCAGACAAAGAAGAAATGGTGTGAGGCCTAGCTCTATCACTTAGGACACACATCATTGACAGAGCTTCACGCTGAACTCTAAAACCTGACTAACTACCAAGGCTTATTTTCCATCCATCACTTCTTGGTTAAAAATATTTAAGGATTATGTAGTGTGGAGAGCTAAGAGAAAAAAAACTCATATCAGGCAGGATCTGAGTGAATGACAGATCATATGTGAAGACAGAATTCTTTATACATGTGAATACCTGCAAGAAAATAAATCTCGGTGTAGTATATGGTGACATCTATGTACCTTGATAACAAATTTACTTTGAACTTTGAAACTTGATAGCAGCTTGGTTGGCAATCTTACAAAGCTGACCTGTTTTGGTGAAAATATAACCAGGATTGATAGTTTGCTGACCATACAATTATGAACCAAAATTATTCTTTTTACCATAATTTTCGGTACAGGTGATACCTGTGGTCTGGAAGGGATACATTCCCAGAAAATCCTCAACATCATTGTTTATCTTAATACAAACCCCTACTTGCTATTGAATCCCGTTTTATAAGTAGAGATATATCCTATGGGATGTATTTCTCTGAACAGTAACAAAAGTACTGTGGCAGATGGTTTGCAGAGGGGAGGGGGCGTTATAGAGATTGCCATGTCAGTTTCCAAATCAAATTTTTGAAGTGGCTTGTGTCTGCCGATGCAGATGCAAGAGACTGCAGATGTAATCTGGAATAAAGAAACAAATCAAAGGCTGGAAGATGGTGATGACAGGTAAGGTGAGGATAAAAAAAGGTAGTTGAAGTCAAGCAGAGGCAAGAGAGGGCGGAGGTAGGTTGCAGCCTTTTGAATCGCCACTTATAACCTTCTAGCCTTCAACCTAAATGGAGACATACTCTTCTGAACACTTCTGAACAGATACAGGTAAGACAACAGGTTAATGTGAAAAAGTCTGAAAAAAGTTGCTAGATAGCATAATGAACCTACTGCACTAAGAAATCCCACCAATTATCTGTATAGGTGTCAAGAACCATGATTTGAAAATAATAAAACTAGACAAAATGTGTTGCTTTGTGTTCATTTTATGTCTGCTTAATATTATTTCCCATATAAAGTCCTTAAGAGCAAATTCTATTCTGTGCCTTAGGTTTTTGCACAGCAATTTCATTAGGGTGAATCTGCAAAACCTGAATGTCCACAACATTGTTATCACCTGCATATGCTGGTTATATTTTGCTTTCAAGGGATTTTGCAGATGCTGGAAATTTTGAGCATCATGCATGAAATTTGGGAGGAACTCAGCAGCATCTATGGTTGGAAATGAACAATTGATGTTTTGGGTTGAGCCCCTTCATTAGGATTGGAAAGGAAGAGAGTAGAAGTCAGAATAAAAAGGTCAGGGAGGAGCAGGAGAACAAGCTGGCAGTTAAGAAGTGAGTCCGGGTGAGAGGAGAAGGTAGGTGGGTGGGTGGAGTTGGTGAAAGGGAATGATGTGAGAAGCTAGGAGATGACAGGTGTAAGATGAAAAGGACTGGGGAGGAAGGAATCTGAGAGGATAGGACAGTAGACCATGGAATAAATGGAAGGAGGTGGAAAACCAGAGGGAGGTGATGGGAAAGTCATGAGGGTGGAAGGGAGATGGCTCCTCCAACTTGCACCTGGCCTCATCGTTGCAGCAGAAAAAGCCATGGGCAGACATGTTGGTGTGGAAAAGGGAAGTGGAATAGAAATAGGAGCCACTGGGAGATCCTGGCTGTTGCAGCCGATGCAGCAAGGGTGCTCGATGAAGCAGTCTGCCAATCTGCATTGAATATAGAGGAGGCCATACTGCGAGAAATTGATGCAATGAATGACCTCAATAAACGTGAAGTGTCAACTCTCCTGGGAAGATTGCTTAGGGCAATGGTGGCAGGGGAGAAGGTGCAGCACTTAGCATGGTTCTGTTCAGGAGCCCTTTAATCATCCACTTTTGAAGCTGAGATGAGTATCTGGTTAGGAGTTTATTTCCATTGCATTTTATGAAGTATTACCAGTCACCAAAGAGCAATGTTATGGAAGAAACAGTTCAGTTACTTGTGCTCTGCTGAGCTATAAAATTCCAATCAATTAAGAGACTCATGTACTATGAACTCTTATGGCAGATATTAAGATTATCTGCAAAAGCAATGAATAATAAATCACATTTCGAGAAAAAAATATTTAAAATATTTCCAGTAACAGAGTTCTGCAACATTAGATTGAAGAAATTAAATAAACAGTTCCTGTCTCTTACTCATGGCCAAAAAATGCCCACGTTTAAAGCTTGTATAAAATAAAAGTTAGCCGTGAAGTTTTGCAGTTGCATACTGCTGGAGATTAGTATACTAGCCTGCTTTCCACAGTGCTGAGGGACCTAATTATTTCTCATTGGTGTTGGATGATTTGTATCCCACTCACTGTCAGCCCCTCAATATTTATGGTTGGGGTGAGACAGAGCTGAGTGATATTGCAGCCAATCCTAAACCCAGGGATTCTGCAGATGCTGGAAATCCAGAGGATCGCACACAAAATGCTGGAGGAAATCAGCAGGTCGGACTTCATCTATGGGCAGAAATAAAGAGCTCATATTTCTGGCCAAGACCCCTTACCAAGACTGGAAAGGAAGGGGGAAATAGCCAGAATAAGATGGGGGAAGGGAAGGAGTACAAGCTGGAAGGTAATAAGTGAAGCCAAGTGAGGGGGAAGGTAGGTAGGAGGGAGAGGGAGGATGATGCGGGAAGCTAGGAGGTGATAGGTGGAAAAGGTAGAAGGAGTCTGATAAAGAGAGGAGAGTGAACCATGGGAGATGGGGAACTAGAAGGGCACCAGAGGAGGTGATAGGTAAGGCAAAGGGAAGGGATAAGAGAGGAGCCAGAATGGGGAATGTAAAAAGAAGAGAAGGGAAAGGGTAGAATTTACTGGAAGTTGGAGAAATTGATGCTCATGCTGACATGTTGGAGGCTACCCAAATGAAATATAAGATGTTGCTCCTCCAAGCTGAAAATGGCCTCATCACAGCAGTAGAGGAGGCCATGGACTGACATGTCAGAATAGGAATGAGGAGTGGAATTAAAATGGTCGGCCACCAGGAAATCCTCCCTGTTGCAGACAGAGTTAAGCTACTCAACAAATTATATTGAGCAGTTGGGTTTGAAGGGGTCCAGTACTTCTCCCAAAATCTTCCAATGAATAACATGTCATTTGTATATCATTTCACAATATGCAAAACTATTGCCAATTAATTAGAGAATAAATGTTTACATAGCTTGGAAACTTCAAATATTTGTCAATTAAGAGGACATAAATGTAATAAAGCTTGACAATTTTTGTATCACTCTATATTTATTTCAATTCATAAATTAGATATTAATTACCTTCACTAACAGATTATTCGCTTGCACTGGCCACTGGCTGCTCTTTGAAAATTCATCAAATGTTTTGAATACCAAATGCTACAAATAGTCACTTGTAATTCTCTTTGAAGGAGGACATTGTGGATTTGGCATTAAATATTTAAAGAATGTCGAATTAAGAGGTTTGATTTAAATAAAATAACTAATATAGTTTATAATCATAAGAAAGGATTCTTCAATCAATAATGCAGATATATCTTATTAAGCTGTTAAGCTACTTTAAAAATTAAAATAATAATTAATTTTCTATTGTTAAATGGAAAACAAACAGAATCATTAAGGGCAATTCAGGATCAGCTCACAGGAAACATTCCATTGCACAACCAGCAATGCAAATTAACTCAGAAGTGAACTGACTGAGAAACCATTGCAACTTCTCCCAATCTATGGAGGACTTTTTTGGCAGCAATGAAGGGAGTGGCGAATAGCTATGCACAGAGGAGAGAGGGGGAGACCCAACAAAGCTAGTTTTTAAATACCTGAGACACATTGATAATATAGATAGAAAGCAGAATCTGGAGTATAAATATCAAACATTAGAGGATATACTTTTAAGGGTTGGGGTTAGAGGGGGTGAAATTTAAAGGTGATATGAGGGGCAAGTTTTTTATGCTGAGTGTTAGCTGCCTTGAATAGGTTACCAAGAATAATAGAGGAAGTTTGATGGAGTTTAAGAGTTTTAGATAGACACATGAATACTTTATTCCATATCTGTACTTCTAGCTTTATTGGTATATAAGTTTTATTCATTATTGAACATTGTTGTTTTTTGTTCATGTCATACCAGCACAACACAGTAAATTCCTAATACATGTAAATGTATATAGCAAATAAAGTTGATTCCTAATTCTTGATATGAAGAGAATGGGTTGGCATGGACATTGCACAGGAGCAGAACATTAAGTATAAATTGGCATCAAAATTGGCATAACGTTGTTCATGAGGGTTTAAACTAATTTAACAGGGGGATGGGAACCAGAGTGATAGGACTGAGGATGGGGCAGTTGGTATACAAATCATTGCAGTATGTAGTGAGACTGTGAGGAAGGACAGACAGATGATAGGGCAAAATTGCAGTCCGTGGGACAAGTTGAAGTGTAACATGGGGACAAAATTGAAAAGGGTGATGAATACCGGACTAAATATGTGATATTTGAATGCCTACAGTATATGGAATAAGGCAGATGATCTTCTAGCACAGTTAGATATTGGCAGGTATGATATTGTGGGCATCACTGAGTCAAGAAAGATCATAGCTGAAAGAGGATCATAGTTGGGAGCTTAACATCCAGGGATACACAGGTCAGGCAGATAGCCAGAGGGGGTGGGATGGTTTTATTGGTTAAAAATGAAATCAAATCTTTAGAAAGAGGAGACATAGGATTGGAAGATATAGAATCTTTGTGGGTCGAGTTAAGAAACTGCAAGGGTAAAAAGACCCTTATGGGAGTTATATACAGGCATCCAAACAGTAGCCAGGAAGTGGGTTATAAATTACAATGGGTGATAGAAGAAGCATTTAAAAAGGCAATGTTGCTATAGTCATGGGGGATTTCAATATTCAGGTAGATTGGGAAAATCAGGTTGGTGATGGATCCCAAGAGAGGAAATTTGTAGGATGCCTATGAGAGAGCTTTTTAGAGCAGCTTGTGGTTGAGCCCACTAGGAGAAAGGTAATTCTGAATTTGGGTGTTATGTAATGAAGGGAGCTTAATGTAAAAGAACCCTTAGGAGTCAGTGACCATATCAGAGGGAGAAGAACAAGTCAAATGTATCAGTATTACTGTGGAGTAAAAGGAATTGTAGTGGCATGAGAAAGAAGCTGGCCAAAGTTGGTTGGATGGGGACACTATCAGGGCTGACGGCTTGAGTTTCTGGGGGCAATTTGGAAGGCGCAAGGTAGATACATCCCAAAGGTGAAGAAGTTTTTTAAATGGAGGATGAGTCAACAGTGGCTAACAAATGAGGCCAAAGAGTGCATAAAAGCAAAAAGGCCATATAATATAGCAACAATTTGTTGGAAGCTTGAGGATTGGGAAGCTTTTTAGAACCATCAGCAGACAATGAAAAATGCCACGTAGAGAAAAGGTGAAATATGAGGGTAGTCTAGACAAAAATATAAAAGAGGCTACCAACATTTTTTTCAGATATTTTAAGAGTAAAAAAGACTGGATACTGAAACACTGGAAAATGACACTGGAGAGGTAGTAATGGGAGGGGGTAAAGAAATGGCAGATGAACTTAATAAGTATTTTTCAACTTTTTCACTGTGGAAGACACTAGCAGAATGCCTGAGATTCCAGAGTGTCGGTGGGCAGACATGAGTGTAGTTGCTATTACTACGGAGAAGGTGCTTGGGAAGCTGAAAGGTCTGAAGGTAGATAAGTCACCTAGATGAGATGGACTACACCACAGGATTCTGAAAGAGGTAGGTGAAGAAATTGCAGAGGCATTAACGATAATCTTTCAAGAATCACTGGATTCTGGATGGTTCTGGAGGACTGAAAAATTGCAGATGTCATTCCACTCTTTAAGAAAGAAGGGAGTAAGGTAATGATAGACCAAATAGCCAGACATCAGTGGTGGGGAAGATGTTGGAATCGATTGTTAGGGGTGAGCTTTCGGGGTATTTGGAGGCACACAATAAAATAGGCCAAAATCAGCATGGTTTCTTTAAGGGGAAAATTTAACGGGAAAAAGTTGGAATTCTTTGAGGAAATAACAGGCAGGATAGACAAAAGAGAGTCAATAGGTGTTGTATACTTCAGCTTTCAGAAGGCCTTTGACAAAGTGCCGCATATGTGGCTGCTTAAAAAGATAAGAGTCTACAGTATTACAGGAAAAATACTAGCGTGGATAAAGCATTGGTTGATTGGTTAGTAACTGGGGTGTTCTGCAGGAGTTGGTATTGGAACTGTTTCTTTTTATGTTACATGTCAACGATTTAGATGATGAAATTGATGGCTTTGTAGCCAAGTTTGTGGACGATATGAAGATAGGTGGAGTAGCAGAAGTAATATTGAGGAAGCAAGGCGTCTGCAGAATGACTAAGACAGATTAGCAGAATGGGCAAAGATGTAGCAGGTGGAACAGTGTAGGGAGGTGTATTGTCATGCACTTTGGTGGAAGAAATAAAGGTGTAGAGTATTTTCTAAATGGAGAGAAAATTAAAAAATCAGAGATACAAAGGGACCTGGGAGTCCTTGTCGAGGATTCCTTAAAGGTTAACTTGCAGGTTGACTTGGTGGTATAGAAGGCAAATACAATGTTAGCATTCATTTTGAGAGGACTAGAACATAAGAGAAAGGATGTGATGCTGAGGCTCTGTGAGGCGTTGGTCAGATTGCACTTACAGTATTGTGAGCAGTTTAGGGACTCGTATCCAAGAAAACGTGATTGCATCGGAGAGGGTCCAGAGGATGTACACGAGAATGATTCCGGGAATGAAAGGGTTAACATGAGCAGCGTTTGATGGCTCTAGGCCTGTACTTGTTGGAGTTTAGAAGAATGAGGGGGGATTTCACTGAAACAAATTGAATACTGAAAAGCCTAGTTAGAGTGGAAAGGAAGTTTCTTATAGTGGGTCCATCTAGGACCAGAGGGCACAGTCTCAGAATAGAGGGACGTCCATTGAGAACTGAGAGGAGGAGGAATTTTTTTACACAGACAATGTGTGGTGAATGTGTGGAATTCATTGCCACAGACAGCTATGGAGGCCAAGTGACTGAGTATATTTAAAGCAGAGCTTGACAGGTTCTGGATTAGTAAGGTCATCAAAGGTTATGGGAAGAAGGCAAGAGAATGGGGTTGAGAGGGATAGTAGATCAGCCATGATAGAATGGCAGAGCAGACTTGATGGGTTGAATGGCCTAATTCTGTTCCTATGTCTCATGGTTTTATTCTCTTATGGCCAAATGTCCTTTCCAGTGCTGCACTGTTGTTTCATGTTCAATAACCTATCTGTTATGTATACACATGTTACCTATACATTTATGTTTAAATAGTTATCTATAATTTATATAAGTTACATAAAAGGACTTGGTTGAAGGTGAGATTACCATACCATGCTCAATCTGGAGACACAGGAGACTACAGAACAGAAAACAAACTGTGGGAGAAAATCAATGTCAGGAGGCAGAGGGATGCTTGACATTTTGGGTTGAGACTCTGCATTCCGACCACAAATATTGTGACATGAACAGTGGACAGTGGGAACAATGTCGACTCTGCACACAGCGCACATCATAAATATTGTGAGGGATCACTAGGAAGTGAACTTCAGAAATAAACCAGAGATGCTGGAAATAGGAACAAAAAAATGCTGGACATCAGGCAATATCTGTAGAAAGCAAAACGGTTAATGTTTCAGTTCTGAGACGTTTAGACAGAACCAGGGAAGAGAGTAAACAAGTTAGTTTGAGTGTGAAGTAATGGTCAACTCTGTAACTGAAAGAAGCATTGTCTCCGTTTCCCAGTTCAGCTGAAAGTTCTCGGACTTGAAACATTAACACTGATTCTTTCCACAGATGTCGCCTGACTGTTGAATGTTACCTTTCTACTATTATTGAGCATTAACTAAATAGTCTACTTTTGTTACCTTAGATGGCAGGTGAATATTAGCCAGAACTTTGAAAGAGAACACAAAAATATATCTTATCACTCTTTAAAAAAGATTAACTTTATTTGTCAAATGTGCATCGAAACACAGTGAACTTTATCATTTCGCATCAGAATCAAGTTTAGTATCATCGGCATATAGAACATAGAACATGGGAATTTACAGCACATTACAGGCCCCTTGGCCCACAATGTTCTGCCAACCATGTAACCTACTCTAGAATCTACCTAGAATTTCCCTAGCGCATAGCGTTCTATTTTTCTAAGCTCCATGTATCTAAGAGGCTCTTAAAAGACCCTATTGTTTCCACTTCCACCGCCACAGCCAGCATTGCATTCCATGCATCCACCACTCTCTGTGTGAAAAACTTACCCCTGACATCCCTCTGTACCTATTTCCAAGCACCTTAAAACTATGCCCCCTTGTGTTAGCCATTTCAGTCCTGGGAAAAAGCCTCTGACTATCCACACGATCAATACCCCTCATCATCTTATACACCTCTATCAGGTCACCTCTCATCCTCCGTTGCCCCAAGGAGAAAAGGCCAAGTTCAATCAACCTATTCCCATAAGGTACGCCCTCCAATTTGGGCAACAGCCTTGTAAATCTCCTCTGCACTCTCTCTATAGTATCCACATCCTTCCTGTAGTGAGGTGACCAGAACTAACACAGTACTCCCAGTGGGGTCTGATGAAGGTCTTATGTTACCTCATTAGCTCTTGAACTCAATCCTATGGTTGATGAATCCCAACACACCATATGCCTTCTTAACAACACTGTCAACCTGTGCAGCAGCTTTGAGTATCCTATTGACACAGACCCTAAGATCTCTCAGATCCTCCATACTGCCAAGAGTATCATTTATATTATATTCTGTCTTCAAATTTGGTCTACCAAAATGAACCACTTCACACTTATCTGGGTTGAAATCCATCTGCCACTTCTCAGCCCAGATCTGCATCCTATCAATGTCTGTTGTAACCTTTGACAGCCCTCCACACTATCCGCCACACCTCCAACCTTTGTGTCATCAACAAACTTACTAACCCACCCTTCACCCTTCTACTTCTTCATCCAGGTCATTTATAAAAAAAAAGACACAAAGAGGTGAGATCCCAGAACAGATCCTTGCAGAACACCACTGGTTACCATCCTCCACGTAGAATATGAACCATCTACGACCACCCTTTGCCTTCTGTGGGCAAGCCAATTCTGCATCCACAAAGCAATGTCTCCTTGTTTCCCATGCCTCCTTACTTTCTGAGGGAGCCTTGCATGGGGAACCTTCTCAAATGCCTTACTGAAGTCCATATACACTACATCTTCTGTGCTACCTTCATCAACATGTTTTGTTACATCCTCAAAGAATTCAGTCAGGCTTGTGAGGTACGACCTGCCTTTGACAAAGCCATACTGGCTGTCCCTAATCAGATAATCGCTCTCCAAATGCTCATAAATTCTGCCTCTCAGGATCTTCTACAACAACTTGCCCACCACTGAAGTCAGACTCACTGGTCTATAATTTCCTGGGTTATTTCTACTCCCTTTCCTGAACAAGAGAACAACATTTGCAAACCTCCAATCCTCTAGTACTTCTCTCATCCCTATTAATGATGAAAATATCATCACAAGAGGCTCAGCAATCTCCAACCTCACAGTAGCCTGGGGTATATCTCATTGGGTCCTGGTGACTTAATGCTTTTCAAAAGCTCCAGCACATCTTCTTTCCTAATGTCTATATACTCAAGCATTTCAGTCCACTGTAAATCATCCTCACAATGCCAAGGCCTTTTCCCTGGTGAATACTAAAGCAAAGTATTCATTAAGTACCTCCGCCACCTCCTCCAACTCCATGCACACGTTTCCAGTATCGCACCTGATTGGTCCTATTCTCACACGGCTCATCCTCTTGATGTTGTGAAATTTGTTAACTCTACAGCAACAGTATAATGAAATACATGATAGATAAATAAATATAGAGGAAAAAAACTGAATTACCTGAAGTATATATATATATAAAATAGTTGTTAAAATAAGTAGTGCAAAAAACAGCAATAAAAAAATAATGAGGTGGTGTTCATGGGTTCAATGTCCAATGTCCACTTAGAAATCAGATGGCAGAGGGGAAGAAGTTGTTCCTGATCGCTGAATGTGTGCCTTCAGGCTTCTGTACCTCCTCCCCAATGGTAACAATAAGAAGCGGGTATGACCTGGGTGGTGGGGGTCCTGATTGATGGACGCCATCTTTTTGAGGCACCACTCCTTGAAGATATCTTGGATACTACAGAGACTAGTATCCATGGTGGAGCTGACTAATTTTAGCTACATTTGCAACTTACTTCAATCTTGTGCAGTAACCACTCCTCCCCCACCACCCCACCACCCACCATACCAGACAGTGATACAGACAGTCAGAATGCTCTCCACGGTACATTTGTAGAAGTTTTTGAGTGACTTAGTTGACAAACCAAATCTCCTCAAACTTCTAATGAGATATAGCCACTGTCTTGCCTTCTTTATAGCTGCATCAATATGTTGCGTCCAGGGGTTAGGTCCTCAGCAATACTGACACCCAGGAACTTGAAATTGCTCACTCTCTCCACTTCTGATCCCTCTATGAGGATTAGTTTGTGTTCCCTCATCTTGCCTTTCTGAGGTCTACAATCAGCTCTTTGGTCTTGCTAATTTTGAGTGCAAGGTTGTTTCTGCGACACCAGTCAACTAACTGATATATCTCACTCCTGTACACCCTTTTGTCACCATCTGAAATTCTGTTAACAATGGTTCTATCATCAGCAAATTTTTGGATGGCATTTGAGCTATGCCTAGCCACACAGTCTTGGGTATAGCTAGACTAGAGCAGTGGGCTAAGCACACATCCTTGCAGTGTGCACCAGTGTTGAATTTCAGCGAGGTGGAGATGTTATTTCCAATCCAGACCGATTGTGGACTTCTGGTTAGGAAGCCAAGGATCCAGTTGCAGAGGGAGGTACAGAGGTCCAGGTTCTGTAGCTTTTCAATCAGGACCGTAAGAATGATGGTGGCAACTGCTGAGCTATAGTAAATAAACAGCATCCTGACATACTATAGGCATTTGCATTTTCCAGGTGATCTGAGGTCACATGGAAAGCCTTGACGAAAGACTAGCACAGTCCGAAGATTGCACTGGAGGTAACCCACAAGTGTCACCATACTTCCAGCACCAAGATAGCATTCCCTAACACTAACTGTATGTCTTTGGAATGTGAAAGGAAACCAGAGTACATGGCCATCAAGAGAATATATAAACTCCTTACAAGAACTGAACTCTGATTGAAGATCGCTGCTGCCATTAAGTGTTTGCACTAACCATTATGTTACTGTGTCATTTTATAAGGGATTCTGAAAAAAACTAGTAATATAGAGCGAAGGGCATATTTTGTTTATGGGGATGATAGCAGCCACAGATTTAGCAAGTTGATAAATTAGCAAAATGCAATATTTGTGCTCAAGAGCAGCTCAGTATCTCAGCAGCTTAAAGCAATTACTACATTGGATATATTACCCAGTTCTGCTGGGAGAATTATTAAAGTCAGAAGCTTAACTTCTCTTCTTCAAAATATTGGCACTTCTGGTATTGATTTATGCTTTATTGATGACATTTACTCAATCCACCCTAGGAGTGAGGCTGATAAACTTGCTACATTAACTATAGTATTTTCCTGCATCTTGGTGTAAACACCTCTTAATGACAACCATGGGAGAACCTCCTTTTTCTCCTGGTAGATCGTAAGCAATCATTCAAAGTTGGCATTTAAACTATTGATCCTTGTAAATGCAATGGGACAGTTTCATGAATTTTGGATGTCAGCCTGGCAAAGGAATGACAGATAATGCATTCCATAGATTGGATTTTGTACCTACAACTGCATTTAGATGTATTCCTAATGCACAGTTTGAAGATTGATTGTCCTCATCCATGATAGACAGCTGTGATTCTGTTTAAGATGGATGACTGAAAATGTGCTGAAGTACTTAGAAATTTCTTCTTGGAGGGGGGAGAGATCCCTGGAATTTTCTGCCCCCATGGAATTGTGGAAGATGGATCGTTTGAAATATTTATCTCTAGATGAGCACCTGAATTGCTTAGGCATAGAAAGGTATAGGCCAAGTACTGTTAGATGGGATGAGTGTGGATGGGTGCCCACTGGTTGGTGTGAATGTGATAAACTGATTGTCCTGTTTCTATGCTATATGTCTCTATGACTTAATCAGATATATCATTGAAAGACTGGGGGATGAAAGTCGATAAGGATCTGGTACCAAGAAGACATTGAGTCTTGGGGTTGATCTGCCATGATTATATTGAGGGAGAAGGTGGTTTACACCTGCTCCTATTTTCTTACGTTCCTGTATGTTTTCTTTCATCCCTCTTGTAGCTGAAGCTTAATGATTTGGGCATGAGGTCCTGATGCAATTTCTGTTGAAGCAACTGAACAGATAATGGTCCAGGTGATTTGTACCTCAGTAGTGACAGGAAGAGCTTTGAGATCCTCAAAACATTCCAGATTGGACAATGACATGATTGTGCTAACTTTAGGAGGACTGTACAACTCAGCTCAGTGGGAGATTAGAATTAGCTGTGATGTGATGTTCTCCAAGGTGAACCAAGTTTGATAATCTCTTCCAAATGAAATGCAGTAGGACAGAAGTTTGATAGAGGTTTGTCTTAGGTGTCCTTGTTACAATCCTCATTGCTGATCTAATTGTAGTGGAGTTTTCGAGGGCCAGTACTCAGGTGCTAGGTCTGCAGTCAGTGCCAGCGAGTTTGCTCACTGTAGATATTTAGTACATGGTTTGCTGTGAATTTTTCAAATGAAGATCCCTGAAACTTTCAGGAATAGGACTAGACAATGAGTCACAATATTTAGCATCATGGTGAGCAAATCTCATTTTGCTTTTCTAAAATTCCACCTGTTTGTCAGGATGGTTTCAATCAGTGGTTTCTGCAAGTTAATCTGGATAATTGCAGACCTGAACTGTCTTGTTTGGAAATTGGCCAAGAACATTCAATAGTGCCAGAAAAGTGACTAACTGCAGACATGCTCTTCACCTCGTGAAACAAAGAGATTCAACCAAGTCTACAAAATGGGAAATGGAGCCCAACTGAGATCCATTGTGGAAAATTGATGGCTCCTGGAATCTAATCAGGGCCTATTAGAAAAGCATGAGTTGATATGTAAGATAACTAAATAAGTATGTTGTAAAGTTCTAGGTGACATCTTACAATCAGTTATTGCAACTCTACAACATGACAAAAACTGTATGGTTTCTTGTCAATTGCTTTCACCATTACTATGTGGCTGGTAAATCTAGGCAATTAGGAACATAGAAACATAGAAAACCTACAGCACAATACAAATTGTGCTGTAGGTTTTCTATGTTTGTAAGTTGGTTTTACAATACAGGCCCTTTGGCCCACAAAGCTGTGCCAAACATGTCCTTACCTTAGAAATTACCTAGGGTTACCCACAGTCCTTTCTTTTTTTAAGCTGCATGTACCTATCCAGAAGTCTCTTAAAAGACTCTATCATATCAGCCTCTACCACCATTGCCAACACCCCATTCCACGCACTCACCACTCTCTGCCCTGACTTACCCCTGACATCTCCTCTGTACCTACCTCCAAACATTTAAACCTGTGCCCTCTTGTGCTAGCCAGTTCAGCCCTGGGAAAAAGCCTCTGACTATCCACATGATCAATACCTCTCATCATCTTATACACCTCTATCAGGTCACCACTCATCCTCCATCACTCCAAGGAGAAAAGGCGAAATTCACTCAACCTATTCGCATAGGTCATGCTTCCCAATCCAGGCAACATCCTTGTAACTCTCCTTTGCACCCTTTCTATGGTTTCCACATCCTTCTTATAGTGAGATGACCAGAACTGAGCATAGTACTCCAAGTGGGGTCTGACCAGGGTCCTATATAGCTGCAACCTTACCTCTTGGCTCTTGAACTCAATCCCACGATGGATGAAGGCCAATGTATGCCTCCTTAACCACAGAGTCAACCTGCGCAGCAGCTTTGAATGTCCTATGGACTTGGACCCCAAGATCCCTCTGGTCCTTCACACTGCCAAGAGTCTTACTATTAATTCTATATCCTGCCATCATACTTGACCTACCAAAATGAATCACCTTACACTTATCTGGGTTGAACTCCATCTGCTACTGATCAGCCCAGTTTTGCATCTTATCAATGTCCCATTGTAACCTCTGACAGCCCTCCACACTATCCACAACACCCACAACCTTTGTGTCATCAGCAAATTTATTAACCCATCCCTCCACTTCCCCATCCAGGTCATTTATAAAAATCACAAAGAGTAGGGGTCCCAGAACAGATCCCTGAGGCACACCACTGGTCACCGACCTCCATGCAGAATATGATCCGTCTACAACCAATTTTTGCCTTCTGTGGGCAAGCCAGCTCTGGCTCCACAAAGCAATATCCCCTTGGATCCCATACCTCCTTACTTTCTCAATAAGCCTTGCATGGGGTACCTTATCAAATGCCTTGCTGAAATCCATATACACTACATTTACTGCTCTTCCTTCATCAATATGTTTAGTCACATCCTCAAAACATTCAATCAGGCTCGTAAGGCACGACCTGCCTTTGATAAAGCCATGCTGACTATTCCTAATCATATTATGCCTCTCCAAATGTTCATAAATCCTGCCTCTCAGGATCCTCTCCATCCAACTTACCAACCACTGAAGTAAGACTCACTGGTCTACAATTTGCTGAGCTATCTCTACTCCATTTCTTCAGTAAGGGAACAACATCCACAACCCTCCAATCCTCCAGAACCTCTCCCATCCCCATTGATGATGCAAAGTTCATCGCCAGCAATCTCAGCAATCTCCTCCTTCACCTCCCACAGTAGCCTGGGGTACATCTTGTCCGGTTCCGGTGACTTAACCAACTTGATGTTTTCCAAAAGCTCCAGCACATTCTCTTCCTTAATATCTGCATGATCAAGCTTTTCAGTCTGCTGCAAGTCATCACTACAATCACTAAGATCCTTTTCCGTAGTGAATATTGAAGCAAAGTATTCATTAAGTACCTCTGCATTCTCCTCCGGTTCCATATTCACTTTTCCACTGTCACACTTGATTAGTCTTATTCTCTCACATCTCATCCTCTTGCTCTTTACCTACTAGTAGAGTGCCCTGGGGTTTTCCTTAATCCTGTCTGCCAAGGCCTTCTCATGGCCCCTTCTGGCTCTCCTAATTTCATTCTTAAGCTCCTTCCTGCTAGCCTTATAATCTTCTAGATCTTTATCATTACCTAGTTTTTTAAACCTTTCGTAATCTTTTTTCTTGAGTAAGTTTACAACAGCCACAGTTCCTGTACCCTACCATCCTCTCCCTGTCTCATTGGAATGTACCTATGCAGAACTCTATGCAAATATCCCCTGAACATTTACTACATTTCTTCCGTACATTTCCCTGAGAACATCTGTTTCCAATTTATGCTTCCAAGTTCCTACCTGATAGCCTCATATTTCCCCTAACTCAAATTAAACACCTTCCTAACTTGTCTGTTCCTATCCCTCTCCAATGCTATGATAAAGGAGATAGAATAGTGATCACTATCTCCAAAATGCTCTCACACTGAGATAACAATTATTGTCTCTACTTCAAATGCTGAATCAACTTTAACCATTTCAACCTCAACACCATTTATGTAGACAGCCCACCCCCTCTCCTTCCTGAAGTCAATGACCAGCTCTTTTGCTGACATTGAAGGAAAGATCTTAGATTCAAGGTTTAAGGTTCAAAATTCAAAATTAAAGATACAAGACACTTTCAATTGTATTCAAATGTATTTATCATGTGTATAATGAAAAATACAGTGAAATGCATCATTTGTGATAACCAACACACCTGAGAGTGTGCTGGGGGCAGCCCTCAAGTGTCGGCATACCTTCTGATGCCCAAGTAGCATGCTCACAATGCTTGGCAGAACAACACAATGAAAGCAACAACAGAAAAACAAGCTCTGTTCCCCCCCACCCCACCTACTCATGCAGAGACACAATCCTCCAACCCAGGACAGGTCGTCTTTAGCCTCCAGCCTCCGACGGACTGGGACTCATGGACATTGGGCTTTTGAATTCCCCAGCGAAGTCGCAGAGATTTTCAGACTTAGGAATCCAGCCAACAGGTTTTGACCCCTGGTATTGTCCCCAGGACCCATTGATCATGACACCATGTCATTAGGCTTGCGATCTTCTTCCTGTACACTGACTCATGGTGACAGATATGGACACTGCGTAGACAGAAGCGTTTAGTTTTGTTATGCAGTTTATAGCCTAGCACAACTTGCTGGGCCTACAGACTTGTACCTGTGCTATACCATTTTATGTTCTATGTTCTGTTTCAGTGAGGGTGTGTTTACTCAGATGAAGAAATCTCACACTCAATGCTTCACTGAGATCCCAGCATGCAAGTGGGGCTCTGAGCATACTGGACCAACATGGTCTTCTGCTGAGACCCCTTCCATCCTTCCTCCACTCCTTTCTGACCACCTCTGCCATCTCCGCATGCTCTCCACTTCGTTTGCTACTCATGCTACACAAGACAGGTGCCTCCATTCCTGCAGAGACCTTGGGACTGGGGACAAGGTCTTTGGTGTTCCCTGTCAGTGTTAGCTGCTTCACCAAGCAGCTGTGCAATCAGAGCAGTGTCCAACAAAAGTCAGTAAGCAACTAGACTGGAACTCCCTGATGTTTCCACTTGGTAGAACGGGTGGGAGTGATTTGGGTGGGTAGACATTGTCTGACTGAAATTTCCTCTGCCCTGGGATGCTAATGTAAGATCAGATTTAGAATATGTAAAGTAGCACGGCAAAAGGACAGGCCTTTGGCTCTTGTTGTCTGCCGCAAACATGGTACCAAATTAAACTACACATACAGGAGATTCTGCAGATACTGGAAATTCAGAGCAACACTTACAAGTTGCTGGAGGAACTCAGCAGGTCAAGCAGCATCTATGGAGGGGAATAAGCAGTCAGCATTTTGAGCTGGGGTTCTTCCTGATGGGGGGGTCTCTTCCTAAAGCATCATCTGTTTATTCTCCTCCATAGGCGCTGCCATACCTGATGAATTCCTCCAGCATTTTGTGTGTTGCACTGAATTAGGCTAAATCTCTTCTGCCTATACATGATCCATATCCCTCCATTACCCGCATTTTCATGTCTCTATGTAAAAATCTAACACTGACTACTCTTGGTGTGAAAAAAAACTGCCCTCTATATCTCCTTTAAGCTTTGCCACTCTCACCTTGACATGCTGACTAATGGGCCAAATGAGCTCTTGTGTATTCCTCTGCTAACCGTTGACATCATGTGTGCTAGTGCTCTCACTAATATCTTATCCAGGATAATGACTTGCAAAAAAAAATGTTCACGTGAAGTCAGGATGCAGGATTGAACTCTAGTTCTCGAGTACTGAGCTGAACGTGCTGGCCAATAGGTCTTGTCACCATGGCTGAGTAATAAATATTGGCCAGGTTACCAGGGAGAATTACCTACTCCTCTCAAATAGCAGTTTTGACCTTTGATATATTTGTTCAGAAATATAATCACATAATGCTGCAATTTTCAGCAAAATATCATTGATTTTATTTCTTTTCTGAAGTGAATTGCAACTATAGTGTTTCCAGGTCATTTCTCATCACTGTGAAGTTTCAGACTGAATCACCCTTCTGAATCTGATGTAGACATCAGGGTTAATCCTGTAATATCCTACCTGTTTGTCTTTTTGATATAATGAATATCCTTGAAGGTTAAGCTCCCGACTTCTTTCAGCTATGACTCAGTGATGCCCACAACGTCATATCTACCAATCTCCAACCATGCTACAATATCATCTACCTTATTCCATACACTGTGTGCATTCCAATATGCCACCATCAGTCCTGTATTTGTCACCCTTTTCGATTTAGTCTCCATATTACACTATAACTCATCCCACTGACTGTAATTTTGCCCTATCATCTGCCTGTCCTTGCTCACAATCTCACTGCACACTGCACTTAGTTGTATACCAACTGCCCCATCCTCAGCCCTATCACACAAGTTCCTCTCCCCTTGTCGAATTAGTTTAAACCAGGGGTTCCCAACCTTTTTTTATGCCATGGACCCCTACCATTTACCGAGTGGTCCGTGGACCCCAGGTTGGGAACCTTTGGCTTAAACCCTTTCCAACAGCTCTAGCAAACCTGCACACAAGAATCAGGTTCGGGTGTAACCCCACCATTTTGTGCAGGTTATACCTTCCGCGGAAGAAATCCCAACAACCCAGAAATCTGAAGCCCTCCCTCCTGCATCAGTTCTCAGCCACACCATTATCTGTCAAATCATCCTATTTGTACTCTCACTGGCATGTAGCACGAGCAGCAATTCATAAGTTACTACCCTGGAAGTCCTGCTCTTCATCTTTCTACCTAACTTTCTAAATTCTGTCTGCAGGACCTCCTCCCATTTCCTACCTATGCCATTGGTGCCAATATGTACCAAGACTTCTGACTGCTCCCCCCCCCCCCACCTTTAGAATGGCGTGGGCCTGATCTGAGTCATCCCTGGCCCTGGCACCTTGGAGGCAATATTATTCAGGTGTCTCTGTCACATCCATGGAATCTCGTGTCTACTCCTCTAACTATGAAATCCTCTATCACTACTGTAGTCCTCTTCTCCCTCTTTCCCTTCCGAGCCGCAGTGCCAAAGACCCAGTCACTGCAATTCCCCTATTATTGAGGGGAACAGCCACAGAGTACTCTGCACTGGCTGCCTATTTCCAGTTAAGATAGCACCACCGAAAGTGTTTGACAGCTTTCTGGTAGTCAAAAACCTAAGAAATCTGATTAAAAACATCACTAAAATGACCTTTTCTGAGGTAAATTATGTTGTTATTGCTGCAAATGGTGAAGGGACAAGTGATGGTGAGGCGAGTTCAGGGGATGAGCTGAGATGGTATATGAAGAATTGTTGCAGATGGAGTTCTGATGCCTGTACAGCTGGCCTGGGAGCTAGGTTGGATCATTCTGGGCACTGAAAGGAGGTTGGGGCACGGGCGAAGGAGATTTGGTGCCCGTACAACTGGCTGAGGTGCAGGATTTGATCGCTCTGGGAGCCGAGCTGATTGGAAGAGCTTGAGAGCTCCTTTGAGCTAGGCGACAAAATCTGCACCCGGAGCAAGTCGCTGGGCAGCGTGGTCTATGACTGGAGCCTTTCACAGTAGCAGCTCCTGGGTCCTAGTGTGAGGTATGATAAGCTGTTCAGACAATTTAAATGCCGGCCCAGATTGGAGGCCAGAGTTGATTTTGTTTGCTCCCTGTGATCTTCACTCCTCTCTCCAGAGCGCCAGAGCCTTTCACAGTTCTTTAGTTTGGTCAATTTAAACGCTGGCCCAAATAGACTGAAAAGGCAGGGTACCGATTGGGACAAGAGCCAATTTCACTCGTCCTCAGTGATGGTCAGATTCCTCTGAGGATGTGAATACTGCCTCAGCTGCTTTGCTCCATGCCTCTAATATGATGAACTGATAAGCAAGGCTTTGGGCCTACTCCAGGCTGCTCTGAGATTCAAATCTGAGGACTCAATTTTAGTTCGGAATGTTGTTGTTGTTTGCTTCAATTATTTGCATAATTTGTTTTTTTTTCTTTCTCTTGCGCATTGAGTGTTGGTCTTTTATTTTTATTCTTTTTTTCTTTAATTGGGTTCTTTCAGGTTTCTTGCTTTGTGAGCAAGCAAATATCTAGGCTGTATAATTTATACATTTTTTGATAATAAATGTACTTGAATCTTGCCCTTCCTTTCCTTCTCCTGTGGGTTACCCAGGTACCTGCCTCCTGAAACTTAGGGATGACTGCCTCCCTGCAGTTCCTATCTATAACTTCCTCAATTTCCCATATGACCAAGCTGCAGCTCCAGTTCCTTACACGTTCTCGGAGGAGTTGCAGCTTGGTGCACCACATCTGGAGCAGATGTGGTTATCCGAGAGGCTGGAGGTCTCCCAAAATTCCCACATCTCACACAAAGAATGCAAAAGAGCCCTTGAAGCCATTCTTAACTGCACTAACTATGCACTAACAGACATTTATGACATTTACCGAGAGCATTGTAGATTGTAGTGCATTGTAGAGCATTGTAGCATTATTGAGGATCCCTATCACCCATCCCACAATCTCTTTGACTCTCTACTGTCAGGAAGGAGGAACAGGAGGATCAGGACGAGGACTGCCAGACTGGGTAACAGCTTCTTCCCTCAAGCCGTGAGACTAATGAATTCCCTGCCACCACTGAGATCTCATCACAAGGACAATGAGCTGTTTACTGTTTATCTTTGCTGCACACTACATGCATTTTGAATTATATTTTATTAACTTATTTATGGCAATATTTTCTTTTATGTGCACTGAGTAATATATGTTTTGTGGGTACATTGTGATCTGGGGGAACGTTATTTCATTTGGTTGTATAAACGTACAGTTAGATGACAATAAACTTGAACTTGATTTTAATAGTTTCAGTTCCTTTCTACAATAATTGTCATTGAAGTAAGGCTGATTTTAACACTGAGTCATAGTTTTAAGATTAAATTGTGGCATTATACTTTTTCTTTGGCCAGAAAAAAAATGTGAGATCGGTCCTGAAAGCTCACATGTAACTACTTATCATAAATCAAGATGAGAGCTGGTGCTGCAGGAGCAGTTAGACTGGAGCGGTAGATCATTAGCTTGTGGGAAGCAAACTGCACCTGTTATCTGGATCTGAAGGAGAAATGGAGGAGGTAGAAAGTATCTGAGTATGAACATTTCTGAAAATTCAGACACAGCAGAGTGACTGAGAATATTTCCAGGCTTTTTGCTTTAGTCTTGAGCTGCTTTCCTATTGTTGTGAGACCACGAGGGAATTCCTTCTTCTAAATGGGAATACGTTTGCACACTATAATCTTACAGCAGCTAGGTCAGAAAGTGATGAAGGAAATGAGGATCCTTTAACATTTCTCTGACATAGACATGGAGGGGGACCGTTCAGCCCATTAGTCCATGCCAACTCCCAGAAGAACAATTCTATTAGCCTCAGCCCCTTGTTCATTTCCTTCCATATCTTCAGGTTTCGTGTGACAACTAACTCCTCTGTCATATATTTTGTGTTAACCTTTTAGTTTAGGGTGGCACAGTAGCATAGTGGTTAGTGTAACACTATTACAACACCAATGAGGTGGATTCAATTCAGCTGCTGCCCCTCCAAGCTCTCTGGTTTCCTTCCATATTCCAAAGATGTACAGGTTAATAGGTTAATTGATCACATGGGCACAATAGGGCAGTGTATGGACCATGAGGGTCTATTACTGTGCTGCATCTCCAAATAAATAAATAGATAGATAGACAGTCAGATAGACTAGCACGGAGACTGATAGATAGATAGATAGATAGATAGATAGATAGATAGATAGATAGATAGATAGATAGATAGACAGACAGACAGATAAATAGGCACAGAGAATGATAGATAGACAGACAGACTGATAGATAGATAGATAGATAGATAGATAAATGGTAGATAAGTAGATAGATGAATGAATGAACTAATGAATAATATTTTAAAAAACTATGCTGAGGGGTAATTTACCAACTGACCTACCAGCCTATCTTTAGGATGCAAGAGGAAACTGGAGCAGCCAAGTCAAGTTAAGGTTGTTGCAATGTACACAACTACACTGAGGCATAGTACAATAAAAAGATATAATGCAACAACATCACAGGCACATAGATACAGGCAATGCACAGAATATAAATTAAACACATGTAAGGCATAGACAAAAAAAAAGGGATTGCAAATTCAGGACTTAATTGCATAAAAAAACACAACAAAGACACAACAGAGGACCAGTCCATAATAGTGCAAAGAGATGGTCCCTAGTATTACATTAACTAAGTAGGGTCATGGCTGCACAAGTAGGTTCAAGAACCTGGTGATTGTAAGAAAGTAGCTATTGCCTAACTTGATGTCGTGAGACCTTAGGCTTCTGTCCCTCCTTACCTGATGTCAGCAGTGAGAAAAGGACATTGCCCAGATCGTAGAGACTCTTGATGACAGATAATGCATTTTTGAGTCATCACCTCCTATAGAAGCCATCATTGATGTGGAGGACTGTGTCTTTGATAGGCCAGACTGCATCCCCAACTCTTAGCAGCTTTTGTGTCCCTGTGCAATGGAACTGGAATATCCACATTGGGGATTTTTCATGGTGCTCAACAAAAGTATATTCCAGTTAAAAACAAGGACAGTAAGAGTGGGGAGAGCCAGCCATGGATAATTAAGGAAATAAAGGAAGGCATCAAACTAAAAACTCATGCATACAAAGTCGCCAAATGCAGTGGGGAAAATGGAAGATTGGGAAAACTTTAAAAAGCACCAAAGAACTACTAAGTGAGTAATAAAGAAAGTTGAGATAGATTATGAAAATAAACTAGCACAAAATATAAAAACAGATAGTAAAATTTCATAATGATATAAAGCAGAAAAGGGTGCGCAAAGTGAACATAAGTCCCTTGGAAGACGAGAAGGGGGAATTGATATTGGGTAATGAGGAAATGGCCAAGGCTTTGAATGACTATTTTGTGTCAGTTTTCATGGTGGAGGACACGTCTAACGTGCCGAAGAGAGATGATATGGATATGATGAGAGGTGAGGACTTCAATACAATAGCTATCACTAAAGAGGTAGTGCTGAGAAAACTTGAGGGCCTAAAGATGGACAAGTCCCCTGGACCTGATGGAATGCATCCCAGGATACTGAAAGATATGGCGGAGGTTATAGTTGTGGCTTTTGTGAGAATTTACTAAAATTCTATGGATTCTGGGAAGGTCCCAGTGGATTGGAAGAAGGCAAATGTCACGCTACTGTTCAGAAAAGGATGTAGGCAAAAGGCAGGTAACTATGGTCGAGTAGGTTTAATATCTGTATTTGGGAAATAGTGAGGCATCTGGAAAGAAATGGATCCATCACGCAGATGCAGCATGGATTCAGCAAAGGCAGGTCCTGTTTGACAAACCTACTGGAGTTCTTTGAGGATATAACAAGCGCAGTGGATAGAGGGGAACAGATGGGCATTATTTACTTGGATTTCCAGAAGGTGTTTGATAAAGTGCCACATAAAAGACTTATCCATAAGATAAGGATGCATAGCGTTGCGGGTGATGTATTATCATGGATAGAGAATTCATTAACCAATAGCAGAGAGTTGGGATACATGGGTGTTACTCTGGTTGGCAATCATTCGTGAACAGTGTGTAGCAGGGGTCAGTGCTGGGCCTGCAACTGTTCACAATATACATTAATGATCTGGAAGAGGGGACCAAGTGTAGTGTAACCAAGTTTGCTGATGACACTAAATTTAGTGGAAAAACAAACTCTGCAGAAGATACGGAGAGCCTGTGGAGAGATATAGATAAGTTAAGTAATTGGGCAAGGATCTGGCAGATGGAGTACAATGTTGGTAAATGCAAGGTCATCCACTTTGTAAGGAAAAATGGAAGATCAGATTATCATTTAAATGGTCAAAGGTTGCAACAGGACTTGGGAGTGCTTGTACATGAATCACAAAAGGTTGGTTTGCAGGTGCAGCAGGCTATTAGGAAGGCAAATGGGATGTTGGCCTTCGTTGCTAGAGGGATTGAATTTAAGAGCAGGGAGGTTATGCTGCAAATGTACAGGGTACTGGTAAGGCTGCGTCTGGAGTACTGCGTGCAGGTCTGGTCTCCTTACTTGAGGAAGGATATACTGGCTTTGGAGGTGGTGCAAAGGAGATTCACCAAGTTGATTCCAGAGATGAGGGGTTTAGACTATGAGGAGAGATTGAGTCGCCTGGGACTGTACTCACTGGAATTCAGAAGAATGAGAGGAGATCCTATAGAAACATATAAAATTATGAAAGGGATAGATAAGATAGAGGCAGGAAACTTGTTTCCACTGGTAGGTGAGACTAGAACTAGGGGACATAGCCTCAAGATTTGGGGGAGTAGATTTAGAACAGAGATGAGGAGGAACTTCTATTCCCTGAGAGTGGTGAATCTGAGAAATTCTCTGCCCAGTGAAGCAGTAGAGGCTACCTTAGTAAATATATGTAAGACAAGGTTGGATAGATTTTTGCATAGTAAAGGAATTAAGGGTTATGGGGGGAAAGACAGGTGAGTGGATCAGCCATGATCTTATTTAATGGTGGAGCAGACTCGGTGGGCCAGATGGCCTACTCCTGCTCTTATTTCTTATCTTCTTATGTTTTTATGAGAAGGTGCAATGACTGCATAGACCCTGAAGTCAGGATCAAGCCTGTGTCCCTGGAGCTCTGAGGAGAATAGCCCCTACTGAACATTACAACCTGCATTTAATAAATGTACAAGGAATACAGGACCACTGAACAGCTCCGGGGTGAGCTCTATGTCTGCTTCATCCTAAACATGCTCGTGGAAAACCACCATCACCTGCTCTGGACAGCCATTTGTGGAAGGAAGCCCATGCCCTGCAGATCCTTTTTCATTCCTTAATGCACCATCCTTTTGTCCTCTGCCTGAATCTTCAGAAGAAGAATAAGTTAAAATAACAGCTTCTTACCTCTTCTCTTTCCTTCACATGCCTATTATTTCCCTCCGGTGCCCCTCCTCCTTCCCTTTCTCAGATAGTTCATTCTCCTCACCTATCAGATCCCTTTTACTTCAGCCCTTTACCTTTTCCACTTATCACCTCTCAGTTTCTCACTTCATCCTGCTTCCCTACCCACCCTTCTTATTCTGGCTTCCTTTCCAATCCTGACGAAGGATTTCAGCCCAAAACATTGATTGTTTTCTCCTCTCTATAGATGCTGCCTGACCTGCTGAGTTCATCAAACATTTTGTATGTATTGCTCTGGATTTCCAGCATCAGCAGAATCTTTTGTGATTTGAAATTACTGGCACCCAAGCTCCTGGTTGTTGTCTCAATTAAACCAAGTAGGCTCCTCTATTCACACATATCATCTCTAATTTCCTACCTCTCAAGGATCAGAATTCCCTTTTCTCATGTGATTTGAGTCAGGCAACACACCAATAGAAATTAGTTTATCTGATGCCATTAGGCTACTTGTGGTGACACGAGATTTTGCAGATCCTGGAATCTAGATCAACACCGAATGCTGGTGCAACTCAATGTGTCAGGGAGCATCGAAGGAGAGAACTGGACTTTTCGGGTCAATATCTTTGCCTGGATTGACAGATTAGTTGGTAGTATATAATGGTGGGTGAAGGGGTGGGCAAAAGCAGGCAGGTAATTAGCAGGTCCAGCTGAGGAGGGGTGATAGGCAGGTGGAGGAGGGACAGAAGCTGGGAGATGATAGATGGAAGTGAAAAAGGGTGCAGATGATTGGATCTGAAAGGAGGGTAAGGTGGAGCATGGAATAAAATGAGGGAGATAAGGAGGGAAGATGAGAGTAGTGAGGAAGAGGAGTCAGTGGAAGGAGTGAACATCTGCTGAACATCGACAGCTCTTTGGTAAAGATCGTTAAGAGCACTAAATTTCTTGGTGTTCACCTGGCGGAGAATCTCACCTGGTCCCTCAACACCAGCTCCATAGCAAAGAAAGCCGAGCAGCAACTCTACTTTCTGCAAAGGCTAAGAGAAGTCCATCTCCCACCCCCCATTCTGATTACATTCTACAGGGGTTGTATTGAGAGCATCCTGAGAAGCTGCATCACTGCCTGGTTTGGAAATTGCACCATCTCAGATCACAAGACCCTGCAGCGGATAGTGAGGTCAGCTGAGAAGATCATCAGGATCTCTCTTCCCGCCATTACAGACATTTACAGCACACGCTGCATCCGCAAAGCAAACAGCATTATGAAGGACCCCACGCACCCCCCCCTCCCCCCCCCCCCCCCCCCCCATACAAGCTCTTCTCCCTCCTGCCATCTGGGAAAAGGCACTGAAGCATTCGGGCTCTCATGACCAGACTATATAACAGTTTCTTCCCCCAAGCCATCAGACTCCTCAATACCCAGAGCCTGAACTGACACTAACTTACTGCCCTCTACTGTGCCTATTGTCTTGTTTATTATTTATTGTAAGGCCTGCACTGTTTTGTGCACTTTATGCAGTCCTGGGTAGGTCTGTAGTCTAGTGTAGTTTTTTCTCTGTGTTGTTTTTATGCAGTTCAGTGTAGTTTTTGTACTGTTTCATGTAGCACCATGGTCCTGAAAAACATTGTCTCGTTTTTACTGTGTACTGTACCAGCAGTTATGGTCGAAATGACAATAAGAAGTGACTTGACTTGACTTGACTTGACTTGAGCGTGTGGGTGATGGGCAGATAGAGTGGGTGGAGAAGGAAAAAGATGTCAGACGTTGAGGGCTGGGGTGGGAGTAGGTAGAACAGGAGGAGGGAGAAAACGGACAGAAGGGAGAGCACTTGTGAGCTCAGTCCAGTCAGAAATCCAACTCATCCATGTGAATCACTGAGCTGAATCTAGGGACTCTTGAGATACTGGCAAGTAGAAAATGGATTACTTGTTTGGTTTGGAGTCCAATTCTTCTCATTGATACTGGAACAACTATTTGAGTTTGATCAGATTATACCTTGAGGGTCTCTAGATAATAATTTCTAAGCTTTATAAAGCCAGCAAGCATCTTATAACAGCTCCTTCCCCAATGTGACTTATTATCTTTGCTAAATCACATGTCCTAAAGAAAACAGATGTTTGACAGTTTGATTAACTTTTGTTCATATTCTGTAGTTTAGAGCAGTAGCATTAAAGCATTTTTGGATGGCTTTGGTGTTTCCAATTCCTCCAAGATTTCCATCACTTATAATTCTTTGGATCATTTATTCATTCCAATCATCGGTATGTCTGCTTCCACATTCTGATTGATGACTGCAGAAACGACTCCAAGGCACAATCCTTAAAAACGAACTTGAGAAAATTAGGTCAGAGAGAAAACCATTTTAAATTTAAATGAAAAGCCGGAGATTTGCTGTCAAAGATTACATATTTTATTTCAGATGAAATTTTAGGGTTAGCCTGTAACATTATCCAACTTATCATAACAATGAATAGAATTATCCAATGCCAATACAACACAATGCTGAAAATAATATTAGTTGGCAATCAATTGTTATTAAAAGTTAAATTACAATTCTGTTAGAAGTGTCTCTGTGATCTGGAAAGATAAATCAGTTCAAGCAACAGTTTGCAGGCAGATCTTTCCAATAACCTTTTTCTTTTGAAATATCACAGATTAAACACAGAGAAATTGGATTTTTATTGCAGTACTTGTTATTGTGATCTTCTGTACCTTTATGCTTGTACTTGTGTGGTATTAATCTTACACTCATTTTATGTTAGTTGGTAGAACAAATAAGTGAATTAGTTACACAATCCATAAGCAAGTAAACTGAAACCCTAGAATCAACGTTCATGTCCTTTGGCACAGAAATTGTAATATTATTGCAAGGTTTCTGGAAAATAATACAGATATCTAATTTGAATTTGAAAGGATCGCATAAAGAATAATACCTTTATACTTTCTGCCACTCATTGAAATTGCATTGTGCCTTTAAGGAGATTTTCTGTAAGTAGTTTCCTGCAAATATCCTGTACTTACAGAGATGGAAGAACAGTAATTTCTTAATTAACAAATGTTTAGGTTATGCATCTTTTTGCCATGAGGTCACTAACCCTTTTGGGTGTGTCTCTTCAATATATAAAGCTATTTTAACGACAGTGAACCACTTTCCTTGCATAAGAATGTACAATATTAAAATGCCCGTGCAACACACACAAAATGCTTGAGGAACCAGCATTTGTGCTGGTCTTCACAGTGGAGGACACATCTAATATGTCAAAGAATGATTTTATGGACAAAATGAGAGGTGAGGATCTCAATAAAATCACTGTCACTAAAGAGATAGTGATGAGCAAACTAGAGGGCCTGAAGGTAGATTAGTCCCCTGATCCTGATGGGATGCATCCCAGGGTGCTGAGGGAATTTGCGGAGATTATAGTAGACACATTGGTAATTATTTACCAAAATTCTCTAGACTCTGGGTAGGTCCCGGTGGATTGGAAGACAGCAAATATCATGCCACTTTTTAAAAAAGGATATAGGCAAAAGACAGGCAACTATAGGCCAGTTAGTTTAACGTCTGTAGTCAGGAAAATGCTTGAAGCTGTCATTAAGGAAGAAATAGTGAAACATTTAGAAAGGAGTGGTTCCATTAGACAGATACAGCATGGATTCAGAAAGGGCAGGTCCTGTTTGACAAACTTACTGGAGTTCTTTGAGGACATAATGAGTGCAGTGGATAGAGGGGAACAGGTGGATGTCGTATACTTGAATTTCCAGAAGACATTCGATAAGGTGCCGCACAAGAGACTTATAAATCAGATCCAGATGCATGGAGTCAGAGGAAGTGTATTGGCATGGATAGTGGATTGGTTAACCAATAGAAGGCAGGGAGTTGGTATAAATGGGTGTTTCTCCAGTTGGCAGTCAGTTTTGAGTGGGGTGCCGCAGGGGTCGGTGCTGGGCCCGCAGCTGTTTACCATTTACATTGATGATTTAGAAGAGGGGACTGAGTGTAGCATAGCAAAATTTGCTGATGACACTAAACTGAGTGAAAAAGCGAATTGTACAGAGGATGTGGAGAGTCTGCAGAGGGATATAGATAGGTTAAGTGAGTGGGCCAAGGTCTGGCAGACTGAATACAATGTTGGTAAATGCGAGATCATCCATTTTGGAAGGAATAATAGAAGAGCAGATTATTATTTGAATGATGAAAGATTGCAGCATGCTGTTTTGCAGAGGGACTTGGGAGTGCTTTTGCATGAATCGCAAAATGTTGGCTTGCAGGTACAACAGGTTATTAAGAAGGCAGGCGGAATGTTGGCCTTTATTGCTAGAGGGATTGAGTTCAAGAGCAGGGAGGTCATGCTGCAACTATACAGGGTACTGGTAAGGCTGCACCTGGAGTACTGTGTGCAGTTCTGGTCTCCATACTTGAGGAGGGATATACTGGCTTTGGAGGCAGTACAGAAGAAGTTCACCAGGTTGATTCCAGAGATGAAGGGGTTAACTTCTGAGAAGCGATTGAGTCGCCTGGGACTATACTCTCTGGAATTCAGAAGAATGAGACGGGATCTTATAGAAACATAAAAAATGTTGAAAGGGATAGATGAGATAGAAGTAGGAAAGTTATTTCCATTGGTAGGTGAGACTAGAACTAGGGGGTGTTGCCTCAAGATTCAAGGGAGAAGATTTAGGATGGAAATGAGGAGAAACTGCTTTTCCCAGAGAGTGGTGAATCTGTGGAATTTTCTGCCCAAGGATGTAGTTGAGGCTTCTTCACTAAATATATTTAAGATACAGTTAGATAGATTTTTACGTAGTAGTAGAATTAAGGGTTATGGGGAAAAAGGAAGTAGATGGAGCTGAGTTTACAAACAGATCAGCCATTATCTTATTGAATGGCGGGGCAGGCTCGATGGGCCGGATGGCCTACTCCTGCTCCTATTTCTTATGTTCTTAAGTTCTTATGGAACTCAGCAGGTCAGGCAGCATCTATGAAGGGGAATAAACAGTTGACAGATTTCCAACATCTGCAGAATCTCTTGTGTTTATTAAATAAATTACCTGTAATGTATTTGAGTTTTGGGTTTGGAAATTTTGCCTGGCGAAACGATTTCCAGGATGCTTTCCATCAGTTGAGGAATGGCTGTAGGGCAATTAGCTGTGGGGGGGGGGGGCACAATGTCACTGTGAAACCTTAGAAATAAACTTTGTAGGAGCTTGGCAAGATTCAGGAAAACAAATGTTTCATTATTTAATTCAAGACAAGTTTATTGTCTGTGCACAAGTATGGTGAGTTCAGGTACAATGAAAAATTGGCTTTCAGCAGGATCACAGGCATATAGTTGCAGACAACACGTGAATTATGCAAGACAGTGAAGATTCAGAGAGAAAAGAAGACTGTAATATCTAGACCTTAGTGTAAAAAGAAAGGACAATAGAAAAGTCTAAGTTACTGCAAGAGATGGTCTGTGGAGTGTCGGGCAGCATTGCTGAAGCAGGATTAGGATTGTGCAGGTCAGTTCAAGAACTTGGTTGTTGTAGGAAGGGAACTGTTCCTGAACCTAGTGTGAATGCCTGTGTTGCCTTTTCCGATTAGAAACATTAAAAAAATGGGTTATTCAGCGCCTTGCACCTTCACTTAGGAACATGATTGACCTCTGTCTAAAGTTAGCCAACAGGGTCCATAACATGAACCACTCAGCAAATTCTAGCAATGTCATGGGAAATGGTGGGGAACTTCTTCTGTGGACCTTACCCTTAATCCTCTCTTTACTCAATATTAAAATTGCAAAGTCATTTGTATATATTGAACAAAAAAAATCAATTAAATGAAAGAAGATGACAGAATCAAAGAAGGACAGAGAATTAGATGGAGGAATTAAGCAAATCAGAGAGCATCTATGCAAGGAAATGAATTGTCTATGTTTTGAGCCAAGACCCTTCATCAGGACTGAAAAGGGAGAAGGCAGAAGCTGCAGAAAGCCAAGGTATGCACATTGTATGCCCTTTCTTTCAGATGAGATGAATTATAATGCCATTGGTGATTTAATACACAAACTATATGATTGGCTGATGTGATTTCAATGACAGACTTGAATGGATTCCAGTTCTTTGTGAGAGTTTCAATACATGGTTGGATCTTTGAGAATATTAAAAGAATAAATAAAGAAATGAATCTTGAAAAAATGGAGAGAAGAATGAGATGGTAAACAAAGGAGGAATTATAAAATTTTTAAAACCGAATGGATATGCCCTTCCGTTCATTGCCCTCTCCTTCTTTTCCGTCCTTTTCTTTATGGTCCTGAACTGCATAACGTCTCCTCATTCTCTCAACTTGCTGAGCCTCAATATTTTAAATGATCAAATACATACTGCATGGCATGCACTGCAGGGTATTCAAACTTCAACCAATTGTAGGGAACATCTAAAACAAACCAACAACCAGCTTGTAACTGATTTGTTATTCTTTGGAACACTCCTTGGCGTTAAAGTGTGGAAGTCCACAAGAAAGGGTTGTTGAAGATGATTAAAACATCAACACACACAAAATGCTGGTGGAACACAGCAGGCCAGGCAGCATCTATAGGGAGAAGCGCTGTCGACGTTTCGGGCCGAGACCCTTCATCCTGCTGTGTTCCACCAGCATTTTGTGTGTGTTGTTGTTTGAATTTCCAGCATCTGCAGATTTTCTCGTGTTTGCTGTTGAAGATGATTGTTGTGATGGTGTCTGTTCTTTCTTTCTTTCTTTTTTTTTCTTTTTCAATCTTTTTATTAATATCAACATGATAAGATTAATACACAGTTATTGAGATTACAAAATTACAAAATTAAAATGAACATAAAAGGATACACAAGCAATAAGTACAATATAGTTAAGTCTTCCCAAATCATGAATGATACAACTATCATATAAACAAAACAAAAAAAACTAGGTATATCATGTTGAAAAAAACAGAAAAGAGAAAAAGAGAAAAAAAATTATTGCCCTAAGAAAAACTAATCTAACAAACTAACCACTAACTACTAAAGAAAAAAAAAGGAAAAAAGAGAAAGAAAAAAAAATGGGCTGTTTATAGTATCTATAAAAAGACAAAGAATCATCAGTGTCCCCAACTCCGATCCTCTCAACATATATATAATCAAAACCGGAAAAACAAATAGGATTGGAACAGGGTCAAATTACATCATGTGAAAATATTGAATAAATGGCCTCCAAGTCTTTTCAAATTTAATAGAAGAGTCATATATGACAATTAGAAGTGTCATATGTGACGGTGTCTTTAATTATCTTTAATCACCTAGTCAGCTACTCAAGATTAGATGAGGAATTTGGCTGGAGTGGGGTGTTTGAAAATGCAGTGAGGCACCAGCTCAGCACAGCACATTCATTTCCATCATAATCTGCCTGATCTGCTTATAGATTATAGTTATAAGGCATGTGCATGCAAACTTGTTTATTATGGGAGCACCACATGCATATCGCTGGAGCTCATCTAAGACCTTATTTTCAATTTAGCCCAAAATGTTGACTTTACTCTTTTACACAGATGATCCCTGACCCACTGAGTTCCTCCAGCATTTTGTGTGAATTGCTTGGATTTCCAGCATCTGCAGATTTTCTCAGATTTGCATTTACACACCTGTTTAGTTTTAACATTCACAAAACGCAAAGGCATAGCAAAATTTAAAAAAAAATTAAAAGTGGAATTCCAGGACTAAACCTCGTGTCATATGAAAGTGTGTTTGATGGCTTTGGGCATGTATTCACTGGAATTCAGAAGATTGAGGGGTGTCCTAATTGAAACTTAACAAATGGTGAAAGGGCTTGATAGAATGGATGTGCAGAGGATGTTTCCTACGGTGGGAAAGTCTAAGACCAGAGGACAAAGCCTCAGAATAGAGAGGTGTCCTATTAGAGCTGAGATGAGGAGGAATTTCTTTAGCCAGGGAGTGGTGAATCTGTGGTATTCGTTACCACAATCAGCCATGGAAGCCAAGTCTGTATGTATATTGAAGGCAGAGGTTGACAGATCATTGATTGGTCAGGGCATGAAGGGATACTGGGGTGGGGAGAGCGGGAGGAAGGAGTTTGGGGCTGAGAGGAAAAATGGATCAGCTTTGATGAAATAACAGAGAAGACTCGATGGACTAAACCCTGCTCCAATGTCTCATGGTCTTATGGAATGGTATCAGAAAGCCTGAGCGAAGATATTACTCATAATAAAAAGATCCCTTGTGTTAAATCATCAGCCTATAAATTTTGTGCATGAATCTCAGGATAGTGATATGTGATGAACTGCTGCAATCTCCAGCGCAGAATCTCACTAAGTTCTGGTGTAGCAATGCCATTGAATTGACTAAATGATCTGACTGGAATAAACGCAGGAAATGAGTTTTATTAACCACTATTCCATTTTCCATGAACAAATGACTTAACTTTTGTTTAAAAAATAAATTGCAAGGGTGCTGAAGCATAGAACATCCCCTCGGCAACGCCTCATGTGCTTACTGAATGTAGTAGCAGTAGTGTAATCTCTTGAGTTGAGTACGATGTTCTCCCAGGTGGTTGTTCCCTTAACGGAGAATGCCTGTGCGTGACTTTGTTTTTAACATGGCGAGGCAACCACCACACGGGTATTGGGTCATAGTCCAGTAGCATGGAGTACCAGATGACTGGTGACCCTTCACTGCTGCAGCCTTCCTCCATTGTCACTACTGTGATGACGTATCATCATCTTCCACCAGTTCTTAGTTGGATCTCTCTTTGTCTGGAACCTCTCCCTTGATCTTACCACCAAGAGCTAAGTTCCAGATGGTATCACTCTCAGGATCTCAAGAAGGCACAAGCCTCTCCACCACGACAAGGTGACGATCTGTGGAGAAGGTTTACTGAATGCGACTCAAGCAAAGGCACCAGAAATTGGTAAATTGGTAACTTGTCACATTTATTGAAGTACAGTGAAAAACCTTGCTTGGCATGTCATCCATGTTGATAAATTAAGTACAGCAGTGCACTGTGGTAGTACAAGAGAAAACAACAGAATGCTGAATGAAGTGTTGCAGTGCAGGCGAACGGTAAGGAGCAAGGTGATGACAAGCTAAATTGTGAGGTCGATCATCCATGGGAACCATTCAGTAATCAAATATCAGAGGGATAGAAGCTGTCCTTGAGCCTGTGTGATTGGTAAGTGCTTTCACATTTCTGACCAAAGGGAGGGCGAAGACCTCCAGGGTGGGTGAGGTCTTTGATTATCCTGGCTGCTTTACTGAGGCAGTGAGAAGAGCAGACAGTCTTTGGAGGGATGTGCAGAGCCACGTCGACAACTCCCTGCAGTTTCTTATGGTCAGTTGCTGTTCCAAGCCACGATGTACTGTATCTGGATAGAATGCTTTCTGTGCAGTATCAAAAGGAGGGTTCCTCTTAAATATGAGAGTATGCGGACAAAGAAAAGATAATATCACATTCCATTGACCTTGAAATAAGTTCTCTCAGAGAAACAGGCACTTTCTTCTGAGGATTTTCTTTTTTTTTTGGCGCATGTTGCAGGTAGGCACCGGTTCACGGGAAATTCCTGAAATAAAAAAAAAGAAAAGTATAAAAAATTAGCAAATCAGGCTGAGTCTTTGACAGCAGGGAGAGAGT